>NC_140607.1:14257426-14856141 GCF_057381915.1 Diplotaxodon limnothrissa | reverse complement strand
AGACTCGGTATGAGACATGAGTATTTCTCTTAAGCTGTTTTTCATACTGAGCAACATCTACGCATGCGTGAAACCCGTATTGCACGTTATGCTATTTTAGGTTTTGCATTTAACTTTTATTTATTATTACCGTAGACTGCAAACAGATAGTGTCGACCTGGATTTGTCGGTGCATTAGTGAAGTGGAAGTGTTTGGTACAATTGTGGTGTTTTCTACAATCACTGGCATGAACTAGCTTGACTTTCTTTGGTCACATGATGCGACTCCGCAGAAGTCACCTGATTTGTTGTGCTGCTAGTAAGGAAAAAATGGCTGCTCACTTGTCGTACGGTAGAGTGAATTTAAACATATTGAGAGAAGCAGCACGAAAAGAGCTTCGAGAGTTTTTGGACAAATGCGCAGGAAGCAAGGTGACAAACCCGCATACGCCTGTGAAATGTGGTCCAAACACTGGTAGTGGTACTCAATGTGGTCTCTGAGCCTCAGCGTTACCATGAGACTGTCAGTTAACATTATAGTCATAGTTTTATTTTGAATGTGTAAAACAGTACAGATAACGCAGACATATATCTGTATAGGTGCGTCGTATTATAAAATATTCGAGCTAATAGCTAAGTAAAAGTTAGCAAGTATCGCCTGACAGAACATCTTCAGTTCTGCTTACTCACGATTCAAAGCTTTGTTTGTTCTTACTCTCTTACTTTAGGCCATTGTTTGGGACGAATATCTGACGGGACCGTTTGGACTAATAGCTCAGTACTCTCTGTTGAAGGTAAGTGCTTTCTGTTTACAAACCCATTTCTAAAAATGTTAAGAAGCTGTGCTTTGTGGGAATGCAATGATTTGCAAATCTCCTAAACCAATATATAAATAGAAAACGTCAGAGCTTTATATTGTTTAATGAAAAAATATTAGGCCCTTTTGAATGTGATGGCAACAAGACAACTGAAAACGTTGGTACACGAAGAACAGTCTGGAAAAGTAATTGGTACTAAAATGAAATAGCTTGAGGAACATTTGGTAACAGGTCAGTAACATGATTTGTACATATCAGCCATAGTTGAACGTGATCCAGAAATGCTACTGTCTGCTAATGTAAAATGCAAAGTGGAAAACTATTCTGTGGTCAGATGAATTAAGACTTTAAATTATTTTTGCAAAACGTGGATGATGTGTCCTCAGGACTAAACAGGAAAGGCAGCATCTGACTTATTATCAGCACTGAGTTCAAAAACCTGCACCTTTGATGGAGCTGCATTCATGCCTGTGGAATTGGTAGTCTACATATCTAGCAATGCTGAAAACAGGTTTGACATATGCTCCTATCCAGACTGGATAGGACAGCAGTCTTTTTGCACATTTCAGCAAAAGACTGCTAAACCGCATTAAGCATCTATTACAACAGCATGCATTCATAGTTGAAGAGTCTACTGAACTATCCTGCCTACATTCTAGACTTTTCACCAGCTGAAAGCATTTGGCACATCGTGAAATCAAAAATACAACAAATTAGACTCGAAACTGTAGAGCAGCTAGAATTGTATATCAGACAAGAAAGGTACAGTGTTCCTCTCCTAAAAGTCCAGCCGCTAGTCTCCTCAGTTTGTGGTAAAGATACCCATGCCCTTTTTTGAGATGTACTGGTGTCGCCAAATTAAAAATAATCAAATATTTTTCTTGGTCCATTTTCTTATTTTAAATCTTTTATGTTTTCTGTTATTTTTTTAGTGTAAAAGAAATATGTGTTCATGGGATTTTCAAATCTTGGAATTCTGTATTTATTTGCACATTATTTTTTGGAAGTGTTTGCACAATTTATGTCTAAATTAACTCAGACAACAGACAAGGCCCACGTCTTATTATCTAGTTTCTTTTAACACTAATGTCATGTGTCTAATGTTGCTGAGGGTGTTGTTTTAACTTGTCGTTTATTATGGTGTGTTCAGGAACATGAAGTGGAAAAGATGTTCACCCTCAAGAATGGGAGGCTTCCCCCTGCTGATGTCAAAAATATCATCTTTTTTGTCCGGCCCAGACTGGAACTTATGGACATCATTGCAGACAATATAACTAGGTGAGTGTATGTGTCTCAACTTCAATCTGCGATAAAGACAAGGTTTTGTTTTCTTGTCCTTTCTCTCACTTTGCATAGCTATCCACACTTTGCAACATGAATTGTGCTACTCTTTAGTGAGGATAGACACCATTCATCCCGAGACTTTCATATTTTGTTCGTGCCTCGGCGGAGCATGCTGTGCGAACAGCGGCTGAAGGAGCAGGGCGTGCTGGCCTCTTTCATCAACATCGATGAGTATATCCTGGACCTGATTCCCTACGATGGGGACCTGCTGTCCATGGAGTATGAAAGTGCTTTCAGGGTGTGTTCAGGTTGCAGAGTACAAATATATATCATATACTTGCTTTGGTGGAATCTCTCATATACACATAAATTACTCCCCTTTGTCTCACTCAGGAGTGCTACCTGGAAAATGACCAAACAAGTCTGTACCACACAGCCAAAGGCCTCATGACCTTGCAGGCTCTGTATGGCACCATTCCACAGATATATGGGAAAGGAGAATGTGCACGGGTGAGCATGGTGTAACCTGCAATAATTTCTGTTTTATATGAAAGCAGAGGCTCTGCAGCAGCGAGGTGAATACAGTTTTCTGATAAACAAATGCTCTGCTTGTTATCAGCTCGTTGCCAACATGATGTTGAGGATGAAGAGGGAGTTTGCTGGCAGTCAGAATCAGATTCTGCCCGTGTTCGATACCCTTCTTCTCCTTGATCGTAACGTTGACCTGCTCACCCCTCTGGCCACACAGCTCACCTATGAGGGTCTCATTGACGAGATTTACGGAATCAGTAATGGTATGAATAAATCAATTAGAGTTCTTATTCTTATGTTTGCATGTTGAGCCTCAGTAATATTTATTGTATCTGACATCTGCATATCCCGCTGTTTCTTTTGCAACTTTATTTTTAATCAAAAAGCAAAGCAGGATTACGCTTGAACATTAAAATTAATCTTCTTTTTTTCTCCAATATTTGACATATTGTAGTGTTGAGGTGGAAGTTAGTTTCTCCAGCAGTTTGATGATGTCTGCAGTCTAGTGATCCTTGTTTGGATGCTTGCCTGCAGACATTTCTGTGTGGTAGCTTTTCATGCAAGTAGTGTTACTATCCTGAGCCATAAGTTTTTCAGGGATTATTTTATTTTTAGTATTTTTTTTTTTAAATTCTATGCTTTCACTCCAGGTTATGTCAAGCTGCCTCCTGAGAAGTTTGCACAGAAGAAGCAAGGTGAAGGGAGTAAAGATTTGCCGACCGAGCCCAAGAAGTTACAGCTCAACTCAGCAGAGGAGCTGTATGCGGAAATCCGGGACAAAAATTTCAATGCTGTTGGAGCAGCACTAAGCAAAAAAGCTAAAATAATATCTGCCGCCTTTGAGGTTAGCCTTGTTTTGGATACATTTTTGCTTTTTTTTCCTTCTTTGCTTACATGTGGTGATCATAGTGTGAAATTTCCTTCATTCCAATCCGGGTACTTTCGGGGAGCAACATGAGATCAGTTTCAGATATTCTTGCTAGGCCAAACAACAAGTAAAGGAGTGCTATGGTCCAGTGCATTATAACTGTAGCATGTCAAAGCCTTGAATTTTATTACTGAGGTGTTTTGTGTGATAGTGGTTAAAGATTATTTGGATGCTGCATCATGCTTGTTTCATCTCTTCTTGTCTCTCAGGAGCGCCATAATGCCAAAACGGTGGGAGAAATTAAGCAGTTTGTCTCCCAGCTGCCTCACATGCAGGCAGCCCGAAGCTCACTGGCTAACCACACTTCTATTGCCGAGCTGATCAAAGACATCACAAGTGCGTATATAATCCAATGCTTTCCCATCAAATCACATTATGTTTTTTAGCATACATCTCGCTCAGTTTTTGGCTTTAAAGTCTTTAAAGACAACTATTTCCATCAATATCCATTACTATGTAGTAAATCATCTATCATCTCATGTTTCAGCATCCGAGGCCTTCTTTGATAATCTAACAGTGGAGCAGGAATTTATGACTGGTGTTGACACAGACAAGGTATTTTTCATCTAGTTACCTATTTTCCTCCCTAAGATAAGTTGTTACACGTTATCAAAAACACGTATATATTAGATAAACCTGTTCAACCATTCTCACACGGCCTGCAGCTCCATGTATTTAGGCTACGTTCACACTGCAGGCGAAAGCGCATCAAATCCGATTTTTTTTGACCCTATGCGACCCATATCTGATCATGGCATGACAGTGTGAACAGCACAAATCCGATATTTTCAAATCTGATCTGGGTCACTTTTGTATGTGGTACTGAATCCGATAGATATCTGATGTTTTAGAAAGTGACTGCTGTTTGAACGGTCAGGTCGCATTTAATCCGTCTTTTACGTCACTGACACAAGACAGATGCCAATTATCAGCTCCGGAGAAGACATCGCGAACGCCTCCTGGCCATCACATGTAGATGTTAGTGAAACTGCTGG
The DNA here is from genome assembly GCF_057381915.1 of Diplotaxodon limnothrissa. NCBI lineage: Eukaryota > Metazoa > Chordata > Actinopteri > Cichliformes > Cichlidae > Diplotaxodon > Diplotaxodon limnothrissa. The sequence continues at coordinate 14,851,606 of NC_140607.1, read as the reverse complement.
GAAGACAACGTTGGAGAAATGTGAACATGTTATTTGTACTGTATAATCTGCAGATTCTGACAGAAATCTGCAACTATCCTTTAAAGCACCGCTTCTCTCTAAAACAGCAATAAGGATAATTATTAGGTTATTTACATTATTATGTAAATAACAAAATAACTTAAAGCAAAAATCGGGAGAGGTAAAGTCCAAAACAAGTCTTTATATTAAGGGCCATCAGTCAAACAATACTGTTTGCTCTGGGTCTAAACAGAGCGCGTTGTGTGTGACGTCTTCTTTTGCAGATGCGGGCCGCTTTGAGGGTTCACACTAGAGAGCGTTTGCTGTCACATTTTATTTGTAGTGTGAACAAGCAGACAAAAAAAATTGGATTTGATCAAAAAATTGGAATTGAGCATTAAGACCTGCAGTGTGAACGTAGCCTTAGATACTAAACAAACTGAGCATCTGAATGGGAGGAAAGGTGATGTAAGTGGCTTTGAATATGACATGGTTGTTGATGCCAGATGAGCTGGTATGAGAATTTCACAACTGCTGATCTCCTGGGAGTTTCCCTACACAACCCTATTTGCATCCTTGATGTACACCCAGCAAATCTGCAGCAAGTTTGTGATGCTTTCATTTAAATACAAACTAAAATCTTTGAGGAATGTTTCTTCATGGTATAGATCCAACAGGGTTTCCAGCACCTTGTTGAATCTATACCATGAAGAATTAAGGCAGTTCTGTAGGCAAAAGGGAGTCCAATCCAGTAGTTGCAAGGTGTGTTTTTATAGGTGCTGTTTCACAGGATTTTTAGTAAAAGTTCACTAAACACCCTAAAATTATGTGACTATGCAGGTGAACACGTATATAGAAGACTGCATTGCCCAGAAGGATCCCCTGATCAAGATCCTGCGTCTGGTGTGTATGCAGTCAGTCTGCAACAATGGCCTCAAACACAAGGTGATGGACTACTACAAGAGGGAGATTCTCCAGGTAAAGACATAAAGAAGCTTTCTCTGCACCCTTGGCTGAATCAAAAAATGATTATTTGCTGTGTCATAATTAAAACTGGATGGTTTTGAACTTTTTTCCTCCCCCTGTGTGAAGACCTATGGTTATGAACACATACTCACGCTGAACAACCTAGAGAAGGCTGGTCTTTTAAAGCCACAGACAGGCTCACGGAATAACTACCCCACTATTAGAAAAACTCTTAAACTGTGGATGGAGGACGCCAATGAGCAGGTACTCAATATACAAAAAAAGGAAAGCAGTTAATGGATTAAACTCATGAAAAAGCAAGGGCTGACGTTTGTGAGTTTTTCTGTTCTTTCAGAATCCCAACGACATCTCATATGTGTACAGTGGCTATTCTCCTCTTAGCATCCGACTGACTCAGATCTTGGCACGGCCTGGGTGGCGCAGCATCGAAGAGGTGCTGAAAATGCTTCCCGGCCCACACTTTGAGGAGAGACAACAGCTTCCCTCTGGGCTCCATAAGAAACGTAAGGACTAAGAGAAGCTAGGACTGCTCTTTGCCCTGCTGCTCACAACAGAACAAAAACAGCCGCCCTCCTGCTCTGTGTAGATAAGACACAGGATTTGTTTATGTCAGATGCTGAATAGCGGCAGATTTATGGCATGTAGCCAATGGTGCCACATAGCCACTGTTAGCTTGTCGTTTTTTTGTGTGCCTTTGTTGATAGAAAGGCTGAAAAACCACTCTGTGCTTGATTTGTGAGTGACAGCCAGTGTTTTCCTTTTGTTTTCCTCCATCTTTTCATTTTGGCAGTAGTAGGCGTTGCACTGATGTGAATAATGAATTTAATTATACACTCTGTTTGAAATGTGCTAATTAGAACTGTGTTTGGGCATTAGACAGTTGACTTGTTGCTACATGCCTGCCTTGCATTAGTTTTTAAAGGTGATAATAGAGGACTCTAATCTGGGGGGAGTGTATGGCTAAATAAGGGTTTTCACATTTTTTTTAAAAATTGTGCTTTAACAGAGGGTGGATTGCTATTTGCTTTACATTGAGCTGTGTTTTATTAACATTTATATTTGGTAGTATTTAAAGGATTTACCAGGTCAGAGTGGAATTAAGGAAAAACAATAAAATATCCTTTGCTATTGTTAATATATTTAGTTTTTATGTTGCATTTTAGTGACTTGCATCTCCTCTCAATGTCCAACAGGCCAGCAGGGAGAGAATCGGACAACGCTGGTGTTCTTCCTCGGTGGTGTGACGTATGCAGAAATAGCTGCTCTCCGTTTCCTCTCTCAAGTGGAAGACAGCGGGATGGAGTATGTTATAGCCACCACAAAACTCATAAATGGCACAACTTGGATCAAATCCCTCATGGACCGCCCTGAATCCCCAACACAATGAGTCACCTGCACGTACACCTGGCCACATCAAAAAGCCCATCTACCAGAAAAGCTCAGCTACTGTTTTTTTTATGTCCACATCACTGTCCTGCAGGTGTTTCATTGATGTCTCTTCCGGTTTAAAGAGAGACCGGCTCTTTCAAAGTTGCCCTGTGAAAATATCTTTATGTCAAAGTAACTGTTACCTACTATGGCACTGCAGCCTTAGGCATTTCCACTTTCTAATCGCCTGAGTGATGCCACCCTTTGTTTTGCAAAGTCCTGTTTGCAAAGTCGGATGTTTGTGTCGGCCGTTTTCTTTTCTTGATGTGTTTACCGTGGGTTGGTCTGACTGAGAAATGCTCATAGTACAGCAAAACGTAGCTCTGAAGCATAGCTTGCTTTATCATCTGTTTTGCCCTAATCAAGAGTTTAATTAGAATTTACAAAATTACACATTTTTTCTTTTCTAAAAGAAAAAAAAAAGGCTGAACAAGCAATGGAGACAATCTGGTGATTTTTATTTTATTTAATTTTTTTGCAGAGGACTCTTCCCCCTGCTGGACATTAGAGAAAAAGCAGGTTTAGGGCAGCCGGAGGCTACATCTGTCTTTTATATACATTCCATAATCTTTACTGTCCTCCCTTTGAGTTGCACCCGTATCGTGCAATTTAAAGGTTTATTGATGTCTAATGAACTTTGTCCTTTGGTTGTGTTTCTGTCATTGCAGCTATTGCTTTTCTGCTACTGTATATATACTGTATATAGAATTAAAACATATTTGTGATGCCATAGAAGAGTAATGATGCATTTGATTTGCATTTTTGAAAGCTTTTGTAGTTGTCTTTTGTTTGTTTTCCTTTGCTTGGATTAAAAATGACTAAATAAAGTCTTAAACTATAATTAGTGTCACATTACTTGGTCATGTGATACGCCATTTTGATTATTGTAAATTGGGCAATTTTTTGGTAAGGAAAGCTGATTGCAAGCGGATGAAAAGCAGGGATGAGAGTGTATTCCTCAGCAGTGCTCCAGTTCTCTGAAGGAGCAATTAGCGCAGTAACAGGCCTCCTGATCATCCGATAATGGCCCTGTGCTGTCTGGAGAGCTCAGCCCACGGCAGCCCATGATTTGACAGCACAGGACACTGATTGAATTAGGAGGCCATTTGCTCCATGTTCCGGTAGAGGATAACTCTGCGGCAGGAGGGTGTTTGATCTCTGTATCAGTCAATACCTTCTCCGTGCCTGACGCTATATATATAGGGAGACCTGCTGACAGCACTCAGATATTTTGGTGACCTCTGTTTGGCTAATCTTTGTAGTTTTTCCTTCATGCTGCTTGTGTAAAAGTCTTGGAAACTACTTTGGTAAATTATTCAGAGAATACTTAAATCTGTAAATTTTGGCCTGCTGTTTCCTTGAGGAGCAGGTGCAACAACACTTTTATTGCCATTAAATAAATCCCAGGGGATTCAGATCCTTGTGATCAGTTTTTCCTTTTGGCTCCTCCTCTCCCACAAGGGCTTGAAACGCTCAAGACGGCACACATCAACTTGGACTTCAGGGCTAGAAGCACAGGAGCCCTTCTGATCAGCTCCTGTCCTGCTCCATCAACACAAAGGTGTAAGTGTTTCCTTTTTTATAAAAAAAGAAATTATGCCTTTACCTCATGTGGACTTATCTGGCATTCATGCATGTTTACATTTGTCACTTTATGCACAGTTTGTCTGTTTTTGATAGCAAGATAAAAATTTTAAGAAGATAACAGACACTCAACTTTCTTTATTTTAACGAGGAGACATAATAAAAGTATACATTTTTATAAGCAAAATTTATTGTGACTAACGCGGTTCTTGTATGGGTGTGGCTGTTGTTTAATAGTGTGGAAAAAAATGACCTTAAAAAACAGATTCACCATGCAGGAATTGTTCTTTTTTTCTTATCCAAAAGCAGTAAAGGCGAATGATGTTCAGTATATTATTTGCAACTGTACGCAAACAAAGCAGATCGATACTGAACCCATTTGTGCAACTTGGGGGATAAATTATTAACGCCAGTCTTTCCTCGGCTTTTACATTGCCAGGAATAAATAACTTTGTGCTTATAATACAAGTTAATATGAAGATGCATCCTGGTGTTTTTGTCTAAATTTCCATACGTTAAATTTAAATCATTCATACTGCCGGTGTTGCTTGCAGTACATATATGTTTAATGAACTTTCAGCCACCTGTCTTGATTCTAATTCTTTTCTTTTGTACTGAAATCTAACAAATGTGTTTGTTTGAAGAATGGGGCGAGGCCAAAACATGGGACACCTAACCCAGCTTGGTCGGAGGCAAATGACACAGCAGGAGCCCCAGGATGTGGACCCCTTGTTTATCCGCTTCCTCCGGACATTCAAGGAAATCCTCAAATTTGTTCTCTTCAGTTACACTGTGCTGTTTGGCGCTTTGCTCCTTGCCAGGTGGACCACTTATTTTATGATAGGAAAATAAAGTGAAAACACCTGTTGGAGAATAAGCCAGATCTTGGACTTATTAGTGGTGTTTATCAGGCAGACCTTGGGATTTGCGGCCTATGAAGTTTCCATAAAACGATAATAAGAGCTGGATTTATCATGTTTTCTTATGTGATTCACATAGTGGAGCTTGTGGCTTCTTGACACGACATTTCTCAGTGAACAAAACAAAGTGTTTAGAGAAACCCGTCGGTGAAACTTATTTTAACGCTGTTGGAATCCAGTGTGTTTGTTTTTAAATGTATATTAATAATGTACGTGTTACAAATGAGCACAGAGAAGCTATAAAACATGTTTGTATGGTGGTGTAGTATACACTGAACTATTTTATGTATTGTAAAAATGTTTATGTAAATACTACTTATCATCGGTATTGATAATGTTCATGTGTATTGATTTTTGTGTTCCAGTGCTAATATCTACTGAGTGAAGGGAAGCAAAGCTTTCCCCTCTGATGGGTTTTCATATGTCTAAGAAAGCTGAACCAGTAGGCAGACACAGCAAGTAACTGCTCCGAAAGGGATTAAAGCCTCAAGGTTTATATGACAATAAATTTGTGGTAATTTGATGAAGACCAAATTTGGTTGGCAAGACTGTATTCACCACCAAAACACAATATAATCAGAAATGGTTTAAGTCTCAGAGATAGACAGGTAAGGACAGAGCAGTAGCCCTGCTGGTGGTTTTCCAGTATTAAAGCTGTTGTAGATGATTTGTTGGCCAATAATCTGTCAAAAAGTATCTCAAATATATCTCTCATGAGTGATACAGAGTCATTCTGAAGCAGAAAGGATATTCCTGTCACAATATAGAAGCTGTGGTCAGTTTTTGGCGAAAGGGACTTTTACATATTATTTATTTACAGCAGGTGAGAAGTCTCACTGATATTAAAAAAATCTTTTTAAAGAAAGATCTGGCTAATAGGGGAGTAAAATTTGTAATACCGTAAATATAACATCACAGTTCCATAAAGATACTTGAAGAAGCCAGAACGGACTGGATTAGTTATAATGTAGAACACAGAGCAGAAACAATAAGCCAGAGTGATAAACTTGCAAAACACATCATTTCCCCTTCATAAATTCTGTTGACTACAGCCCATTTATATTATAACCAAAAATATTAGGGTACATATAAAAACACACATAGAAAAATAACTATTTGGCACAACGTCGGAAGCAGAGCCACAGCAGAGCGATCGTTTTATAGTTATTTAAAACTATAATCTCACATTTTCATCAATTTTACAAATAACCGTGAGAGTCGTTTTAAATGTCCCAGAAAGACATGGAAGTGTGACAGTGGTGCCAACAGAGGTGAAGTCAGCTATTTAGTAATAGTCTGCAGTGACGTAAAACTGTTAGCAACAAAAAGCTGCTGTCACGTTTTAGCCAAGAGGCGCATTATGAGTTTTGTGACTGAAAGTTGCAAGGCAACATTAACAAAAGTAAAACAGTGTGAATGCAGTTTTCACAGGTGTTTCCCTTTGAAAACAGTGTGGCATTCAAAATAAGTAAGACGGGGTTAAAGAAGAATCAGTATGGTTTTCTATAAAGGTGAACTCGTCTGCTTGAAGGTCCTGAGGACTGAGACAGGTGGTGTGAAGGTTTGATCCAGAGGAGAGCCACATTTTTACAAACTATTCCACCATATGAACCTGAAATCTGTGTGTAACATCTGACCTGAGAATGTGCAGAAGAACACCAAACATTATTTATCATGGTGCAAACCTTTATGTTTGACAGTAATTTCTATCTCCTCTCTATGTGCACATTGCAAAAGGCTTTGCTGACTGGGAATTGATGTTTGAAGTTAACGGCTTCAGTTGACTGTAATCACAGAGCTAAATGCTTGTCCATTTACAATAGAAATTGGTAATTCTATTAAACATTTTATTTTCTTAAAAAAAAATGCTGCTTAGCATTCATATTTGAACAGAGCATGGTTTCCACCAGTGTATTGCAACTCTGATAGCCCATTGGGCCTAAGATGACCCTCTGTTGGGCCTCAACATCAAGAAGTGTTTTTAATGTTTCTTTTCTTAGACGCTGTTAGACATCCTACTTGATTTATGTTAGCTAATGTGTGCTTTTAGCTATTTTTACACGCATATAAACTGCTTATAAGATTTTGCAAAGCTATAAAGAAGCTAAAAAATAACCCCAAGAATATTATGACCTTATATTGTTTTACCTGTTTAGCTGAGTTTTAATAATTTAGAATATGCAAAATCTTGTGTTGGTGTAAGAATAGGATTATTCTGGAATTCTCATGCCAGAAGTGACTTTCTTTCTCATATCAAACCAGCAGCAGTGTGTCTGTAGAAGGCCTCACAATCACAACCCCTCTGTATGGTTTATGTCATGCAGTATGTTTATTTTTTTATTCATCAAGCTAAAAGCTCAGGGAGATTGAAAATCGCTTTCAAGAGTTATGAGGCCAAAATGGTAGCAGAGATTGTAAAAATTTAAAAATAAGCCAGCGCACAAACACAAATCTCAAACAGTTGCAGTACAATTATGAGTTAACAGGTTCAAATCATACAAAAATAACAACACAACAAAACAATGAAGTTTCAGATGAATTTCAAACTAATTTCAAGAGCGACCTCAATGACCAGCTATTTGATCCTCTAAATGGACTTCAACTCCTCCGTATTAACCAGTTCTGATCCTTTCAGGTCTCGGTCTGTTTTTCATTCTGGAAACAAATAGTTTGTCTGATAACTGATGGATAGCACTAATTTTGACTAAGTGCAACTTGCAACTTCTTTTTTGTTATTTGCAAACGCATGTTGGCATCAACAATGAAATTAATTTCATTGTTGATGCCAACATTGAAATTAGATTGTAATTTATTGTTTATATTCACATTCACATAATGTGAATGTTTGATTAAATGGTTTTATGCAGTCTGATTTCACTGCGAATAAATATACAGATGAAACAAAATCAAACTGTAATATTTTTACAGTAGAGTGTGTATGTGTATCATTACTGCATAAAATTTTTCTTTTAAAATTGCATCTTAAATAAAAAATACATTTGTAATTAGTAAAATTTGTAACATTTTGTGATTATTAAAAGTCTTAAAAGGGAAAACTGCCTATAAGAGTAAATAACGTGCAAAATTGGAACCAAACTTTATGACTCTACTGACTGATCATAAACAATATCTACCAAGTCATCTATCCATTTTCTGGACAGCTTAGCTAATTCAAGGTCATGGGCGGGCTGGAGCCCATCCCAGCTGTCAGAGGTGTGGTACACCGTGGACAAGCTGTCAGGCCGTCACACTGATAACACAGAGAGGCAGACAACCATTCACAAATTGGCAGTTAACCTAACACGCATGTCTTTGGGACAAGTGGGAGGAAGCTGGATTATTTGGTGAGAATCCAAGCCCCCAGCTGCTGATTTAAACCCAAGACCCCTTTGCGTTGAGGTAACAGTGCTAACCACAGCACCACCATGCTGCATAGAAAATACTGAATATAACTTCTTTTTTTTTTTTTTACCGTGATTGAAGCCACAAAAAGTCAGAACAAAAACTAACAAAATGAAACCAAAATGAATTCAGAAATTAAAAAACAAACAAAAAACATGTCTTACCAAGTTTCAGTTCATCACAATGGTTTTTCGTTATGTTTTTGTTCTCCTTCATAGGTTTCCTGGTGATCACTGTGAGAATGTAGTTTGTATGATTTCCATAAGTCATTTGACAGTTTCCCTTTGTTTCAGTATTGTTGAAGGGGATGTCAACCCAACCTCCTGTGTAGTTCTTTCCATCTGACATCATCTCACAACCTGAAGACAAAAATTCAAATTATGTAGGTCATTTAACAAAACAAATAAGCAAATTAATCGATCAATTGGGAGCACAGTTCTTTATCCAACAGCCTTCAGATACTTTATTAGCAGAGCATGCTGTAAAACATTGCTGTTTTTATTTTTACTATATAGGTTTGATGCTGTGACCAGTTAGTATTTTTGTTATGATTCAAAGTGTCACTACTGCAAAAGCGAACTTCTGCTTCAATACATAATGTTACAATTAATTATTATCATTATTATAGTTGTTTTTCACAGTTGCTAACAAAATATGCAGTACATGTGAAAAAGCATTTGCATGTTTCCAGATTTCTAAGGTTTTTGTTTTGTTTGTTTTTGCATGGATTGGTTTAGTCATGTTATACGTGCATACGGTCAGAAGGAAGTCCCACTGTTGTAGTTGCGCAAAATCAAGCATGTAGGCATGCAGACTACAAAGGTTTGTAAAAGAATGTGTCACTGAATTCAAACGAGGCACTGTAATAGGATGCTACTGTAAGTTTATGAAATTTCATAGTTAATGAAACTTTTTCCTTCTTAGATATTCACAACAACTGTAAATGGTATGATTGCTCATAAGTTTTGAAGCAGAGTCACTACGTCGCTACGTCAATGAAAGTTTCCAACACTGTACTAACTCAATAAGTGAGGACTTCCAGACATCTTCTGGCATTAACATCTGCACAAAAACTGTGCACTGGGAGCTTCGTGGCATGGGTTTCCATAGCCGAGCAGCTCCTGTGGGTGTAATGTGAGGGTGGCTTTTTTTTTTTATCCATATAGCTTAGGTCTTATACGCTGTCAGTCCTTATCTCTTCTAAATGACATTATTAATCCCTGTGTCACTTTTTAGACCCGTTTCATGGTCACTGATGTCATGGTGGAAAATATGACATGGCATTTGATTTAATTCTACCATAAACACATTAGTGAAACTTTAAAGTAATGTGAATAATCATGATCATCTGTCATAATGTAATGTTCTTAAAAAAGAAAGAAAAGTCATGGGTAACATTGTAGTAACATTCAACATTAGAAGAGTGAAAATGGCTCTTGGCTTTTAAAATCTGGGAGAATTCAGTAACAGCAAAGATGTGGCAGAGGTACAATTTTAAGAAGAAAGAAGCAAAATACATAGTGCAATACCTATTTTAATCATATTCAACATTAATTACAGTATAATGATTAGTGAATAATATCAATTAGGAGTTGGTCATAGTCTTATTACCTGTCATCATTGAGAAGATGAGTAGTAGCAGTGATGTCATCATGTTGGTTTTAGTCGCTTCTTTAAGATCTTTAAGTCTAAATTATTAACCTGCAGTTAGTTTGCTTTTGTGAGCCTGTCTTGCCTATCTGTGGGGCTCTGGTGATTCTTGATTTTTTTTCCATCCCATCTTATGTTACTAAAAATGTACTTGCCCCGCCTTTCTGACCACAAATTCCCCCTCCCCATTTCTTTAAGGTTATTTTCTTTATCATACTTACATCATCTTATTAGTAGAGAGGAAGCAAGTGGTTTGTGTGAGTGTGAGAATGACAATAACACTGAATAGGAAGTCAGCGTCTAACAGATATATTTATTTGATAATATAATAGAAAAATACTTATAAAGAGAAGAGTCTCTTTAATCTGCACACTTCCTAAACTGCAAATTGAAACTGAACAGCTCAGCGCAAATGTTGAAATCCAAGAAAATGATCTGAATTCTTCTATGCTTGTTTTGTACATTTGATGCATTTTGGATAGAGATGGTTATATATTTAAAAAGTTTGCTTTGGCTCACTGACTGTTGAGTGGAGATTCTTCTCTGTTTGTCCGGGTGGTTGATTGACAGTTGGTTTGGTTGGACATTCATCTGACCGCTTTTTAACTGAGGAAATAAGTCCCTAACATGGTTGCTGGGGAAGTATAAATCAGTATGCCTTATTACAGGCAGTGTATACATAAAAAATTTCACACTGGCTTCTTTGATGTGCTTTGCTGCAGTGTCAGCTCCTGTGTTGTTTGAACATGAAAATTCTGACAAAAGGGAGAGAGCTAACAAGCATGTTAGCATTCAGTAGCATTTGTGTGATTGGTAGTTTGGTTTTATTTGATTTCATTTAATAGATATTTACCAGATATGACACAGATTTAACAAATGTGACCGGGAAATCTGAAAAACATTTATATTCATATGCATCATGCACTATATCTGTGACACTTTAGATATCAGTAAGACTGAAGAATGATACTTTGGTACAACAGTATCAGACAATCTTTGACACTGAGTGGGCATGTGTTCTTACTGCATTTATTCCTTTTGGATTACTCAAATGTACTAAGGTGTCACTGTGGCTTAAGGTTTGTGATTTCGACCATAAGCTATGACCTAAATCTTTGCCTTAGATCTATATACATTCAAAAGAGTGTTGAGAGAATATCATACAAGTTGCAGCAGGCCTCTTTTTAGGAAGTATTCTTCGATATGTCATACACACACACAGAAAAGAGCACAGGTGTAACTGGTAATTTAGATGGCTGCCTTCCATCTGGGTGAACTGGTTTGAATAAAAGTCATTGCAGTAAACACGCTGAATCACCTTCATTGCATAGCCAGTTGATAGAGCTGAGTCATTGTTAATGAAAATCTTTTTTAACTTTGTTTTTCTGGATATGACAAATCACTTTTTTTCTGGTATAAACACTCTCAACTGTTCATGTGCCTTAAAGTACCAGGAAACGAAGGGAGGCATTGATAACATCATACACCTGAGCTTTTCCTTTGACAATAATTGTAAAACTAACTTTCTCACAGGGCCCTAGTAGATGTGATTAATTTTACTTGGAAGAAACGTTTTTTCCAGTTACGCTTACATTGACGAATAAGGTTCTGAACTGTCAGAGACATCCTGCTGAACAAATGTCTGTCAGATGCATCTATTGCAATTATTACTCAGTTTATTTCCCATTCAGTTGTAGTTTAACTCAGTGGAATCAGTGGGTCATCGTGCAATGACTACATTTAATAGGCAGTAAACAAGATAGTAACTCATAAAATGCACCCAATGTGGAATAACTTTTGTAGACGTTAAAACAAATAAAAAAAAACCCTCTAAAATTTATTAAGAAATCTGAATTTCTGTTTGAAACTTGGAGCTTTCGGACTCCACTTTCTAAATTCAGCATGCGAACGAGGTTAGTTCGATTTTTCTCACTGAAACAATGCACATGGGCGGGGTCTAATAGTTATACTTGGTTTTATATTTTTAAAAACCTGGTTATTACCCTTTTTATGAATTTAAAGCGCAGTAAATCAAGTGACCTCGCGGTCTCCGCAGATAGGAAGATGACCAACGTCGCTGAGGGGTAGGTTTAAAATTTCGCGGCGCACCCTCTCGCCGCTCTCTGGTGACTGCTGAACGCCGCCCGCGTTTCGCCATTTTGAAAGTGCTGTAAGGAGGCAGAGGCGAGGGAACTCTCAAAGTAGAGTGCAAAGTCTACAAGCCAATAGTGGGCATTATTAATTACTTTGTGGAAAACAGTTCCGTGCTGTATAGCAAGGCCGAAGACTTTTGCTTACGTTCTTCAGAGTACCAAACAGCACTCCCGGCTTCATTCCTGCACTGCTCCTCGCTAGAACCTCCCAGCCGACCCGGGTCAGCACTGTTCCAGTCCAGGGCCCGAGCCCGCTTAGATACCCCTCTCCGAGTCGCTCACCATGGCAGGTAAAGCCACAGGGGAAAAGACTACCACAGTGCCTGGGGTTATTAATTAACAGGTGCTGACCTGTTTGACAACGATGATCTGTTTCTCTGTAATGTCATGTTTAACCAGCGCAAGCTAGCTAGCGAGCTAGGGTAATTCAAAGATGCCAGTGTAAGTCAGTGTTAGTGTTAAAGTGAGCGAGATTCTCCACAAACACACGTCAAGTAGTTATCTGTGCCTATGAGTTTATAGCAGCAGTTGCAACGCAGTTACTGTGAATTTCCTTAAGGCCTCGTTGTCATATTGATGTTTTTAGCTAAGTTAGCTGCAGGCTAACGCGTGTAAAGTTGTCTCTCTTTAATGGTGGTGTGTCCAATCTTGGGGTCATGTTGTGTGCAGGGCCCGGTGGTGGGAGCAATGATGTGCAGTGGTGCTTCTCCCAAGTCAAAGGAGCAATAGATGACGACGTCGCTGAAGGTAAGTCCATGTGATAGTCACTGAACACTTGCTAGCCTGAGCTGCCAGGATCACCATCCTGTGCACGCTTGTTTTAGGCTTTGCTTCAAAGCGCTGCTGCCACACTTTATATTTGTGGTATTTCTAAATATGCAATGAAAAGTAATGCCTTCTTCTTCTTTTTTTTCTTCTTTTTTTTTTTTTTTACAGTAATAATGGGTATAAGGGATCAGTGGTGTGGTATTGTAGTCCATTTGGTTTCTCACAGACTGACAACAATCTTCTATTTTTGGCATAATTGCTGCAAAATGTCAGCATTCACTATTTTCTCAGTTCACCCTGGGTATTAGTGGGGCATTACACAATGTTTACATAATTGGGAGAGAACTGCATGTTAGAATTGAAAAAGATTTTACCTCTGCCAGAGAAGAATCTTTAATAGGTGTTTCATATTTGTTAAAGAAGTAGCACTTAGGTTTGACTAATTACAGAGCTGTTTGAGTGGCCAAGTTAAAAGAAAACCTTTACCAGCTAATTATTTCCGAACTAAAGGAAAACTCAAAGCACCAAAAGTGTGTTTACAGTACATGGTGGCCGTATTTATGCATTAAGGGCTACATTTGTTTACAGTAAGCTTTGTCTGGGAACATGTATGAATGAGAGCCTCTCCTTGTGTTAATACATAGGAGTACATGGGCTCAAAACACAACACTCCAGTAACGTTTTTATTAGTTTCCTGTAAAAAAGGATTCGCCTTCAGTCTGTCTGCTATTGTTTTATGGGGTTGCATGGAGTCGGGTCGTATCAGGCGCACACTGTCGATGTTAACGACTGCACTAACTCAGAATAGTGCCAGTGTGTAAGCGGGGATTGATTGTTGTATTGTAGGACTTTGTGAGAATGGTTCTCTTTGAAAAGTGCTAAATAGCTGAAGATGGAAACTTTTTTTCTGTTCTTTTTTCCTTTGTGTCCTAAGATTGTTGAGTGTGTGTGTATAAATATGTGTGCGTCATTGCTGTGTTGTGTTTTCACCATGGTTGACATGATTTTCACCCCTCACAGGTGGGCTGCTGAGGCATTTTGTAAATCACTTCCCATTGAAAGGCAATGAATCATTTAGACAGCAAAAGCCTCGTAAAACACTCAGTGTTATTGCAGTAAACCTGTCTCAGATTGACAATAGCGTTCATCAGAAACTCTGGCAGAAAATGTGTGGTTATTTATATTTGACGCTAGTCTCATTTTTGCAATTTTTATTATTGACAGCCGATATCATATCCACTGTTGAATTTAACCAATCTGGAGAGCTACTTGCAACTGGGGACAAGGGGGGTCGTGTTGTCATCTTTCAGCAGGAGCAAGAGGTATGTTTTAGTGACACATAGGAACAGTAATTATTTTTAACATTTGATTCATAATACTCCAAAGCAGGTAGGTCATCAAACTCAGTTTATATAACACAAAGGTGTACAGGTACAATGTTTCTAGTGATCTTGACCCGAGACATTGAATCTTGGTTTCATAACACTTGAACTTTTGTTTGATCTGTTTTGTATTTAGAGTAAGAATAAGCTTCAGTGCCGAGGAGAGTACAATGTTTACAGCACCTTCCAGAGCCACGAGCCTGAGTTTGACTACCTGAAAAGTCTTGAGATTGAGGAGAAGATCAACAAGATTCGATGGTTGCCTCAGAAGAATGCAGCACATTTTCTTTTGTCAACAAATGGTTTGTAAATTACTTTCTTTTTGAGTAAATTCTTTTGCTGTAGTAAATGTGAACTTTTGTTACGCCATCTACTGCCTTATATGGGAGTAAATATAACTCAATGACTCTCATGATCTTTGCTCTTTCTCATTGTTAGACAAAACCATAAAGCTGTGGAAAATTAGTGAGCGTGACAAAAGACCAGAGGGCTACAATTTGAAGGAAGAAGATGGGCAATACAGAGATCCCAACACTGTCACTACACTACGGGTGTGTATAACTGGCTTTATTACAGCCCAGATCTTTTCTTTTTGTTACATTGTTAGCCAAAACTGAGATCCTTTGCTTACTTTCCATTCATTTATAATAAGTAGATCAAGAAAATTAACAACAAATTAAATATGTTGAGTCTGGTTAGTAATTTACATCTGAATTAATTGGAATAAATGTTAATCATTTCTTTTCCGTGTTTCCTTCCACTCATTACAAAACTGTCCGTTCTATTTTGATTGAGACGTTGACTTATCTTATGAGCAAGTAAACAGACGGAACTAATAAAATTACCAATCTGTTCCTGCAATTACTGCAGTGCTGCAGTTGATGTAATGTCTGCTTTATTCACCTTTAATTTTCACAGACAGCCCTTTTTTTTTTTTCTCCTTGTCCTTACTGAATGGTTTCCAAATATAGACTCAGTTCAACAGGTTTGCCTTTATACTGAGGCAAGGCCTTTTATTTGTTTGTTTAAAGAGCAGGTAACTGTCCCCATCTTAAAAATGGGAAAATCTATGTACATTTTCACCTACATCTTTGTGCCTCTTTACCAGGGTAAGAAAAATAATTTGGACACTTTTTAATGTTTTTTTTTTTTTTTTTTTCTTTTTCTAGTGTGAAATTTGTTTTGTAACATGCCTGTGTGGATATATTAGAGGTAAAACAGAGGTCATAAAATCTACTGCATCTCCCATTAAAGAAATATAAAAACAGCCCCACTTTTGTTTTCAGGTACCAGTATTCAGGCCCATGGACTTGATGGTGGAAGCCAGTCCTAGACGAGTGTTCGCCAACGCGCACACATACCACATCAACTCCATCTCAGTCAACAGCGATTGTGAGACCTACTTGTCTGCTGATGACCTGCGCGTTAACCTCTGGCATCTGGAGATCACTGATCGCAGCTTTAGTATCCTTTCATTCTTTAATTCCATAAAGTACTGCAATAATATAAAATTATTTTGTCAGTGTTTTGTCTTATTTATTCCCAGTTTTATCATTTTTCAAAGGAGCGTAAGCCAGGGAGAGAACTTAAAAAAAAATGTATGTGAATGGTATGTGAAATAATGAATGATATGTTGTGGTTAGTTTTAAGCCTTTGTTTGAAGAGATGCCTGATTTATTAATCCTGTTCACCTGCTCACCCCGTGTCAGTCAAATTAGACAAAGACTATGTCTTACTTAGCAACAAATAAAACATGATTCATGTATTTTTATAGGGCATATAAACAATTCTTTGCCTGATATTTAAAAATGTACATACTGTGTTTACAGGCAGACTGGACAAGAGCAAAAAATGATATTCACTGGTGTCTATTTAATCTGTAGCACAGTGTCATTATTTATACTACCACCAGATGTCCCCAAAGCGTGGGATGTTTAACTGGGTGCCTCTAACATGGTCTAAAAAATCACCTCCTACATCCTATGTTAATAATTTCACCCCATGAGTTCTTACTGCGTTGTTCTATGTAGGACAGCGGTCCCCAACCTTTTTTGCGCCACGGACCGGTTTATGCCTGACAATATTTTCATGGACCGGCCTTTAAGGTGTCGCGGATAAATACAACAAAATAAAAGTAGTACCGGTACCGAAAAAAAGATTTATTCATAACACATGTGAAAAGACCCAGGAAAACCAAGTTAACGATAAAAACGATAACAAAATAATGCTGAAAACCGATAAAAACCCTGAAAACCATACATTTTACACCTGAGCCTCTACTCTCGTGGCCCGGTACCAAACGACTCACGTACCGGTCCGAGGCCCGGGGGTTGGGGACCGCTGATGAAGGCTGTATAAACAAAGACGAACCAGAGTTAGATACAAAGTGGAATCATGTTTTTCTTGAATTGAGATTAGTTGCTCGTTTGGGCCGCTCATATCTTCTCTTCATGCTGGAAGATTGATGCAGTGCAACCCCTGCCTTTTATTAAGGATTGCGTCAACTGATGTAAAACACTTGAACCGGAGAAAGAATTAATGCAAACTAAATTATGTTAAATGGTTTTATCACTGTTGGCTCATGAGGTCAGAGGTCATCTGTAAGATTAATGTAGCTGTTAAAAGTTGAAAACACATGAGCATGAAATGGAAAGTATTCACAAGTGAATAACATCTACATGATTTGGGGCACTTTTGTGCTAGTGAGCAGATATCTGTGGCAAAACCTTTTCCATGTGCCAGTCACTGTTTTAAAAAAATAAAAAAATAAAAATCATAGTGAATTTGATGATCTGTGATTTCAGTGTCTCATAGTGGCAATAGCAGTTTTTATTTTCCTCTGCGCACAGACTGTTTACCTGCAAGCAGTAAAGCCTGCTTAGATGGGTTCTTCAAACTGAGAACATGACTCTGTGAATAATAATAATACTACTACCAATTAATTTTATTTCTGAAAGATTTTTAAGTTGCTGAAATGTCTGTTCAGGTTTTTTTATTTGCTTGTTGGGGTTTTTGGGTTTGTTTGTTTGTTTTTACCTTAACCTCACCTCTTCAGATATTGTTGACATTAAGCCGGCCAATATGGAGGATTTAACAGAGGTGATCACAGCGGCCGAGTTCCATCCCAACCAATGCAACACTTTTGTCTACAGCAGCAGCAAGGGCACGATCCGCCTGTGTGACATGAGGGCAGCAGCGCTATGCGACAGCCACGCCAAACGTAAGGCGGTCTCTTTTTGTGTTTCTGTAGCTCTTTGACTGTGTGTCTCCTCAAAGATTGATGGGAGGCTCTTATTGAGCCTATCAGTGTAACACTCGATTAATCAGCTGCAGTTATAAAGTTACTCTTGCTATGGACGGTGGCTGACTGGACTAGTGCAGTGTGCTTGAACAAAGCTGACGGTTTGTTGAGAAGAAGACTTGACAAGTGAAAAGTTGCACTGTCGTGAGAGCCTTTTCTTAAAATGAAACAAAGCTGACGTCTTACATGTTGTTTTCTGAAAATATTTTCTTCGATTTTATAACAAAAAAGAAATTGAACAACAAATTGCTTCTCCAATTCTATACAATTCACATGGTAACATAAAATTCACAAATTCACCTAAGAAATAGAAGATCCTTAGAAGATCCTACTTAGTTTCCCATCTACCACATTATGAAGTATCCAGGCCATGTGGGTCTTAGTGCATGAGGCTATAAAAGAAGATTTACACACTCTGCTTCCTGCTCACAGCATAGAAAACATAGCGCACGTACGTATAGATTGGTACCTGCTAAGCCAAATTGTTCAGAACAGTCAGAATGGTGACCCTTATTCATAACGCATATCAAAAGATAAGCGGAAAGGCTTTGTTACTTTTATGCTTTATTTCTGTGTTTATATAACCAGATTTGAAATTCAGTATCTTTTACAAAGTTGTTGTTATGTAAAGAAAGTTTCAGGGCTTACTTTAAAACAACTCGACCACTGTAAAAATTATTGTTGTTCTTCCAGTCATTGACGCTGAAATGCATGTGTTTGTTCTTCATTTTTTAAGTGTTTGAAGAGCCTGAAGATCCAAACAATCGTTCCTTCTTTTCTGAAATCATCTCATCCATCTCTGATGTAAAGTTCAGCCATAGTGGACGCTACATGATGACCCGGGACTACCTGTCTGTCAAAATTTGGGATCTCAATATGGAGTCGCGACCAGTAGAGACATATCAGGTCTGTAAATTATGCCAACACAAAAATACTGTTCCAGTTTCTGCATTACTTTTCTTCCTGTAAGGCTAGATTGATTCTAGCAGGTTCCGTCCATCCACGTGATTAAAGTGTAAATGTTGTTTTTGCTTTTGCACAGTTGTTGATGGAAACTCTGTATATTTCCTCATTGCTTTCTTTAAATAGGTGCATGAATATCTCAGGAGCAAGTTGTGTTCACTCTATGAGAATGATTGCATCTTCGATAAGTTTGAATGCTGTTGGAATGGGAACGACAGGTAAGCACTCATTCCGTGGCTTCCTTTTTTTTTTTTTTTTTTTTCTGCAGCTGTCCTGGACAAACAAAATACATGCGTGCATGACGCATGCAGAGCGTTAGGGAATACTCCTTTTCTGACGTCACTGAACCCAGAAACGCAGGCCTTATCACTTACTGCAGTTATCTGCTCGGTGCAGACTATAATGTGGCTCATAATTTGGTTTGGGTGGGTGGTGAAGTGGTATAATTGGCTCATGACAGACGACAGGATTTAATGTCCATACTTGAAAAGGATTGTGTTTGCCAGTAACGTTAAGGCTACTCGCTGACTCACACCTTGTTTACCTACAGTGTTGTGATGACGGGTTCCTACAACAACTTCTTCAGGATGTTTGATCGAGGATACCAGCAGGACATGACCCTAGAGGCGTCGCGGGAAAACAGCAAGCCGCGATCGGTCTTGAAACCTCGCAAAGTAAGCACAGGTGGGAAGCGCAAAAAGGATGAGATCAGTGTAGACAGTCTGGACTTTAACAAGAAGATCCTCCACACTGCCTGGCATCCTCTGGACAACATCATTGCTGTGGCCACAACCAACAATCTGTACATATTCCAGGACAAGCTGAACTAGCATTTGTTGAAGCACTGAGGTCCCAGTTTCTGCTTGAGCGCCGCTGCTCTGATATACAAATATGAACAATAGCTGTCTGTTTTTGGCTAAATCCCTCTTGATGAGCTGCCCTTGGCATATGCCAAGAACTGCTATGTCAACAGTGGCATGAACACAGTACACCCAAGTAGGCCATCACAAGCCCATTTTCTATTTGTATTGCAAATATGAACATGTAGGGGTTTTTTTGTTTGGTTTTTTTTGTTTGGTTTTTTAAGATCTGAGTCATACAGTGGGATTTAGTATCATGGGTTTTCTCTGGTTGGAGCACTCCAGTCATCAAGCTACAAATTGCAACTCCACTACATCCCAAACCAAAGGGAAATCTGTTCATACACATGTTTGGTTAGTTTGTTTGATTCTTCTTTTGTGCCATGGTTCATCTGTGTCTCATAGCCACTAGTTATTAGATTATTGTAGCTATTGTGTCTCATTAGTTTTCTGTTGCTCTCATATCATTCAGTCACCACTGGCCTGAAACACTGGTAATGCAAACTGTCGACACTCCATATTTTCACAGTATTTGTCCATTTGCCAAGTTCACTCACCACTTTCTTGCCAATATACAGTATGATTATGCAGCTAAAGGACTCGTTTAGTGTTTTAACCTTTTTTATGGTTCTATGATTATAGCGTACAGCCTGCATTACTGCAAACATCTGTCCACAGTGTGCAAGATTTAATATTGGATCAGATTTTGACCTTTTAAGACAGCCACTAGTTTACAGTCATTAATATTAACAAAGTCTGCTTCATTTATACCTTTATAGTGAACTTGTTGCTGTTGATTAAATCAGGAAAACTGTTTTCATACTGTAACATTTACCATTTAACAATGGAGACTAAATTCTGTCTCTTTTTTTTTTTTTTTTTTTTTCAAGTACAAGAAATAACAAAGAACCTGGTTTTTCAAGCTGCACTGAAACCTTAATATATATCCTGTTCCAATCTCGAGCCACTCTCTAAACAACAAGCTGACTTTCATGTTGTATTGATGTGGACAATGGTTTATAGTAATAAAAAATATAATTCCAGTTAATAGCCCACGGCTCTAGAAATGCTGGCGCAGTCGTGCAAAATGCACACACACATTTTTCAGGTATTGTGGTTTTATTATGGCTAATTATGCCAAAGTAACCAGTCCTATACTCACTCTGAAGCTACACTCAATTGAAGCCGTTTTGCAGAGAGTAAGCCCCCTTGTCTGACCTCGTCACCCTTGCAAACAATAGCTCAGGACAAAAGGACATATATAACTGTAACACACACACACACACTCACACTAGGAAGGGTGTGTGTATAATGGCATTATGTGGCCTGTGGCAACAAAACTAAGTTCTGCTGCCAGCTCTCCCGCTATTTTGTTTGCAGGTTGACCCATGGCTTTACCCTCTGTATCTACTTTCTGTTTGTACACTTTTTTTTTAATATAATGACATTTTGTACTGTACCTGTTTAAAAATAGATTAATCACTATAGTTGATTTATTTTTGTATAAATTAAGGCAATAGGATTACAGTCTGATCACTGTAGTTTCTTTAGCTGTCTGTCTCAGATTGATTGTAGATGGAAGGTTCCTTGACAGTTGGGTAGCTGTTTTTTTTGTTTTTGTTTTGTTTTTTTGACATACGACTTGGGGACATTTTTTCTCATCCTGGAAGTTTGAAAACTTAAAGAAGCTTTTTCAGGTCTCAGTATCTTTTGAAGTTGTAAGCATTATAATTCTAACTTTTTGGGGGGGGCACACTGTGCATGTAGAGCTTATTTGGATGCCTCAGAGTTGGTTTCTAAAATAATTTGGATCTTAATATTCCACTTACGTGCCATAGTTTTTGATTTATTTTATTTTATTTGGCTGTGAAAGAATAGGCCCTTCTGGGTCTCTATTTGAAAGGCATTTTAATCAATGTTTATTGCTTAAAACTGTTTAGTCAACTTCTCTAAAGTTACTGATTTAGATTTATGAAAATGTCTCCTCTCTCCTGTGAAGCATGTGTCGCTTTGCTATACAGGCTTGTTTATTTATCAAGGAGAAATTGTGAAGCACTCAGTTTGCCGATGATTGTTATATGGCAGGGTAGTTAATGAGACATCAGGTGTAAGTGTTGTTAATATTAGCTGCACTGGGAAACCTAATGAAAGCTGAGCTGTCACTAAGTTGTTTGTCCTGTTGTTTTTCTTCTATTGAAAGTCAAATGTCATATCAGGAAGAAGATTTAATCTGTTGATGTGCAAACAACTTGATTACAGCACAATTTGTCCGCTTCATGATTTAAGCCATTAAATCAGGGAATGAAGCTTCTTGGTCCACTGGATGGTATTTGTTTCAGTTCGTGTGTTACTTTTATTTTAGAGAACGGATATCCAATCGCTAGAATGACAACAAAATAACCACCCATGTCCATACGGTGGTGTTAAACTACTGTTTTTTTTGTGTGTGTGTGTGTGTGTGTGTGTGTGTGTGTGTGTGTGTGTGTCTGTCTCACTCAGGGCTCTGGGTAATGTCTACTAGTGCTGAGGTATTTCACTAATCTTTCTTTTTCCCCTCACACTGTGTGAGGGTCATTTGTGTCATACAGCTCCAGTCACTTGAATAAACCTTCATAATGTGCCCATTCCCAAGTCAAGGATCCCATAAATTAACACATAATTACAGTAGCTATTTTTCATAACTGTGGTTTAAATCATGATGATATTCAAAGGAACCCTATTGCCTTTCTTAGAGCATTAAGAATAAATGAGATAATCAAGTCATGTTTCTTGAAATTTATGATGTGCCAGACAGGTGACTGCTCAGGGGAATTTACCGCTGCTCTTGATCAAAACGTACCTTCAAGAAAGCAGCTTTTCAGGACTCAAGACAAAAACTGCCTTATTTAAAGGTAGCTCATAACTTTTTCTTTTTTTAAAAAATAAAATCAAACATATGTAATGGCTTTTGAACAACACCCTGGGAAACCAAACCTTCCCTACTTGTTGTCTGGAGTTGTAAGGTTTTCTCAGTTGCAGCAGTGTATTATACATGTCTGATATATTACAGGAGTTAAAACAAATTGCACTTTTACCTTTGTGAATTTCATTAATTTGTATGTTCTGTTTCTTTAAAATGGCCTCTTGAATAAAGATTGTAAGAGTTTGGTGATCTATGGGGTGGGGGGGCTACAAAGGGTTCAGTGTACAGCTATGTCCTTGTCACATGGAATAAAGTACAATTTAGATGAAAAATAATAAAGAATTTTCAACCTGAATTTGAATGTAATGACTGTTGTTTTTTGTTGTCGTTTTTTTTTTTTTTTTTTTTTTTGGATTAGACACTGAGGGCATTTCAGGATTCTGTAAGGCTTTTAAATGCTAAACTAAGCTTTGCATGTTGTCTTAAAAAAGACTACACCTTTCCTCTTATTTTAAATAAATTATCTTTTTAATAATAATTTTTTTAAAAAGCTTTTAAGAACAAAGCTGTTACTTCAAAAAACATTTTTCAATTGGAAAGATGTGAGATGAATGTCTGCATACCTGATCTAAGGATTACACACCTCTGATGAGTTGCTATCGTATTATATATTATTTTCTCTATTGGTGTGAAGTTTAATGAAAACAGCATGAAACTGCTTTCTCTACCTCAGCGATGTCAAACTCCTTTTACATCATGGGCAACGTATACTCCACTTTACACTGACACAAAGGGAAGTTTCAAAGAACTCTAGCTACACATTTAATCCCCCAAATATCTTAATATAAGAAAAAGGCAGGTAATTTCAGCACATCCCACTTTTTCTGCAAGGTAGTATATAATAGAATTACTGTCCCGTAATTATAAACCAAAGAAAAAGGACTGAAAATGCATTTTTTTAAAAAAACAAACCCAAACATCTATATTAGTAATTACCTTTGTGTGTTATGAATGGCCATGGGTCTTTACAAATAGAAAAAGCTGTAAAACTTAAATGTGAATACAGTTAATATTTGTTCTCCTTGTTCCAAGGCCGCCCAGCGGGCGAATTAGTCTTTACCGGGCCTTATGTTTGAAAAGTATATAAAAACACGCCAATCCCAATCCTCAATGTGTCCTATAGATTCATCCCTTTCTAATTAATACCAGACCTATTTTCTGCCCACGTTAATATTCCAGACATGTAACCCAGCAGTTATTTGAAGGTTTACCAGTGGTCAGGGGCAGATCTACTGTGGTGGCATGTGCCACCCTAAAATAAACTCTTGCCACCCCTACTGCCACCCTAATTTTGCATATGGCAGTGATGTTTATTAAAATAAGCTAGCATTAAGACTTTAAGCCTAGCCGCATTTAACCTTGAATATAAATTCTAAACCTAAATATACTGCATAATATTACATCAAAACATGTAATAGCATCAATAGCTTTGTTTCTTGTTTTCAGTAGGAACAGACAGTGCAGATTTCTGACATTTTGTGTAAATTTAGTCATGTAAAATGTTATTATTTCTAATGAAAAGAGTGAATCTTAAGTTAGACTTGTATTTCAAATTCATGTTGTGTAGCTTTCTGGATTTTATATTTATTGGGCTACATGCTTATTTGTCATATATGCCACACAGTGCATAAAATGTAACTGAAATGTTTAATTATTTGACCAATAAGAAAGTTAGAGACTTTAATTACTGGATTTGATGTATTTTAACGATATTTTGTACATATTATAGAGGCACCCAAACCCGCATATGCCATATGTGCATATGTGTAAAGAAATTGCTATTTCCATGCCACCCTGTAATTGGAGGCGACAGGACCAGCCTTATCAATGTTGTTAGTCTCATCTCAAACCTTCTAATGACTCAAGTGGCCAACACAGAACAAAACAAAACAAAAACGAAAAAACACCCCAAAAACCAACACAGTGCTTTATGATTTTACATCGGTTATAAATACACCGGATGCTATCAGAGAACTGATTTCTGTGTATACAGTGGGACTTCATTTTAGTAGAAATATTTTTTTACTTTCCCTCACGCCCAAAAAAGGAAAAAAGAAACATCTCTATTTTCTTAAATCTTGCAATTGTGTACATTATTCAAATCAGCTTTTAAATAACGTAACCAAAAGGTGGGGGAAAAAGTAAAACGCCATCTCTGATCCAGAGCCAGCCTTTGTTGTCTGTTTGGACTCTGGACAGATCTAGCGCCTGCGCACTTGGAAGTTTGTCTGCGTGTCATGTTGAATGCTAAAACAGGATAGTCAACATGTCCACCGCGACGGCTCAACAAAACAATAACGAAGAGCCCGGGCTTCAGGGTACGTACCGTCCTCGGGTTTTCCCGGCTCCACGTCGTAGTCGTTACTTTACATGTTCGTAATGGACGCTTGTGTGTGTGAAAAATACCGCTACTGCGAAGGTTTTATTGTAAAAGTTATATCGAGGGTGGAATTTCCTCGTCGACTGGGAGGGGCGGGGGTATGTTGTTTGACGTCACCTCAAATGAGCCAATAGCGTCTTAGAAAAGCTTTGATGGACGCGTTACTGGCCAATCATGTACAAAGATTGAAGCTAGGTGGGCTTCACTAGCAACGAAAACAACTTTGAGGCAAAACACTGAATATTTTGGGGGATTTTTGTGACTTCCTTTTTGTTAAATTATTATTTTCCTATAATGGGCCGTATATTTTTGTGTGGGCAAGCTACTTCTTTACTCAAAAGCCCTTTGCACTTTTGATTATACATCAAATCTAACCGAAGGCAGTGGTCGCAATTTTTACCCAACTGCATGCAGGCAAACAGCTAAAAACATTTAAAACAACACTTAAGGTGTGCTCGCACTTCAAGCGACTAAAGCGCCATCACATTAGCTCTCGGGATGTTCTTCGTCATGCGTGGCAGCACCACAGCTGGAACAGCGACATGTCTGGGCAAACTGTCTCACCGTGCGCTCTGTAGTTATGCAAGACCTCGCATGGGAGCAACACTGATGGCAAATGCTTCTGTAAATGTGCAATCTATTATTTTTATGTCCATCCGCGAACCAAACAAATACACCATGCTTTGTTTTCGGGAAAGGGCGTCTCACGCTGTCACGTTGTGCGCTCACACAAACCCGCAGGCTCCGAGAGATTACGCAACACCCTTCCGTCTGCTGATTAAAAAAAAGAGTGCAGGCTGTTTATGGGGCAGTGGTACAAAGAAATGCGTGCCATCATGGATGCGGTGCACAGGCGGTTCATTTGAATTCGCAGAATCAGCGGTGCAGAAAATGTAGGTCAGCTGTTTCCATTTGAGGGTGTGTCTCTATGTGCTGTGTAATCAGCTGCGAGGTTTGTGCCTTATCACAGCAAGCTTACCTTCCTTGTGTCCTCTTGATCTTTATTTTACAAAGGGTCCTGGGTGGAGCTGGAGCTAAATGGGAATACAGGGGCCCAGGGGAGGCAGACCAACCTGCTAACACCACCTGCTGCAGACCAAATAAACGCAAATACTGGTATGAGTCAAACTCTGCAGACCTTGGAAGTGGTGCCTGAAAGTGATGAGACCCTAATTGGAGGACTAGAGCATGTGCCATCGTCCTCCTCTATCCACAACGGGGACATGGAAAAGATCCTCCTGGATGCACAACACGAATCCAGCCCAAGTAACTCCTCCTGCGATAGGTAGGAAGAAAAGTCATTTTTTTGGTCTTCAAGGCCTTATATGTGTGTTTGTTATTGAGAAGTTTTTTTTCTTACTCCAAACATGTTGATTAAGCCCTCACAGGCCACCAAGTCCAGAGCAGGATGAGGGTCAGATTACATTTGATGTGGAAATGTCCAGCCCAAGAGGTAGTCAGGTAAAGCTATGTATTCAGCTCTAAAGTTTAAGACCCTTTAAAGTCTTTTTCATTGATCTAATCGCTTCATCTTTTATATTTGCAGTCAGAGGAAGATTGTGCAGAGAAGGACAGAGAGGAAGACATTTTGATGAACAAAGAAGTAGACTGGGTTGCTGACTGGTCGAGCAGACCTGAAAACATTCCACCAAAGTAACCAGGCTTTCAGAGCTACTTACTGATATGTCAGGAGACTGTCTTTAGCTGTGTTTTTCTTCTTTTCTTTTTTTTAATAACCTGTCATTTAATTTTTCCTATCAGAGAGTTCCACTTTAGGCACCCCCGACGTTCCGTTTCTCTAAGTATGAGAAAGAGTGGAGTCATGAAGAAAGGCGGCATCTTCTCTGCCGAGTTTCTCAAAGTCTTTATCCCTTCCTTACTCATCTCACACATCCTGGCTCTTGGGCTTGGGTAAGTCAAAAGTCACGCATCTCTACCATTGCTGAGCTTTTTGTTACACCAGCTGGAGTTTTCTCAAGTTGCCCTAATTATATGTTTGTCTGCAACAATCATATCTAGAAGTTATAGCCGTTCAAAGAGACAGCTTCCATGTTATGTTTATAAAGTGTATACCTTAATTTTAATCTATCACTTGTTATAAATGAGCATCATCATTTATCTAGTACTGTTGCAAAATATTATTGTTCTTTTCCTTTTTTCCAAACTGACTCAGTTTTGTTCCTTTTTTTTCCTTTTTCCTCTTTCCCAGAGTGTACATTGGGAAGAGAATTGCAACAGCCGCCACCAGCTCCTACTGAGTAGAAAATGAAGCAGTGCCTAGATGTTCTCCCTTCTCCAAGTCACTCAGCCATCCTCGTGTGGTCAAGCTCTCTCTCTGCATCTGTTGTACACCCGCACTTCCCTTCCGATCACCATTAAAAATTATATTGCATCGTAGATGTAGTCGTACACATGATGTAACCGTGGTTGCGCTCCATCAGATTTTGACCGAGGACAACACTGTACACACAGTTGTCACAAATTTGCATATATGCAGTAGGTAACAAAGTCTGTTCCACCTGAAAAGTATTCGTCGTCTGTTCGACTAAAAAATACGAGACAAGAGGATTTCAGATGAAGTTGCTTCAGGGTTTTAGTTTCTTTACTTGCCTTGTTGTTAAGTTACAAGAAATTGGACTGCGTCTGTCCTCTGTTGCCTTCGTAATTAATATCTGCAAGAAACGAATTAATCGGCTCTGGGAACAAAAGGGACTTGAATCGCCTTAACTTATTGAGCTTAACATTAGAGGTGCAGTGAAAGCGTGGTTGTAGTAGGGGGACGGGGTACTGCACTGTGGGATCAGTTTTTAAATTCCACACATTTTTAATAATAGAAGTTATATCTTTTTGACCGCAGAGGGTTTAAAAGCTTTTTTGTTCTGAAGGTTGGAAAGCGTAAACATTTATCTTGTATGTAGCTCCAGAATTTTACAGAAATAGTTGGAATATGCTATAATAGTGGCAACCTAAAGGCTGGAACGCAGTATACCAGGCCATATGCTATTTTTATTTGTTTTGTTGCCTACATATCTTCTTCTTTAACACATAATATAGCATCAGTGGCAAAGTGCCAAATTTGTATGCTTCACCACTGCACATCGGTGATTTATCTTGAGACTTTTTTTTTTTTTTTTACATTTTCTTATATGTTTAGGTATTTAAAGATGTAGATGTGAAAAATTAATTTAAGCTGTGATCTGCCCCTTGTAATAGATACTTTCCGACATTGTATAATCTGTTTATACAGTGATACTAATGCGTATTATATCTCATGCATCGTGGCAGTGTAAGTAATGTGTTTTTGCTGTCGTTTAATTGAAGCTTCAGTGGCAGAAAGGATCGCCACGGAGGAGGAAGAAGGGGTTTCTAGGGGTTCTCGTTTAAAAGTGTTATCAGATTTTAATCTGGATTTCACTGTACAGTAATTTCATCTAGCGTACAGTGTCTGTGTACCTTTTAAAGAAATTATTTTCTGGAGAAAATGCATGCATTTCTGTATATTGATGCTGATATGCTGACTGGATTATTCTGTCAGTGTCTGTAAATGGATCAGACCATAACAATATGGAAAAATTGGCTATAACTTACAGTATTGGCTGTTGGCTGTGTTGGTTTGGAAGCACTCGTACTAATTCCTAAACTGTGCATGTGAAAACAGATTTATGTACAGTTGATAAGTGTGCAATACTTGGAATTTTTGGAATATAAAGTTTGTACTGTATACAGTGGCTGATGTGAAAAAAAAATACAAAGGAAGTAAATAGAGATCCATAGAATTGAATTCATTTTTCAAGTATAAAAGGCACATATCATCATAATGGGCTTTCTGCACAGCTGAATAGTGAGCAGTGTGTTAAAACTTGAATGGACTTTGTACTGAATACAGAGGCTGAAACAAATGCAGCTGCTGTCTTTGGAAGTCATTTACATTTCATCACCATTAAACAAAGCACTCAGCGTAATAAGGATGAAAGTGAATGTGTGTGAATCCAAAATAAAATGTCTGTTGCTTCCTCATTTGTTGTTAGTAGTTCATTTAAAGAGGTTTCAGATTATCTTCATGAATGTGGACGTTTTAATTTTTATAAAAGATAGGGTTATAGTTGTGCTTTTTATTAGCATTTCTACTCTTTAGTGCACTGTTAATAACAGCGGTGAAGAAACACACTGTCAGATAGTTTGGAAGATGTCATACAGTATAAGGTCTGTAGATTTACTGTAAAGATGATAATTATTTTAATCCTTCCTGAATTTGTAAGTTTGCTCACTTACATAGAAATGGAAGGAACAAGGTAGTCGTCCAAGACGGTATGGTACATGGCCCCAGTGGCCCTTCAATGAGATGAAGTAATCCTGTACTGTCAGCAGAAACACAGCCCCAAACCATAATGTTCCCACCCCTGTACTTGACTGTGGGGTTGGTGTTCATTGGATCATACTCTGCTTCCTCAACCATGCCAAAATGCTGAATTTTGGTTTCATCTGACCACAGCGCTTTCTCCCAAATTTTCGCTGACAAACTGGAGAACTTCAGACGAGTCTGTACATGAGCCATGGGACATAAGGAGGGGGACATAAAAATGAGATACTCTTCATATTTGTTGCAAGTAAACAAACTTACAAACATAGCAAGGGATCAAATAATTATTTCCCCCACTGTAGCTCTACTGGTTATAGTTATCAAAAGTTTATCCATACAACAATCAATGCATGGTATGTCACAAACTGTAAATCCAGTGCCAAAATGCTGTTGTGAGAAGAGTAGCCTTTCATATGAGCAGTTGTATAAACTGTTCAACTTCTAGATCAGGAGATTAATCTTTTTGTTAAAGTACTCCTTTTATCCCCTGACGTGTCCGTCTGATCTAACAGGTTGTGCAAAACATATTTCGCCTCCAAACTGCATGTATCACATCAGGACAGAAACATGGAGCTAAAGCAGAGCAGGGCGGGGCAGTGCGCATGCGCCGTTCCTCATTGTGGCCCTCCTCTCCTTCGAGCTCGTCTGGGTTTCAGGGACCCGTTATAGGAGTGAATCAAGGTCTACGAGTGCGAGACAGAGGTACAACTTGTCGTTTTAGGCTGCTGTTTTTAGGCCGCACGCTGCGAACTTGACTTCATATATAGAGACATTTTCAGACAGAGGCATTGTTCTCTCAGGGCGTCGACTGGCCAACAAGCGGAGCATCCATTCATCCTTTCATTGGTAGCTGAGGTTTTCCAGTCTCGCTAGCTAGCGTTAGCCAAGAGGCAGGGGGCACCCGTGTCGGAGAGAGCTTCAAAATGTCGGGGTACCAAGGAAAGAAGAACATCCCACGAATTACAGTGAGTTTTGTTTCATTTTATCATATCTGTCCTGCAGTGGAGGTGTATAAAGGGTGTATAAAGGGTACGGTGAGCTTCACAGTTTAGACCAAAAGCTAGCCAGCGCTTATCCATCCATTTACACTGACGCTGTCAACAGCAGCAGCAGCAGCCCAGCTCCACATACCGACAGCCTGGGATGGTAACCAGCTAGTGTGCAAGCCTTTTAACAATTCCTCATTTGAAATCTGGGTCTTACAATTTTTTCTCTGTAATGAATACTCAGATCAGGTCATTTAGCTGCCATTATTAGCCCTTATTCTCTCAGAGCATCCTCAGCCTGAAGGGTGTAGTTAACAGGTTTAGACACAGATTCCCTCACTGTGTCGTTTTTCATCTTCCACCTTCTATCCTCCAGCATCCACCATGCCTGCCCTCTTCAGTGGACTATGTGTTTTTTTGTTGTCTTTCTTTCTTGTTTATGGATTAAAAAAAATCCTGATTCATATTCAGTCAAATATTGCTACAGATCCTGATTTGCTAATATACATTAATTTTGCTTTGATTTATGGTGCAGCTCTTCACCCAGACCACACATAATCATTAGGGGGAATGCAGCAGGCTTGCTGTGATAGTTAAAAGAAGTAAAACCTCACTCGCAAAGTAGGTCATTGCACAGCTCCCATCCAAACCCTATGCTTTCATCATGCAGCAAGAGGGCTGATTCTGCAGCATATAGACTCAGCAGCTTTATGTTTGATCACTTAATCACATCAAAATCTTTTATGTACTGGCTGTGTTTCATACAGATGGTTGTCAGGTCCTTCGCAGGTCGATCCAGGGTCATAAACACACGAGTCTGACATCCCAGACACGCCATGCAGACAGCAGCAACTCTACAGCCAGCCTTTCCCAGGCTTTCACACTCAGTACAACACCACCTATTAGTCTGGAGTGAATGAACTAGATAGTTTCACTCTGCAAAGCTTTAAACAAAATGCCAAGGTTAGTCTGAAAAGCACTAGCTGAATTTGTTCAAAGCACACTAAAGCAGGAATAATAGCAGTCCTTTGAAGAATGTGCCTTAAGAGTTTCACAGCAACTTAACCTCTGCTAGCACCATATTGAGGTGCAGTTGTTTGTCGCACAGCTTGATTTTGATTGAGGCTGTGTGTTCTTTTATAGAGTTTGGCTCTTGTATAGGTCTTTTTTAATTTTTCTTTGTAATCTCTAACTGTGTCATATCCATCAATATCCAGAATTTGTCTGTTAATAGTTGATTCATGGTTATTACACAGTAATATTAAAAGAGACATGCCAACGGCTTTTGTCTTTAATTAAAAAACAAAACACAAAACTAAGATTAGGGTCAAACAAATGCTTTTTATTTAAAACAATGACTTAAAGTTATGGTATATCCTCTGATATAGTTTTCCTTTCAGACACACCAAGGTGAAACAGAGTACCCTTTTTGTGCATTTTAAGGATGCGTTGCCAGGAGGGAAGTTCCTTAGCGCCATCTGTTGGACAAACTATGCAAACAAATAATTGAAGGGTGTTTCTTTCATCTTCTCTTTGCTTTTTAACTTTAACATATCCGTGATTCTAAATGCTGAAACGATGGATCAGCAAATAGCTAATATTTCCGATAGTTTCGATTCTGGCTACCCAATATATTTGTGTGGTAATTGTCTGATAATTGATGCATAAAAGATGAAGATGTTGCTTTTTCTTATTTTGGAGTTTATGGTAATGATCAGCATCTGATATATGATTTAGATGTTGGCACATTCATTTTGGAAGTTGAGGACTACATTTGATATTGTATGTGTATACCGCAAGCTCAGTACACTAGCTGCTGACCACTCGGGCACAGAAAGGACACAGGTTAAATGACCCACTTATGTCAGCGCAGTGGTTTGTGAGATCATGTCAGCCATGCCCTGTACACTTAATGCTTCCTGCAGTCTGTAAAGCTGGACACACTGAGTGTTTCCTGCTGTGAGTTTTGCTGCAAAACGTTTTTTTATATCTTCGGAGACCCCAGAAAGCTTTTAGGAGAAGTAGGCCAGCCTGTTATGCTTTCCTTTCATCTCATTCAGGTGGAGGTAATTGTGTCACTCAAGAGCCTGCGCTAAGAATCTTTCCCTCTCTTCAAATGATGTGTCTGTTATGCATGAATAAGTCTACTAAATTAATCCTAGTCATCATGTAGACAGGTTGAGGATTGGTATGGATCAAGCCATGCTTTGCATGAGACTTTGAGCAATCTGGGAAATATTCACAGCTTTAGCTTCGGTCACTCTTCTTTTCTAAAACTGTGTTTGTGGGTAAAAGATTTTCTGTTGAGTCATGGATCAAACTGCTGGCTGCTGGAAGTTAAAATAAAATATTTATTGCTTGGTTTAGCTAATGCTGAGAAAATGCTGTCTCATCCTTTCAGAGTGACCGCCTTCTGATCAAAGGGGCGAAGATAGTGAACGATGATCAGTCGTTTTTGGCTGATATCTACATGGAAGATGGAGTCATCAAGTAAGTCCTTCTTTTTCTGCTTTTGCTTTTTGTAACTTCATTCACTTCTTTATGCCTGATTTTTTTCTTTTTGTTTGTCTCATTGAGGCAAATTGGAGACAACCTTATTGTTCCTGGTGGAGTTAAAATCATTGAGGCTCATGGAAGAATGGTGATGCCCGGGGGTATTGACGTGCACACCCGATTCCAGATGCCTGACCGAGGCATGGTGGCTGCGGATGATTTCTACCAGGGTACCAGGGCGGCCCTGGCTGGGGGGACAACCATGATCAGTATGTGACACATCAGACAGACTTGCTCGTGTATTTTCAGCCAGTTTACACATACAGCGATGTTGTTTTGGGGATTATGACATTGCAGATGTGAATGCCATCAAGCGTATGATTTAATTTAACAGTTTGCTTGTGCACATGAAATCAGACCTGCTTGTTTGTATTCTATAGTTGACCATGTGGTGCCGGAGCCTGGCGTCAGCCTGGTTGCTGCCTTCACACAGTGGAGAGAGTGGGCTGACAGCAAGTCTTGCTGTGACTATTCTCTGCATGTGGACATCACAGAGTGGAACAAAGGCAACCAGGAAGAGATGGAGACTTTAGTGAAGGACCATGGTATGTAGTCGGAGTTGTACTCAGCTCATGTCTCCCACGTACGGCTCAAAATCTTAGACTTATCTGACTTTTTACTGGGGTGGTGAAATGTTGCCATTTCCCTGTTGTAAAAAGTGGTTCTCTGACTGCGTAGGAAAGAAAATCAACCTGCAATAACCTAAAATTTTTGCTGTGCAATTTTTTTTTTATCCTTTTGGTTTTTTTACTTCCTCCCTTCGCTTTGGGTTTTTCCCTCTTTTGCTCTCTTTATTCCACCTTTTGGCTGTTTTCTCATAAGTTTTCTTCCTTCAGGTGTCAACTCTTTCCTGGTCTATTTGGCTTATAAGGATGTTTTCCAACTTTCTGACTCTCAGGTATGCTTGGCTGCTGGGATCTCTGCTGAGTCGTCTGTCACAGCACATGTTTTGTAGGCTTTTAGATGTCTTTGGTATAAATGACCCCCACCCCCCCCAATGAGCTCGACCACTTTTCTCCATGTTCTTGTAGATCTACGAGGTGTTCAGTGTCATCAGAGATCTCGGAGCCATCGCCCAGGTTCATGCTGAGAATGGAGACATCATTGCAGAGGTAACGTAGCCCCTTATAAAGTCAGTGATGTCAAACCAGATACTTCAGTATTTGATAATAATGTTTTTGTGGATGTTTTAGGAGCAGAGACGTATTCTAGAGCTGGGGATCACAGGACCTGAAGGTCACGTGCTCAGCCGCCCCGAGGAGGTAAGACTGATGATGTCTAAGAGTGACAAGCGACAGCCTGGATATAGTGTGGAACAGAAGAATCACCTGTGTCTCACCTCATTATCCGCAGGTAGAGGCCGAGGCGGTCAATCGTGCTGTCACCATCGCCAATCAGACCAACTGTCCCCTCTACATCACCAAGGTGATGAGCAAGAGTGCTGCTGATGTCATTGCTCTGGCTAGAAAAAGGGGTAAGAAGAGAAACTTATAAAAATACTTTCTCTTTTTTTACTCTGCTTGTATTCCTGACACGTAGCGTTGACATCATCCTGTCTGCTCCTGCAGGTGCTGTGGTTTACGGAGAGCCCATCTCTGCTAGCTTGGGCACAGATGGTACTCATTACTGGAGTAAGAACTGGGCCAAGGCAGCAGCCTTTGTCACTTCTCCACCACTTAGTCCTGATCCAACCACCCCCGACTACCTCAACTCCCTGCTGTCATGGTAGGTGCTTTAAGCTAGGACATAAACAGCTGTAACGCAGTGATTTGACAGATGTTACAGCTGTGTGCTGCATTTGAATTTTCAGCTGTATCTGTAATCACATTTATTATCGAACACCTGATGACAGCAGATAATCATAACATTTCCATGAGCAGCCTTAATAAAAATGTTACATTTCAAACATTTTCGGATGAATTAATCTAAAATGGCACATTACACATCACACACATGAAGGATATCTCGCTTTGTTTCTTATGTAGCGGGGACTTGCAGGTGACCGGAAGTGCTCACTGTACTTTCCAAACTTCTCAGCGTGCGGTAGGCAAAGATAACTTCTCCCTCATCCCAGAGGGAACCAACGGCACCGAGGAGAGGATGTCCCTAATCTGGGACAAATGTGTGGTGAGCTTAATGTGACCCACTTTTCACGCATTCCAGAAAATTTGGAACATAAAGCAAAATCCCCGGCAAACCTCGCCGCATGTTTACACTCACTGAAATTAAGCGATCTGTTGTCGTGTCACTAAAGGTGACCGGAAAGATGGATGAAAACCAGTTTGTGGCAGTGACCAGCACTAACGCGGCCAAGATCTTCAACCTGTACCCCCGCAAAGGCCGCATCGCCGTGGGGTCCGATGCCGACCTTGTGTTGTGGGACCCAGACGTCACTAAGATCATCTCAGCTAAGAGCCACAACCTGGTCAGATATTTACATAGCTTGTTACGACTCTTGATTCCCAATATATTTAGTCATTTGTGTGTCTTATACATAATGTGACCTAATTCTTAAGCTCAAATGCTCTTTGCATGCTGAGCCTGGTCTGTGTTAGCAAGTGAGGTACTAATATGGTATTAACAGGCAGGAGTGACAAAAGATAGAGAATAACAAGGAATCTGAGTGAAAAATAAGCTTCAAATATATCCTCTGTTTTATTATGCAAATTTTAAATTTAAAAAATGACTTGTTGCACTGTTCACTATACTAAATGGCATCTTGTTAACTGTTTACCCCTTGAAGCCAACTTGACTTAAAGCTCTCAGCTGAGGGGTTTCTGTCATATTTCAGTTGTGCTTATAGACTGGGTGTACATCAGAAGTAACTCTTGGAAAAACCCGGAAACCACATTTTTATTGATATATACTAAAACTGTGGCAAGGACTCCAGACCATTACAGACTACAGGACCACCAAACCCTCCCCCGCATCCTCTGATGTCTCCTTCCTCAACGAGCTCAACAACTTTTATGCTCGTTTTGAGCGAGGGAACCCCACAACCACAACCAAAGCAGACGTGACGCCAGACCACCAACCTCTGACTCTCTCCCCCACCGATGTAGGAGCGGTGCTGAGCAGGATCAATGTCCACAAGGCTGCAGGTCCCGATGGCATCCCCGGGCGTGTTCTCAGAGCGTGTTCTGAGGAGCTTGCAGGAGTGCTGACAGACATATTCAACCTCTCCTTGGCCCACGCTGTGGTACCGGCCTGCTTCAAATCCACCTCCATCGTCCCG
Organism: Diplotaxodon limnothrissa; assembly: GCF_057381915.1. NCBI lineage: Eukaryota > Metazoa > Chordata > Actinopteri > Cichliformes > Cichlidae > Diplotaxodon > Diplotaxodon limnothrissa. Next base: position 14,815,732 of record NC_140607.1, on the reverse strand, counting down.
ATACCCAAAAACTCCAACCCATCTTGCCTCAATGACTACCGCCCAGTAGCACTCACCCCCATCATCACTAAGTGCTTAGAGCGACTGGTCCTAGCACACTTCAAATCCTGTCTCCCCCCCACCCTGGACCCCCACCAATTCGCATACCGCCAGAACAGGAGCACAGAGGATGCAGTCTCCATCGCACTGCACTCTGTCCTCTCACACCTGGACAACAACAACACCTACGCCAGAATGCTGTTTATAGACTTCAGTTCAGCATTCAATACAATCCACCCCTCACAACTCATCAGGAAACTGACAGACCTGGGTATCAGTTCCCTCATCTGCAAATGGTTACTGGACTTCCTGACCAACCGCCCCCAACATGTCCGGCTGGATAACCGCTGCTCATCTACCATCACAATGAACACCGGTGTACCACAAGGCTGTGTGATGAGCCCTTTCCTCTACTCCCTCTTCACCCACGACTGCAGACCTGCTGATGGTTCCAACACCATCATTAAGTTTGCAGATGACACCACGGTGATTGGCCTCATCAGTGACAACGAGGAGGCCGCCTACAGGGAGGAGGTGGATCGTCTGGCTGAGTGGTGCGACACAAACAACCTGCTGCTTAACACCGAGAAGACCAAGGAGCTCATCGTGGACTACAGGAGGAATGCTGACCCACATCCACCCATCCACATTAAGGGGACGGCTGTGGAGCGTGTGAGCAGCTTCAAGTTCCTGGGAGTCCACATCTCCGAGGATCTCACCTGGACGACCAACTGCTCCAAGCTGGTCAAGAAGGCTCACCAGCGCCTCTTCTTCTTGAGGACTCTGAGGAAGAACCACCTGTCCTCAGACATCCTGGTGAACTTCTATCGCTGCACCATCGAGAGCATCCTGACCAACTGTATAACAGTCTGGTACGGGAACTGCTCTGCCTCGGACCGGAAGGCGTTGCAGAGGGTCGTGAAAACTGCCCAGCGCATCGCCGGAGCACCACTTCCTGCCATAAAAGACATCTACAGGAAGCGGTGTCTGAAAAGGGCTGGGAAAATCATCAGAGACCCCAGTCACCCATCACATGGACTCTTCACCCTCCTGCCCTCTGGGAGGCGCTACAGGAGCCTCCGGACTAAGACCACCAGGTACCGGAACAGCTTCTTCCCCACAGCTGTCAGACTCCTGAACTCTGCCTCCTGACATCTGACCCACGTTAACTCATGGACTGAACATACACACACACACACAATGGACAACTGTACCCTCAAACACACAATAATAACATGGACTGAACCACCACTCACAACCACTAGCACTTTATATAGCCTCTGTAGAAATTATCCACACCCTCACTTACCTTAACTGCACTACTGTATAGCCCTGTGTAAACAATCATTCTGTACATACGATAATTTTTAACCCTACAACTGTTTACAACTTGCATAGTTCCCATTTCTGTATAGCTGTATATCTCAGATTCCTGTAAAGTTATTTATTTCATATTCTGTATAGTTTTTCATATTTATATCCTGTCCATATCCTGTACATAGCTTGTACTCACTACAGCCTGTACATACTTATAGTTATAGAATATTCACAACATACTTCATACCGTGTACATTATAACATAATAGACCCATTTCTGTAATATACTTACATATCTATATTATTGCTAATATATATTGTAATATATCTATATCACTAAGCACTTCTGGATGGATGCAAACTGCATTTCGTTGCCCTGTACCTGTGCATGTGCAATGACAATAAAGTTGAATTCTATTCTATTCTATTCTAACTCATCATTAAGGTACAGAGGAGGTCGTCAAATGGTCGCCTTTTTGAGGGAAAGGATTAAAGCAGGCAAAAAAAAAAAAAAATCGATATGATGCAATATAAGATATCAGGGAAATTTACTTTTGCTTCTGTACCTCAGATATTTATTTAGGACTTTTAAGAGATTTCTGCTAATCTTGTAAAACCATAAAACTTCTTCGTGTTCCAGGCTGTGGAGTACAACATCTTCGAGGGGACAGAAGTGCGTGGAGGTCCTCTGGTGGTGATCAGCCAGGGCAAGATTGTGTTGGAGGAGGGCAGCCTTCACACCACGGAGGGCTGTGGGCGCTACATCAGCCGTAAACCCTTCCCGGACCACGTTTACAAGAGGATAAAAGCTCGCAGCAGGGTGAGTCCTGTGCGTGTATCTAAGGAGCAGCCACAGCTGCGGAGACCTCATTCTTATAATACGAATGACCGTGTTATTATGTTTAGCTCACAGAGCTGCGAGGAGTCCCGAGGGGTCTGTACGACGGGCCAGTTTGTGAGGTGACTGTGACTCCCAAGGTGATGTCCACAGTTTCCTCGGTGAAGACTTCCCCTGCCAAGCAGCAGCAGCAACAACAGCAGTTTACTCACCAGCCTGTGCGCAACCTTCACCAGTCTGGCTTCAGTCTGTCTGGTGAGTCAGAACACCTGCCAGTTTGCCTTTTTTCACAGCTGGCCATTTAGATTGTCTAATATTTTATTCGAAAATATTTTTAGGCGCCCAAATTGATGACAACGTTCCTCGTCGCACCACTCAACGCATCGTGGCTCCTCCCGGTGGAAAAGCTAACATCACCAGCCTCGGCTAAGCACTTTTTCTCCACATAGCCAGGGAGGGGGGTCGCAGGGCCACACGGGACCAGAGGCTGCTCTTACAAATGTCACATCACGTCCCTTTGCTGATCACCTCCGACTCCCCTATGCAGCCCACACCATTTATTAATATTCACACATACCACCACGTCACCTCATGCAAAGAAAAAAGAAAGCACTATTCCATTTCGCTTCACCGTCTCGAGATAGTTAAATACCGAGGAAGGATCAAGTGAATTGAAGCAGCTCTTTTTTTAATGCTGTTTTCACGGCCAGTTTGATTATTGATGAAATTAATTTGTTTCCATTTTTTTGTATATTTTCAGCTGCATGTGATTGTTTATTTGCCCTCTTGGCTCAATAAGCTGACCCAAAAGTCACCCCAAGGAATATTTTAGCAACAGGAACCTTTGGCGGTTGTTCTTCTTGCGCTGTTCGTTTTCCACGTATTAGAATGTTTTGGTGGTTCTCAGACATCAGCCATCTTTAGCTGAAAGCAGAGCCTCTGTTGCCACCGTTAACAATGCTGTTTCTACTGTTATGAGACTGTTTGTTCAGAAATGAGAAATTAGATAGTAGAATATTGTTTTTCAATAACACCTCAAGTCTGCAGTATTTGAATTTATGCTTGGTTTTAAGTTTAAGCCATGTATTGAGCTGAGCAATTCACCTATGTCTTCCTTTAGTGATATAGTTGCACTCTGTTTCCATTTTTTTTTTAAATATTGTCTTTTTGATGTTTTATGTTTTAACATTTTTAAGTCATTTTGGAAAACGCTGACTGCACTGAAAGGAAAAGAAAAGGGTATTTTTAGGGTTAAACCACTCATTTAGCTTCACCCCGGGGGAGAAATTGCTAGTGTTCTGCCTGAGAAACACACTCTTCCCTCATTTCTTCCTCGCGTTTTTTCCCCTCATGTTGGTTGATAGGTTGTCTGGGCGAAAAGCTTCCAATAATAGCAACACTGGATGTGGTTAAGGATATAGTCAGTCGAAGAAGCTCGATTGGAAGGTTCGCCCACAACCTCTCTGCACCTGGTGCTATAAATATATATATAAAAATATATATGACCATTGCTGTATATGTGCAGATGATGTCACAGCAGTCGTGTAAGCTTTGTAATAACAGCAGCCGGAGTCGAGTCACCAGTTACCCAGTTTTAACAGAACACGTTTTGCACCTGTAACAATCCAAATGGTTGAAACTGTATGTGAGCTTGCAACTTTTTATTTGTAACAGATTTGTCTGTATGTTTTAGGATATGTGTTGAAATACTTGCCTGCCTGTTCTGTAAAGATATTGATAGCACACTGTATCTATGAAGGCTCTTTAAAGATGTGAAACGATGAGTTGTTTTTTGAGACCTGATGAAAAAAAGAAATGCTTCTGTATGTACATGAAACCCCCCACACAGTGTGCTGATGATGTGTCCACTGTTCTCGGTGTTAGTGTTGTGAATGAATTACCGGGTATATCGTTTTCCTTTCTCTCTATCTATCTGCCTGACGTTGTCAACACCAGATTCACTCAAGCTAGTAACCGTATCGGTCACACAGCGTTGTGCAGCCATACTGTAAACACTGGATTTTTCCCCCCTCCTCATTGCCTTGTCAAAGTGTAGGTTTTGTATGCCAAGCTATAATGTGAAGTGATTTACATTTGGGAAACTTTCTTGATAATGGTCATTGGGTTGTAATGTTGAGCACTGTTGTTTGCCCTTCTCCACCTAGTGTGATACTACTGCTCATGTATGTTTTGTAGGATACCAGAGTTTGGGAGGAAATCATCGATCCTGTCAGCATTTGGTTGTGTTGACTTCAGTGGATTAAAATAATAAAAATAAAACCTGTGGTACTGACTTCTTTCTTTTTTCTAATAAATAAAAGATGTTTTGACACCAGGAAAATACAAAACACACTGTTGTGTAGACCAAGTCCTTGGGACCCTCATGGTTCAAAAAGTGTTTTGATCATAGTTACAGTCTTGGATAATTATCCAAGAATTATTTGAGATTCTTGAGTTCAGACATTTAATTCCACTCTCCCAGTGATTTAAAGAATATGAGCTTTCAATATTCATTCAGATGTTTTCTAGAATGGGGTTAATTTTCTTCTGTCATTAGACAGTTTTTCTTATGTACATTTTCAACATGTTCAGCTAGTTTGTTCTTCTGTGTGAATTTCAGTTCTGCACTTTGGCTGTCAGTGTCATGCGCCGTGGTGCGCGGGCACGAAAGGATCCAGGCGCAGACTCCGAGCTAACAAAAAGACACTTTATTAAAACAACGAAAGGCGACCCGGGGAAAGTAGAGAGCAAAACAGAAACTAAAAATCCGGGGAAACAATGACACGAGGAAGCCGGGATCGGGACGGCGGGGGGCTGCAATAGAAAGGGGAGATGATTACTAGGGAGCCAGGAAGCGGGGAGAACATATCAGGACTGAGTTAGAGTAGGGGCTTACGATAGAACGGAACCGTGGGAGCTCGGGAGGGAAGTGTGGCAGTCCGTGGGGGCAGGAAGTCCGTGGAATGGCGAGTGGGCCAGGTGAGCGCCGCGAGATCCAGTTGAGCCGGAGGACAGGCAGGTAGCAGACGCCGAGTAGAAATCTGGACAGAAGTAGGCAGGTTAAACAAAGTTCCAAGCAGAAGAGAATGCACACTTTTCGTGGAAGTCTGGTTACCACTGTGGGGATGACTACGGACTGGCGTGGAGCATCCGTCAGCGCCGGATTAAGTGGATCTCCGTGTAATCACCGGGATGGAGAGCAGGTGTGCTAGTGATGGCCCAGCCCGGGGGTGTGGCTACCCGAGCATCACGCATTCCACAGACCATGACAGTCAGGTGAATGACTCGGTGTATTTCACATCATTAAACATTGTTTTCCAAAGATTCAGCAATTATAAAAATTCAGCTCAAACCATTCAGCTATTAGCATTTACACTGCATTTTCTACAGGAAATGCATTCTCTAGTGTTATTTACCAGTTTCACTTACTGTTGTTGACATGTTAAGAGTTAAGTTGAAATTCTATTATAAATATTAACATCAGTATGTTATGTTAACAACACTTGTGAAGGTATTTAGAGAACCGTAAGAGACTCTTATAAACATCTGAAAGAAAATCATCTTTAATCATAGATGGAGACTTGTGCAAAAAATATTATTTTTAATTAATTATATTTTTTAATTTGATTTCAGTTTCTCTGTCAGTCAGTTTCTTTCGGTCTGACACAGCAACTGCACAGAATTTTTAATTTTTGGAAGAAGCCTTTTTTTGTCTTCTGTTTGATTTTAAGGTCTTCAGACTCCTCTGTCTCAGCTGTCTCAGACATGGATGCAGTTTCAGCAGAAAGTTCCTCACAGGGAACATTAGGCACTGGCAAACTTTCAGAAAGGAGTTCCTCACTGGGAAGAACATTCAACACTGGCACATTTTCAGAGGGAAGTTTATCAACTGGTGGAACATCGGGCGTTGAAGGACTGTCTGAAGGAGGTTCTTCATTTGGAAGACCATCAAACATTGGAAGACTTGAAGGGGGCTTAAAGATATTGGATACGTGATTCTTTGCTACACCAGCAATCGTCTTGAGCAGCACTGGTGCAAAGTTTGCAATGTTGTTAAGTAGAACTTCCTGGTTCTTGTCTTTAAGAATTTAAACGGAATCGTTCATCATGCTGAGGAGTTTAAGTGTTCTGTAGAATAAGGCTATTTAAATATCTTTTAAACATATTTAAAGCACCACAGAAATATTTCAAGACTGTAGCTGGACTGTTAATTGTATGTCAGATGTGACCCACTGAAATTAAGGAGGTATAGCCTCTGGAAATTTAAGGAGCATCCGGGCTATGTCCCTTATTTTATTAATATTGTTCACTGCCCATACCTGAAACAGAAAACACATTTACAGTGCAGTTTTGTTCAGAGGTTATGTAAAAAAAGAAATCTCCAAATTACTTGTGAGTGTTCTAGACTTACCAGTTTCAGAAGAGGTTTGGCGTCGTCTCCTTCAAAGTCTTTTAATTCAAACTCCCAAAGCCTTCAAAAGAAAACAAAAAAGAGGTTTTCTGTCAGCATTTACGCTTCATCGCAAACAGACTTTCAGGTTTCACAGTAACTTAATCTCCTGTTTTAATTTTTATGTTTTTTCCCGACTATAAAATTACACCATGTGTTTAAAAAAAAAGCATAAATAAAACCTGGCTGCTCGTTTGATCACCGAGGACTCCAGCTGTGTGGCTCAAGTACACTCAAAAAAATGAAACGTTGACTTTAATTAAAATTATTTTGTCAACAGGTTCCACGAAATTGAATTATGTTAGTTTAAAGCAAAAATCTTTAGTTCATCTAATTTAAAAAAACTACTTAAGATTAACAAGACATATTTAAGACTAACTAAATCAAGTTATGTTGTATGAACATAGATGATATATTTTCAGGTTAGATAGTTTAGATTAGTTACTTCAACACATTTCTTATTTGTGGCAGTAAAATGTTAAATTTAAGTTAGATTAATTCAAATATTATATTTTCAGCCACCTTGTGCTTTATTAATTAGTTTTACATAAATCTATTTTGTCAACAGGTTCCACACAAATGAATTAAGTACATCCAACTTATTTTTTAAAATTTATTTTATTGCCAACACATTCAGTGAGCATTTGTGTAAACCCAGTCCAAAATAAAACACAACAGCTCATTAGGGTTAGTAATTAACAGTATGTAGACAGATGCAACATCAAGACTTTAAATTAAATGTCTGTATCTACCAGAAATAGAAGAAAAAAAAAAAACGCATTGAAGATCACATAACACATTGATAAGATGACACTTGAGTTATGCACATGTGATGCTAGTAAGGTCTGTGAGTGTTTTTTTCTTTTAGTGTCTAAAATGGATAGCAAAGTTGCTATTTGCAATGATTGCTTAGGGTCAGTCCAGTAACACAATGCCAATGAAGTGCTTTCCTTTAACAATGCAAAGTGAAGTGTCCACCTCAACAGCCACAATTTAAAAAAAAAAAAAAAAAAAAAGTAACAACAACAACAACAACAACAACAATAATAATAATAATAATAATAATAATAAATAGTCCACTGATATTAGCAATCAAAGAAAATTACATCACCATCCCAAATAAAACTTTAACAAAACATGCCAACATTATGGTCTAACAATAAAACAGCTTGTCAGCGTTCAGTTTTTTTGCAACAGCACAGCAGTAACCATTTAACACTCGCCACTGTCAACATTTATTTTACCAGTGTTTGGGCAAAAAACTTCAGATGTAAACATTTTAACATGGAAACAATTGTTCGTCTTTAAAAGTCCACAAAATATACATTCATCCTGCATTCCCAACTTGGATGATCTGATATCCTCGTGTTGGTGTTGTTCCCAGACCATCATGAAAATGTTGTTCCAGGTTCAACATTGCAAGTGACCAATCACATTGTTGTGACGTTATTCTATTCCAAGCCATTCGTGCATTTATGAAATTCCAATGTTGCAAGGACAATATCAATTCTGCTTACTGTTTATTAAAGGGTTACGGTTAGGGTTAGGGTCAGTTGATCGGCGGACAGAGGCGGTTTCACGCAGCTTAAGTACAGTTTTTTGTTTTACGCCGGTTTTTCCCGAAGTCGCAAAAGTATGACGTCACAACATTCTGATTGGTCACTTGCAATGTTGAACCTGGAACAACATTTAGTATGATGATCTGGGAACAACACCAACACGAGGATATCAGATCAACCTCCTAACTTACCCTTAATTTTAGTATGTATTGCAATTACCTTTACAATGCACACAATGTAACACAAACTGAATATGAACATATTTCCACCTCATAACAATATGCCTTGAACGCTAATATACACACCACCCTTCAACATTTCTGGTGCAGTATCATCTCTCAATTAAATCCTTTAAATCTCAATACTTTTGATTGTCTCTTAGCTTTCAGTCTTGAGGTTAACTGAGATTCAGTGCATATATCCCACCCATTAAGAGTGCACATGCAGAGGCCAGGTCTTCCAGGTCATGCAGGACACAGTAGATGGTTATACCCACTGTAGGGTAATTTCCAATAAACCAAGTTCAAAAAAGAAGAGTCTATGGCTGACGCGTGTTCCTGGTTTCCAAAAGAAATGCTTCCAGTTGCATTATGATTTGAAGACTGTTTATTTATTACAAACGGAAGATGTAACAATGAACTCCTTCCTAAAAAGCATGAAAGTTCCAAAAAATAGCAGTTATCCAGAACTAGCTGTGCACACAGTCAGAAAACCGTGAGACTCCTAACCTCTCTGTCCATGCTCCTCCCCTTCCCTCTCACACAGGGTTTCATGCTACTATTGCACTTACATAATTAAAGTGAGAGGTACCCCCTTTTAGGTTCCAATCCCAAAACAGTGACTTAAAATTACTTTATGTAAACACATATATTTTCACATTTATTAATCCTGAAAAGATGACTTATGTAATGAATCTATGAATTATAAAACAAACATGAACTCAATCGTAAATAAAAATATAAAGCAGACGTCTGGCGCTTACACCCACATCGGCTGGAGGAGTGCTGGCATCAGCTCTTTCGATGGTAAAGATAGCAAGGGTAATTTGTTCCAGCTCCCTCTGAACAGCTGTAGCTTAGACACAAAAACATAGAAAAATGGCATCCAGTTTTAAAAAAAGAAAGAAAAAGGGCCAAAGCTACCCTTTAATGACGTAAACACAATATTAGGAACATGCACCCCAGTGCGCCACTATTTTAGACTACAGATTCAACGATAAATATAAATAGTTTGGGTATACAAGAAGATTTCCCAAAACATTTAAACAGGTTCCATGCAAATTACAACAACAACAACATTACAACATGCAACAACATTAGTTATTCAAAATTTGGTTTAATACAGATAAAAAACTAAACTAAAATTACCAACCAATTATTCTTTGAAGAGGATGCTTGGGTCTTCATTCAGGTAAAAAGGTAGTGCCCTGAGGACACACTCCCTCCCCTTTTCAATGGTTTCCTTCTGTAGAGAGTGGCAGAGATACAGGAAGAGAAAACAGATATACTTTAGGATGACAGAAACTCACATTATACGCAAAATGAATGACATATCCACTGCACAGATAGACATGTACACAAGACCAACTAATCATCACATGGACATGAATAGTTAACCTGTTGGGCAGGGTTTCCACCACATTAGATATGTCCATAATGGAGGTAAAGACAAACTAATACATCATCTTTTTTGCATTCAAAACATAACATAAAAACATTCACTTCTGGTTTAACCTAAATCAAGGGATCAGATTTTACATATGTTTAGGTAATTTAAATTTTCCAACGTTTTGAGTACCAAACTTTGTCTTGCTTAATATAAATGTAAGTGCACTGTGCAGCTACCATACACTAGCTGTTTAAATTTGAAAATGATCTTATTAGCCATAATATTTTGCTACCAACAGAATAACGCACCTGTGTGGCTGGGGCCAAAGTTTGTCTAATTTTCTTCCCTGCAACGCCTCCTTTTTTCTTGAAGACTTTTATGAGCTGGTCAGTGTATTGGTCAAGTTGTGTAAAAAGCCTTGGAACATGTGCAGCAGTAGTAATCCTCACATATTCTGCTTCCACCTGAAAATATGTCAACAAACACAACATACTGTACTGTAAATATACATACTATATGTACACATATACAAACTAAAACTAATGTAGTAAGACCTCATTAAAGCTATAATTTTAACACAAACATTTACACAAAATGCTAATGGAGCCATTACAGCTTTTATTGTTATTTATCAAGTTCCAAAAAATATTGATCACAGCTGATCTGAAAAGAATTTCATGCCTCAGGCCCTTGAACTGCAACCTTTACCATGGTTCAGATGTGGAGAAGAAATAACAGGGGCATGGGATGGGTCACAAAAGAAAACTTAACTTATAAAACAGTTTTGTTTTTAAAAGTATAACAGTTCACATACCACATACAAGCTCAGCAATACCACATACACCACATCAGTATAGGAGGGAGCAGGTAAAGGCAGGATCTGAGATTTATAAAGAAAAAAAAAATTAATTCCTTAATTTCAAGAAGCAAATTATTGTTTGAATTACAACTAAATAAAATACTACTCAGAAGAAAAGCAAGAGATTGACACTGCCAGGTGCTAACTTTCTATAGAAGCAATTATCACCAGGTCTGTCGACCTCCATTGTCTGTCCACTCATATGTCTTGAATAATTTTATTAAAAAAATTAAGTGTGTACTTTCACAAACTGTAATTTATAACTACATTGATATGTATAACTCCGCTAGGAAACATGCTGTATTTACAGACCATTTTTACATAATACAGATTACTGATAGAGCAGAACAATGGTGTCACAGTGGCTTTCGCCCTTGACTTTTTGGATTTTAAATGTCACTTTATGCTATCCTTGCTATCCTATTCGATATTTCCGACTCTCGGATTACAGAAAAGGAATCCCAAGAAAGCAAATGGAAAAATAACCCCTTGAAAGAATAACCCCATGAACCCCTGTAGCTAATCCCTTAATAAAACAAAAAACAATAAAAATGTTTCTTACACAGTCCACAAAATAAGCATGTCCAGGACCCAGTAAAACTAATGTAAAACAAGCACACGCAAACGATATAACATGTCTTGTAAGACAAACGCAAAATATAACCATGCTGGACATATAGATACTACACAACATAGTCAAAGAAAAAAGTGGTCTTACCTCTCAAAGAAACAGCAGCTTGGCGCCAAAACAGCCTTTTTCAGTTAAATTTGAAGTCTTGCGCATGAGCAGGCACAAGCCGTGAAACCTTCTTGTTCTGCGCGGTTTCATTACAACTGTTTTTGCATTACTGCCACCTTGTGGATATACAAGGTATATCGATCCTAATTGACTTAACTTAAATGTTATGCGATCAAGTAACACATTAGTATTATGTACGTTGAATAATAGACACAATTACGTAGACTTGATTAGAAAAACATATGTTAACTTAACAAAAACATATATTTTAAGTAAAATGAAAATAAATAATTAATATACACTGAACAATCCACCTCATTCATTTTTTTGAGTGTAGTGTTTATCTTTTGGGAAAATCAGGCCGGTGTAATTTAGGTGACTTTCACAACGTCTCACACACTCATCTGTGTTTTCCAGCCATCTTTGTCATAGTTTAACAGCATAATCAGATATGATGTTATATGGTAATAAAATAGCTCATGCAGTGAATAAGGGGTAACACCCTGATAAGCAATGCTTCACTTACTCTTAGTTAGGGTGTCGTTGATTCGAAAGCTGCACAGCACTTTGTCAACATTTCGGGCGGGAAGGAATCCACTTCCTCTCACCACCACTTGGAAGGACTCTGACAAGGCGAAGAGAAACACATTATGTCACCTCATCTATAAAATATTATTGAAAATAAATGAAGTTATTTCATCTTCTTTGGTCCAAAGTAATCCCAAGCAGCAGTTTACATACACTCGTGTTGAGCATGAATGTCGTGGCAATTTGGAGCTTTTAATAATTTCTTTCAACAGTTCTTTTTCCAGGGGAAATTAGTTTAAAACAAGAACTGGGTGTGCAAGTTGGATTTTCTCTAATCCACACAGGGTCAAGTGTGGATTCCCCTCAGATGAGAGGAAAATGGCGTTCAGGAAAATCCAACAGTTCCATGAACTAGAAACCACACGACAAAAATTCCCTTCACTGTCCCAGTAAAGGGAATTTCACATCGCTTATTATTATTTAAGATGTAATGAAAACATTGCGTCACTTACCCATTTTCCCTGGGTGATGACATCATAAAAAATGATGTCATCCCCCATTTGTCCAATGCTATTCGGCCTCTCTGCATGTCCAGACTTCTCAACCTGAGTTGTCCCTCTGAGATATTCTGTCTAATCTCGACCATCCTGGTTGCTCTGACTTTGCCTCATGTCTTTTTGTCAGTGTTACCATCTCCAATCCATACATCACTACCATCTTGTAAACCTTTCCTTTCACTCTTTCTGCTATCCTTCTGTCACAAATCTTCTGTAGTGCTCTTTCTCAGCGTGAAGCCATGCTGCTGCTCGCTAATTGTCACATTTTTCCCATATCTCCACAGTACGGCTCATCAGCTTTATCCCTCTGTAGTTACTACAGCTCTGTGGAATCCAATCCACCCACCACAATAATACTAAACACCCCCAACAGTTTATCCATGCCTCAAGTATCCTGTGTTGATCTTGAAATTGTTAATTAATGACTTGCTACACTAAGAATTCTGTACATGTGTTATAATTCATCCAACTACAGCAGCCTGTATTATAACAAAATGTATTTTCATTGTTTTCATTGTCTTACATATTTGTATATATTATACAAATTATATAATATTATATTTTCCTTAAGCCTAGTAAAGACCATTTAATTTAAATACTAATGATTATAGAGCACACTATAGTTATGGGAAAACATTTGCACTGTTGCAAACAAATAGTTGCTTTGCAATTTGACAGAAAAACTGATTAAATAATAAACTCTGATTAGACTTAGCACTCAAGCTGAGGCCAAAAAACAGTGCGTGCAACGGTTCACCTGTCTCTGCTGCAGGAAATTAGATTATGAGTCACCGCTGGGTTCTGACTGACGCTATTTCGTTGTGTGGGGAATAATCGATTGAGTATTTCACATGCAAAGATGGCTGCAACTGCCTTCCTTTGCAGACGAACAGCAGGGGTCCCAACTGTGTGAGTGTCAATAAAGACTTCTAATAAAGTCAAACAGCTGGATGCAACAAAAACACCTCAGGGTAACATTTTGTCAAACTAGGATTAGGCTACAGTCACTGGTGAGTCTCATTAAACAGCCTTTCGCAGGCAGGGCTGTGCCAGCACTGGCAAATCAGGCGTCTTTAATTTAATTAATTACATTTAATTAAAAATAATTTTTTAGTTTAGTTGAGTTTTTTTTTATTATCTGGTGTCTATTGTGTCTGATGCTAAGACTAAAATATGCCTTTTGACCCAAACATTAATTCATTATGGACTGGCTTTAATCATTTATTAATATTATTTTTATTTATTTATTTATTTAACTCAGTGTGAGATTTATTTCAGCAGTGTAAGAAGACAAAAGATTGTGACACGGAGAGAGTTGGCAAACCTGCCTTACATTTGGTGTGAAAATAAACACTATCCATCTTCTGTTCATATGAATATTATTAGAATGTGACTTTGAGGGCTCTTTAATAACAGGGGTGAAATTTTCTAGATAATTAATTAATATTAATAACAATGATTTGTAATTAACGTGAATATTTCTCACTCTATTATAATTAAAAATGGTTTTTCCTTCAGCTTGTTTTTATCTTGTATACTTTTACTTAAGTAAATCTCCTGATTAAAATATCCTGAAATAAATTAACTGTAATTGATTCACTGGGACTAGTGCTTTTATATATTGTACCATCGTTTCCGGGGACTTTTTTAAGGATGTGCAACTCTGTAACAATCCTTTGCAAAAGGATCTATGTGGACGTGCATGCAGAGAGGCAGTGAGACACTAGGTGGAGCCACAGGGTTGTGGTTCTCACTCTCCTTTTATGTTCCAGCTCCTCAGTCGCTTCTTCCCACAGGGATGCTTCCAGCAAAAATGAACCGAACATGACATCTCCGTCACACTGAATGCTCACATCAGTTAAAAACTTCTGTGATCATGTAGAGTGAAGCCCCTGGCTGTTTGACAGTTGTCCAATTAGGACTTAGCATGATGAGCGCACTGATTAAACCGGAGAGGGGAATCCTTTTATGTCAACATCTTCACCCACTGATGAAAGCTTTAGAAAGGAAGAAGAAGAAGAAAAAAACACATCAGGGAGTTTACAAAGCTAAACCCTCTTGGGGAAGTGCAACCATGAGTCATCAGCAGCACTTGCTTTGCTGTCAATCCAGTGAAACAGACAGTGCTATTATAAGACCACAATCCCTCCCAGAATTGATTTGTCATGACCACAACATCATCCACAAGTAAGTGAAGGCAGTAAGCCTTACATTTATTCCCTCTTCAGGTTCAGTGATTGTAGTGATTGTCTGCACTTTTTTTCAGTTTATCAGAGCAAACGCACAATAAAGAATAGCGAAGATGGCATACCCTGGAATTTAACCCTAAATACACGGTGTTAGGCTGCTGGATAAAAACAGTGGGTGTTTCTGGTGAAACAGAGGAGAATCGCTCTTGATCTGCTCCACTCTGCGTCTGACTCCCACAACCCCTAAGTTCTAATTATAGTATTCATTGCAGCTATTGCATTTGGAAGATGGTATAACTTTATAAAGCGCTGCACACAGGTATTTTGCTGGTTGAGATTTTTCTTTATAATCCCAGGGCTCTATGGAGAGATAACAGAGGGAGATGTGAATTAGGTCGTCTGTACCATCTGTACGTTATTGCTGGAGCTGGCAGCTCTACTCCTAATGGCATCTGCGCAGGGACGCGTGATTTACAGGTTCACAGTCAATGACAGCTCGGACACAGATGAGCACTCCGGCTGCACTGCCGGGTCCCTCCCCTGGGGTTGAAAGCTGTCGACTCCCCTTTTACGACTGAACTCCAGCGTACAGAGAGGAAGACTGGCTTAAAGATGCCGAGCGCATCTCTTCCTCCTCGCACCCACAAAGAGAGTACACCATGGTGCTACAGAGTGAGCAGCAGGAGAAAACAAATCGATAGCGCTGGCAGAGGTTGTCCTTTGCCCTTTGATGCCTCTGCGTAAACAAAGACACTTTGCAGTCTGGAACTCCCACTGAACACTCACATAAGAAGAAGTACACTAGACAGCGCACACCGAAGACCTGACGAAGGCCAAAGCAAAGATCTTCTTTCTGTGTGAAATGTGGCTAAAAAAAACCCCAACAAAAACCAAAAAAAAGGACAGAAACACAAAGAGTAGAGACTGAGAGAAGAAAGCCTGAGACTGTGTGTGACTTATCATGACATCGCTAAATCTGGTAAATTTTTCTAAGAGGCTTGGAGTCGGTCAGGATTGAGGCCAGCAACCACAAGGTCAGTTAAAATTCCACTCAAGTATATTAAGACATCCATCTGGCACAGCTCAGAGGTACATGTAATTGTGGGAATGTGAATAGATGAACTAGAAATGCTGAGGGGCTATATATTAGGCAAATAAAACCCAGTTTGACAGAAAAAAGAACATTTTAAAAAGAAAAAGAAAACAAAGAGAATAAATAACACAAAGGTCCAAAAATGTCCTCATGAATCCCTTGCTAGGAGTATGTCTTACAAATTTATTGTATGTGACACAGAAGTATGTGAGGTCTCTCGGTTTCCACTGTGTACAGAGCAGTACACAAGCAACAATTTCACCACAGGAGCAGGAAGCAAAATCTGGAGACAACAGGAGCACCACTGATCAGCATTTCAGAAATTATTGTCGAACTCATGCAATATATAAGAGCCCCCCTCGTCACAGCTTTAGACATTTCAACTGCTTTTCTTGAATATAAAATGTGTAAACATATAGAAAATCTTTTGCTCTTTTTGGTTTTTCTTCATACGAGCACTTCCCAGATTTGATCGTTTCCCTTATTAGCTGTATCTTGCAGTGCAAAGCTAAAAATCTGCTTTCTTGTGATAACATCAAGATTAAAAAAAAACCACAGAAAGCTTTCAAAGCTGAGATGAAATTTGAAATTGAAATGTAAAAGCAGCCATTATTTCACCACCAGCTCATTCCATTGTGATGTTAACGGAGGAAAAGGGCATTTATTCTCATGTGCGACCTTGAAAGGCTACTCATAACAAATGGATGAAGCGATACAGTGGCTATACTGGCTCTCCTTTTTCCGATAGGGACAGCTGATGGATTTTAATGGTGGGAAGGTTTCTGGTGGAGGTGGGGTGGGCGCAGCCGGACTCCCGCGTGGGAGTCCTGGCCCTGAGGATGCAGCAGCAGGTCCGATGTAAGCTTTTATTGCAGAGTTTGGCCACTTTCGCTCTGCTCGTTTCAGCTGGTCCAGAATCGCCCGCGGGGGCTCCGGAAAAGACCTTCCATTCCCGGCTGTCCCTGGAGGAAGGAGTTCTCGAGAGGGCCATGGAGGAGGAGGGGCTGAGCCGAGAAGGAGGCCCCCTGCTGTCGAGGCCCAGGGTGAGGGGCTGGCCGTGACCCTGCATCTGACTCTGATGATGGTGGTGTGGTCTGGGAGTCGTCCTCAAACAGTGAACTCCAAGTAAACTCTGGAAAGCTTTTTTAAACTCCTGGTTGGAGCATGGGTAGATGATGGGGTTGATGCAGCTGTTGAAGTAACCGAGCCAGAAGGTGATCTTGAAGACGGTGTCTGAAGGTCTGTATGCAGGGAAGATTGAACCTGCAGGGACATCAGACACACATCAGAGACATAATAAAAGATAGAGATGACTGGGAGCTCTCGGGGATGATGTGGCCCTCAGGTATATAAATCTGTGGGAGCATTCTGTCGCACAATGTTTGTTTCGCACACCTAAACAGAATCTGCCATTCAAGACATTTTACTAGTCACCTTTCTCGGGACAAATCACTAGCGCTCATCCTCCGGATATGCAATTCATAACAGTTCATCCAGTAGTTATTGAGCTGCTTCAGTCTGGATTGAAGTGGTTAACTGACCAACGCTGCCTCGAGCTGTGCTGTTACTGTGGCTAAACCAAATTTGAGCCAGTTTTCAGAGCTCCAATTACATGCTGTGCTCTATTTGTGTTTTTTATAAAGAACACATGATCCCTGAGCAAAAATCTGTTCCAGATCTTCCCTTACACACTTCTCTATATTCTTCAGACACTAAGACATTAAAAAAAATACAAGGAACCCTTTCTTGAAAAATACAATTATAATTTGGCATGCAGCTCATAAATATGTGGGCGATCCTCCATCGCTTTCGCAATTTACCCCTATTTGGGGAAATGAAAAGTTCACGCCTGGTAAAAGTGATGGAGGATTTAAAATATGGAAAAATAAAGGCATTAAAAAAAATTAAAGACCTATATGCAGATGGCATGCTGCTCACATTTGATCAGTTGTGTAAAAAATATTTAATACCCCCAAAGCACTTTTTTAAATATTTACAATTGAAAAACTATTTGTCATCAAAACTGCAAAGGATTGCTGAACTTCCACCACTGACAAAAATAGAGGAGGTATGCATTAAGAATACAAAAGGGAAAGGTTTTCTCTCTATATATTATAATTTACTGATGCTTTCCTCCAAAGACTCAGCAGCAGATAAACTGGATGCTTGGAGAAGGGAGATGAAAATGACTGCAACCAGGCTTGCTTAAAAGCACAAAAAAAAAAAAAAAAAAAAAAAAAAAAAAAAAATGACAAAGGATGAACTGAAGCTCTGCCATCACGTAATGTCGCATACTGCTGTTTCTGATGTCATTTAAAAAAAAAAAAAAAAAAAAAAAAAAAAAAAAGCACAAAAACAAACAATAAACACACGCTTTAAACTACTGCAATATAAATGGCTCATGAGAACCTATATAACACCTGTCAAGCTTCATCATATGTCCAATGATATTCCGGCCATCTGTACTAAATGTTTAGTTGAAAAAGGAACTCTTCTTCATTGTCTATGGGAGTGTCCTAAAATCCAGGACTTTTGGAAAGATGTTATCAAATATCTGTCCGAAGTGTTTAAGGTAAAAATCCCTTTAAAAGGAAAACTCTGTGTACTTGGAATATATCCAAGGGAATTTAAGCAATCGGGGAAAAAAACTAAATTACTGGACTATGGACTACTTCAAGCCAGAAGAGCCATTGCGCTATGTTGGAGGAGTATGGATGCTCCCTCCATGGGACTCTGGAAGAAGGAAATTGCAGTTTCTCTAGGCCTGGAAAGACTGACATATATTGCCAAGGGCAAACAATGGGACTTTGTGAATATGTGGAAGCCATATATGGAAATTTTAGGGAGTGGAGGTGAAGGACATTTATGAAAAAGAAGGAAAAGAAGAAGGGAAGGAAGGGAAAATCTTGTCTATCCTAACCCATTGTATTTTTGTATTACTGTGAGAACTATGCTCATTTCTACATTTGAATGTGATGTAGGCAGGTCTGATGTATGGATGGATGTGTGAATGTGAGGTTGTTCAACATTTGTTTGTATTGTACTATAAAAAATTTCAATAAAAATATATGGAAAAAAAAAAAGAACACATGATCCCAAGCTGTTGGAAATCACACCACTTCACCCGTCTACGTGTCACACTTTATTTCTAATTGTTTTATCCAAGTTCCACTTGATAGAAGCTTCCTCTTTGCCGCCAAGGTTAAGGATTTTATTAAAATTGATCCCGGATACTGTGCTGCTTTTGATTAGAGCGAGCGGGGAATGTGAGTGGGATCTTTAATGAAGTGGCAAAGGTAATGGCTTAATGGACGCATTACATGCAGGCCTAGTCCTCATTGTATTCAGTGGCTGGCAGTGAAACATTAAAATAATGAAACGGCTGACTTCATGTGTGGCTGCACTATATCTGTCTATCTGCCATCTATTTTCAGAGGCAGGAGAGAAGCTGCCTTGTGAAATGTTTTATTGGCCAAGCTCCTGAGAGGGTTAAGCCTCGGGAGAAAAAAAAATGTGATTGTGATATAGAGATGGATAGAAAGAAGAGGCGGAGAGAGTTGGAGAGCAAATTATTTTGTGCCTGGCTATGCAGCTAATGCATTTTATCCCCAGCTGTGCCAAAACCCCCCAATTCTATTATTGCCCGTACCCCTTGATAGATTCATTGTTGGAATAAAAATAGAAGAGGAGTGCAACTGTTGGGTGAATGTGTTGACGCACTCAATGATGCAGCGGTGTCTGCTGCTGAATGCACACATTTTTGTTTTTTGTTTTTCTGCTGATTGAATTCATTCAGATTGAAAATTTCCAGCCAGCTGCTTGCATGGGATGTGATATTAATCCGGTTTAGCGTCTGCATCCACTGACACTTTTAATCTGAACAGTGCGACATATGTAAGAGTGATGAATATGATCACATGATCAGCGCTCCCTGAATGTGGATATACAGCACGCTGTGTGTTCAGAGCTCTAGATGTCGTGTTTTTGTTGTTCTTAATTTCTCAAAGAGTTTTAAGACTGCATTAAAGTATATCAAGAACTATAGAGAAGACGGGACCAGCATGGAAGCTGCCATCATTGGAAAGAAAATAAGCAAATGTCCCCATATATTTACATCAAGGGCCAAAAAAATAAAAATAAAATCTTCCATAAATCTCTGAAACTGTAACATTTCCAAATTTTTAATCTAATTTAGGTGCTTATGTATTATGTTTATTGTTATTTTGTTTAACCCATTTGTTTCCTGTTTTTCAAACTGATTTTAATCATATTTAAGCTCAATTTAAATATAATCAGTGCCTGTATAACTCTTATTCGTGCTATGTTGCCTTCAGCTGCAATAAGGAAACAAAGGTTGTCTATTTGTTGCTCATTTTGACAGTACTATCTGTATTAAGACTATTACTTCCATACACTCGTGGCCACTTCATTAGATACACCTGTTCAACTGCTTGTTAATGCAAAAAAAAAAAAAAGTCAACCAATCACATGGCAGCAACACAATGAATTTAGATATATATGCATGGTCGAGATGACAGGCTGAAGTTGACTTTTTCAGATTTTCTCTGAAAAAGGGAAAATAGAGAAGACAAGAAGAATCCTGTGCTGTAACAATCAGACAGTAGGGTTAGATTTTGACATGAACAACATGAAAGCACTGATCAGTGCTTTCATGTATCAACGTTTCAGGCTGTTTCTGCTGGTGGTGTAATGATGTAGGGGATATTGGGGCCCCTTATTACCAAATGAGCATCGTTTAAACACCACTGCATATCTGAGTATTGTCACTGACTGAGTAATGTGGTCATATAGGGATGGACATCATCCCTTTATGACCATAGTGTGCCAATGTTCTGGTGACTACTTCCAGCAGGATAACGCACCATGTCACAAAGCGCACATCATCTCAAACTGGTTTCTTGAACATGACAATGAGTTCACTGGACTCTAATGGGCTCCACAGTCATAAGATCTCAATCCAATAGAGCACCTCTGGGATGTGGCCGAACAGGAGATTCACATCTCATCTCCAGCACCTCGTTGAATCTTTGCAATGAAGAATTAAAGCAGTTGTAAAGAAAAAAGGGGACCAAGGCAATGCAGCAAGGTGTACTGAAGAAAGTGGCCAGTGAGTCTATATTATGGAATGCTTTCAGTCTTAAAATATGCTAGAAAATTGTTTAGTAAAATTCATTTAAAGGTAGTAAGGCTTGATTGCTTGGTCACTTGGTCAAGTACCAGTCTGAGATATTATAGTTTTATTTAAATCCTTTTCATTCATTTTCTTATCATCTTCAGTTTTAGTATCATTTTTGGAATTATTGTATTCACTACAATGGTTATATTTACTTGTATAGTATTTCAGTTTTATATTCTTTTTATTATTAATATTATGTAGCACTCTGTGTGCCCTTAACTTGAAAAACTGGAAAAAAAAATAAATGAATGCTGCAGATGACCTTTAAATGAAATATGAATGGATTGCCATGGTATATAATTAAACAGATTTTCTATCAGTCTTTGTGCTAGCTATTTTTCTTTTGCTTTTCCCTTTTATTTATGTTGTTTTCTCAGCAGTGAGGTTTTTAAGGTTTGAGTTTAACTTGAAGCAAACCAAACTGAGCACAGAGTTCTGACACTAGGCCTCTAGCAAGGTTGGGTGAAGTGTAGGCAGGTGACTGGCTTCGGTCTCACAAGAAATTTCAGGCATTTTCCTCGTTGCTGTCTGGTTGCTGAGTGTGTTGCTCCTGGCAAGCATGTCTTATTTCTCCTAGCGGGCTAGGCTAGCAAGCCAGATGGCCTCTGCATACCCAATCACCTAACGCTGCCTATTACGCAACCTTGATAAGTCTGTACCCCTTCCTGCTGTTAATTGTCTGCAGAGGCTAAATTCATAAACAGCTTCTCTCACACAGGTTTGAAGATTTCTTTGTCCCCTGCAGCCGTTACCTTACTCTCACTCTTTTAGCTCGTACCCCGCAGCCAATCACATTACAGCCAAAACCACTTCACGTGTGATTAAAAAGCTCCATGACATCTCCCCTGCAGGGTCATCTCCATTTGTAACTCTGGACTGGTTCCTGTGCAAATGTTATTTTTTTCCATCTCTCCCTAGAAGTCCAGTTCAGACCACCTTAACTTAACCATCCGTGATACATGCTGGAGCTGAGCAGGCTGTAGGGAAAGATTGTGCTTGTGTTGCCACAACTCCTGTGTTTTAAATGTACTGTGTGCACACTGAGAGTAGACTTTTAACTTTCTGTGACTTTGTGAACAATGTGTTGGCTATTTTGCAGATTACATCATCTCCATTTTAAATTTGAGTACATATTTGAGTATGATGTATGGACAAAAAGGCCATAGCTCTTAAACTTTGAATTCATGTGTTTTCAGTCCTGTTGCCACAGATTTATCCATGCAGTCTACCTGTAAAACTACTGAAAGAATTAATGTTTTAAAGAGCATGGTGCTGTAACAGATGGTAGTATTGTAACGAGTCAGTCTGTGAAATTTCTTTCATCCTAGATATATCACAGCCACTTTCATGTGATTTTGTGCAAAGTGGAAACATTTAGGAGGCACAGCAACTCGGTCACGAAGTGGCAGACCACGTGAAGTTACGTAGCGGGGTCACCAAGTGCGTAAAAGTATCTGACGCTCTTCTGACTTCATGACTGCAGAGCTCCAAACCTCCTCTGGCATCAACATTAGCATAAAAACTGTGCGCCGTGAGCGTTGTGGCATGGTCTTCCATGGTCAAGCAGCTCCTGTAGGTGTAATGTGTAGGTGGGCCAGTACTTTTGTCCATATGCTTCAGTAATATTTTAGTGTTCAGAGTGGGCGTGTTGGTAAAAGTTCCATATTTGCAGTAAATTACAGACATTTGCTAAAATACTATCCTTGCTCTGTCACAGTTAAATTGTGCAGCTTCTGTTTTATTTACCTTCATGTTAGAAAAGCAAATCTGCGACACCACAAGTTGGTAGCTGGGTTATTAACTATCGCGCTGGTGGTCATAATCTGCTTATCTGCTTTAATCTGCTAAAAAGGGAAAGTTAATTTCAGGCTGTTTGGCTGATGTTTTTTGTACATGTTTCATTTAAGATGAGAGTAATGAATGATGACTGTATTCAACTAACATTTTTTTTCAGTTTTTAATTTGAGAATTTAAAGTTAAATTACATGTGCTTGTCCAAAGTAAAAGAGCCCCAACAATAAACTTCTCTTTTTATAACTAAAATAATAAAAAAATAAAGACCCAACACTAAGTTAATTAAGCTGAGAATATTTTGGCTGGATTAATAGGTGTGTTTATTTCACTGCAATCAAATGGAACATGTAGAATATAATCAAAATATTTTAATTAGGGAAATATTTTAACTTCAAACTGCAGGATGCATGTTTTTCCTAAAGCCTCATTTTTATCATTCTTTCACTTTTATCAGACTTCAGTCCACTGAAGTCTTTTTCTGATTTAAGTTAAGTATAGAACATGAATGGGTTGTCTACTAACCGGAAAATTTAATCAGCAGCTCCTCCAGGCTGCATGCTGAAGTGTCCCCGGGGGAAGTTACCGAACCCCAAATAGCCTCCAGTGCAACCATCAGTGTATGTGTGATAGATGAATAAAATAAGAACCACCTAACACATAGATATTTGACCCATTGTTCATTTAAAAATGTTTATCAGCATGTGTCTACAGGGCTGTGTGTAATTCCCTGCTCTTTCTCCCAAAGTTCCTGTCTTTCTTCTCAATACATCCAAAAATAACTCTTAGGGGGGGAAAAAAGGTTCATCATCTCTAGTTTAAAAAGACACTCGACACCCACTGACACTCTGAGTCAGAGGTTTTTAAGAATAAAGACTCCTGGCTGGGGCTGGAGACAGGAAACATTTCAGTTCATCTTCAGTTTCTTAACATATCACGATAACACGAGGACACCCTGTGAAGCTGTTCTTTATGTCAGCGAGGGCATGCTTCACGCTACGGTGACACTGTCGCCTCTCAGCCACCTGTTTCCTTCCAAAGAGATTGTTGTTAGCTTAACTGTTGATGCCAAATTGGCCTTGGGTGTGGTAGTGAGTGAGTGATTGTCTGTCTCTCTGTGTTATCCCCATGATGGACTGGGTACCTGTTTAGCGTGTCCTCTGCCTCTCATCCATTGTCAGCTGAGATTGGCTCTAGCCCCCACCACCTGACCCTGAACTGGCTAAATGGTAAAGAAAATAAACTGATTGATGCTTTGCACGTGTTGTAGTTCCAAAGAAGGACTCGGTACATATCAAGGACAATCCACAGATAGATACAGAGCCTTTTAACACCCATTTAAATTACTTCCATAATTAAAGTCTTGTAATTATTACATTGGATCTGCTTCCACTTCCCCCTAACCCTAGCATCCTCTTCTGTCACACTGACCCTCTGCATGCCTGGCTTCACTTCACATCTTCTCTTTGGTCTTCCTCTTTTCCTCCTGCCTGTCAGCTCCATCCTCAACATTCTTTATCCAGTGTATCCACTATCACTTCTCTGCACATGTCCAGACTATCTCAGTCTTGCCTCTCAGCCCACAGTTATTATGGATATTAATTTAAATAATATCTACTCCATAATCGAAATGATGCAATCAAGACTTATCCAGCTGTACACGTCAGAACTACACCAGTGCTTTGTGATTCATTGCTGAATCTATCATTGTCCACAGACTTATGTGGCAGCGGTATGCACTGTGACGCCAGTATTAGTAAGGGAGCATTCGTGAGCCAAGGCTTTGCCTCATTTCCCAGTCAGGAGCTACTCAGCCAAATGGTGGCAGCTATATTTACAAGCATGAGAGCATGGAATAAATACAAACCCTGCAGGATTTGTTAGGATTTTGCCGTATCTCATATCTACTTGGTTCAGATTTCCTTTTTGCATGATTGACAACAGCACTTGCAGCGCACAGGTCTACAAGTCGTTTGATTATTTCCCTTTGAGCTCATCTTCATTGAACCCGGCGCACTTGAAGACTTAAAGACCATCATATGAAGTCTGGCCTCAGTCCGAAAGGCTTTATCTGTCACTAAAGATCTGCCCCCATGATGAAGGGAGTCACAAACACGAGGGAGAAAAATGGCTCGACATGCCATTCAAGGGTCTGGTTTGAAATATATCTTGGTCTCAATTTTAGTCCTTTTGTTTACAGACGGGGAGCAGTGGAGGATGACAGTGATCTGAAAGATTTATAGAGCCTATTTATTGAACGACTACCTGGCCGAGTCGAAAGCATTTACTACAGCGCTCCAGAGGCCACAAGCTCGTCTGAATGCGAGTAACCTCAATGTCATCCCACAAAGGAGGCATTCACTTAACATCATCTAACTATGAAATTAGCCAGCACTTAAAAACATGACCGTAGAATAAATTGATCAATGAGTATGTAATGGGAATAAATTCAGATGTTGAATTGCTTCCTGAAAGTGGTCTGACTCATGCGTAGGAGTAGGTAATCACATATATGGACCTATTTTTAATTTGTGAAACGTTATTGATTAAATGGTTGCAGAGGGTATCATCGACTGTCTGTGCTCCAGTGACATTTCTAAGAAATATGCTTTTTTTCCCCCATTGATACTGAGAGTTAGATGAAATGAGAGTATTTGTCCATTCAATGGGAAACCAGAGGCAGGAGTTAAGGCAGGTGACAACACCAGATCCAATGAAACCGTAATTTCCCATTTTTACACCCGGGTTCTCAAATCCATTAAACAAAAACGTTTAAAGAGTCAGTTCATAAGCTTGGAAGAGCGCTTGGCTAGCTGTCCACTTTTTTCAGTCTGTCTATATTATTCATTCATATTTGCCCCCGAGTGGTGTCAGGATTCAAATTTCACTCCTTGAAAAGACTTCATTTGATCCAAAATGCTGCAGAGAGAGAACTGACAGGGACTAGAAAGTGAGAGCACATTTTTCCCTAACTGGCTTTTCCCCCCTGGCTTCCTGTTAAATCCAGAATCAATCCTTCTCCTCACATACAAGGTTTTTTAATAATCAGGCCCCATCTTATCTTAAAGACCTCATAGTGCCGTATCACCCCAATGGAGCTCTTCACTCTCTGACTGCGGGCTTACTTGTTGTC
Source organism: Diplotaxodon limnothrissa (assembly GCF_057381915.1). Taxonomy (NCBI): domain Eukaryota; kingdom Metazoa; phylum Chordata; class Actinopteri; order Cichliformes; family Cichlidae; genus Diplotaxodon; species Diplotaxodon limnothrissa. The sequence goes on along the minus strand of NC_140607.1, from coordinate 14,789,835 downwards.
CTAGAGTATTTAAAAGTAGAACGGTAGGCAGCGCCTTCAGCTTTTACGCCTCTCTTCTGTGAAACCAGCTCCCAGTTTGGATTGAGACAGACACCCTCTCTACTTTTAGCATTAGACTTAAAACTTTCCTTTTTGATAGAGCTGGATCAGGTGACCCTGAACCCTGACCTTAGTTACGCTGCAATAGACCTCAGCTGCTGAGTGTTTCTTCTTCACTCTCTTCTTTGCAATACCTGTGTGCTTATATAGCACTCTGCATTTAATCATTAGTTATTAATTATCTCTGTCTCTCTTCCAAAGTGTGTCTTTTGCCTGGCCTTCCTCCCATCTCCCCCCAACCATTTGCAGCAGTAGTTGTCCCTCCCTGAGCCTGGTTTTGCTAGTTTTTCCTTCCCACTGTCGCCAAAGTGCTTGCTCATAGGAATTGTCTGATTGTTGGGGTTTTTTCTGTACTACTGTAGGGTCATTACCTTGTTCTATAAAGTGCCTTGAGGTGACTGTCATTGTGATTTGGTGCTATATAAATAAAATAAAATTGCACTGAAGTAAAGTAACCTTCCTTTCCAAACTGTTGAGGTATTCCCTTTCAGTCTTGTAAGTAATATATTTTCTGCTCTGGTTAAAATTTGATTTGCCCTGAGAAATCTGGCTCTTGACATTAGGAATTACATGCAAGATGAACATGATAATACTCACCAATGGGTAGCACCAGGAAGAAGGGGAGCCAGCACAACACGAAGCAGCCAACCACAATGCCCAAGGTCTTGGCAGCCTTCTTCTCACGAGAGAATTTCAGCAGCTTCAGAGCAAAATGTGTGCGATTGCGAAGGGCCTCGTCATCTGAGACAGTTGCATTGCCTCGGTGTATCCTGAGAATCACCTGCTCTGAATCGGACTTCTCTGTCTTGTGGCCCTCTTTCAGGCCCTGGCTCTCTCTGTGAGCTACCACATAGACCCGACAGTACATTACCAGTATGATGGTCAGAGGAAGGTAGAAGGAGCCCACTGCAGAGAAGATCGCGTAGCCCGGCTCCTCTGTGATCTTACAAATGGACTCGTCCTCGGGCGGCGCCTCTTTCCAGCCAAACAAAGGTCCAATAGATATGATGACAGACAGCACCCAGAGCAGCATCAGTGCCAAGAAAGCCCTGCGTTTTGTAACGATTGATGGGTAACGCAGGGGGTAGCTTACTCCAATGTAGCGGTCCACAGATATTACACAGAGGCTCATGATAGAAGCCGTGCAGCAGAGCACATCCACAGCTGCCCAAACATTACAAAAAACCCGTCCAAATACCCATCGATCCAGGATTTCCAAAATGGCAGAGAACGGCAGTACGGTGGAGCTCAGCAGCAAATCTGCCACTGCCAGATTAACTATGAAATAATGCGTGACTGTCCGCAAGTTTCGATGGCAAACCACCGAGAGGATCACCAGAATGTTTCCCACGACTCCAAACCCAATGAAGAGACCAAGCACCAGACCCAAAACCACAGCCTTGACCACATTGAGCTCTGGGACTAAAACGTGGCTGCAGTTGGAACAGTTCTGTGTCAGGGGAGCTGGGGTCATATTGTCCAGCACAGGAATCATTAGTTCCAGTACAATGCTGGTACTCAACAACTGGCCTGTGCAGAAGTGGTAGACTGAAGCGCACACCTATTTAAGTTCACTACTAGAGAGAGTAGACATCAGGCCATTCTCATAAAAGCCATTAGAGTAATGATCACATTAAGTCTGTCTTGTCAAAACATAATTTGAATGATGATGCCTCGAGCAAATGAGCCATTACGTTGGCAATGCATCAAGGAAAATAAAAGGACAAGTTGCATGCAGAACCACTGAAAGAGAAATATAATATATGCAAACGAAAACTACTGAGCTAAAATCGAGTAATCCATCTTGAAAATGTTAATGATGTTAAAACTGACTGTTTTTATGCAGCTGGTACAAACCACTGTTAAAAATGCATTACAAATACAAGAGACAGATTGGAGGTGAGCGATTTAGGAAGTCTTTGAATGTTCTCTGAACCAAAAAAATACATGAAAAAAATCACTGTTTGGACTGAAAATTAAAGTCTGTTGAAACCAGTTTTCCTGGGAGCAGCAGGTGAGAAATCAACATCCAGGCTTGTGTGTTGAACGCAGCTTCAGCTTCAGTAACGTCCAGCGCCTTTGAAAAGAGAAACAGAAGAAGACACGTCCGTCACATACAGTGAAACATGAAAGCATTCATCCTTGTTCAGCTCATTGTTTTTTTTGTATACCGCTGCTCAGCTCTATCAAGAAGGTGGGCGGGAGACAATGTCTGAGCCACAGCTGTTGTCAAATCAATGTCACCACTGTCTCGTCTTGATAATGGGATCAACCCAAAGTGAGGCTAACAAACTGAGAAACTAACAGTTCTGTGAAAACTTTTCACAGGACTATACAGGCTGGTGAAAAACACCCCATTCATTAGCTTGTGGAGCTGCTTTTAGCAGCAGTAACTAGAATAAAGTTTTTTTCTGTTCAACTTCATCCGTTTCTCACATTTTTATCAAAGACCTTTGGCCCACTCTGTTTGCGTGCATTCATTTATGTGTGCAGACAGCTCTCTTTAAGGTTCCCCCACAGCACCAGATTGGAGGAGTCTGGACTTTGACTGAATTATTGCAACAGCTTTTGCCACCATTGTGCTGTTTGGGTCACACATTTGACTCTAAAATACTTTTGCATACAGTAGTGTTCATTGCTCAATGATTACAAGGTGCCTAAGTCCTGTGTCTGCAGAACAAGCCCCAATCATCAGCCCTCCACACCGTGCTGACAGTTCTATGAGGTGTTGATAAGCTGTGTTTGGTTTTCATCAAATGTGGTCCTGTGGATTCTGGCCAAGCAGCTGCACTTTGGTCTCTTCTATCCAAAGCACATTGTTCAAGTGGTTTGTTCATATGCTACTTTGCAAACCTGAGCTATTTTCTCCTGGTAACACTTCACAACAAGCCATTCTTGTTCATTCTTTGTCTAATTGTACTGTCATGAACTTAAGTGTTGAACATGCTAACTTAGGGCCTGTAAAGGCTGAGTTGTAGCTCTTGTTTTTGTTTTTTGTTTTTCAATTTCTCCGAGCATCTGATCATCTGAGAACTTGTGGAGAATTTTTCTTGGATGTTCCGAGAGGATTGTGGCATTTTGTTAGTACACACCTGACTGCTCTTGGCCAGGAAACTGCCAAAAATATTTACTTTTATAGAGTTTCTCGTGCTTCCTGATCATGTAGTGCAGGGGTGTCCAATTCCAGGCCTCAAGGGCCAGTGTCCTGCATATTTTAGATGTCACCCTTCAAGACATGTTGAAGAGGTAATTTAGCCATTTAAATCAGCTGTGTTGGATCAAGGACACATCTAAAACCTGCAGGACACCAGCCCGTAAGGCCTGGAATTGGACACCCCTGATGTAGTGCATTGATTACCATAACCAAGATGCTACTTACCCTCACAATTTGGATAGAAGCAGTAAGGGTGTACTTAGTTTTTCACAGGACTGCACAGATACCTGTGAAAACTTTCTTTTTCCCAGTATGTGGAATACCACTTCATCATTACAATACACAGTGAGCCAAAACCACAATAGCTGAAGTTTCAACAATGCAGCAATCAGAAGGCTCGGTGTGTATTATATGTTCTTCAAGTGACCTATAATACATCAGGATATGCTTGACTTTGCTCTTGATCCCTCCTTTAAATCAATATCATACCACGACCTTTATACAGACACAGGTCAAAACAACCCACGTTATTACAGCTCCACCATTTGTTAAGGGTTGTCACAGTCTGTGCTCCTTATGTTTGTAAAGAACACATTAGTTTGACATCTTGGGAAAATATGCCAAGCTAGATCAAAATATTGATACCACTGTCATAACATGGCAGAGTCCCAAGAAAAATAAATCTGCCTACCAGGAAGTTATCAGTCCAGCACAGCTTCATCATATAATCTTATATAGCACTTTTCTACTATAGCTGAGCACTCAAAAGAGCTTTACATAACATGCCTAATTCACCCATTTATACAAGCACCTTTTACCACACCTGGTAAATATCATATCAAACAAACATGGAGTTTCAGACTCAAACATCCTAAATGTTGAGCATTGTCTGTTAGCACTAGCTCCACATGCAAGAAAAATATAACAGATGTATTTAACAAAATGAAGCACAATTTCCCGAATCGACCCCTCTGCTTTATGGGAGCTCATAACATTTGCAGTTATTTTTGGTGATTTTATCTCGCGATAAGGGCATAACTTATCCCATTATTCTGAGATAAAACAGTGCTTGTTTTGTCATGATAGGAAGTTCATTTTCTTTAGAAATCACACAAAAACAAAAGCTTGTTTTCTTGTCATTTATCGGGGATTAGGAGTGCAGTTCCAGCCCGGTCAAACTACAGGGGAGCTAGGGGGAATGTTAGTAGGGCAGGGGAGCCCCCCGAAAAGAAAAAAAAAAGCTTTTCAAAATTTATGAGGGAAGCCGAGGTCCCAAAAATATTGACAATATGCTATTTTCCCTATGCATTTCTATTTCTTTTTCATTTCATAATCACCCGTCATGCATAAAATTAGTATATTCCTAATGCGTGATTCATGCATGAGGGTGATTCATCACTAACTTTAATAACGACACCAGCGTAGGTTCTATTCTTGTCGAGCTTGGCTTCCCTTCCCACCTTTGTAAAGCAGAAAATAAATTGAACCGTAACACTCAGGAAAGCCAAGGCGCACTTAATTTCACACAGGAAGGTAGATTGGTAAACGCTCCCCCTCTCTCTTTATCAGCAATAAAGTAAACTTATTACTGAAATGAACGGCTTCTTTCTCCTCGCCGCTCTCCACGCGGCGGCTATTTTTAGATGCTTTGGTCAGTCGTTATTATTCTTATTCACAGAATGATAAATAAAGCTAAGCAAAGTGGTTTATAAATTGTTTAAGGCTATGAAGAAAAAACAAAGTTAACTCTCCTGAAGCTAATATCTCCTCAACATGGTGGATCAACACTATTAAAAACACATCACACTGTACTTCAATCAGCGTCTAACATGGCAGTAGATTCAAATAACGTTCAAATGGGTCCTTATTTAAGGAGAAGACTAGACCATCTATAACTCCACAGTTGAGCACACTTCCTCCTCAGTAATCAGATGAGGGGATCGGTCATCTCCAAGGCTGCCAAGTTACTTTGTGATTGAGAAAACAAAGTCAGGTTTGTATGATATATATTGAGAGTATAAAAGAAGCAATCTGTTATCAGAAGAGAGCAAGTTTATATAAATAATTCATAATCTTGAGATAACGGCTTAAACAAAGTAATTCCCAGAAGAGCCATTTTTTGGCTTCTGCATATTTTTGGTCAGGAAAGGTAATTACAATCTCTTTTCCCCCCCATTGTGGCAATGTGTTTGTATAAGATAAGAAAAAAGAGGAATTTAGTTGCAAAGTTAAATTTACACGGATTGTTATTTGGAATTTATCCTCACACAGTTCAAATTTAAACTGCTCCCTCTGACTTTGATGCACTGGATTAATTAGGATTTGTGGGCTTTAGCACTGCAGTGCGAAAGCCCACTTGAATCTTGATAGATCATTCATCTTCTTTTTCTTCTCTTTGTTTCAAATTCATCTCATTTTTAAGGGGGGTAGTTCTCAAAAAACTTGTGAATATTGTAAAACATATGCATCAGAACTGGGGAAGCAGTCTCTGCTGAACACAGTCTGGGCGTTTCTCAGTCAAGGAGGCCTTTTCTTCACTGTTAGACCACAGTCTCTGTTGTTTCTGATCCTGCAGTAGTTGAGACCAAGCAGCAACATCCTGGGCTGAAGATGAAGGCAACACTGAAGTGCCAAAAAATACACTTCCTGATGTGTCCACTTGAAGCTAACTCCCTGAGAAAACTCAGTTCCTATAGACTTGCATGTAAAAATGAGCAGCTTTTTAGTAGAAATAAGCCTTTTTAGAGAAATCTTCACACAGACACACTGATCAGTAAGCATTTTGAACCAGTTTTACTTCCTGACTCCAAATCTGAAACTGTTTTTGTCTCGCAGATGTGTTTATTTATTTATTTGTCTTAGTTATGATGTTCCAAGTATTTTACAACTAGGATGACCGAACAGAAATCTGAAGCGTTTCAGGATTTAAGACCTAATTTGGATCTCAAGAAAAGGAAAATCTAAATTAAGGAAGGTGTTTTTGTCCTGAAGTCCGTGAACTGATGCTTGACGATGAGTGCAAAAGGAAACTGAAGCCAGCTCAATCAGCAAAATGGGAATCACTGGTACGGGTTATCAAGAAATTTCTTGGAAATCACGGAGCAGAGAATTATGCTGAGGTTGTGGAAACATGCTGAAAGCATATCAGCTCCTGAGTGCTAGAATATCACTGAAGATGCACTTTTTACATTCTCATGTCAACTGTTTTCCCACCAAACCTGCACAATGTCAGTGAGAAGTATGGGGAAAGATTTCACTGAGATATAGAACTGACGGAAAACCAATATCAGGGAAAATTTCTCCAGAGCATTATGGGGGACTACTGTTGGTTCGTGCAAAGAGAGATGTGCACATTTTGACCTGCTTTAATTTGAGCTAAATTGACAGAAATACACTTTCATGCATCTCTGGCATTGTTTTCTGGTTTGGTTTCAGATTAAATACATTATTGTTGGGAAATAGCTAGAATTCCAGACGTTGCATCATTACATCAGTGACGTCACTGATGTAATGATGCAACCTTAAATCAAATTTTATGTCTGAGAACAGAGTAAAAAATAGATACAGAGCTGGTTGTAAGTTCCCAGTTCAAACTAAAAATATTTTGTGATCTGGTATCTCTATCTGTCTCATGCACAAATAATCTGTGGAAACATTTTGCTAATAACTTAGCACCTGGACCTCTTATCTACATATAGTCATTTGATAGCAGTGGATATAAAGCTAAACCTAAGGCTTCAGGTCAGGACTACACAATGCTGTACTACTGCCACTGGTCCTGAACACAGCTTATAGTGGTGAAGAATATTTTGCTTTAAGTTTCATCCGAATGTATAGAATCCATGTGGATATGATACATGTGGATGAAAACTTTTACAATCCATTCCCTAAACCCAACAGGAAGTTGGATATTTTGAATTTATTGTCAAATTGTTTATTTATTACTCAACTACTTTGGTATAGTATGAATGGGTATGGACTATGTCTTTATCAGCAGGAAAAGTGGTAAAACTTATAGTGGTAAAAATACAGTTAAGTCCAAAAATGTATGCCCTCCTTGAATCTGGGCCATCCAGAGACTGAGATAGGAGTCTTTGCTGGGCCGATTCTGACCCCCGAGCCTTATGTTTGACACTGCTGGAATAAAGGAAGCCAGCCACATGAGACAATAAAGTTCAATGACTCCACTACAGCATGCCCAACGTGCATGGAGGTACGAGGGCCTGATTGATGCGTGCACAACTTAATTTGGAATGTTTGAATGTCTTCTGACTTTTAAACAATGTCTTAGTGCCGCATGAACTCCTCCACTTTGACAGATGTGAAATTAATCTCGTCAGTGCAGATTATATAAATGTAGATTAGATAAGACTAGTAAAAGTAGAGTGGCCATGTTGACGAATTTTGGATTTTGTTAAGCTGCTTTATTTCAAACCAAATTAAAAGTTCATCTGAGTTGTCCTCTTTTCCACTGACATTGTCTCTATCTATCTATCTATCTATCTATCTATCTATCTATCTATCTATCTATCTATCTATCTATCTATCTATCTATCTATCTATCTATCTATCTATCTATCTATCTATCTATCTATCTATCTATCTGTGCCCCACAGGTTTCAAAACAATGCGAACAGTCAGTCAGTGGCTGGCCTTGTCCTCTGGGCCCCACAACCAACTGATCCACACTGCATGTTCAAATGTTTATTATGTTTGTCTTAAAGTTTTATATCTCAGCTGAGCTCTGATGCTGGCATGATGCAGTACGCCATTACAGCGTCATGCGGCAGCACCTGAGAGCTTCTCCCTCCCATGTGGGAAATAATGCTAATACAGTAATTATGAATAAAAGGCCTACATGTGTATTCATAGGAGAGATGCGGGAGCTCATTACACCATCATCATTTCGCACTGTAGAAAAGATTAAGTTACCTCGGCTTAAAATATTAACCGCTGCATTAATACTGTCACTGTATTATAAATATGCTGTGTTACAATTGAGAGAACAAGTTGAATGATTTACTGTGTCACACCTTCAGCTATATATATCCACTCTGTCAGGATCTGCTCCTTCTATCCGTTTATGTTCTCAACATTGACTCCCAGTTTAATCCAGTATCAAATTCTAAATTCTCTGCCTCACACACAAAGTCTTGAATAATCAGAACCATTTAAAAGAACTTAAAGTACCATATAACCTCAATAGATCACTTTGCTCTCAGAGTTGTTGTTCCTTGAGTATTTAAATAAAGAATGGGAGGCAGAGCCTTCAGACCCCTCTTCTGTGGAACCAGCTCCCAGTTTGGATTCAGGGGACAGTGTGTTTTTTAACACTTCTCTGCATTTAGTTAATTCATTATCATTAATCGCTGCCTGTCTTATAGAGTGTGTCTTTTGTCCTATCTCACTCCTCTCACCGCCAACTGATCGTGGCAGATAGTTGCCCCTCCCTGCGCCTGGTTCTGCTGGAAGTTTCTTTCTGTCAGAAGGTAGTTTTTCCTTCCCACAGTCGCCAAATGCTTACTCTATACTATATAAATAAAACAGATGTATCGGTATCTGCTCAGTGTGTCTCACATTAAGGATTTAGAGGCTACCAATCACTGTGCATTTATATCAAAGAAAATCTGTTCCAACGAGAAGAAAAACCTTTTTCTTGACAGCTGACCAAATTGCATGGAAAGGATTGCCAAACTCCCTAACAAACCTAATTTGATTAATCCACCCGGCTCGTACATTACAATCACAAGACTTAAACTCATGATTAAAACTCCTTCTAAGATAAATTAAAAGTGACATGCTTACTTCTAGATTCTGTTAAAAAGACCTGTTGATTTCACTACGCCATGGGATTTCGTTTGGCTCTGTAGACCCAGCAGAGAGGTTTTCTTCCAGCACTGATTGGTTTAATATTCATTATAATGCCTCTGTACGGAGGGAGTTGCAAAGTGAAAGAGGACATATGCTGCAGGGTGGCTGAAAACAGTGTGCAGCTCCATACTGAAGTAGCTGGAAGTTACCTGTCTTGCTCGGTTACATTTTGTTAGCTGCCTTTTTCAGAAGGTCCCTCCTGATACAAGCATCTTTCTCCTCTGCAGAATAGGCTCCAAATATAGGCTTTGTCTTCTTGGCGTCCATAGAACAATGGCTGATGTGCAGCTGCTTCTGAGGTATCCGCAATATTGTTGAGGAAAGCTTGAGCAACCCTGGCTTCTCTGTGTCTGCTGTTACTTTAATTGGCCAGGAGTAAACAGCGATTGTGACTCAGATGCAATCTCAACCTCTTCACCGGTGTGCGGAGTAATTCCCAGCTCTATAAGATGAGGCCACTGTGCAGGACTACACCTGACATAAAGTCACATCCACCTCAGTAAACTGACAGAGACATGCCTGAGACGCATGGGAGCTGGCTGGCTTTTTCTTCCGAAACCTTATAGCTACATTTAAAACAGTTCTTCATATTCAAATGATCTGTTCGCAGTTTTCCTTCAGATTTGAGGTTTTAAAAAACGGGAGGGTGTAAAAACAACAAAAAACAGCATTACATAAATCAAGCATAACAGCGCGATCGTGCCTTATGGCTGTTCGGAGGGATACAGTTGTCTTAAATCATGTGTATTTTAACCACTTCACCAGTTTGCTCCAGACATTTAGCCCCATTAAACACAAAGAATAAATCAACGCTATTTGGCTACTTATGCACACTTATGCATCAGCGCTTTCAGCAAATTCAATTAAGAAAAAATAGTTTTTTATCAATAAAATAAACTATCAATTCAAAAATGCTTCTGTTAAATACTTCAAATGAATTGTTCTGGGACTCACCCAACTTTGATTTTTCACATCCCGATGCTTGGACAGAGCCACATTTGGGCACGGCAGTGATTGCCGAGACGCGCTAGGAGGCGGCGAAGGGAGAGCCAAGTGCGCTCGCCGTGGAGAGCCCTCATATCTGCCGGAGCAGACACCCGAAGCTTCAGGTGCTCCAAGTCTCTTCAGATGATGACGAGTAGCCAACCAAATCTCTCACTGCTTTCTTTTCGAAACCACTGTCGCCCGTATCTACCCCCCCTCAACCCAACCCTCCCAGCCCCACCCCCTCCTTACCACCACCCAGCCATCCATCCTCACATCACCTCACTATGGCTCAGCATCACTCTTTATGCGTCATCACAACCGGTCTGTGTCATTCAGAAATCTTTCATTAACCGGTGTCACCCACCTTTCCAGCTGTTAAAATGTACGAGAATACAGTGTGTGTGGAAATGCTCAAAGACTTTTACTATTTACTATTTTTGTAAGGTTATGTAAGTGTACTTTCAGTCTTCAGGAGTCCGTACCAAACTTTTACTCCCCCCCCAGTGAAGGAATGTTCGTGTGTTGCAGATGTTTAAAGTGTTTTTGATCCCAGAGATAAAAGTAAAGGTGATGTCTAGTTTTATTTAAAAATCTGTGTAACACTTTTGATTACAGCCAAGAAATAACTCTATAGCCTAAAATACACATGTTCATGTTTCTGACCAGAAACAGTTGTGTTCTTAATGAAAAGGCGTCTTCTTTTACACATCTCCACATCTCCAAGACTTGCACCATCATAAATGAGTTTTTTTTACACACATTTTAAACACACTTGTATCAAGCTCCTTCTTAAACTCACATTTGTTATTATCACATCTGGAATGACACTCTCTTTTTAAGTCCAACTTCCTTTTATATTTATTTGTAATTTGATATAACCAAACATACATTCTCTTATGACTCCATCCATCCATACATTCGCTTCTGCTTATCCAGTTTAGGGTTGCGGGGAACCTCGGGCTATTATAGGGCACAAGGGTACACCCTGGACAGGTCACCAGTCTCTTGCAGAGCATGATTTAAAATATAAATTACATTTTATGGGTGGTAAACAAGGTACACAATTATTCACGGGCTTTGCCTGATAACACTTTGTTCCCCATCAGCAAAATGAAAGCAGCTGCCTTCTATATTTAAAAACTTTGGTGCAGGAATCACACCCTAACATCCAGTAACAGTACATCTGCAGCAATAACACAGTAGCCTGTAGTTACTAAGTAAGTACTTTATTTACACTGTGAGTTATTTCTAAATATCTGCTATTACCCACCCTGCTCCAGCTTTCTTTTTTCTTCTTCTTTGCTGCTCATTAACTACACACTAATTTTACGGATACCCCCTAAAAAATAATTAGACTGTAATTGCTCCAAGCTGTGGCTTCAAATATTAACACCATTACCACTAACAGGACTAATCCTCCTTAAACACAACACACTGCATTATGAAAGCGTGATGAGCAACAAACGCACCTATAGCTGACATTTGCGGCATACAGTATAGTCTATAAGACCCTCGGTCCATCTGTTGCACACTCAGTCGATACTCATTTGTTAATGTCTGAGCAGCGAGAGATGATTGTAATTTATAAAGCATTGCCATTTCAGCAGGGATTGTGATTATTCAGTGGCTGTGCATTTTTCCCTTTTTTCAATTAAGCTATGAGGAAGAGATGAGACAGAAACAAGCACACACATACACACATTTAGCTACACATGGATAAACACGGTACATTGATTTTTTTGTTGGGGTGGGGGATTGATTCTTTTCTTCCCACTGTGGACAAATCCAGGTTTAGCCAGTTGGAGTATTTGTTGTTTTTCAAACTGGTTTCAGATATGAAGGCTTTACCCGAGGCTGCTGCCTGTTTTAAGTGAGAGATTTTAAGCCGAAGTAAACATTTGGGCAGTTAAAGTCAGCTTGTGTGTTCAATCAATGATGAGACTTTCAGCTCACAATGCCTCATCTTTTCTTTTTCCTTTTTTTTTTTACCTGCCGGTATATCCGGCGAGCACGTCTACTTCATCTTGCCAAAAGCAAAAATCGCAACCAGACCTCTGAACTCCCCAAGAGTGCATTCAAATCAGCGAAAGGTACGGCGTGACATAAATAGGCATATCTATTTTGCTTGCACAATAAATTGAAAAGCAAAGGTCACAGATGGATTTTCTTTAAAATTGAAAAACAATTTTCACCGCAATTTTAGCAAAAATCACAACATTTAGGCAGATTATGTGTCATTACTGCGTATGCATGACTGTCTGGCGCTGACAAACCACTTTGTAATAAGCATTTAACGCAACAATAGCTTTGTAATTATGTTATGCATTAAATAGCCTGCAAGACACCCGTGCTGTTGATTTGTGTGTATTTGCATCCTGTTAGGCCCTATCGTGCTATCTGCTGGAAAAGTAATTACCTGTCTGTGCCGCCCATGCAGTGAGGTGGGCTGCTGAGTTTGAAAGAAACTGAAATCAATATCTCTGCACTGGAAGACACATTTCCTGTCATGGAGGCAAGAAACCTGACTCTAGCATTCATACTAATGTTGGCATTTACAGTGACATTCGCCTTAATTGCATATCAAGAGATTTTCTCTCCTGTGCTTATGACTTTGACAAAACCAGCTCCAGGATTTCAATCATCGAAGCTGTTAAATGCACACTGCTGACATTACTCTGTGACTAATGTGAAATGCTTGGCATGCAAAGCAGGCAAATTTGAAGATCGAAGCCGCTACTTTGCGTGTCGTGTGTCATGTTCTCGAGGCAACTGTTCTTTTTTTTGTTATAAGCTGAAGGGGGGAAAAAGGGGAGATGGCAATGTGAAATAAAGGTGATAGATTCTGTCATCAGGCTGATGAAGCTCCTTATACCAAGTGTGCTGCAGTAGTCTGCTGTCCTCCCACGCACACAACTAACCTCAGGCTCACACCTGAAATGCAGATTGAAGAGCAAAAAAGGAGGAAAAAAACCCATCAGTGGCTGTGGTCAGAAATACAAGAGTCATCACTGCGTCCTCCTGCAACCATCCTGTGTGACATACAGCACCTGCGATGATGTGAGCAAGGAAGCATCATCTTCATTACCGCTTGGCATAAATTTTACATGAGCTCCTAGTGTTCAGCGCCAAGTGACAATTCTGTGATTCACTCAAAGCTGACAGATCCTTTTGTATTTAATTGTGCCCAATCAGTTCCATGAAACCGATACAGTAATGCATTCACAGCCGTCAGAATAAGGCAGTATCTTTCCTCGGTGACGCACAAAAGAAAGTCATTAAAAAGTGATTTTTTAGTGTTATTCTAATTAGGACGATGAAGTGTGGCTGCAGGAATTTTAAATGACTTCGGGGTGTCTGTTTAAAGAAGGCTTTTACTCAATCCACACAAGGAGCATTAAAAAAAGACAGGTTTAAAGCCATGCCTGCTGTTCACTATACTTTGATTGAAATGCTGAAGCTGTCTAGCAGAAGCAAGCCGCTATAGGCACTGCAATGTTAAGTTCAATATTTAACATAGTCACCACCTTCATGACTTGCTTTGTTGTTGTGACAGGTCTTAGAAGTTAACCACATCATTGGGCAAACTCTTAAAAAGTTCAGGAGTTACTAAAGTTTGTACAGTTTATGGCTTTTCAGTAACGTCGTGGTGGCACTGAAGGAAAAGTCAAGGGCTCACAAGAGGCGTTCCTCTTCTCGAGAGATTCCTCCAGATAAGTGAAAACTGCAACCTGGTGGAGGGAAAAAAGGAGAATCAGGGCAAAAACAGCTGGATTAAAGAGATGGGGGTGGGGGTGGGGGGCAATGAATGTTTCTATGGTAATCCAGCTCCTATTTGCTCAAATATTTCAGCCTGGACCAAAAACGGCCCAGACAGTATCATCCTTTAGCCGTACTTTAATGTGATACATATTTCTTTTCATCCAATGTTCAATATTTGAGCAGGCACACACACACACACACGCACACACACACACACACACTCACTCTCACACAAAAGAACAAACCCACAGATCAAAAACATGGAAAGTATATTACATGTTGCAGAACTTATTTTAAATTTTGAAAAGCTTGTTGCTCAGCAGCACCTGTGCACCACCTACATGGCGCATTTGATCATTTCTGAAACCCGGTGGGTTTAAAAGTAATAAGGCAAAGCCACAGGCAGATTGCATGATGCTCAAGTGGTATAATGGTCGAGGCTTTTATTGGGCTCCATTCGTGGTTCTATCTGCAATTGCTGTAATGAAGACAGACCTAATTATCTCAGCAGACAGAACTCCACTATGAACAGGACTCTAATTATGGCCTAAATGCTGTTCTCTTATACTGTTCAGAGTCGTACTCGGGGGGTTATAAGAGAGTTGGCTGTGGCCGTCTTCACACACACACACACACACACACACACACACACACACACACACACACACACACACACACACACACCTTGGGGGCTCAGTGTGCTCAGCTGTTCTGATGTGCTTCTGTGCAGGCATCATGGTGTAGTGGCAGGGATTATCTAACATGACAACGCACTCTCTTCCCGTCTTTGACTGGTGACAGCTTACCCAGTCATCTGATTAATTAATTACAACTCCACGTGTCATTAGACCAGAATTCTTATTTATGGTCTCAAACACTTTGGTAAATGGTAAATGGCCTGTATTTATATAGCGCTTTACTAGTCCCTAAGGACCCCAAAGCGCTTTACATATCCAGTCATCCACCCATTCACGCACACATTCACACACTGGTGATGGCAAGCTACATTGTAGCCACAGCCACCAATAGTTTACAAGAAGATCCTATTGAAATTCTAAACCCCCATGGGATGAAAAAAAAAGACAATAGATGAAGTAATGTCTGAACACAAATGTTAGGGGCAGCAGAGTTACTTACAGATAGATTATTCCATCAGTGGTACCATTTGGAGCCCATTTATTTTGAATTTATGAATGTAAAATAACTGCAGATTTATCTGGTCTTGTAGATTGTCTCAAGGCTGCAGAGCAGATAAATTGAATGCCGTGTTTCTAAATTCACACTGAGGGGGAGGCTAAGCGGCTTGTGCAGTGACCTTGATTGTAGCTATTGAACCTCCAAATAAGGAGACCGAACAGATAAGAGCGGCGTTATTTGGCACACAAAGGAAGACAATCCAGTGACGCAGCCGTGGCGTCAGCTGATGAGCAGAGTCAACATGCAATCACAGAGCCCAGTGAGGTATGAGTTAGGAAACTGGAATGAGTGATAAAGCAAAGGGCAAAGTTTGCCCTCAGTAACAGGTATAGTAAAGAACGTCTGCACAATCTGTTATTTCCGAAGGCCGCTTATATGACTCTGCATTCGCCCACTGCAATTTGGAATAGTAATGCAATTTTAAAGTGGTTTCCAGAGGACAGAATACATTTTGCTAAATCCCACTAAAACGAAGATGAAATGCAGGCGGGGTGGATTTGAAAAGATCATTTCTCGCTGAAACTCTGAGAAATCTGTAAATATCAATGACAAACTTAAGACAAGAGAACGCACTGTGCTCTGTGATGTAGAAGAATTTGTGTTGTGTGCAATGGAAAGAAAAGGAAAAAATCCAAATGATTTTAGGGCTTCAATCACCCCCAGAGATCAACATTATGGCCTTAACGATGAGACAGTCAAGGTCACTCAGCATACTAATGATCACCAGAAACTCATCCTCTGCCAAAGTGTAGGCTTACTTTAAAGAGTATTACTGATGCTGCGAGCGATAAGAATATGCATTTGATTTACTGCTCATGATAAAAGAGCTTTATTTATTTATTTATTTGTCATCCTGCAGACATTTAATAACTGACTGTAGAGCCCATGACTCTAGCAAGACCTCCGATGAGTCAGGTAGCATCTCAGTTCCGCCTAAATCTGCATGGCACTTCCGTCTCATACAAGGAGCTAGTATGAAAAACACAAATTAAAATAAAAATACAGTACACAACCACAGAAGCTTTAATTAGTCATTTCAGATGGATTGAGGGTTTTTGCTTATTACATGGTCAGTCACTCACAGACTGGATTATTGATGTGCGTAACCAGGGAGGTGGCAATAAACTGGCAGAGGTGACTTTGTATACAAACACCTGGAGTTCATCCACATCTGAAGCAGACAAAAATGTGCCAATTATCACTTCAGGATTAAGAGACTCGTTAATGTGTCCTTTTTGAAGAGAAGCTGTTGATCTGGTTAATTGTTTTTAGACATCATGTAACTGTCAATTTATTTCCTGTTTTAATGTACATTTATGAAAATAAATACAGGAGATTGTATTTCAGTGATTAAAACGGCCTTCAGAGGGAGTGGGTTAGTCTTAGCTTCTTCTGTTACGTGAAATGGTATCAAAATCTGCAGTCTCGCCAGAAACGTTATCTTCTGTAAGCACAGTGTGATTACAAAGACAGAACAGAACATCCCAGGAAATGAACATCCGCACAAAGAGATGAATCTCGACACCGCAGGGTCATGTCTGTGACTCGCAGTGACCCGGTCATTTTAATAAGACTCAACAGCGCCCTCTGGTGGCAGACATGGCGTGGTGCAAATCTTCCTTTTTATTGTAAAACAGTTAATTGCGCTAAAGCACATCTGAAAACTTTTCTTTTTTGTGATTTAGCTTAACGTTATTTTTTCATCTCGCACAGCACATGCAACGTTTAAGTTAAAATTACGCGTTAAATCGAAGTTTCTGGAAGTTAATAATGACGCTTCAGATTGCGCAGGCGCAGAGTGTATACGTACTGAAAACACGGAAGGTCCAACACCATATTCCCAAACAGAGGCTTCTACGCTGTAAACTCTTTATAAAACGTCGTCGGAGCGGCCCTAGAATAAGCCAAGTGCGGTATTGTTTTATTTTGGCAGTTGCGGTTTAAGAGTGATGCCTGTCGAGTAGTTGGGCCTTTTCTGCTTTTCTGCTTCATCTGAAAGCAAACCGCTGAAGAAGATGCCCGCTCGTAATGTTGTGTCCAACGGGATCCCTAACAGCAAAGTTAGGTATTCCAGGTTAGCCACTGACGACGACGGCTACATTGATTTACAGGTAAAACAGAAGGTGTAACGCTAGGATACGTTACCATTGCTTTTATTTTTAGATAATAGACTAAAGTTGGTGCACTGGTTTCGACCACTACAGTATGAATATAAAGGGGTACTGCAGCAATAGATGGCCGCTGTCATTTCCGAGCTAAGGTAGCCCTGTTGACGTCATTGGGGTTGTTGGGGGGGGGGGTCCTGTGATATTAATTCTTATAACCTCTTGATGTTCTCATCAAAGTTTGGTGAATGTTCACAAGAAGTACTGCATAACCAACACTTTTAAAGGACTGTGCAAATGTCTTGAGCCACCCTACTTTGAAGGAGTCAGACTTGGCATTTTTTAAGTGGTCCTAAGCAATACATAGACTGAAACAAAAAGACTGCTGGCTTATTTGCTTTTGCTGTTTAGAAGTAGAATGGGAGGCAGAGCCTTGCAGTTTCAGGCCCCTCTTCTATGGAACAAGCTCCCAGTTTGGAAGTATTTCTTGTTCTCTCACCTGTGTTACGACCCCCTCTTTTCACTCAGTATGTGTTTAGTACACCACTCTATTCAATCGTGAATTATTATTAATGTCCGGATCTCTTCCACAGTTTATTGTATCTTTTGTCCTGGCTTCCTCCCCTCAATCCCAACCAGTCATAGGAGATGGCTACCCCTCCCTGACCCTGATTCTTTCAACGTTTCTTCCTGTTAATAGGGAGATTTTCCTTCCCATTTTTGCCAAGTGCTTGCTCATAGGGGATCGTTTAATTGTTGGGGTATTCTCTGTATTATTCTAGGGTCTTTACCTTAAAATATAAAGCCCCTTGAGGCGTCTGTTGCTTTAATTTGACACTATAAGAATTTCACTCTCAGAAAGTTGAGTTGAATCAAACAGTAGTTCTCCAGGCTTTCTGAAGGTCTTTCAAAACCATTCTTTGGAAACTGGCTGCGTTTTTACTCATTTAAGGTCCAGTCCTTGTACCGGAACATTTTGTGAGAAATGTCTTTTTGTTTTTTCAGCTACTTTCAGCTGTGAATAAAGGAAGCATTAAAAATGGCACCTAACTCAGTGTTGTGTCTACACATAACAGGCAACTTAGCATATTTTAAATCTTGTATTTGGGTACTTTGTTATGAGCAGGCTGTCACAAAAAGCACCTAACTTTATGTGTCTTTAGTTGGATCTGTGAAAATGCCAAAGATAACACAGTTTGACAGACACTAAATAGTTTTTTAGGGCCTGCATTTCAGCCAATGGTGTTTGGAATCTTGTCACAATTAAATCATGAACACAGAAAAGTATGATCAGATTTTGATCCACCGTGCGATGCCCTCTAGTAGGGGTAGGTGACAGCTTCAAAATTACCAGCACAATATTGCAAGAACATTTACTGTAATGTAAATGCATGCTTTTGCTACACTAGTGATATTGCATTTTGACATTTTTATATCATGTAAAAAATTATAGACGTATTATTGCAGACAACACGATATGGTACAGCCCTACCTTCTGGAAATCGTTGGCAACAGCTTCATTTTTCAGTCGGGCAGAGATCCCAAACACACTGCCAGTGCAGTCAAAGCATACCTGGATAAAAAACACACACAATAGAACATTGTCAGTCATGGATTGGCCTCCTCAGAGAAGGAAAATAAACATTATTGAAGCAGTGTGGGATATACTGTATTTCCATGTGTTTTTGAATCTGTCAATAAATTGCTGCACCTATTTGCCATTTTCCTAGCAAAATACTAAAAGAAAAATTAGGGTTAGCTTGAGATGTTTGCACAGTACTATACATCCATGTTTTTATGAGAATAGGGCAATTTATTTAAAGCTGATTCGATGGAAAACATCTCTCTAGTCTGATGATTTTGACACAGAAGAGGAAAAACGGACACTTCCAAGAAACCTTGTGTTTCACAGAAATGTTTTTGAAATGAAATATTTCCCCTCTACAGTTCAAGAAGAGCCCACCCAAGGTCCCATATAAAGCCATCGCACTAGCCACGATCCTTTTCCTAATCGGCTCGCTGTTGATCATCATCGGTGCTCTTCTCTTGGCTGGCTACTTTGGCGTCACTGTAAGTAATTTTCTAGGTCACACTTTTTCTTGTTACATCCTTTTACTGGCCATACAATGTCATCATGTTAAGAGAATAAATGTTTTCTTTCTTTTAGCACACAGACCGGACCGTGCCTGTCCTCATCATCGGGATCCTTGTCTTCCTGCCTGGATTTTACCACCTACGGATAGCTTACTATGCATCAAAGGGCTACCCGGGGTACTCTTATGATGACATCCCAGACTTTGATGACTGACAATTGCTAAAGCCCCAGTCCTGCTGTGCTTACATGTAGTGAATTTAAGGTCGTGATATATTTAAAGAAAATGAGATCCCTTTTTTTGTTTTTCATAATTGTTTTTAAATTACAATATTGTTCCTATAGATTTTTCTACCTAGGTTCTTAATGCCAGGTTGCTAATAGCAACTGTTTTTTTTAATCTTTGTATTTGTTTTATAGCTTGATAAATGAATAAAAAAGATTTGTATTATTTCTTTTGATTTATATAAAACCATTTCAGTTTGTTTATAGAATATTTTACCTTATGTAGTACAACCAATGTGGCCACATATAGTGAGTCTTTTAACTGCTTCACTACAACCAGTTTTTATTTTGTGTATTCTTTAGGTAGATCCATCAGTTCAGTGGCAGAGAGAATAAATAATTTAAAACTAAAGTAGCTGCAACCAACATAACAAATACCTGGTATACCTATTATATACACAATATCACCTCTGTGGCATAATAATGATATTTAATAAAAGGCTAGCGTTGTGTCTTCACATCCCGTGTAGTGAAGATTGCCTCGCCCTAATTAATGCTTCCTCACTGCTCTGAGTTGTTCTTTCCCCGAGGATTTTGTGTGATTAATTCCAATCCTTCGATCTCCATATGGTGCACCTGGCCTGTGAGAGTAAACACTGTCAAACAGTACACAAGCAATTAAGGCCTGACATTCTGCTGACATTTGCCCCTCTAATCTGCGCCATCAACTCATCACTCTCAGCATAATTTGAAAGTGTGCTGGTGAAAGCCAAGACTGCCACCTCGATTCCTCCACCCCCCCCCCCTCCCCCCAGATAATGTCATATGTAAAACACATTGCTAGTAAAGGTTGGACGTCTATATAATCCTTTCAGAAGCCTAGTAACCCGCTGTTTGCCAAAGGGATAATTCGAGGGTAGCTGCTTGTGTTCTCGTTGTTTCTCTTTCCTTGCTATCGAATGAGCCCACCCAACTGTACACTGATCACAAACTGCCGGGCCTTAGATCAGATTATGCACTTTAAATCAGCTCAGATTCTTTGTTTTTTAAGTGCTTCCTGTGGTTCCAGGAGGCATTCGCACACAAAACGTCTTACAGAGGACTGAGATTTACTGTGTTTGTCCCGGAAACAAACATTTTTTATACTCTCAATGCTTTCTATCATATTGTTTTTTATGCTCTCTGAGGTGAGTCTTTTAAAATTACTGCTTTTACATGAAACCCGTCAAACCTAGTATGGTGATATCATAAGTTGAGCGTTACGAGACAATAGAGTTGTTGAGCAGACACATAATAACAGACACAAAGTAAGTGTACAGTAATATTGCAGGGATATTCAGTAATTTTAACTGTTTATATGGACAGATGAGTCCGTGTTACTCTTGAGTCTTGTCAAAGCAACATCACTGCAAAATAGTAATAAAAAGCTAAGTTTTCTCAACTATATTGGCTTGTTGATTTTTACTCAGAATCATTACACAAGTGTTTAACTGGGTCAGGTGTACTGTCTGGCCCAGCTGATCCACTGTTGCATCACCCAAAAACAAGGACCTGGCATTAACCTTTATTACTGAAAGGTGATTTCAGTGACTTTAAGTTTAACATGGTTGTTAATGCCAGACAGCCTTGTCTGAGTATTTCAGAAGCTGCTGATCGGCTAGGAATTTTCCCACACAGCCATCTCTAAGGTTTATAGAGGATAATCATAAAAAGATCAATTATTTAGTGAGCAGCAGTTCTCTGTGTGAAAATCCCTTGTTGATGCCAGGAGGCAGAGATGAATGGCCAGACACTAGCTCAATCAACTGCTCTTTACAAGCATGTGATACAGAAGAGCACATCTGAATACTTTACACAGTGAACCTAGAAGCAATTGGGCTGTAGAAAAGACCACAACAGGAGTCACTCCTGTCAGGGTAGAACAGGAAGCTGGGCTACAATTCCTGGCACACTTTGGGGCCCTTAGTACAAACTCAGCATTATTTAAATGCCACAGCCTAACTTAGTATTGCTGCTGATCATGTCTATCCCTTTTTGAGCGCAGTGTATTGTCTGATGGCTGCTTGCAGCAGAATAACGTACCACGTCATAAAGCTCAGATCATCCCAAACTGGTTTCTTGGACATGACAATGAGTTCATTGTACACAAATGACCTCCACAGTCAGCAGTTCTCAATCCATTAGGGCTCCTTTGGGATATGGTAGAACAGGACTTTCGCATCATGAGTGCAGTCGTCTGCAGGAATTGTGTGACGTTATCATGTTAATGTGGACCAAAATCTCTGAGGAACCGTTTTGAATGTTGAATCTATTCCTTCAAGAATTAAGACAGTACTGAAAGTAGCCAAAAGTGATTTCCAATGTTCCTATGTGTTTTTTAATGTCTAAAACGTTTACTTATATTATTTAAAAATGTAGTGAACAGAATTTATGAAGGGGTTTTATATAAAATAAGGAAATGACCTGTTTTGCAGGCATCTTTTGCGTTTTTTTCTGCTTTACATCTCTGCCTTCTGGCATCATTTATTGCAATTTCTTCTCTCCTTTTAGTCTGATCTCTTATAAAAATAATATTAATGACAATCAGAGTTTTTCATTCATAAAAATGACATATAACGATTATAATCCAACAAGTCATTTTTAGCAGTTTAAATTCCTGCAATCATATTTTGGCAGACAATGGTACTAAAATGGTGTGCCTAATAAAGTGACTGGTGAGTGGATGAACCCAGGAACAGTACAGAAGTGATTTTGGTAAATTAGATAAGCTCGTCCGTCTGACCAAACTGATCCACTGTAGCATTACTATTAACCAAGGACACACTAAATACTATACTATAAACTATACATATATAATACATGAACGTACATGCAGTAGATTCTATATTTGGACACAATCATAAACCTTAGACGGTTAATACAGCCATCCGGTGACACCACGTGATCTGGCACTGGATTGGCTATTTTAAAAAGTAATATAAAGCATACCCAATAATCTTTAACCAGCTGCAGTCACTGTCAGTCACACAGCAGGTTTGAGTATTCGGCTCATTTTAGGAGGCAGGATCACAGGAAGCGTTTTTGAGGTAAGATAATTTGGCAGGAAACTTACTCAAAGCCTTCACTCGAAACTTAAAAGAAGTAACAGTCGTCTCATACTTAAATAGAAACGTTTTAGCCTTTTCTTTTAGCAAGAAAAATCAAAATAAATAGTTTTAAGAACACTAAATGACTTTGTGGTTCATTAGCCGGACTAAAGCGCAGCAAACTGTTTAGCTAATGCTAAGTTGGTTTAACTGTAGATACAGATCTTGTTCCCTGCTAATACACCTTTTATTTTATTTTACACACTGTAGTTTTGAGGGTTTTTTTTAGTGTGTTGCCTTTTAGGAAAATTAATGTGAGATTTATGGTGAAAATAATAACTGGTTCTTGCTACTATGACGTTTAGCGGAAAGCTAATTCGTGTTCTTTATTGGAGGTTAAATTAGCATTTTTAAAAAAGAAATGTATGTTTATCGATTTCTAAAACATAGTTTTTACTGGCATTCAGATTATCAAACGATTGCAGCTTTTTTTTTAAAATCCCACTGTTAAGAAATTTCTTTCTGGTAAAAAAAAAAAAAAAAGTCAGCAGGCTTGTAACAAGCTATTATAAGATGGCTATAAATTATGTGTAACACTGATAAATTTTAGGTGATCTTACTAAAAAGGTTAGGTTAGTGTGCTTGTATTATAAAGAAATCACAGCTAATCCCGAACATGAAATGGTGAATATTGTTACAAACATGTCCGTTTAGGTTAGTTTTGCAGATAGTTGGAGCTACTTCCTCGCAGCATGTTTTTTTTAATGTTAAGTGATTTAACAGCCGACTAAAATGTGTCTTTAAGGTTTGCGTTTGCCTTTTGTTAAGACCATCACCCGTTTTTCCCACGGAAAGGCGCTTTTGTCTGGGGCGCTAAAGGACCAATTTCATAAACTAACACAGACACAGGCAGTAAAGTGACGGAAGTGTATTATTTCACCTTCAAAATTAAAGATACGTTAAGCGATAGCCTCCTAAACTGGAGTTAAACACTTCTATTATTACTTGATCCGGTATGCCTTTGTAGGAACTGTTTAGTGCTGGCATTATTGTTGTTGTTGTTATTTATAGATTTGTAATTGATTGTAGCTGTGAATAGTAGGTCAAAACTGCTAATACCTTATGAATCATGTTCAATGTTTTTCACGCATTCATTGAGCTGGCTTGTTAAATGCTAGATTTGTTATAAGTGTAAACATAAACAGTATAAAATACTGTTTTACAGACGCTGAGTGTGACAGGGAAACACATGCACAGTAGTGCTTGGATGCTGAAAAGAAAGAAACTCAATGGACTTAAGCATTTTGGCATTTACACAGTGACATTAGCAAGTTGACATCTTTTATCTTTAAATTCCTGTTCTGATTGTTTTTTTTCGTTATCAATTAAAAAAAAAAATTAAAACGTAAAAGATTTAATTTGAAAGTTCTACCAGGAAGCTTCATCGTTGTGCTCTGTGTGAGTTGACAGCCGTTCAAACGTCGCTGTGGTGGGAGGAGGAGGGAACGATAATAACGGGAGGAGGGCCACCGCGGGGAGAGTATCAACAGCAGGGCTCAAACTAAACGTGTAGTATGCTCTCTTTCTGATGGATCTTGCACCTGTTTGAGGATCAATGTGCTCCAAATCGACCGAGAGCCTTTCAACTTCTTTCTGAACTCTGTTATAAACTCTCCCGCACGATTAAAGGCACTTTGAGGGAGTTTGGACTGAGAAGATTGCGCACATTTAAAAAGAAAAAGAAAGCCAGTGCTTGGAGTGTTTAAATGGACTTTAAATGGACTGATGTCGGAGTCATGAGGGTGGCATGGGTTAATGGATTTTATTGAAGCTGCGAAGAGTTTTTTTTAGAAAGTCTGAGCACCATGGATGTCGAGGAATAACAAGACTTTCTTTTGATCCACGCTCGGACTGAAAGAGGGAAAAAAAATGTGACCACCTGCCTTCTTCTCCCAGCACCTTCTTATTTTTCTTTTAAGTCGTGTATGTGGTGTTTGATCTCTCTGAAGAGAAAGGAATAGACGGATAAACTGGGTCTGTAGTAGGAGTCTAAAAGAAGAGCATCAATGGACTGAAACACTGCACTTTCTGCTTCAAGTGAAAAGTGCCTCAAGCAAAGGTAAGGAGCTGGGCGGGCAGAGCTAAAACATCCTCCGCAGGCTAGTCAACACCAAACATCCTGTAGAAGTTTCTTTGTACTAAATCAGCACAGCTTGAATAAGAATATCTGTGAGATTTCTGTCGTCTTAAGGCCATATAACAGGAGCCTTTTGGTTGGTGTTTAAAGTACTCCATTTGGTTCCTTTTGTTATGATTATTGTAAATTTTTTTTAAACTAGTAATTTTGCCATGGTTAATGCCTAGTTTCCAGTTAAAAAATACTTTTGCGATAACACTGTGCACAGAGTCATCTTTGTGCAGGATTTGTTTATGTTTTGGGTAGCACATGCAGCACTTGTAATCCCTGAATGAGTGTTTCCTTCATGTTAAAGCATTATGAATAGGTTTCACACGTTGTAATGACCCTTAAATCAGCACTGTTCCAGTCAAAATACGTTTTTTTGGTTTGTTCTTTATTTAGGCCCCCTCGTCTTAGGTGGCATCGGCTCTTCTGAGTCAAACAAAAGGTGTACCTGTTTTGTTTCATATAGCAAGATGGGTGTTGACATAAAGGGCTGTGCATCAAAATTTACTGTAGGGTGCAGCAGTACAGTGGCTTATGGCTTGGTGTTTGCCGTTTTATTTTTGGACTAGTTTATCAGGGTGATGCATGTTATGGGACAGAACCTAGTAGTTCTGTCTAAAGAACCTCGTCGTTTTGTGCTAAAGAGTGCAGCAGCCCTGTGCTTTATACATAATATACAGTGTGTGCTTTGTTGTTTCCCTTCCTTTGTTTTTGTTGTGCTTGCTGATTGGTAAAAAGGGAGGTGCATAGGGGTACAGATCACTACTGATGCCTTGTAGTCCCCTCTGTTAGAAAATCACTTTAAAGATTATGCTTGCTTTCAAATTGGAAAGAAATATATGTGCTATTTCCCCCCAAAAAGCACACTACTCTACACTACTCTGCTATTTTCACATGCACTAGTGTTTGCAACAGCGAGGTTTTTTTTGTTTTGTTTTTAAATTGCTTTTGCATTATTTACACTGAGGGAGCACTAAAAGCAGTTTTGCATTTTACTGCTAGAATCCTTAAAGTCTATGTTCAGCAGTCTCAGCTTAACAAAGTCTGTGTGTGTCAGATCCCAGCCCGGGTGTCATTTTACACACGGATATCCCCCCATAATTCAGCAAGCCTTGACATTTTACTGGAATATTGCATTGTTCAAAACACTATGTGGCAAACTGTCCCCTGTAGGCAGATTGTCAGGCTGCAGGAAATTGATTGCACCGAGGAGCAAATTATTCATGAGTCGAAAGTGGTTACTGAAAATGATTCTGTTATTGTGTGTAAGATGGAGCGTCTGCTCCTCCATGGTGAATTTAAGCCTGTGACAGTACTGAGGGATATACAGGAAAGTACATGTAGTAAAGCATAAAGATTAAAGAGAGGGTCTAATAAACTATTTCAAGCTTTGCAGTGTTTCATATTTGGATGCTGTTGCATGTAATAGATCTCAATTTTGACAGCTTTTCCTCTAAGCAGAGAAATGAGCAGCATGCCATTAACATACTGAAAAAGGCCAGTTCTGTGGACGTCCTTTGAGTCTCATTGATCTCCAAGTTAGGCGTGTGCTTCATGGCTGGACCCCAGAGTTTGTGACCTTTGCTTTTAGACCATTGGTTTCTTTCACTGTCTTGTTTTGAAAGAAACTTTATGGGACTGACCTGGTCATGAAAGTTTGTTGGGGGGCAGGGAGACTTACAAGAGTGATGTTAGATGCCTTGCTTTACTCAGCACTTACCGTTCCCCTGGAATGTCTGAGTGAGTATTATCCTAGGATAAAACAAAACATGAAATTAAACCACTCATGCATGAAGCAGTAATCTGCAGCAGTATTTGGCTGCTGAAAAAGTGCAGAGTAAAGGTAATACTGTTTTGATGTGCGACTGAAAACGTTCAACCACGGCAAGCAAAGTTTTTCCTGGCTCGGAACGGACCTTTGGGAGAAGAGTAAGCATGTAAGCACGAACGAGCTTGTGTTACCTTATTTGACAGAAATCTAAGAATTTTCTTGGTATTTTCCAGCGTTTGATAAACACAGATGTCCTGTTTAGCAAAGGAAACCCTTATTTAAACAAAGTAGTGAAAAAAAATATTACAGTGTTGGGAGTGGGGGTTTCCTTTGGATTTGGATAAAACTTGTGGATAAAAACAACAAAAAGCTCCCTGTGCAGGAAAAACCCTGGTTCAGTTATCAGTGTTGTTGTGCTAGGTGTTAGGTTACTAACGATTACTATGTTAATCCATATAAACTAGGCTTTCCCCGAGAGCACAGGACTCTACTCTCGTGCCCAATGTGTGCTAAGCTCATTTCCTTTAGTTAAAGTTAATGTCAATACCATTTCTGAGCTTGGTTACAGTGCCAGGGACAAAATCCATGAATCGATCGCTACGCCGTGCGTGCTTGTCCAACCAGTCTGCTTTGGATTACTGATTTTTCAAACCCATTCCTGCGTTAATGATGGTTCACATCTTTGTTCTGGATGGCTGCGTGTTATTTTTACATCTGTATCAGAGTCTTGTGCGTACCTGTTAAAGTTTCTCCTTGAGCAACACTTGTAGTTCCTGCTACAGGCTGGTTTGTGCTGATGCCACGACCTGTCAGGATTAACAAGGATTACTAAGAGAGTAATGCTGCTGCTTATCAGGCCTGTATCTGTCACTGGCATCACTGATGGATCTGCTTAGGTACCGGTGGATAACGCTCTCACACCCATTAGGTCAGGAGTTCACTTTTTGTGACAAGTTTTAACACGAGCGTCACAGAAAACATCAGAGAATATGATAATTTACTCGTCATTTATAGGCCGAAAAAAGACAGCTGAAAAGATCACTTCATTACTCATGGTTACTCCTGCGTGTTTAAAAGTGCACCTTTCTTTTTGTGCATTATTAAGCTCATGTCTGAATAACATAATAGTGTGACACAGATGACAGCCATTGGAAGAGCTCACGCCCACCAGCTGTTACAGTTGACAGGTTGACATCAGCTTGCATTTACTGTTGATGTCATGTCAGATTTCAGACATGTTCGTTCATCCGTGAGAAATGGCACCCTTTTAATGCTTCTTATATTATTAAATATGAATTTGGAGGGTGTGAGGGTCTTTGATTTTACTTTTTGAGTCAAGTACCGGCGCTGTAGTTGTTACTACAGGTTTTGCAAAATTTTGAAAGTTAGTGGAGATCAGAAAGACCTTGAGCAAAACCCCTTAAATAAACCCCAGGTTACCCGGGTTTGTCAAAGCATCACGCGCCTACTTTTTCTCCACCAGAAGAAATTATAGAATCCCAGACGGCAGACTTGTGTGACTTGGCTTACCAGTGATTGATCACTGAACAGCTAGATGACAGACTGTCCTTGATTTGCCTCACGAATTTGATCTCTAATTCAATTACACTATTAACACTCAAAGCAGCAGGGCGGGATTAGACTAGGTGTTACAAATGGCCTGTCCAGAAGGCTAAGTCATGACTAGATCCAAAGCAATCTGTGTCAGTGAAATCCAGCATACACGCATACACGTTACAGAGCCGACAGTTTTATGCTGAAGCTTGGTTTTTTTATTTTTATTCTTGTTTTGTCTTCTCTGTTTTCTTTTTCTAAACACACAAAGGTTGTATTTTTCTTTAGTCAAGCTGGCTTTTCATCCCCCGAGAGGTCACTACTCTCATGATGAGTTAGCGTGTAAGACGTTTTACATGCAAGTATACTAATGTCTGTGCTTTTACTGTAGAACAGGAGCTGTTTTCTTCACACGTTAGTTATATACGTGAATCATGGTTGCTTAAAGGTAGTAATTGGCTTAGTCCAATGAGATAAATAGAAAAAGTTCCTGTGGTTAAATGTTTAGTGGCTTGTTTCAGTTTAAGTGTACTCATTTTAACATCTGGGCTCCCTTTGAAGCCCTCTCTGTTCACATGCCAATTAAATGGCCTTCCTCTGCTCCACTGCCTGAGGAAATAATCTGGTGTCCTCCTGCACCTGCAGACAAAGCCCCCACCCATCTGCCCCACAGGCTTCCCCTGTATGTGGTTGTTTCCACATGAAAGTCCTATATCCCGGTCTAGGAGCACATGCAAGTTAGGACGTATTTATTAGTTTTTTATTTTGTCAAAGTAACTGTGGAGCTGGTAGATAAGACAGTCGAGTGGTGCACAAACACTTCCCACATTTGTTGGCTGTCAGAAGTGACACAAAAAGAACAAAATCAGTGTCTTTATTTCTTTAATCCATTGTAAGAGTGCTGTTTATCCGTCACCCCTACTGACCAGCATTATTCCCACAGTCAGAGTAATCCGCCCTTATTTTTAGTGCACTGAAATTATTTTGTCATCCAAAAACTAATGACTATTTCCCAGACTTGCCCCTGACCACCCTCCTCTTCTTTGCTTGTGCAACCACATTCTTGCCTCTCTGTTTGCTTTAGAAAGGTGCAGCATAAAAGTTATTACTACTACCGCATCTCTCCCCCGGCTCAGCAGAAACGTTGTTGGTGTTGGTCAAGTGCGAGGAGATAAAAGCATCTTTGTGCTGTTCTATTCTGGGCTGTTTGTTTGCTCATGTGCCGCCAAGAGACTAAAGGTCTCAGTCAAATGAGTCAGACGCCCTGTGTTTCTGCAGTGAATCTCTGGTTGTAGCAGCGGCCAATATCCAACACCTCGCTGCTTTCTAAAAATACTCTCCGCCTTATATTACCTAAATGAACTTAAAGTAATAAGCTGGTATTAGGAGTACTGAATGACTTAAGGGAAGTGTGCGAAGGCTTCCGTTATGTTTGAAGGTCAGCAACTTAAACTTGTGCCTGCAATCCAATTTGAAGTAGAGGGCCTTGTGGTTCGCTCCAGCTGTTCTCTTTGTTCACTGGGAAGGAGGTCGGCAAGTCGTGAAAAAGTCCGGTCTGTGAGGCTTGTGAAAATGAAACAGTGTTAACAATATAACATCTGGAGCTGGGCGGTGCACCTTTCAATATTGCTCGTCTAACCTGTCAATTGCTGTTGGCCTATTTAGCATTTGACGAGACCTTCTGGATGAGCTGGACCAATCACAAGGACCAGGTTAATCTGTACGTACACCTAGAGTCTTGTAAAGTCCTTCTCTGTGGCCACACATAAACACACACATACACACACTTTGGCCTGTGCAATAAAACATCTACAAGATTCAGACTCCAAGCAATTGCCCTGTCTATTTGTAGCACTTGTTGAAGTAGCTTATTTACCTTAATCCAACCACAGCGCACACGTACAATTTTCCCCAGGACGATGTGTTTTGAAAGAATATGGTTATTTATAAACCAAGAAGCATCTGGAATGCAGTGCAGTTGTTGGCTAATGAGTTGATGTTAACTCGAGGGGTGGGGGGATTACATTTATCTGAGGGGGGATGTGAGGGATGTACTTGTGCAGCGGGGGGATCTGTGAACAGTACAGCAGTATTCTGATGAGGAGTAATCGGTATGTGTGGTCTTCCTTTTCAGGTTGGGAGATGTGTGAAGGAGTGTGACGGACGGCCATGGGACTGGAGAGACAGTGGCTTCAGGCTGTCACCACTGCTGTAGCCATTTGTCTGCTAAGTAAGTATGCCAATGCAAATACTGAGCCATTGCATATATTAACAGTGCATTTGTGTATTTTATTTCTCCTTGTTGAGCTTTCAGAGATTTTTTGCCTTTGGATTTCTTAGAATAACCCCCCAATACACCTGAACTGTCGTGTCATGAATTGAGCAATTTTTCAGCACACACACAGGAAAAGCAAACAATTGTAGATCTTTTTTCTGCTAACGTGATAAAACTGATTCCAAAATATGAGGCCCGATTATGCAACAATGACATTGAAACATTATTTAACATGTCCACATAGGGCTTATGTAGTATTACTGTACAGATTAACAGTGATAACAGTCTTCTTTATTGGATCACGCTTCTTCATCGTGCTTCACCGTTTTGCTCCTTATCGCCAATCTTTAGCGACTGAAATCTCTTTCACGACACTCTTAATAACACTTTTACCTTCAACTTTAAATTTCAGCTTCAATTTTAATTTGTTGAAAGTGGTAAAATGTTTGAATATTTACTCTGTGGCAGGGCAATGGAAATAACAGCTGGTTGTCAGAGAAAATGAGATTGGAGAGGTGATCATAAGATGTTTAAATATGCATATGCTGCACATTGCTTTGGACAGTTGTGTCCTGTCTTGGAACAAATGTAACTTTTCCTAACATTTGCTAATGTGAAGCTTAGTTTGATAATACATTTTCAGTCAATACTGCCTCCTTTGTTAAAAAATAGGCCACTTTATGTTAACTTCTTCATTCAGACCCACCCACAACACTGATGGATTGAGTCTTGGCATGTGCACGTACAGGGCTTGTTGCACACGAGGTACTGAAGTGAAGTGTTGCCACACTTTTGTCTTGTAGTAAGAGGAGTGCATGTCTGTGTGTGGTTCACAATACTACAGCAAGTAGTAGCTATCACTGCCCTTTGCTCTCAGGCTCAGAGAGAGAGCTTGTATGTATTTATTGAATGTATTTATTGAAGTGTAGACCATTTACCAAACACTTTTTTTGCGAGCTGAGTAATGGACAGAAGCGATATGCAAAGGCATAATCTTGATGCTGAAAGTGATACTTAAATGTTACTCAGTCTGATCTTGTGAGATTGCTGCTGTGGCTTATATGGGAAGCGACCAGGGTGCACACTCAAACATAAAGCTGATACATTCATATGCCAGCAGATTAATGGAAAGGAGTGCTTGTCTGAAAGGGGATTAAGCCAACCAGTTGTTTTGCTCCATTTTGCAGTTTGTTTACATATTTTCACCAAAGTTGTTGCCAAATCTTTTACCTGCACTAACAAAGCTTGGATGCTTTGCAAAGCAGCTGGCATATGCTAATGTTTTGTTTCTGCACGCAGTTTGAATGACACCATGATGACTATGGCACTGATCCAATTCCCTTGTGCTAGAGAGAGTGAAGAGGAGGGGTTACAGCTCAGACATGAGTGGACGAGAGAGGATGGGGACAAAATCCAACTTAAATAATATCTCTGGGTGTGGATTTAGATCAATCCTGGATTTATGCTACCCCCCAACCCTCAGCACGCTTCTGTGTGTGCGTGCTTGTGTTTGCAAGGGGGAGTGATGGTGGTGGGATTGATTGTGCTGGCCCATAGACCATGTGTGGACCCCAGGGGGTAGTGGGAGGTCGACTGGAGCGGCCACAGAGCGTCCTGCTGCCCTGCATCAGAGTATCGCCACCAACCCCCACCCTCTGAGATTAAAGTAATCACCAGGCCAGATGAGTAGCAGAGCAAACACTGGCACCCAGTCGCTCACACACCCACATGAGCACATGGCAGCAAAGGGAGATGGGATAGAGACAGGAGAGACTGCTCCAGGTGTCACTAATGGGATTGCTTTGTGTTTGCAGGCTTTGCAGCAATACGATCTTGTCACCAAATGGCACATGGATGTTTTACATGCCCTCAGATGGCCCGGCTTTTAACAGTCTGGGAAAGTCATATGCAATGTCCACTTCAGAAGAGCATTCATGACACTGTTATGACTCTTTCCACCAGGTTTTCTCTGTCAGGGCCTCTCGCTGCCTGTGTGGTCACAAACTCTTGTCTTCTCGTCCCTCAAGTTCCCCTCAACTTCTTATCATAGCAAACAATTTTCACAGAAACCAATGACCAGAAGATTTCAAGGAATGTTAATTTAGCTACTTTGGTAGCCATTACTCACTTCAACAGGCCTTGAGCTGCATGATTTATGTGTTTACTCAGATGTGCGCTGTTTTATGGACTTTGCACTGTCAGAAAATGTCTGCAGGGAAACGAGTGCTTTATCCCGCTGATATGCTGTTGTCTTTACAGGTGTGTCTCAAGGTGCAGCATCGTTGGTTCGTGCCCGAGAGGGGAGCTCCGCAGAGTTAAGCTGTAGCCTTGCTCCTACATCCAGTGAAGCCACCACCCCAAGCCTCTTTCCACTACATGTGGTGGAGTGGGTGCGCCTTGGTTACAGCGTTCCTGTCCTCATCAAATTTGGAGTGTATGCTCCTCGTGTTCATCCCAACTACAAGGGTAAGCTTTATTCGGATCTGCTCAGTCATGCACTCCTTTCAGGAAACTGATGAAAGACTTATTACTTGGTTGACAGCGCAACCCCCTGAAGTAGAGGTAGATTCCCTTGAAGACCTCACGTCGTGTAAATCTTTCTTCGCCTGCTTTTTGTGGTTCCACTCCCATAAGTGAGCTTTAAAAGCAAGTAGGAAATAGAGAAAAAGCCAACAACGTAAAAGTCTCTGATCAGCGGACAGATTGCTCAGGTCGTGTTTCAGAAGACTTTTTTTGTGAGGGGAGGGGGTAAAACTTCCTTAGCTCATTTGTCTTGTGTGGGCAAAGATAGACATAAGGAGGTTACAGTGGTATTTTTGAACTACTGGGGAGGGGAAGTTTGGATCAAACAATACCCTAAAAAGATAATCCGTCCAGAGCACGGTCCCTGTAATTACAGCTGGTGTTCAGTCTGTGTGTTTCCAGAGTGCAGTTATACTGCAGAGGAAAGGGGAAGGATGAGAATGGATGTGTTTTAGTGGAGGCAGTAAAGGGTGGGGGGGTGGGGCAGCTGAGCAATAACAAGGGGGGTACCAGTAACGCTGCTCACAAGGGGATTAGGAGTGTAGGTGGGGGCTTGGTGGTCTGATGACAGTGTTTTATTAGTATGCTGAGAGGTGACCCAGTAAGGGGAGATTGTTGTGCTGGAAGGAGGATGGATGAAGCAATCGGAATAATGGGAGTTTTCTTGCTGGAGCCCTATAATCCTGTCATTGTCTACCAGGGGACAAAAGACAAAAAAGGGGTATCACAACCTCCCATTGCTTTGCCAAAGCCAACAGGACTAGTAGGACACCCCAAATCCCATGCAGTCCCAACTAGGTCACAGAAATGTACAGAGAACCTCGCTGGATTTGTTATGTGAGGACATACAGGAGGTGCTCAGAGAATCAAGCTGCTGATTTAGAAACATGTTTTCAGCTTTGGACGACTCTAGAACCCCACTGAACATTTACAGCGGTCGAAGCACAAATCATGCTCCCACCCCCCAACCCCCAAAACATGCAATTGGACTAAATATGTTTAGCGGTCTTGTAGGCCGTTAACCATATTATTGTTTAGGAGCAGCCATCTGATACACATGCAGCCATAATGAAGTAAAGAATGCAGCAGAGACGTAGCTCAGAGTTCAAGAATGTTTAGGGGGTGTCTCCGTGTTTCTGGCAAATTCACCCGTTGCGTGTACTTGTCTGGTGCGGGCTTTTCCCCAGTCTGCATTAGATCCTCATACCTCCCCTCCCACTGAAGGCAGATGGCAGCATGTGAAGCGTGTCAGTGTTGTGGGTCTAATGTATTCTACTCTCAAATTAAAAATGTTGTGGGATTTCAGCTTTAACCACAAGACGGTGAAGTCGGCCACCATTTCCTGGTCTTTGTCTTGGCTTGTTTGAGGACAGGAACAGGAGAATGAGGATGATTTAATTTTAAGGCTTAAGATCAAGAAACGGTTAAGAGATCAAGATAATGAATTATGGGGAAAGAATTACATTGTTGTTCAGTATTTGCAGCATAATGGCCACTTCCATTAGAGCTAAGTAAGGTATCAGACTTGAATTTGTAATACTAAATAAGTATTTAGTGAAGAAAAAGCACTACCAATGGGCTGTCTGCCCTTTGTCTGCTGCTTTGTGTCAAGCTCACTGAGGCTATTAACAATTTTAATCTGGGCAAGTTGTATCTCCATTTCCTTTTTCATCTCATTAAACCACCATCTTTTTGATAATGATATCAGGTGTCTCTAAGATTGCACTCTGCATTTGAGGAGTGTCCCAACTAGACACCAGCCTGTCCAGGTCTCAGAGACCATCTCTCGTGTCCTCTCGAGAGAATATCCAGTTCGTGCCGCTCACTCCTCTGCCTCTCTGTTTCACACACAGCATGCCATGGAGATCTGAACATTAGTCAGCTCAGAACAAAGAGCAAACAGCCAAATAAACTCTGACTGACACGCTGCTGTTATATTTGTTGAGACAATATGTTGGAGTCTTGCGGTGTCAGGATGGTTTACCGTTGCAAGTCTAGATCAAATACGTCCTGTGTGCTGAAGTAAATGAGTGGCGATTGTGAGCGTGGGGGGGGACTCTGACCTGAGGTTAGAAGGATAATAGGCAAACCCCGAGATCTCAGCAGGCCTCCATCACACTCTCAGTGTGACCTCGAACAGTGGAGAAGTTCAAGCCTGCATTTGTCACACACACACACGAGACAAGTTTTTATACCCGAGTATGCACAGACAGTCTTTCCCCTGATAAACTTATATGGAATTTCATATTAACTCACTGAGCTTTAGCAAACAACGCTCTGTTTGAGAACTCCAAAAGCAGAAAATAGATCACTGAAATGTGAAACTGAGGGCTCCATGATCTTCAACCAGTTTTTCTGCTATAACTAGACCAGCGTGATGAACAGCAAACAATGACACAATAGAAGAAGAATACATAGCTGCAACTTGGGGATTTCATGTTCACGAGCTTAGAGCAGCAGGCCACCACAGAGGCCCTGTTACCTCATACCTTAGGTTAGGCAGCTAGGCACATATTAAATCTGTGAGATACAGTCCAAGGGCTTCAAACAGCTTCCATAAAGACTTGTCGGGGAATAGCTCAAGTAACCAATGCTCACTATAAGGAAAAACTTCAGCAAAATCTGGTTTTCTACCTGCAACTTTGCCTACAACAAGTTTGATATTCACAAATTATGGCATGTCTAACTGAACAACTTTAAAATTTAACAACTGGCAATTATTAACATCAGCGTTATCTCTTCCTGAACCGAAAACAGCTCAAGATCAACTTCTGCACTGGAAAACAGCCCAAATACATCTCACAGCACCGACCTACGGATTTTAATTTCAGAGATTTTAATATTAAAACTAATACTTTTTCTTTGCGATCATGTGTAAGAGCTAATGCCTGTGATAAGTTGAGTTCCCATTGTAGTGAAATTCAGCACGTGAGCCGTGTGTGCTCGCTCGGCCAGAGTTGGGCAGAACAAGAGGGACAGAGTTAACTGTAATCTATCTCACGACAAAGAGCTATTCATAAGAGGGTTTAACTGATTAGGGGGACAGGAGGATTGAAGAGAGAAATTTGGGGGAACGGGAGGGGTGAGCTGTCAGAGGCAGGGGGTCGGTCTCAGACTTATGATTGTATTCAAATCAAAACACGTCCCACAATGCACTTCTGCCCGGCTCTCTTATGCACATACGAGTAGACAAAGAAAAGCAGCGCTGGTGCTTCTCCAAACAGAATAATCTTTCTTCCTCACTCGCTATTGTCTGGCATAAAATTCACAGTACTCCATGCATTACTTTGTCAGTAACTTCCAGTGGGAACTCAAAAGGCTAAAAATCACATGTTGGTTCATTCTGCCGGAACAATTAAAACCTTGTGCCGAGGCTACGGTAGTCACAACAATAGGCAAAGAAAGTGCTGTGCATCATAAATGTAAGTGTGAAATATGATGTGTTGCACTGCAGAGGTTTCACTTGCAGAAAAAGATGCATTAATCTAAACAGGAGATCAGATCAGTGAGGTGAAGCCAGCTACCGGCCAGTGGCATGGCTATAAAAGAACAGTTGCGCCTAACCTGCCACCCACTAGGCGAGAACCTGACAGGCTAATATGAGCAGGGTGCGTTTCGGAGCTTCAAACAGCGCTGCTGGATTAGCGTTTCCATTTTCTTCCCATTGGCTGCACTGCAGAGCAGCTCAACCTGTTGGAAACAAGTGCTCATTTTAAGATAGACTGTAGCTGTCATGCGATTGCTGCTGGAGCAAAAACAGTGAGGAGGAAGAGGAAGAGGAGGAGGAGGGTTGAGATGAGATGGAGGAGCAGTTATGGTTTCAGCAATCCTCTCCCTGAGTGCCATAGAGCCTAATCATGTTTGTCTCTCGAGGACTCGCGGACATTGCGCTGATGTAGGACCAGGGAGAGTGATGAATGGCGTCTGTTGGAGCACAGAGGTCAGGAAGGTCAACCTCTCATTGGTTGCCTGTGGATTATTGATGAACCAAATTCGACTAACCTCTCTGTAACCTCTTGCTCAGTTCCTCTGGATTTAATAACAGGAAGTGTTTTTCACTGGTGTGGTTTATAATTTTCCCAGGTTTTGTATTCAGCTGTTGCAGAATATGTGCATTGTGTCTGAGAGAGAAAATCAGCCTTTCAGTGAACATCCTTAGGGTAGAGCACCTGCCGAGTGCCATCTGAGATTTCAGTTCACGTCCGAAGATGCAACATTCATATTTAAATAAAGCAACATTTGTCACGCAGCCTCCGTGTGTGCTCGGCCTCTTTTTGTGCTTCTCATTCATTTCTCTCACTCTTCCTTCTGCTCTTGGATGTGACACAAGATCCCCCGCCCCCTTCCAATTGTAATTTCTCAAATCTGTGACAGTACAATCCCCCCTCCCTCCGCTCGCATGATCGACCCGTGTTTGGCCGTGGCGTGTTTCTGCAGCAACTGAATTCAAATCTAAACCTACAGCCCGTGCTTTTCTTGGTCTAGTCTCTATGGTAACCTGAGAGAATGGGGGGGGGGCTTCCATGTCTTTGTGGTGACGGATAAGAGGGAGGCTACGGGAAAGGGTTAAGTGTTCAGCAGTGAAACCCAAATTTCCCTGTGTAGACTCAGGGGGCAGGGCACTCAGATTTTGAAAATCAACATGTGTACACACCCACGTGTTTCTGCAAGATCAGTGCCCGGGGCAGACGGACACGTTATAGCACCAAATCAGATGGATTTTTTTAAGTATCCCATAAGGTGGAAGTCAAAAAGAGGATGATGCTGCGCCTTCTCTTGTCCTGCAGTTGCTGATTAATTGCAGGTCTAATTAGAAAAAGTGGAAAAGGAAACAAGAAGCTCGGGAGAGGATCCTAAGGATCAGGATAGGAGAAAAAATACCCAAAGTTATCCTGTAGCTGTTATCATCTAGCCCTGCCCAGTTGTTTGAAAGATGCTGAGCTGAAATCAGAGGTATTCATTTTATGGAGCCTCTAAGTAACACTTGCCTGTCTTCCGGGAGGTCAGTCAATCATTAAACCTAGCTATTTAGCACAGCAACTGCCCCAGTCAGGAATGCAGGGTTAATTGTTAGCCATTGTTGCCTGTCTTTACTCTCAGTGTGTGTTTCACCCAGTCTTTAGGCCATATACAGAGTTAAATGACTTTCATAGCTGCCAGGCTCTCTCCAGACGCTGCTGTCTGGAGAGAGCTGGTGTGAATAGTGACGATATTGTATTTCTTGCGATATTGTTGCTTCAGGGTTGCAGGGCATTCAACGATTCTGTCCTGTTGAGCTGGAGAAGATGATATCTATGCTGGCTGCTACTTTTCTTTTTTTTTTGCAATGCTTTACTATTATTACTTTGCAGAGATGATTGATTATGACACTTTATCTAAGCAACGTGTTAGGAGCAAGCAAGAATTACAGGACGCTGGACACTGATGGGTCACTGTTTACTTTCAAACTGCTTTGGCAGGGCCTGGTATGAGCAACGTGTGTGTTTCCTTCCTGCACGCATCCTCCTGTCTTTTAAAACTCTGTGATTGAAGGGCAAGAAAAGAGTTCATTGAGAGACTGAATAAAAGGAGGGGGTGTACCCTGAAACCAGGCTGCAGTCACCAGGCAACCAGCAGATCAAGTTTCAAAGCCTGACAAGGAGTTGTAAGAAGTACAGAGAAGAGGAGAGGGAGCAGAGCAGGGGCTGTGTGTGACAGGAAAATGTGTGTGCGTGCTTGTGCGTGGATCCATCTGCCTTTTAATGGCGTTCACACACGAGTTCAGAGCGTGCATCTGCCAGGCCCTTACATTGTTTACTACTGTCCATTGCCCCCGCCTAACAAAAAACGGCTTATTTTTATCACACACTGCGGTGGGTTTCTCCTTTAAGCTTAAACTGCATTCAAGTATTCCTGGCATACTCATCTTAGCTCTCCACTTCACCAACCAAACCCTAAATGACAGGACAAAATCTGTCATCTTGCACATCGTTATAATCATCACTGTAGTGATTAGTGTCTTTCAACTCTGTCTCAGGGCCACTGACTTCTCATCACTTGAGCTGCAAATTTTCTTAATTATTGGTTTTGTTACTCGCTGCAAACATTCGAGCTACAGTTGCTCTTCGCACTGTTCGTGGGTGTGTCTGTGACTTTGATCGTGCCCATTGTGACACTGGGTCCTGAGCATGATAAGCCCTTTCCTGCATATGCTGACTCTGCCTGTCTGCTTGCGTGTATGTGCTGACTCTTTCTCTGTCCCCCTCACCCCTCCTCTCACAGGCCGTGTGTCTCTGACCCGGGGCGCCTCTCTGCTGATAGAACGGCTGACCCTGGAGGACGAAGGCTGGTTCGAATGCCGCATCCTGCTCCTGGAGAGCAAAACCGACGACTTTCGAAATGGCACATGGACCTTCCTCTCCATCACAGGTGCAGCACCGCAGGGTTTTGGGGACTCGAGAGCTGCTCCTTTCGTTGCTCATCACTGGCACTGTCCTTATTTAGAACAGCTACAGCATGGGGCCTGGCTTGGACTCTGAAGGCCCTGGCAAGCTGAATAGTGTTATTCCAGTGTATGAAGAGGTTCTAAGTGACATAACTTGCACCCAGTAATCACATCATGTCTGTCTGTGCCTAGCCTGCTGTGAAGTAAGGCTGGCTTTTAGAATGGCACTGTATCCTTGGTTTGTGTTTTACATGCAAAAAGCTTTTAACCCACGTACATCTCCGGCTCTCTCACCTGCACTGGTTATGTTGTGGAATACTTAGAAGTTAAAATGAAAGTGTGACGTGAGTATTAGATATGATTGTAAGCCTACATCAGGATCGACGTCAAGGCTTATTTTTGGAACACAACAGTGTTGCATTGTGCATAAATTGGAATCTGTTTAGAGTATTAGACACTGACAGTGATGATATTTTTAATGCAGAGATTGCATATATTTTTCAGCATGGCAGTGTTGTGTAGACATATGTGCCTCTGTCTGCCAGTTGGGCGCTTACTAGTTATTGTGCTACAATTACAACGTGTCTAGCTAAATATATTCACAGTAACTTATGAAAATCTCTCCTTGTCGCCACTTCATATCCATGCCTGTCTCCACACACTTGTCAGAGCCTGAAATGACTTACCACTGAGTTCTAATGTAGTTTTAGAGGAGCCACAGGTGGTACTTCTAAACCACAGCAAATCATATCTGTTCCTTTGGATTAGCTGTTGGAGTAGTTCTCCATTTTAAAGTTCCTTTATGTGTCCTTTATGAGTATGTGGATGAAAATAAGTGGTCTATTTGATCTGTCTTTGTTTCAGCTCCACCCGTGTTTATTAAGACACCGCCAACTTTTGTGGAGGTTCTGCTCGGTGACTCGCTGACTCTCAGCTGTGGAGCCCATGGCAACCCTCGACCAACTGTCGTCTGGCATAAAGACGAGAGCCTAATTGAGAAACATGAGAAAATAAAAGTGAGGGGGATTAACAGATGGCATTTTCAGTATTCTAATTAAATACTTAATAA
Source organism: Diplotaxodon limnothrissa (assembly GCF_057381915.1). Taxonomy (NCBI): domain Eukaryota; kingdom Metazoa; phylum Chordata; class Actinopteri; order Cichliformes; family Cichlidae; genus Diplotaxodon; species Diplotaxodon limnothrissa. The sequence goes on along the minus strand of NC_140607.1, from coordinate 14,749,459 downwards.
TTAGCATTTTCTGCAGGAGTTGCAGCTTTGATTTTTCTTTGAAGCAACCTGCTTTGTTGTTCTCTTCATCTCTGCCTCATAGTCTTCCTCTCCCGTTCCATCTTTGTCTTTGATCGTCTTTACCTTGGCCTCTTTTCAGGTGCTCAATGGTAGCTTGTCTTTGGCCTCTGTCACACGAAATATTTCTGGAGTTTATAAATGTCACGTGTCCAACTCAGAGGGGAACCTCACCCACTACACGCAGCTGCAGGTCAAAGGTCAGTGTTTAACTATAAGTCATTGTAGACAGGTGTAATCTCTGCCTACCTCATGATAAGCAACAGCACAAATCATGTTTAGTGAAATTGTCAATGTATATTTTTTTACAACACTTAAACATGCTGCTTAAACCATGGTTAAATATAATAGTGTATAGTGCCACCTACAGTCTTTTCCTTGCATTGCAGCAATTTAACAATTAAAAAAAAAAGTTCTCCCGCCATCATCAGTTGTCCATTAATTCTGGTCATTCTCGTCTGTCTTGTGCTTTGTACAGGCCCTCCAATCATCCTCATTTCCCCAGAGGACACCACTCTCAACATGTCCCAGGATGCAGTTCTGCAGTGTCAGGCTGATGCCTACCCATCAAACCTGACATATGAATGGTTGAAGCAAGGACAGAATGTTTACCATATTGAGTGAGTCCATCATTTCAAAATATCCATTAATATTTTTAAAACAGCCCTCGGACAGATTGGCGACCTGTCTACGGTGTTCCCCGCCTCTCGCCCTATGGCAGCTGGATAGGCGCCATCCCCCTGTGACCCTAAATTGGTTAAGCAGAAGAAAACGGATGGATGGGTCTCAATGCAGAACCTTTTAAAATTAATAATATTTTAGTTGCTTCAGCAAAGTGTTTTTGTGTCAGTTATTTTGAACGCCTCTTCAAATGTTTATCTTTTTGGTTTCAGATCACTTAAGTCTCGAGTGAAGGTTTTGGTGGATGGAACACTTCTTATCCCTAATCTCATCCCGGAAGATGCTGGAAACTACACCTGTATCCCAACAAATGGGATACTGAGCCCACCCTCAGCCTCTGCCCATCTGAAAGTTAAACGTTAGTCTCTTATCCTGCTGGCATTTTTGTGGTTGCACTTACCAGCGTTCCCTGTGAAATGAGCACTGTAGTAATTTTTTGTGAGTGATTTTTCTTCTGTCATTTTAGATCCTGCGCGTGTAGGCCGAATGCTGCGGGAAACATATTTGCCCGTAGGCATGGAGGGGGTCATTGTCTGTCCTGTCCAAGCCGATCCCCCTGTGCTGTACGTCAACTGGACCAAAGACGGGAACGTTTTAAATCCTGATAATGTAAGTCATGCGCCATGAAATTGAAATGTTTCACTGAGTAGAGATTTTCACCAAAGGGAGTTTGGAATCAATCTTTGTACCTATCCAGTACCCAGGTTGGATGGTGAACTCAGAGGGCTCAGTATTTATAGCGACAGCCAATGACAATGCTGTGGGTATGTACACCTGTACGCCTTATAACAGCTATGGCACCATGGGGCAGTCTGAACCCACCCGTGTCATCTTAAAGGTAAGGCTGTTGTTCTCAACTCAAGTCTTTAGTATCAGGAAGATGATGCACACTAATTAACGGGCAAAAGTAAAAAGGCTCTTTCCGTCCTCCAGGACCCACCATCGTTCCGCGTGCCTCCTCGACCTGAGTATTTCCAGGAGGTGGGCCGGGAGTTGATCATCCCCTGTGAAGCCAGTGGAGACCCTGCTCCAAACGTGACATGGAGCAAGGTACGGGAAATTCTCACGGATGCAGCAACGCGTACGTATTAATTCCTTATTTTAACTAATCTGTGTCCTCCCTCACAGATTGGCCCTACGCCTCGCTCCCCATACACTGTGTTGGCTAACGGCTCCCTCCTGCTGCAGCCAGTTAGTAAAGATCACCACGGGGGTTGGGAGTGCCTGGCCACTAATCGTGTAGCCACTGTCAGTGCAGGCACAGTGGTCATGGTGCTGGGTGAGTGATCAACCGCATCTCTGCAATAAATATGTGACTCCTGCATTCACTGAATTCAAGTGTACTGCCAGCAGTTCAAAGTGACGTTCTCCTCCTCAGGCACCAGCCCTCACGCTGTGTCCTCAGTGTTTGTCACCACAGAGGTGAACCAGGCAAACGTGTCCTGGGTGCCAGGCTTTGATGGTGGATTCACCCAGAAATTCACTGTCTGGTCAGTGACATAAAATACATAAAATATCACACAATAGTTAGATCCATTTTTTTTTTGACTGTTTTGTTTTTCTTCCAGGGTCAAGCAGGCATCCAGGGGGAAACATGAATGGGCGTCTTTGCCAGTGCCAACATCTAAAAACTACCTGCTGGTGACTGGGCTACTTGCCGCCACTGGCTATCAGTTCAGCGTCCTACCTCAGAATAAGCTCGGCTCTGGACCTTTCAGCGAAATTATAACTGTGCGAACTCAAGGTTTGTACAACTGAACTTATGCTTTGGGTTTGATTACCTCTTACACTTTTTACTACGAGTATTTATAAGTATTAACTTATACTTTGCTTTCTTACCAGCTGTGCCAACAGAAGCTCCTACAGCTGTCACCACTCTCCCAATTCTGGATCCTCCCATATTCCTGTCAGCCAACCGGACCGAGCAAGGCGTTCTGCTGCGATGGTTTCCTCCCGAAGCTCCATTTTCTCCACTGACAGGTTATGTACTGCAGGCCCGCAGGGATCAGGGGCAGTGGGTCATCCTCACCAGCAACATCAGCGCCAATCAGAGTGACCTGCTTGTTCAGGGACTGCTGAGGGTAAGTTCTTATACTTAATTGTTTTATATGAAATTAAAGTTATACTGATTTTTTATGAAAAGCCACTCTTTAAATGAGTGCTAGTTTATGTCTATAATAAAAATCCTGATCCGTCTCTCTCAGGACTCGAATTATGATCTGAGGCTTATGTCTCGCTGCAATAAAGTGCTCAGTGAGCCCAGCGAGTCTGTCAATGTATCCACCATCGGTATGTGGCTTTGTACAAATTACTAAAAGCATTACACCCCTCAAGTTGATAACTGCTGGAATTAGTGGCCTCTGACTGGTCTGATTACAGGGATGGAGGTTTACCCCCTGCGCCCAAGTCTCTTGGAGGTTATCCCTGAGCCGCTGTTGGCTGGTGTGTTAGCTGGAGTGTGCTTCCTGTTTGTGGCCATCGTTCTGTCTTTGGTGACAGCATGCTACATGAGTCAGAGGAGACAGCGCCGGCGCAGGAAGAGAAGACAAGGTAAAGTGTGATTTAATCATACAAACACAAGTTTTAAATTTGAAAGTTTGAGCACGTATACTTTTCCCAAGTTTAAGTTAATTATATGATTTGAGAGTTTCATCCGTGCTGGTGTCTGATATTTTTTCCTTTCCTTACATTTTGGCAGATCTGCCATCTGCACTTCAGAAGAGCACATCTCAAGAGTAAGTGTAGGAATCCCCCTATTTATATTGTATTTGAAATAGACCACATGCAGTAATATTTATTTATGGTGCTGTTGTAAAGCTTATTTTCTAATTGATATATGATTATTATGTGCATGTGATAAAACGGTAAAGGCAGCTATTTTTATTCTCTGTTACCACGGAAGAAGCTGAGCACAATCTTCAGCTTTAATCAACTTTAACAGCAATTTATTTCCTGTCTGACTTTCTCAGAGTTCGCTCACCCCCTCGCAGTCCAGACAGTGTCCTGAAGCTGAAGCTGTGTCCACCACTTCCTTTCTTTCCCAACTCGTCCTGCTCACAGTCCGATCGATCCTCGTTTGACAGGGGAAGTCACGGCGAATACCACGACCAACGGAAGCAACTCTTGTCCAATTCTTCTCCGCCACCTCATTACACACTCTTTGAGAGTCACCTGGGGTCTCAGGCGCCCTCACCAAGTGCTCTGGAGTCCATTTCCAGAGGTCCGGATGGACGCTTCATTGTCCAGCCACTGCCAGAGGGTTCTAGTCCCTCGAATAGAAAACATTTAAAGAAGACTGTCCTACAAAGTAATGGTGGAGCTGGTGGGGCAAGTGGCTCAGGAAGCAGCAGGACATCCTTTAGGGACTCTGCAAAGTCGAGCATTTTAAGCTCAGAGAAAGATGAGAGGAAGGATTCTCCTCTCACGGTGGATGTCCCGGAGCTGAGCAGGCCTCCTTCCTCCCCTGGAAGAGTACGGGCCATGGCCAGAAACTTCTCCCGTCATGGCTGCTTTTATTCTGATGACGAGCAAAGCTCAGAGGCTCTTTTAGAAAGAGCCAGCTTTTATTCAGACAACAGTGAGAAGAAATCCAGTGATCCTCTGAGGAGGTATCGCATGACAGGACACACAGAAGACCTGCTGCCCTCCTTTGGAAGGAGGACAAAGCTTCTGGATAGAGACACAGACAGGCCGCAGCCTTCAAGCTATGAGCCTATGGAGAGTCAGTTGACTAATAACAGCACCTTAGTCTCACAACTTGACAGTGAGCTGGAGAGGGATAACATTAACAAGTGTGTCCAGCTGGCAAAAGAGAGGGAAGAAATGGAGAGAGAGCTAAAGAGCTATACAGCTGAGCAAAGAAGTCGAAATCGTGGGAGAGATGAACATCAGACTAATAAAACAGAAAGTCCTCAGAGGGATGAGCCTGAGTCAGAAGAAGAACCTGTATGGAAACCACAAGATGTTAGTATCAGACAGAAACATAGGCCTTTGGGTCAAACAAGTCGCGTGTCTGACTATAGGAGAGCGTGCTACTTTGGCAACACAAGCAGTCCCATGGACCGGCTCCCCATGTCTCGCATTCAGTGGGACATTAGCCCTGTAACATCTGTGACCAGCCTTATTCCTGTACAGACTCCTCAGGAGACCGCATCGCCCAGGCCACGGCGTCCTCGCCTCTGTAGAGAAACCACCGAGGACTCGCTTGCTGTTGATTCATCACGGTCTCCGGTCACCCAGAACACCTCTCTCCCCACAATCTCCCCTGATGTTACCAGTGAACCCCCTTCTATGTGTGTCGACGAACCAGATCGAGCGCGGTCACTGAGTCCTCAGGGAAATCCTGATATATACATGAAGTCCATCAATGAGCAGGACATAATGGAAAAGACACAGCATGAAGATATTGCAGGACGGAGGTCAAGGCATTCGTATGCTTATGGAGGCACTCATCTCTGGGAGACAGCTGCCAAAAGTCCTTCATTAATGAGTGAGAGGCCTGAAAGTTCAGCTTCTTCACCTTGTAATCAGCCTGAGAGACCTGCAGACACAGACTACACATCCACAAGGGATCCCAGTGCCTCCAGTTACTCTACTTTGCCTTATGAGCATCACAAAGTGGGGCCAAAGGCTAAAGGGAGAGAGACTCCAGTCCAGGATGACCGACGAAGTCCAGGATTTTACTCTGACTTAGAGAAAGAAGGAATCCGAGCACGCTCCCGGAGGAGCGACAGATGCCTTTTCTCTGACAGCCCTAGCCCCATATCATCCTTAACTCTCGTGGAAGAAGCCGAGAGCGACCAGTCTCAATTTTCTGTCCCCAGAATGTCAGACTCCTTCAAGGCCAAGCCCACAGCTCAATCTCCCAAAATGTCCCCACTCCAGACAAGTGCAATTCTCGAGTATCTGAGCCTTCCTGGTTTTATTGAAATGAGTGTGGATGAGCCTGTGGAAGAAGTCACAGACAGCAAAGGGGAAAACTCAGAACTAAAGCCAGAAAAATCAGTGGTGGCTAAACCTGATGTAGTTCCTAAAAACTGGGAGGTTCATGTTCAGGAAAACCGTGAAACTGGCTCAAACCAAGAAGCGGTTTGCTTTAAACAAACTCATTCTGCAGGCGCTGCTGAGGCCAGCTTTGACACTAGTAAAAAACAAGATTATGGACGTTCCCGCCATGGGGAAGCTAGAGTAAGATTTCCTGATGACCCAAAACCATTCTCACCCGGCCCAGAAAAAACTAGCAAGCAGCTCTATGATGAGAAAACAAAGATTCATGTTGGAAATAAGAGCACATACAGGCCCGAATCCAGACTTGGGTCCAGGTCAGCTCACACCTTGTACAGTGCAGCTAAAGGCATGGCGGATATAGTGTCAAAACACTCGCAGAGTTTTGTAGACAGTAGTGAGTCTTTATCAGAGCAATCCCAAAGACAAGCTTCTCAGGGCAGCAGGACTAATAACATTGTATCGCGTATAAATCAAGCCCCTGTGCCATTTCTAAAGAAATCCTTAAGCATAGGTCCCTGCAGGACTCTTTCAGGTATGGGACAGCCTCGTCCTTTTCTAAAGAAATCTATCAGCCTGGGCCCACAGAGGTGGGAGCACTTTGAGAGCCCAAGGACTTATATTTCTGAGAGATGCTACTGGGATGAATTCCCAAACCCAGACGTCAGGGTGAAGTCCTATAGTTTGGGTCGCACACCGCCTTCCCTCCCCAGGCCAGGCCCCTCCTGGAGGGAGTATGTCCCGTTCAGGCGCCCCAGCATGGGCAGCTTAGAGAGGCCTCATCACGCACAAAGATCTTTAGCTAGTCCTTCCTACCTCACGCCTGCTGCGTATCTACCCAGACAAACCTCAGTCTCCCCACTGATGGAACCCTCCGATCCACGACGGCAAGCTACCGTTTTCCCAGAATCCTCCAGATGGTCCCCCACTTATCCTGAAGCTCTGAGGTCTGTCCAACATAAATATGTCCCCATGCCCTCCTCTATCCCCATCCCCCACTACCAGCACCAGCACTGGGCAGGATCCAGAGGGGATGGCCTGAAACCCATGGACTCAAGGAGAGGTCCTCCGAGGTCCTACCTGCCCAGGGGCATTAGCTGGCCCTCACCTTACTACGCCCCTTTCCCACCACGAGAGGGAGAGATCTACAGGCATCCTGACAGGATGATGGGGAGGGGAGGGGAGACCGAGATCCGGGAAGGCAGAGAAATCAGGGAGGGGGGCAGGGCCAGTTATGCCAGTCAGAGCAGTGGTAGAGGGAGTGCTGGACTCTTCCGGCAGTCCCTGTCCATCACTCCCACGCTGCTCAGCTCCCCAGAAACCACAGAGGAAAATGAGCGTCACAGAGCTGACATGGATTTGCCTGAGAGGAGAGCGAAAAGGTGAAACACCGTCACACCTGAAAAAGCAAAACAAACTGGAGCGTCCTCACGGCTGAAGGACTTCTTTCTGTTGCCAAAATAACATTAATATTGTCATTTTACTTGTTGGTAATTGCTTTTATTCTTACCACCTTGTTTTGTGTGTCTAGAAGGAACACATCAGTAGATGAGAGTTATGAGTGGGACTCTGCTGATGCCTGTGTGGACTCTGAGGTCCTGGAGGCCACAAAGTTTGATCAGTCACAAACAGGTTTACAGAGAGGCAGTCGGGATCAAGCCGGTGGCCTCCAGGATCAGCGGTTCAAAGGTGACTATTTCTGTTACTTTTCTTCTTTATGTTGCATGTTTCCTTATGAGTGAAATGCTTAGGCAGGATTCACACGGATGTGTTTCATGCTTCGGTGCTCTCACTTTTCATGCACTTTGATATTACCCCGACTAATTTGCTAGTTACATTAAATCTGGTGACATCACATGTTGCCAAACTAATTATGGATCCATTGCTTTGCTTTTGAAATGCCAGTGCAGGCGTCACATCACATTTATTCCGATTTTCCAGAAATCGTGTTAGGAAAATATCCTGAGAGAGCGATGTGCCCGTTTGTGCAGTTCATCGTCAACAAAAAGAAGAAGTCCATCATTGTATTGAATAATTAACCTCACCTGCAACCACTTGTGGCAGATGACTCAGCCAGGTGGAGGTTTCTTCCTGTTAAAAGGGAGTTTTTCTTTCCCACTGTCACCAAGTAGTTTTTCACAGGGGTCATGAGATTTTTGGGGTTTCTCTCTATTATTATAGTGTTTTTATCTTACAATATAAAACGTCTTAAGGCGATTATTGTTGTGAATTGGCACTATCTAAATAAAAGTGAATAGAACAAAGTTTATAAGAGCCAGCTGGGAAACAACCACCGTCAAGCACTGAAGCAGCATATCCATGTGAATCCTGCCTTACAGTGATGGCTGCATGTGTTCATCCTGTGCCCTCGTGCTGTGATTATTGTGAGCTTGTCCCATGACATGCCCATCCATGCATTTCCTGTGCCTCACCTCACCCACCCCCCCAGGCCCGTCTCCCTCAGTCAGCCCGCCAGTTTTCAATCCACCTCGATGCCAGTTCAGCCGCTCTCTAAGTGAAGCACGTTTCAACGCTCTCCGCCTGGAGTACGAAGAGTACAGGCGTGCTCAGGAATCCATCTGTTCCCGTGAGCCCTGCGTCACCCCTGGCCACGATTCAGACTCTGACTCCAGCTCAGCACTGCTCTAGCAGCTTAACTCGGTCCGTTATTCTGCCTGCCCTCTCGCCTTCTTCCTCCTTTCTCCACCTCTCACTGGTCGCCTTGCTTGCACCATCTTCTTGCCTGCTTTCATATCATTGATGTGCAGTGAAGTTGTGCTTGATTAAAACGTTCTGATTATATTTAAATTCCTTTAACCTGGCCCTTCAAGGTTCGTGTAATGCTAAACTCCTGTGTTTTTGTCTTTCACAGGTACCTCTAAGGGAGATATCAAATAGCAGTTTTAATGAATTAACGACAGCGCTGTGGTCACCACACAGTCACACCTCACTGGAGCTTTGTTATGTGAATCCTCTTTTAAAATGGACATTGCTCATCAAATGTAAGACAGCAACTCTTCGGTTGTTTTTGGATTGCGTATTCTTTTTCTTGTCTTGTTGTTCCATTGTGCTTTGCATAATGAAGCTGAAAAGGAATTATTTATTTTTCTTACAAAGTGCGTGCAGCTGTGTTTGAGGTTTTATTTTGTAATCTTGACAATCAGGCCCAAAGGAATGAAAAGTTTAGGGAGGCTTAAAATTTTTTTTACAGTCCACAGCTCAGAAAGACCTGCTTTATAAAAGCAACAGCCTGCTACGTATTTGGACTGTTTAAGACGCTCCTTTAGTAAAAAAAAAAAAAGGGGGAAGTTTGAGCAGTGTCTGTGTCTCTAATGTCGCCTGTGATACCAATCAAACAGCACTAAAAACAGTTTCTTCCCACTCCCACTTAATGAGACTAAGTACTTAAACAATAATAATAGTACTTGCAGTTTAAATAATGCTAAGGCTTCCTGCAATTTGTGTTACTGATCCTTTACAAGAATTTGCTCACTTCCTGCTATGACTCGCCCTTTGGTTGCCTAAAATTATGTGTCCCACATATTATCTGTCCCAGTAACATCCTCCCATTGAGCTCTTATTAATCAGTTCACCTAAAATCTTGCCCCTGTATTTGTTAAAAATGTATAAATGTTTATATATAGTTTATTGTGAATGATTGAATGTTGTATTGTGTACAGTCCTCTTCAAAGAAAAACGCTTCTTTACTCCACCTGAGTCAGTCAGACTTTACCTCTGCGATTTATGAATAACAGATACTGTAAGACTTGATAAGATACACAGGGAAATTTATTTTTGCCTTATTTTATTCACATCACCCTGAATGACAGTGGAGAGGTTTCGAGTGGCGGGATGTATTCAAACAAAAACCGGAGGATTCACACTGATCGAACACCTTCTCCTCACACAATGAGTATTTGTGTATATTTATTGAAGCGACTTACGATATGCAACGATGTTTACAATTCACATCCTCGATGTGAAGGCAGCACTGTGAATATTTCATCGACTTCTGATTCTGTATTTGAAGTCTGTTATGAATTTTGTGCCCGTTTTTTTGTTTGTTTTGGGTTTTTTTTTTTACCGAACAGAAGACGCTTTTGTACATCACCTGACAAACAGAGATCTAAAGAATATCTTTGTAGCTATAGTTTGGGATTTGTACTATATTTACTTTCCTAACCCAGATGAAAATGCATTTCTGACGATGGCTTTGGAAGCTCTGTATAAACTGGAAATTTTTATATCTTACCACCTGGCTGTTTTTTGTCATTTTTATATGTTTGTAATGAATAAATTGTTTTATTCAGAATGCATCAGACTGAAAGAGTGTTGACTGATTTTCTTTTCTAAACACTTAACACCTATCACTGTTAACACAATAGTCCCTCTCATTAAAGCTTGGGTAACCCTCTAAAATAAGGCTTCTAAAGAGTCTAATTCCCCTGTAATTAAATTGAATTTCTTTATTATTATTATTATTTTGTAATTATATTTATCTACAAGTAGTTGAAGGTAGGTACACTACGAGCTCTTTTTTTTTTTACAGAAAAATTAGAAATAATTATAATCTAAGTAGATTTTAGATTTATATAGCAATAACAATTTTATTGATATAGCACATTACATGTGTAAAATCAATGTGCTTAATAAGACAACAGCATTAAAACCCTGTGTAGGTTTACAATGCCTTAAAGACAGTGAAAACAGCAAAAACAAAACAAATCAACAGGACCTATTCAGTGTAAACCCGGGTTAATAAAAAGGTTTGGAGTCTGTTTTTGAATATGTGCAGAGTTGTAGATCAGCAGGAAGTTGTTGTAAAAAACAGACTACAATAACGGAAAACACCTTCAGCAAAGAGAAAATGATTATATTGTAAGTGAATTTAAATAGTGCACAAGTGATCTAAAAGGTGTATCTAAAATTTTGGATATTTGACAGGAAAAGAGGCACAAGTTGTATTGTAAGTCATTTTAAGTACTGTGTACAAGTTTTTGGCAATTTTGCAGAAAAACTATATTTCCTCATCTATATTATAAGTACACTAGTAAAATAAGTACACAAGTAAAATAAATTCATATTCTGTTTAAATGCGGAGGAATTACACCTTTAGTCATGGGCCATGTTATAAAGTGTTACCAAAGCTTGTTTATAGCAAACCTGTAGGTATGAGGCTGCCATTGCTTTCAAAATGACACAAAGTCAAGTCAGCTTTATCTTTCATATTAAAAGTATTTCAGAGGCTCTGTTAGATTCTACTTACTTGCAGCTTGCAGAACCATCTTAAGCAGCAATGGCATGAAGTAATTGTTTTCTGCATGACTTTGTGGAGGTCTTACAGAAAGTGCCCAGGTCCTGTGGCCAAATCATTATCGCTTCCCCACCGTGCCTGACAGACGGTGTGAGGTGTTTGTGCTGATGTCTGTTTTTTTCTTTAACAAACATGGCCAGGCATCTCCACTACTTGTTCAGTTTTTTTCTAATTATACTGTTATAAGCTTTAACATTAACGACTGACTAAGATCAGCTAACTGAGGTCTCTAGAGTCTGATGTAGCTGTTGGGTTTTTCCCAGTTTTTCTCAGCATTGCGTGGTCTGACCTTGGGGTGAATTTGCTGGGATGTCACTCCTGGGAACACTGTGGGATTATTTTAACACACACTCGAATACTCCAAACCAGCAAACTGACAAAATGTCTGCATTTACAGAGAAGCTCACACTTGCTGATCAGTTAACTAAGTGCTTTGATTGACAGACACTAACTGCCACTTACCTTTGTTCCCAGTTTTTCCCAAGATTACTTTTCTTTACATGACTAACTATTGTGAGTGCAGGCAGTGTTCTGCAGAAAGCTGAATCACAGTTTGATTTAAGGACTTAAAATGTCGGGGTATTTGTGCAATATTAGACTTTGTCTACACTTTTTGGGATTAAAACCATTAAATATTTTCTCCATGTGATGTTTATCTGTTAAGTTGGTGGAAGTAGCTGTGATGGTGCTTTCTCATGCTCCCAAATCAGCAGTTAAGAGCACAAATGTACCAAAAGAGGACACTTGCTATTAAAACTCTGACTTGTTATTTTGAGGAAGCGCAGTGGATTTCTCAGTCGCTGTCTTTAACCCCATCCTTAGCTCTCATATTGACCAAACAAGATTACACAACACACAGCATTTGCCGTTTTACTAAACTATTTTTTTTATTGTTTCAGGTAAGAATTCATCACAGTACACAGGTGTATATTTTGCAGTAGCACTATTTCTTCTCCAGATGTCACCTCACTTGGTTGACATGCGCATGACATGCTTTACCATATTTCCAATACCATCAAATATATAGTGATAGTGATAATCAGTCTCCCACATGAAGGATGGAGTGCTAACCACTTTGTTCTTCTCATCCACATAGGCTTCGTAAAGGAAAGGGTTAAGGTCAAATCAGAGGTTATTTCAGGATAATGACAAAGAGAATATTTTTCACTGATATTAATACTGAACAGAAACCTTGGAAAGGATATATATGGCTCACGGACGTTGTGGCGAGCACCCATGCCCTTCACAGCCTGCACCATGTTTGTGTTTGGCCAGTTTCCCCAGCGGGTGTTGTCGTCTCGCTCGTAACCCATGGTTACCTCAATGCTCGGCAGCACACGGCAGGCCAGCACAGGAGCCATGCTGGCGAGTCTGAAACAGGAGCAGGAGAGGACAGTTGTCTGAGGTCGGAGACTTACCGGTGTAAGCCAGACAGGTGGGACTGAGTCCTGAGAAAAGAAAGTCTCTCCCAGAGCAGCACTGATTTGGTGTGACACCACAAAACTGGTGGCTAGATTAGGATTAATATGATCATTTAACAGCAAATTAAATCCCCCCAAAAACAAAGTTTTAATTTGGAAAAAGGGAATAGAAGCTCAGTGGACGTTTGCCATCACTTAATCTGCAATTTATACCCATACTCTTAATCGATGACAGGCAGCTGTACCTTGTGATACTACAAATGTTGACATCCATCCGATGCCAGGAAAATACAAGGCCAGCATTGCAGACAGCAGTACTGATACTGAGAACTTATAAAGACAGCTTATGTTTGGGAGAGCAGTGTGTCATGATTTATGAGATAAAACATCATCAGTTTGCAAATTCTAAACACAGTCACAGTCATTTTTACTTTCTACAATTATTAGTCAAGACAAAAAAACTCATGTATTTTGAAACTGGGTTTGTTTCAGAGCTGGGATGTAAATGTGCCTGTCTTCGGATCAGCTTCAGTTGTTTAAATGTGCTAAAGGCTATAAATAAAATAACCATGACAACCAAAAGTTTTTTATTTTGTGTAGATTTTTTATAAACCTTTCTTTAATTTAATATATGTTTTCATTAATAATGCATCAATCCAATTCATTGGGCTACATACTAAACTTAGAGGGCAGAAATAAAGTATCGTTCCTATTACCAGACTCAATCTGATTCCAATACCAGCATTGGTATCAATACTATCGATACTTCGATTGATCCACCCACCTCTAACAGACAGGATACGTCATGCTCTATTCTACCCACATTTTTAAATACTGTTAACAAAGCTAAATACAGACATGCATGAAGCACTGTTCAGTTATTTCTCAGGAGAAATGAGAGCAGTTTCTAATGCACTGCACAGGTATTTGAGTTTTAAGAGTGCTGCCTGCGAGCCGCAGTCTTCACAGACATTGAACATTTCCTCGCCCCTCTTTGCACCTTTTGATCTGCCTGTCAGACATCGTGGCACTGAAAAGCTAAGGTTTTTTTTTTTTCTGCATGAAGCTGCAGCTGGAGGGTTTGTGCCATGGATGGAGATGCGCATTGCAGAGTACTCATTATGCCCCCCAGGCACTAAATTCTCGGTTTAAGAAAGGTGGCGTGATTCTAAATATAGGTTTGCTTGTTTTGTTGGCAGATCGTTTTCAGATTTAAAGACTCAATTACAGCTCTGACAAAACAGAACAATGGAGGGGGTGTTATATGGAGGCAGCAGGGCTCCCGTCTGCAATAGAAACATGTCATCACTTTGACAGTGATACTCACTCCCAAATTACACAGCTTGCAAAACATTTGAAGGCCTTTGCTCTTGATGGTAGAATGGCTACAAATGATGGCTGTTTTAGTCTTTAAATAATCTGTAATGGCTCCGACTCCTCTGTACGCATTAATGGCAGTAGGAAAGGATTAGTCCTCTTTGGGTTGCGGTCAAGAGCACTTTTTAACCCTACTCAGCCTCCAACTCCACTCTTTAATTCCTGTAATCCCGCATCTCCTTTGACCTTTGACCAGGCCTTCTGCACCCTGTTCCCTGTCTGCGCAGCCACTGCTCATCACCTCATCAGTGCCCTTGTGCCAACGCAGTCACCAAGGCCAAACCGGTCAGAAGCAGTCTGAACGGATGTTTTCAAAAGACAAAAAGGCATTCTGTAATCAGATTACATTACGTAATCTAGCCTCGTTCAAAACTTTTTAGTGCGATTGGGTTACTGATCCAAAAAAGAAAAAAAAAAAATCTGGATTATCCTAATCCCAACAGAAGAGTGAATTTAGGGGGATTTTGTGAAGAAAATGTAATAAAAGTTTAAAATTGATCAAATAAACCAACAGTTGGAGAGATCATGTAGATGAGGTAAACATTAGGCTATGTATAGACGTTTTACTGCAGTAAAGTGGGAAAAAAGGTTTCTCTAACCAGAAAATCAGCCCTGTCATACATCAGGACTGCCTGCAATGACACAATCATCTGAGGTGCTGCAGTCAAAAAAAGTGTAAGTACACATTCATGTAGGAAAGCCAGCTTTAAAAATCTGTTCTCTCCATAAATGAGGCTCATTATGATCTTATGATTTAAAACGTGGGTTCAGAATACCCAGAAGCCACAGCCAGCACCCTGCACTGTCATAATGTATGTAGTCCCATTTAGAACAGGCGCAATCGGGATTTGGTCGTCTCATACAGTTTGAATCCGGATCAGGATGAAGTTAATCCAATGCTAATTTAAAAAATTAGCATTGGATTAAGTGAAAAAAAGCACTAAAGTAAGAGGGGTTACATGAACCTGGAGATTTTCATAGATTATTGTGATCCTGATTTTTTTTTTCTTTCTTTTTCCTTTTTTAAAAAAAAACAAACAAACAATTTTTGAACAACACCGGAGTGTCAGTACCAAGACTGTCCTGTCTGCTTTGAACTGTAGGATTTGTGTGGTCTGCCTGCCCTCGTGTTCCTCGATGTCAGCTTAGGACTCTGCTTGTCCTGCTGTCTGCTCTGATCAGTGAGAGCCAATAAGGAAACTTTTAGCACACGATTTGTAAATCTTCTCAATCACTTATTTAATTATATGCAGCTTTTCTTCTCGACTGGGTTTGTTATTTTAACACACTGACTATTCTCAGTAGTTTCACTGTTCCACAGTAGAAGTCAGATTTCCATGTGCAAATCTTTACTCGCAGGAAATGAAATGACTAACAAATTTTAAGGATGCGATGTGATCATTTTTACCTAATAACATCATATTAGTAACTACTAACAGAATCACACTATAAATATGAAGTCTCTCAGTCAGCAGCTCAGCATTCACTGCCTGACTGTTTTCCTTTTTACAGCCTCTCCATTGTCCCAATTCCATTACGGGGATTGTTTAAATCTTTAAATAGTTTAAAGTAATCTAACATAATCTGATTTAAAGCGTGCCAGAACTCACTGGCGGTCTTTAAAGTGGCCTCATGATTTATCAAATTCTCCATCAGTACTGCAGTAGTGATCATACGCACCCGATAGGCTTGCGTGAACGATGGAAATCCTTAAGCACCCTTTCCACGTCGCCGTGCAGCTTGCAGTCTTTGCCGTCCTTCATAAAAGATGATCTGAAGAGTAAAAACTAATAATTAGTGGTTCATTTTTAATGTAATACAAACTTGTGTTGTATCTAATCCTAACTCTGTTTTACACCAGCCGGTCTCAGAGTGATTTCTTCACATGTCAGCACTCCTCACAGATTCTTGATGATTCCATGGCCTCCTGGAAAGATGACGGCATCGAAGCTGTTGACGTCCAGCTTGGACAGGTCCTGCATTTGTGTCATTCCCTGTCCGTGACTGAAGCGGGCTGCCTCCATCATCATGTTCCTGCGGGGATGGACAGAATTCATCACAAAGTGCACCCACGTAACCATAGACAAAGTCAAAACGCCCACTGCGCCCATCTTCGAGGCCCACCGGTTCTCTCCAGAGGCAGGTTGCTTTTTCATGTGGTCAATCACGTGCATCTGCTGTTGATTTGGAGCAAACATCTGGAAGCGGGCGCCGTTACGGCTCAGGTGGTACATGGTGCTGAAGACGAGAGGGGTGCATTACCATCTGCCTGTGTTAATTCAGTCATGTGCATTTCCTGACCTCAGCAGGAGTGATACTCACTAAACCCCTTCATGGACATCAGTACCGTCCCACCATCCACATCCTGAGAAAACCTGAAACACATGGACTCACCAAATCACAACTACACCCACACTGGATCTGCTCCTTTCTCCCAGACTGATCTGCATCACTTACCACTGCAACGTTAGTATTTCCCCAGTTGCCGTAGTCACCCTGGTGCACAAAGCAGGCAGGCTGGCGAGAAAGAACAGCCAGCGTTTGTTTTGACAGCAAAGTCCTGGTTGCCAGCATGATTTAGCTTCAATCTCACTGTTGTAGAAGAAAAATAAAAAAGACTTCACAGTTTTACCACCGAGCCACGTAGAGACTTTTAATGGTCGTGGTGTTGATGTCAACGAGGTTGTCCGTATATATACCTGTAGAGTGGGGCTAAGTGACGTTGCCACGTAAGCTCTGTCTTCTGAGAAGAGTCGTCTCTTGTTCGCCTTGACTGACTTACTCTCCTCCTCACGAACACTCTTTCCTATTAATACCTTGTTTATTTGTCTGATTAAGTCATTTGGCCACAGAGTGACACTTCAGCTTTGAAGAGCAATGTAAACATGTAGTGCTTCAACCCAAACGGTATCTTGACCTTTTAATAGTTTAACTCTTGGTGACAGATGCAGACGAGCGAACTTGCAGAACAGACGCTAAAAATGTTAGAGTAGCTAACATATACTTTGGCAGAACAGTCACAGTGTCTTTTATATAAGGCAACAATCGAAGTGATGCCTGAGTGAGCCCTTTTTTCCTGCTTTCTATAGTTACTCCTTTGTCCCAATTCAATTACAGGGATTGTTTAAATCTTTTGCGTTTAGCTAGTTCAAAGTAATCTAAGGTAATCTGATTTATGAAGTGTGGCAGAACTTGACAGTCTGTAATTTAACCTCATGACATACGTTATTCTACACTAGCTCATTATTTAAAGACTGTTTATTGATCACATTGTGCATCCAGGAAAAGCCTTGCAGTCTTTGCCAGTAAGACTTTTTTTCTTTTTGCAGCAAAAAGATCCTGGGTTCAAGTCCCCCGGTCGGATTGGGCTTTTCTATGGGGTTTCTCTGTTCTTGGTAGGGTGAATGGTGATTCAGAATCACTCATTTGTGTGAATGTGATTGGCTTTCTGTCTTTTTGTGTTAGCCCTACAACAGACTTGCGACACGTCTTAGACGTACCCTGCCTCTCTCTGCTAGGCTCCAGTCTCACTGCGACCCTCAAATGGATAAGTGGTTAAGAAAACGGATGGATCAAGCTTTTAAACTGCTTCATACTTCTGAACTCTTCACAGTAAAAGGCGTACCATACGCCCTCTAAAGTCCATTAGACCTTAAGACTCTTACTCTCTTTAATGCCATGTTGTGTCTACAGTGTCTAGACTACGAGACCAGAAATACCCCAGGCAGACGTGAACGTTAAAGTCACAACACTGTTAGATCAATGCAGATCCTTCAGACTGCATTTGCTGAAATCCCATTAAAACAATGTTAATTCACAGATGACGAGCGAGAGGCAAAAGTATGAGGTTTCCTTTATTATGATCACTTCTTTTTTAAATGTATAAATGATCATTATTTACAAATTGAGGAAGGGAGGGGGGTTATAGTGACAGTTTGAGGGACAAATGCAGAAAATTATGGAATCAACAGAACAATACACAACCAACAAGAATCACAACATCAGTCACAAGTCCAAGCCTCTGTCTGTGGGAGATGTTCTTGTTGAGATTGTGACTCAAAGTTTAAAGTCTTCACACAAATGAACTCATGCACTGGAAATGCATACTGAAACGGTCACATGTGGGAATCACAAAGTGCAAATAATTTTTTTTTTTTTTTTCAAAAGCAAACACAAGAAATATAATGAACAACTTCTGATGCTGTGAGGTGTTTTTTAAACTAAATGTCACCCTTACTGTGAAATAATACAAACATGTTTCTCACTTTCTCTCAATTGCCACACACACTCACTCACTCTCTCTTACACGCGGCGCGAAGACACACACACACACACACACACACACACACACACACACACACACACACACACACACACACACACACACACACACACACCATGATTCGTTTTAAAACACCAAAGACCTGGCTCACAATTTCTGACAGTTTTCTTATGTCAAGTACAGAAGGGAACAACGAAGACTTAACTAGTGAAAAGAAGAACAAAGCAAAAACTACAAAAAGACAGCACAGACAATAAATGAGGTCCAATTTGATATCTTATATAAAATAAAGATGTTCAAAGAATCTCGTCAGTGTATTTCTGCATCTGTAAGGTGTCGGTAAAATGAAATTCACACAAATGGCAAGCACGTCAAACTAAAACCATAACGCAAACAAAGCTCCACTCACATCCGGTCAAAAGCAAAACAACTGCCGACAGCGCTCATTCAACTAAATCCTACAAAAACAATCCAGCTCTGGTTGTTCCATCAATTAATTGTCATGAGCCGTGTTGAGCACTTCCAGCAAGTTTAGTTTTCTTTACATGTAAGAACCAAATCCCTAAAAGCCATTTACATGCAATTCACCAACAACTCCAGTGGTGAAAGTAAGAATTAGCTTCTACATTTCTGTCACCACTAAAGAAAGCTTTCATGCACCCAAGCACCGTCATTCAAGGAACCTGCGCACTGACACGCTGTGTTCACTCAGTATTTTTGCAAAGATATCCATTTGATAAAGAACGGGGCTTTGCCCATCAAGCTAAGTAGCTGTGCTGAGAGAGAAAGGTGTTAGCAAGGCGAGTCTGGTGGCATTAGGGTGTGTATGCGGGTGGCGGTTGAAATTGATTGGCAATGTCATAATCGGCAGGAAATGTTTCACTGCTGTCCTCCATCTCCGAGAGCAGCTCTAAAGCCTGCTCTTCCTCCTCAGTGGGGTAGTGACGAAGGAGATTTGCAGCTGTGGCGAGGATGGATGCTCCGCCCGCGCCCGCCACCAGGTAGAAGCTGATAGCAAAAGTGACGTATATGAGAGAGCCGTGGTACTTTTTGTGCTGCTGCTGTAGGGACAAGATCAGCTCTGAGGCCCAGTAGCAAAAACCTATGACTGTGGCACACTGCAGCACTGGTGGGAGACAGAAAGAAACGGTTACAAACCATTGAATTTACACATTGTCTGTCTTTTTCTAGAAAGCATGAGGGGAAAAAAGATTATTACCTGTGAGAATATGTGCAAAAGCATATCTGCGGGTTATTTTCAGGGCAGGGTGCTTGGGACCAAACACATCCAAGAGAAAAGCAGTCAGACTGCAGAGGATTCCCAGGAAACAAAAGCCAGCGATTACTCTCAGCAGCAAGATGGTCTGCGGGTTCACGCAGTAATCTGATGGGAACAGACGGCCACATCACAGAACATTACACGTGAGCTCTGGGATTAATTGCTACTGTGGGTTTTTAACGAAGCTTGTGTGTGGGCCTCACCATCCAGAAGCTTGGGGTCGATGTATCCCAGGACATCTGACACCCCCAGCTCTTGTCTCGGACAGGTTCCTCCGTGGACGCGGAGCCAAGCCGGCTCAGCCAGAGCTGTACAAAGCGCTGTAATGGACAGAGCTCCGGGAAGAGCCGACACAAGGCTCCGCTCCGGCTGCTTGGGCAACGAGGTGCCCCCTCTCCTCCTTCGGCCTCCAGGGACAGTAGAACCCGGCGGGGCATACATCCTAATCCGATTTCCTCGTCCTCTGTTGTATAGTGTTGCTTTCCCTTTATTGTCAGTGTACCTGACAGCACTGCGCTAGTAACGAGCAAGTAAGCCACAAAACCGACAACCGGTAAAGCTAATTCTGGACTGATGACAGCGGCTCGGCTCCTTTGTTCACTCAGTTTCCAAATTAAAATAGACCATAAAACTAGCTGTTTAATCAAAAGCAGTGCAGGTGTCTGACTGACGGCAACACAATGGACAGATGGCGTTCAGGCCTGCTAGCTCTGTTGTTAGCCTGAAAAGCTAACTTCTCGTAAACGTAAAATTTCGTCAAGTTTTTCTTTGTTACAAAAAATAACTTTAACAGCGACCGACACGACAGTCATACGTCTATAAAGTAATATAGCTAACAACACTAATAAATTAACGATCGATTTGGTACACAAAAAACAAAGACAAAACAAAAGGAAACGTCCGCTGGCTTCCTCGAAAACACTTGACTTCCTTGTTCATACCATTCTTCTTCTTCGCGGTCTCGATAGCTGTGAAAGTCAGTACTCCCACCTACTGGCGACTCCTTCTATGGGAGTGAAAGTCATCATACAATAACAAAATTCTCGTCTTTATTTTATTAAACTCACTCATTGTACATTAACAAAATAAACGTGCTCGCGTGAATAGTTCATAGGAAATCATAAAAAGAGATGACAAAAAATGTATAGCACAATTAAAAGAAACAAGTCTGACCAAAGTGCTTTGCAAGCTAGGTAAGAACAAACAAGATAAAACCTCAGATCAATAGAATACATACAATAAAATACAACATAAAATAAAGCACCGTAAATTTCACGTAATTGTTTTTTACGTGAAATTTGCCGACGGTAAAAAAAAAAAAATAAAAAAAAAGACCACGAAACTGCAACCCACAATGCAGCGCGGGGACTATATAAGCAAAGATGGCGCCATTTTGGTCACCGCTGATGTTGTGAACTTATGCACTTTGTTGTTTGGTGCTAGTTACAGGCTGTGTTTAGCGCAGATACGGCAATTCTTTGTATCCGTGCCCTGGGTGTTGACTGTGGTTTAGGGTTTACGTAGTGCTGCTGCTGCTCTCTGTCTGCTTTTGGTGTTTCGGGCCATTTCCTGTCTCGTTTCTCGGCTAAGTGTCAGTGACAACGACTCGGAAGTATTTCCCCAATTCGACCATGAAGGAGGCTCTGTCCCTGGTTCAGAGGTTGAGCGCACACCCGGACTCCCGCTGCTGGTTCGTCAGCTGGAGCCCCAACGGGACGCTTCTGGCCTCATGTGGGGGCGACAAGACCATCCGGATATGGGGGAAAGAAGGTGAGCTCTCCGTGAACTGAACCACAGACACCCCCAGCCTCAGTCGCATAAGCATTATAGTACAGTAGTTGACATCCTTCACCCCTCTACCTGGCTCTCATTTTTCAGGTGACTCCTGGATATGTAAGAACGTGTTGCAGGATGGACACCAGCGCACTGTGAGGAAAGTGGCTTGGTCTCCATGTGGGAATTATCTGGCCTCTGCCAGCTTTGATGCTACCATTTGCATCTGGAAAAAGAAGAACGATGACTTTGAGGTCAGATGACAGGTCTCCTGTTCAGTGTGTTAAATGGCATGCCTTAGAAATGCTGCATCTCTGCAGATTGTTACCCACGCTTTGTCTCCTAGAGTTTGACTGTGCTGGAAGGACACGAAAACGAGGCCAAGTGCGTGGCGTGGGCCCCTTCAGGGAATCTTCTAGCCACATGTAGCCGAGACAAGAGCGTCTGGGTTTGGGAAGGTTTGTGTTAAAGAGCGCCTAAATTGCACATACTGATCTGCACCATTGCCTGTTTCTAAACTTGACCATGTCTCTTCCTGCTCTGCAGTGGATGAAGAAGACGAGTATGAATGTGTTACAGTTGTGAACTCTCACACGCAAGATGTCAAGCACGTTGTCTGGCACCCGACCAAGGAGGTAGGTCTCATTCGGATCTGTCCACATGAATGTTTTTTTTTCCATCTCCTGTTGTAACACCACGTGACCCTGCACTCACCGTGTGATTGTACAGCTCCTGGCCTCAGCCAGCTATGACAACAACATTTGCCTTTACAAAGAAGAGGATGATGACTGGGAGTGCCGGGCCACCTTACAGGGACACACGTCCACAGTGTGGAGTTTGTGTTTTGATGCAGATGGTCAGAGGCTGGCTTCGTGCAGCGATGACCGCACTGTGAAGATCTGGAGAGAGTATCCAGCTGAAAGTGGACAGGGTGAGTCAGCATTAGTTTTATCATAAATCAATGTGGTAATAAAAATATCGACAGTAATGTTTTTTCTGGTCTCCTGTTTAAGATTTGTCGTGGAAGTGTGTTTGCACTCTGTCTGGGTACCATGGACGAGCGGTGTATGATGTCTCCTGGTAAGACAAATTTGTAATAGACTCTTGTAGGAATGCTTCAGTCAATCATTAAAGGTGCAATCAGTCATTGTTTGAAGTCATTTAATGGAAAAAAAATCCCCATTGTGCTGATAAATATACATTTATTAGTGTGTAATTACATCTTCCAACGAATTGATGCATTCTCATAAACTTCTAAACTAGATATATAGTATGCTAAAGGACGGGGCATTCATGTGGTGTGGAGGCAATTTGTGTTTTCACCTTCAGACTAAAGATATAAAGGATCATACATGTTTTATAACCTTTCACAAACGCGGGCTACCAGCAGATGGGTGCAATAAGACAAAAATTAGCACACATCTCACCTGACAATCAGCAGCATACCCAGATAAGAAAAAGACTTGGATGGATCCAACTTTTGCTATCTGTGTACAGTAGCTACAGATTAATGGCAGTTTTTGAGGCAAAAACTGTAGTTAGGATTATGCACTTGAATTGGTGGGTGTAAGAAAACAGAATTCAGCTGAATGTGTTCTTGAATTTACTGACCTTTAGTCTGGTCGTCACATTTAAGATCAACTTGCAATAGCAACGGGGTAATTGTTCCACAACTTGTAATTTCTCCATAACAATGCAGTATGGTTACATTTGAGGAATATATGTTGCTCTGTGTCCAGAAATTATGCGCAAACATAAAGTGGAGGTTAATTGATCACCAGAAATCCCAAAGATGTGGTCTCCATGTGCATTTGTCATTGTTAGACGTCACAGTGAACCCAAATCTTTCTGCAGGTGTCGGCTGACTGGCGCTTTAGCAACTGCCTCTGGTGATGACGCAGTGCGAGTTTTCAAGGAGGATGAGACGGCCAAACCCGAGGAGCCGGTATTCTCACTGGCTGCTCAGGTGGCCAGAGCTCACAACCAAGATGTTAACTGTGTGTCCTGGAACCCAAAGGAGGCGGGATTCCTGGCTTCGTGCAGCGATGACGGAGACATCGCCATTTGGAAGTTCCAAGAAGAGGAATGAACATCCCTGGAGTGCATAGTTGTGTGTTAAATTGGGAACTTTCTGCGGCATTCACCACAGATCATTATTTTATAGCTCATCAGGATTCTGCTTGACATCAGCGCTCATCTGTGTCCATGCTGAGAATACTGCTTCATGTGCTTTGAGTAGCAGCGCCACTGAGAATTAATAGAAATAACATGTTTAACTATAAAATAAAGTGAAAAATGTTTCCTCTCCTTTTTATTGCAAAAGCATTTCAGACAGCACATCATAGTAAAACACTTCAACCAGTCCAAGGATTAAATTTCATAATAAAATGATTTCAATCCAAAATATAACCGGACAGTTGTTTTTAAACACCCTACCTGGTTTAAGGATGCACCATCCCCAGGATTTATGTGTTTCTTTAATCCACAATGGCCAATTAAATTTTTGTCAGATCCCAAAACTGACACAAAAGTACAAAGTGTTAAACTTCTTATACTGAAAACAGACTGGGGCTTGGGTAGCCATGTATCTGTACTACATGTGGACAAACAGATCCTGTACACTATATTCTTGGACTGGCATCATTTAGAGGACTTAACTAAGAAGCAACTGAAAACAAACATTATTTTCACAAGAGCAGAGATGGTAATGGCAGAGTCAAAGTAAAGAAATGTCAATCAGGTTGGATATCTACAGCAAAAAAAGAAAACTACTGATCCCAATCTATCAGAACCGCTGAAGAAAATAATCAAGTCTGATTAGTCCGAGTCGCTGTCTCCATCACTGTCAGCCTCCTTTACATCTATGCTGAACTTGTACTCCTGGTCACAGCCCATATATGCGTCACTCATGAAGTACAAGGTGTAGTTGTGGATGCCCATCGCTGGGGCAACAAAGTCCAGCTTGACCTGCGGTGGAGGGACATAAACTAAGTGAGGCCTCTGGTGGTTAAAACATAATTTCTGGCTATTACAAGATGACTCACTGACCTTTGCTTTCTGCTGAAGAGTCAGCCTCTTGATAGAGATCAGGCTGTTAGACTTGGGGTCTCCGATCACCACCCACCAGCCCTCCTCACGTTTCTATAACAATGACAAGTATTTCCACAAGAGTTGGTCATTAAGGTGAAAATTAAAGAAATATATACGTCATGAAGATGTTTGAAAAGTACTAACCTGGGGAAAGAGCGGTGCAATGACTGGACCCGTTACCTCCTCCTCTCTCTCCAGCTGAACCTGAACCAGAACTGGACTGCCACTGTGAATAAATATGGAAAGAGATCAATTTCCCACCCATCTGTGCAATTTTGTAATGTAATTTTTCATTTCCAGGAAACGCAGCGAAAAGTGCTGCTGCCAGACTGTACACGTACCTCTTGACACTGTCCTTCTCTGCCACTTCGTACGACAGCTCGATGTTGGGGTAGCGGTTACAGAAGCGAGCCACGTCGGCCATCTGGGCATCCGAGAGCTGCAGCAACGCGCTTCTGTCTTCATCCTCCATTTCCATTATGTCAAAGATGCTCTCCACTCCCTTATGAGCAAAGGAAACGGAAGCACGTTCAATCAGCATGAGATTCATCTACACTAAAGTGAGAGTCAGACTTTCCTAGGATCATTTTACCTTTTCTGTGCAGCGCTTGATGTGCTCCGAGGTGAAGAATGGCAGCTGTTTGAGGTACGAGTCCTTGGACCACATGGCCTGAGTGACCATCTGAGCCAGCTCCATAGCAGCCAGTGCAGGACTCAGCCAACCGTTGCTGGACAGCACATCAACGCACGCCTGAATCAGTCGGACAGCCTACAAAAAAGACAACACACACACACATATTCTTTAAGTGTACAAATATACCTTCCAATATAAAGCATCTTGAGGCGACTGCTGTTGTGATTTGGCGTTTATGTAAGTAAAATTGAAATGAATTAAAACTGAATTTCACTCACGGCACTCACTTTGGGAATCACTGATTTACAGTGATCTCATGATCTAACCCACTCCCTATGGGATCATTCTAAAGTCTTTTTGGGCCTTTGTCATATATTTCAGTCAAATCCAAAATTAACAAATTTACCTGTCTAATTTTTAAATGCTTTCTAAAATCTATTACAGCAATGTTTTGGTGTAAGCCCTTGAAATGTGAATCTGAACAGGGTACAAGCCGTCTTTTGTTCATGTGATAAGAAGGCTCATCCTACAGTAAGAGGACTCCTCACCTCCATCACATGTACAGTGGATTTAGGACATCATGTATGTTTTACAACTGTTTTACTAAAACATCAGCCTAACTGTTTTTTGAAACCTGGCAGCAATTTCTTTCCTATGTATCAAATATGGAAGCGTGCTCATTTCCTTGTTTGTTTGTTGTCTTTTTGGATGTGTGTAACTGGTCTGGCGATTTTGTTCATTCTTTTTAAGACACATTTTGTTTATATGTGTGCTTTTTGTGCAAGTAATAGCTTGTTCAAAAACATATAGATGGATAAAAATCCAGAAACATAACTGTTAGGCTTTACAGAGAAAAAACTGGACCTTGCTGAGGATCTCCTCGGTGTCTGACTGGAGCTCAGCGCTCAGCTGCATCCTGGAGAGATGGGCTTGCAGCAGCAGGTTAGTCTTCACGTGGGGGTCATTGAACTTCGGGTTGTTCAGCTTGTGGGGCACTTTCTGTGCAAGCTGAAATGCAAAGAGCACATAAAAGTGTGTTATTTCATCTTGGTGTCTTTTTGCAGATGTGTTAATGCTGCTCTCTTTGAGTCTCGTCACTTTCTTTACCTGTCGGAGAAGTGCATCCTCGTGGTGTCTGATGGGAATGTTCTTATACTCGGCAGCATTGGAGATGATCTCAATTAAGCCGCGGATCTTTGTCTTGGCGTTCAGTGACATGCTGAAGAGCTCTGTACGACACAAGAGCAAAGCACCACAGTTAGGCTTGAGTTGAACACATACGTGAAGGAATGATGACACAAATACAAAAAAATCCAGGAAGTGCAAGCACAAACCGATGGTGGTGTAGTTGATGTAATAGTAGGCAGCAATCATGCCCAAATTGAGTGGTGCTACATCCAGCTCATCCTCGATGCTGATGCACTTGGACTGCTCCAGGTCGTGTAATGTGTTCTCCACCAGCTCAGACAGGTGGTCAGACAGGTGGCGATGTGACATGCCTGTCAGGAGGACAGAAGCCACAGCTCAACATGGTCCCAACATCCGAAGTATAAGTCGGTTATTCCCTTTGAAGGACGGGACTCACCTTGCAGGTTGTAGTAGTTGGGGTTCTGGGTCATACGGCGGTAAAGGAATGTCCATGTCAGGTAGTCGACAGCATCCTGCTTGTTCTCTATTGTCTTGGTGACGATCTCAGCATTGAAATGGTCGTGGAGACAATGATCCAAGTGAGACTCCACCGGCAGCGGCTCGTACAGGAACTTCTTGAAGAAATCCTATCAAGAAAAAACAAAGTGGTTTGTTCTGTTGTACAGTCATTGTTTCAAAGCCAGAAGTGACTGAGGTCTGTCTACCTTCTTAGAGCCTTGACACATGATTACACAGCGCCCCTCATCATCCAGCATTGGCCTGTTTGCCTTGCCCACCATCTGGAGGACATCATATATGGGATAATCCACATATCTGATAGAAGAAAGCAAAAAGTCAATATCACCAGCAGAGTACATACTAACCTTCATTAAATATGTTTCATATAACAAAAAAAAAAGCCAGTATAAACAGAAGATGCCTTACGCGTGAATTTTGCCATTGTAGTACTGGGTGTCCATGACGATGACAAGGTGTGCTGAGATGTTGATGCCCCAGCACAGTGAACGAGAGGACACGACGACCTGAACAGCACCTGTCAAAGCAGAAGAAGAGAAGGAAAAAATGAATAAAAAATTAGTCTCAATTTTGTTTTTTCCCCTTTTCTAAAAACCACCTACCTGTCCAGCACAAAGTGCAGCAGAAGTGAGTCATACCTGAGTTGAAGAGCTGCTCCACTATTCTGCGTTCAGTTGCAGAGAGGCCCTCGTGCAAGTATCCCACGCCGTTGGCCAGAGTCTCTTTCAGAGTAGAATCATTTATTTTCTCCAGGAATGGAGCCAGGTCTTTCTCAGCACAATGCAGGAACCTGCAGAGACAGACATTTACTCTTTGACCACAGTGTGAAGATGTGATGCTGGCATCATTTCCATGAATTTGTCTAAGGTGAAAATCTTGACGTGCTGACTGACCTCTGAGGAACCACATCAGCAGCACAGAAAGTGAGAATGTCAATCGCTGTGAGGCGAGTCTGCCTGCGGGATGGGACGAAAACCACGGCTGGCTTCGAGGGAGAGTGCTTCATGATGGCGTGATAGACCGGCTTCGCCATGGACAGCAGGCGAGTCTGAGTATGACTCACATTGAAACCCTAGAAAAACAGTAAAAGATTGACAGCCAATCAGAAACCTGACAGGTACTTTCTTGGCTGTGAGCACTGATCAATTTAAGAAATACATTTCTCTTTTTGTTGACTAACATGCTGTTTACAGACCTGGATGTGCAGCTCCAGAGGCACGGGTCTGACATTGGGATGGAAGTTGAATGTGGCTGTGGTGCTGCAGCCCAGCCAGTGGGCCACATCTTTGGCGTTGGACAAAGATGAGCTGAGGGCCACGATACGGATGGGACGCTCAATCTGGGAAGAGATGTATCTCATCCTGGAGCAGATGACCTCCAACACAGGCTGATGACAAGAAACAAAATCCATTAACACAACACACACACACACACACACACACACACACACACACACACACACACACACACACACACACGCGCGCGCAGCAGCAAGTAGTATTCTGTTCTTACTCCATTTTCGCCTCCGATAAGGTGCGTCTCATCCACAATGAAAAGGCTGACGTTCTGGACGTTCTTCCTCTGCTTCCAACGACGAGACAGGATGTCCCATTTATCAGGGGTACTGATAATAATGTCACCTTTTCCCAGGAGCTTCAGATCAGTACTAGTCTCTCCTGTCAGCAACACAACTTTCTTGTCCAGGATGTCCTGGAACTTCTGGTGCCAGTCAATAAACACCTGAGACAAGGATAACCACACTCATGTCAGTTTTAGATCTAACAGAATCAAGCTGGAAGAAAAACAGTTTGCCAGTTTTCATAGGTGCGCTCCAAAATCTAATTTAATTCAGACCTGTTCAGCCAGTGCTTCCATTGGGGTGATGTAGACACAGCGACCTTCTGCATTGTGCAGCAGCATTCTCAGAATGGCAAACTCTGCACAGATGGTCTTTCCACTGCCGGTGGGAGCTCCCACAAACACGTTATCATCACTGTTGTACACAGCATTGAAGACTGCGGGAGTAAAAGTAAAAAAAATGAGTGAAGAAAATTTTGTGAAAACAGACCACTGTTCCTAACGGGGAAGCAACTTTTAAATGACGATGAAATTGGATTAAGGAGAACAGCATGTAGTCTCTACCTTGTGTCTGAATGGGGTTGAAGAAGGGGAACTTGTTCTGGTAGAGCGCCTCAAAGGCAGAGTTCCTGAGGGCAGTGACAGGAAGAGGCTGCAGGTCCAGCAGCTCAGTGGGTGGGGGGTACTTCTCTGGTAGGATAAGGTGACGGAAAGATACTGGGAGTTGAGTCTCGCAGGCTTGGGGAAAAACAAAAGAAACAAACATGAATTAAAATGCTGACATGATTGTGATGTGAAGCTATGACACTTTTTAATCAAAGCACTTACACAGCCAGCGGTCTGAGACCACACGGATGAAGTACTGCGGTGGAAGAGGCTCGAACACCGGGACAAAGAAAGTCACAAGATGCTCGTCCTGGGCGTACTTGGCTTTGAGGAGGAAATACTCATGGTGGAGGATGACCTCACTGTCCACGTCCTCAACAAGGATCCAGAAAGCCTCAGACGACCCGTGAATCTAAACAGGAAAACGAAAGTAAGTCAGGAGTATAGAAAAAAGAGAGTTCAGTGTGTTCTCTGGGCTGATCATTTTTTTCAGGGATTAAGGGTGCAGTCAACATACTGGGACCAATACCCTGATTTTGCCCCCCCCCCTGGAGTACAACAGTATTGGAAAAACTGTCTGATTAGCATCCCATTATAGATCTAAGTCCTGACCTTGTCATCCCACTGGAAGTCGGGTGTGACTGTAAGCTCCACTTTGAGTGTGGAGCGAGTGATGGGCTGCACATGAACGGCCAAGTCCAGCTTGGGGAACTGGTGGACATATTTGTGAATAGTCTTCCCCATCTTTGGCATTCGGATCAGTTCACCTAGAAACCAAACATCCAGGAGGTTTTTAATTACTCTCCAGGCTGAGGAAAAAATTCAGAAACCGTAACACAGAGGAAGGAAACTCACCAATCTCGTTGTGGTTCAGGTCGTAGAGTCGCTCAAATGGGAAGTTTTTCTTCTCAATCTTCTTGATCACTTCCTCTGGCAGCTTCTTGAACTGACGCAGAGGAGACATGGACTGCCACCTGCACAGAGGACAGAGTATCAGATGCCTGTAGCTTTGACCAAGCAAAGGCAGTGTTAATCTAGGAGTGAAGAAAGAGCTTACATTCTCTTATCGATCATCTTGCAGAGATTCAAGGTCTTGTCTGTGAGCTGAGCCCAGCCTCTGCTTAGCACAATCTCAAATATGGCCCGCATCAATCGCCCAGCACTCTGCAGGAAGAATATACAAGGAAATTTCTATGAATTATATCAAGCCTGGGACTTTTCCTTCAAGCTAAAATGAAATAAAAATTTTAAATAAGCATATAGGGAAACATGGAAAAGTAAATCAATAACGGAAGTACGCCGTTTCTGTACCTGTGTTACATACACCATATCAGCCATGAGAGCAAAGCCTTCGAGCTTCAGCTGAGAGATGTATGCCTGGAGCAGCACGTTGATCTGAAATGAGAACACAAAGCACACGAAATATTATTTACTGCAATTTGCAAACCACTCCAAATGTTAAGTAATGTTTCTCTTTATAAAAGCACAGTGTGCATTTTCTGGAAACCAAGCAGATCATATTTTGCGTTTCATAAACACCATCACTGGTTGTCTTTACCTTCGCACTGGGCTCCTCAATGCTTTCCTTCACAGGGATAGGAACTCTTTCCAGTAACTTTTGAAGCTCCAGTTTTTCTTCCTACAAGATAAAGCTGTATGTTGCTTTTCTTCATTTTAGATCTAATATTTAAACCATCGTTGCTGTGTGGGGGGTCAGCATACCTCTCTCACTGTGATGTTCCTGAACTCTGAGGACAGTGAGAACACTCGGAAGAGTTCGATCTCGCTGAGCGTCGGTTTCAGCAGCTGGTTGTAGGTTTGGATTGAGTCGTGGGTGATGTAGAAGTGACTGGCAATGCGGCCCAGGTCTGTAACCTTTGGGTGAAGAGACAAAAAAGTGAAGCTTCTAATCAGTATATCTACAACCAAGAATAAAACGACCAACACTCAGCTGAGATGTGCATACCTGGAAGCTGCCGGTCCTCTTGTCATATTTGATGAGACTGTTCTTGTCCAGGATGTTGGCTGCTGTGTGCACCAAGTCCATCCTGCGCCTCTCCAGCAGGGGGTCTGTACTCCGGTCGTCGTGAGAAACACCATACAGGGTGGGGTTGCGAAGCATGCGCACATAGAGATACGTGTAGCCAAGCCAGTTCACAGCATCCTAATAACAAATTTGAGAAATTGAAACTTAAAGCAATGAGGAAAATTAGATCCTTCTGTCTTAAATAGCTACATGTACATTTCAGGACACTCACCTTTACATTCTGCACATTTCCCAGTACTATCTCTGCATTGAGCATGTCAGCCAGCTTGCCCACCATCTGACTCTCAATGGGCAGCTGCTGGTTCAGCAGGGACAGATAATACTGCAGCTCTCCGTGAGACGTGATCAGGATTCCCTCTCCTTTGGTGTCATACTGAGGACGGCCAGCTCGACCAAGCATCTGGAATCAAACACATTTTCGATAAATAGAGTTAGTGAAGCTGCAAACTAAAGCAGCCGTTACTATGTTTGATAACAAGAAAGGATGGGCTGACCTGTAAAATGTCCAGGGCACCCAGTTCAGTCCATCTGCCTTTCTCTGGGCTGTACACTTGGGTCCCTTTGATGATGACAGTATGTGCAGGCAGATTGACACCCCAAGCCAAAGTAGCTGTAGACACCAGAACCTGGATATGTCGATCGGCAAACAAATCCTCCACCAGCGTACGGTCGACTCTGGTCATACCAGCGTGGTGGATTGCAAAGCCGTATGGGAGCAAATCCTTCAGCTCTAGGTTCTGCATAAGAAGGTTAAATTTAGCACTCAGTTCTGGTATTAAAAGCATTTACCACACAAGAGTTTTAAAAAAAAAAACGTTTCCAGTTAATGACATTTGCTCACCTTGCACTGCTCCGCCTCAGTTCTCAACACTTCAGTAGATGCAGAACCCTCTCGGAGGAAAAGACCCAGAGTGTCCTTCTCCAGGCACATGTCCCTTATGGCCCTGGCAGTTTTCCCTGTCTCCTTCCTGGAATGGACAAACACTAGAACCTGATGGGAGGAAAAAAGTAAGGCTTTCAGATTTGGTAACGCAGTGCTGTAGATTTTTTAGAGAAACAACACTGAAGTAAGAAGTTGCATTCAAAACCTGTGAGTTCCCTGTGTGTAAACACACAAGAGCACCTACACACTGGAAAGGTCTGTGTGGACACAGGGCTGAAAGGAGGCCCGGGTTTAGAGGGACCTCGACCCTCCACCTCTGGGAGCCAGAGAGGAGAGTTACAGAGAGTAGTAACCTGCAGGTTTATCTATGGAAATCTACTTCCTCTTGATATTTTGTTGGGCTTCACCTCTTTCCTTTATCTTGATATACTGATCACTTAACAGTGAGTGAACTGTCGCTTTTTAGGGCAGATGTAAAATGCATGGATA
Source organism: Diplotaxodon limnothrissa (assembly GCF_057381915.1). Lineage (NCBI taxonomy): Eukaryota > Metazoa > Chordata > Actinopteri > Cichliformes > Cichlidae > Diplotaxodon > Diplotaxodon limnothrissa. The sequence continues at coordinate 14,717,279 of NC_140607.1, read as the reverse complement.
TGGAAACATGAGTGTGGGATCAATTTATAACATAAGCCACATAGTAACAACAATGAAAGCAGCACAATGTCAAATGTCTTGTTTTTCACTGGAGGGCAAAAATGATAAAAAACAAAAACAGGAGTTGTGGTTTTCTTGCAGAAGAGGTTTATACGATAGAGGCGAAGTGCAGACTGTGACTGAGAAGACAGTGTTAGGAGTCCCCGGTTTCAAAAATCTAAGTTTGTGCTTATCCAGCAAAAATAAATAAATGAATAGGAAAAAAATAAAGAGGTGTCTAATTAAAATGAGGTCAGTAGCATTTACAAAGCTCAGTTGGCAGTAAAACATATTTTAGCAGACACATCTGAGATGACGCTTGGCTAATTCAGGTCACCGAATTATATCACTTTGGAAGAACAAGTCAAACAGGACTCACTTGGTTCTTTCCAGCATGCTCCATTATCTTTTCATAGACAATCTCATTCATGATCTGGAAACGCTTGATGGCCTTCTTCTCGGTGATACCAACATAAGTCTGCTCCAGGGGCACGGGACGGAAACTACAGAGAAAAGCGGTACAGTAATAAGCAATAAGGAAGAGAAAACAAACAGCTGTTCATAGAAATCATCATAAAAACTTTTTTTTTGCTTAAGCACCACACCTGTTGTCAAAGTAGAAGAGCCCTTTGGCAGGATCGACACGCAGGCAGGTAGCCACGTCTTCATAGTTTGGCAGTGTGGCGCTGAGGCCCAGCAGACGCACATCCTCCTGGGTCAGCTCCACGTTGCGGATGGTCCTCGCCACCAAAGATTCCAGCACAGGTCCACGGTCATCGTGCAGCAGATGGATTTCATCCTGAACACCCACATTAAATTGTTCATCATTAAAAGTCAAGTCAACTAGCACATTTGCTCTTTTTAGTGACAAAACTGTTCACTTACTATGATAATGAGGCGCACTAGCTGGGTGTAGGTACGTTCACCACCTTTACGAGTGATGATGTCCCATTTCTCTGGAGTGCAGACAATGATCTGAGTGGCATTAATCTCCTCTTTACAGAGCTGGTGGTCTCCCGTCAGCTCGGACACTATGATGCCATAACTTGCCAAACGCTGGGAAAAGGATGGAAAAGGTTTTCAGATTTGTGCTCCCTGATGATGGTCAAGTATGCAAAGAAAGCCGCGCAGGACAGACAAGGCTCACCTTACTAAAACTTCCCACCATCTCCTGTACTAGAGAGCGCATGGGGGCTATGTAGATGATTTTGAAGTCATCCACATTAATTGTTCCATCAATGTTGATGTGCTTTCCAATTTCTCTCAGCATTGCCATCAGGGCGACATTGGTCTTACCGGCTCCCTGTGTGCACAACACAAACTCATTAGACAAAATCCAGCTGGGGCAAAGTACTGACACACTTTTGGCTTTAACAAAGCGTGCTCACCGTTGGAGCACAGACTAGCAGGTTCTCATCTGTCTCCATGGTGGTCTTGAACAGCTTGCTCTGAATGCGATTCAGGGTTTTAAAGCCTTCAAATCCAGCCTGGGCATACTTGGGCAACTTCTCAATGGGAACAAGTACCTGATGACACAAAAACAGTGCTGACTGTAGGATCCTAACACAGTTATATGCTACTTATTACTATTATTTTTCCTCAGCTGCTGCTCAGTTGGACAATTAAAATGCTCCCATGAAGAAACATAACTGACAAACCTCATCTTCAGCAAAGGGTTTAGGTTTGAGGGCAGGTACGTGGACTTCTTCATAGCCCTTGCGCTGTTTACGAAAAGAGCCATCTGGCAGCTGGCAACGCTTGTTGGCCATGAAATGGCTCCCCTGACTGAAAGTCAGGTCGTCAAGGTCTAGCAGCTGTCGAGGGGCCACTGACTGTAGGACAGAAAGGACAATTTTCCTATGCCGTTTAGAAATGTCTAAAAGAAAACTGACAACAAGTAATGTTCCTGACAGGATGATTTGTACTTAATATACTGAAAGTGTTATATACCTCTCCATGGTCTATGTCCATTGCTTCCAAGTCATCAACACGGGACTTCCTCACTCTCTCTCTGCGAGACCGCTCTTCCTAAAGGACACAAAAATAAATAATGTGACAAACTGAGACTCACAAAGAGTTCACATAATCTCACAATCAAGCCTCCTTACTCGAATAATATCCTCCTTCTCCGTCTCTTGCAGCTGGTAGAGAATCTTTGACAGCTCCTGATCAGACTCCATCTTTCCTATGATGCGCTCCTTTTCTGCCTCACTCTGAGCACTTGCCAGCATGGTACAGTACTGGACTGTGTGTCAAGGGGGAAGAGAAAGAAATCAGTACATTTTCAAAGACATTAGCTCTGTAACAGTTTCACTCAACAAAGCAGACTTACTCATGCGACGATGCTGACGCAGGATTTTAATGAAATCAAAGGTGTTGAAGCCGAGCAGCAACACCAGCTGGTTTTCACATTCTCTGTCGTCACTGGCGGTCTGTAAAATAAGAGACGAAAGAATGATGTTGACAAATACAAACTTACCTGCTCTAAACAAACAAAAGCACAGGGAACGTCACAAACCTACCTTGAGGATTTCTAAGACCTCATCTGCCTTTTTTTGTGAGACAATGGCGTCATCGTAGAACCGGCTGAGCTGACGCTGGAGCCAAAAGGCGTCGATGTCTCGAGGATGTAAATCTTTCTTCTTCACTGTCATCACGTCACCCGCACCACCGAGCTAAGTGAAAGGTAATTTATTAGTTACTGTGCAGCATAGTTGCAATATCTCACAAAGACTAAATACAAACATGGGCTTAATACAGTAATGCCATTAATGGAAACTTACATTAGCTGAGAGAGTGGAATCCACAGCTGCCTCCACTCCTTCACTGTCTTCATCTGAGTGTTCATCTCGTACCTCGCCATACTGGTCTTCATCAACTTCCTGTATGTTAAGACAGGAAAAGTCAGTGACACAAACTCATCAATGTGCTCAGCTGTAAATCTTAAGAGCCGCAAGCCTCACCTCCTCATCAGATTCAAACTGAACATTGACACCATATGTCTCGTCAATGTTGTCATCTGTGGATAGAAAATACCGCACATAATGAATATTTTTAGGGAAAACTGATGGATCTTGTACAGTTTTCATTTCACAGTTACTTTGAACGTGCTTACCCATATTCTGCAAGTCTTTGTCCCCCCCGTAGTCTGTGATCTTTTTGCCCAGATTGACTAAGACGTGGTAGCGCGTGTCATCAGCAGGTCCGAGAAGCTGCTCTACTTCCCGTCGCCTCTCTTTGTCCCTCATTTTGTCATTCTTGAGCACAGCCAGAACTTCATCAGCTGCTCCACAGAGAATATCACGCGGCTGTAAAAATGTAATGAGATAGTGAGTAAAACACGCAAGATGTAACAGAAACAGAATATTTCAAGAAAGCAGTTGTGGCGTTCGCTGACCTGATCTCCCAAAGCAGCATGGATGAAGCTCAGTAACACTTCATATGTTTCTCTGGTCTCTTTGGTTTTTGGTTTGTACACAATGCCCACCATCTCATCAATGCCTTCAGATAGAAGGGTAAAGCCCTTCATTTTGTTAATGTCGTGTCTGTCTTCATCTCTTTTTCTTCTCCTGGATAAAAATAATAATAATTTAAAAAAAAGATTAACAAAAAAAAAAAAAAAGATCATATGTTAACAGCAGAGCCATGTTTGGCCATTTGAGTGGCAAACATCTTCCAAGGCATGTCACATATGTTCACTTTTTCTCTTTTTTCTTGAGAATGGCCTTGAAGACACATCAAACTTGACAGCTATTCTTCCCCATGCTTTTATTTTCAGTTTTTCAAAATTAAGTTGTCACGTGGAACTAATGAAGTGATTTTTAATACCGGATTGTTTTGTTTTGTTTTAAATCAACCAGTTTTGCCTTCAAACTATAGATTCAACAAGTTAAAGCCAATATTTCTCAGAGAGTTGGGGCCACACTGACATGACAGCATCGCACAGTAGCTGCAGATTGGACAACTATACATCATCCATAATGCAAATCTCCTGTTCCTCCACATCCCAGAGGTGCTCTATTGGACTGACATGTTTAAGAAACCAGTTTAAGACTATTTGAGCTTTGTGACATAGTGCGTTATCCTGCTATAAACAGCTGTCAGATTAAGGTACACTGCAATTATAATGGGATACTTAAACAAAAAGATTCCCTACACTATTAGACCATCAGCAGTCTTGCTTTCATGTTGTTTATCCCAAATAATACCATCCATATATGTTGTGCATTCAGAGATGCTTTTCTGCATACTCAGACATGTTCAAAGTCACCCCACCTTTCTTCTTCATTCTGATATGCAGGTTGACTATGCCTTATTGCTTAAATGCTGGCATGTAATTAGCTATTGCACATTTGCATTAATGACAATGGGAAAAGGAACTTCAAAGTGGCCGGTAGTGTATATAAATTATGTATTGCTTTAACTTCACATGAACAATATATGTAGCTGTATGCACTGACTTTTCTCGTCTCTCCTCCAGCCTCTGAGGTTTGGTCCTCTGGGCCTTGTCACCCATCTTGGTCCCCTCCAGCTTCCCGACCAAGGACAGCACCTCACCGGTGGGCTCATCTCTCCGGGTGCGGTCGATCAGAGAGCGATCGGCTTGAAGCACCAAGTTAGAGTTCTAAGAGTTCGGCATAAAAACAGTGTGATTATGAGACACATCAGTCTGCGCTGCAACAGGCTAAAGTAAGTGCTAGTTAGCACTACGGCTAGCTAAACAAGGAGAAATATCAATTAAAAACAGTACAATCCAAACACCTTTCCTGATAACTTTACAGAATATCGACCGCTGCCTCTGATTTTGTTTTTATTTTTTTGTCTCACTCTAAATACACTCACCGCTTTGTACTCGTACTGCAAGCTTCGAGCAGTAACATCCGCCATGGTGCTGGTTTTCCCTCAGGTTTTAGCGCACTTTGTGAAACGGCTAACTGACTGTTATTATCCACAGAGTCGACCTCACTCTGCCTGCTTAAAGAGACGCTGTGAACATGAGTGCACTGATTAAACTTGTAGCATTAGCCAGTTTTTGAAAAGTCCGAGTTTCATACAACAAAATGCGTTTCCCATACGTTACAATAGCACCGCTAACACGAGCGCACAACAAGCCGCGCTCTTCCTCTTCCGCTGTCAAAGGTCAGCGCAGGATCAGCGAGGCAAAGGAGCAGCGCCCCCTGCAGGCTAAGTTTATTTCGTTTCGATGTCCTATTGTTTGGTGTATTCATAGGTATATAAACTTATGTAAACTTGCCAAATCTCCTCTGCTAACAGCTTTTTTCTTTCTTTCTTTCTTTCTTTCTTTCTTTAGCTTTTTTAGCTTTAGCATCTGGTACCCCAGAATCAGGTGTTGACAGTCAGACGCTGATTAGCACCACCTGTGAGCATGGACCCTGTTACAGCAGTCAGTTTCAGTTGGTGTCTGCTCCAAGCATGGCACATTTGACTGATCTGGATAGGGCCTGTGCCATAGGGCAACTTTAAGCTGGTGTCCTAGTTGTAGCATTATCTGGAGTGAGTTCTTGTACCATCTCCAAATTGAAGGCCAAGTTCCATATAATGGAGGATGTCAGAAACAGGCAAAGAAGTGGGCATCTGAAGAAGACGACGGCACAAGACAATTTTGTTGTAGCACTTAGGAACTGTTGGCGCTATTCTTTAGATTTGCCGTCATGGTTTGCAGGAGAATATGGCCGACAGCACTTTACTCAGAAAATCAGAAGACAGGCAATCTCTGGTCTCATAGTGCTGCCGGGAGGATCCCATGACTGCCCTTCACCATTAGGCCTGTTTGCGCTGATGTCAGCGACACGTGCAGGAATGTTCTGTTCAGCGATGAGTCCAGATTCTGCCAGTGCCACTTCATAGATTTAAAGTGACTGCTATGCTCATTTCTGCAGGATAGCGTAACAGACCTATCATCATAAAGGCAATCATCATAGAGATATTAAGATGAGATTACGTAACCAGTATATCTCCACAGTCTGGGATCAAACTCCAAGATGACAACCCTTGCCATTATCAGAGATTGCCTCGAGAATTTGGGAGTGGAAAGGATGGAATGGCCTGCCTGCAGTCCTGAGATCAGCCCCATTGAACACTTGTGGGATCAGCTTTGGGTGCTCTCTTCATGCCAAAATGACCAACACAACCACAAATGCCTAACTTGCAACAAATGCTGGTTGAAGAATGAGACACCATCCCACAACAGAGTACATTGTTTGGCACTGGCGGAGATGATTTGGCAAGTTTTTCATGGGTGGAACCCACATGCTCAACTCTGATCCTCAACCCACAAATACATTTTCCTTGCAAATGTGACACCATTTAAGGAGAAATAAACAGGCCTTCTATTGATATAAGACTTATTGCTAAGACTCATTTTAACAACAAAGAGACAAACACACTTTTTGCGCTAACTTCATTATATTGTCTATCATGCTTACATCCTGTAAAACTGGAATCATTTCATAAGAGTCATGTAGTGTTAATACTACTAAAATAATGTCCTTCTCACTATCACTACTAAAACTACTAGTAATTATTATTATTATTACTGCTATTGTGTATCAGATACTGATTTACCATAGTAGACATCTGTACCACCACTTGCACAGTATAGTACTACTTAATGTGATAGCCCATTGATAAATACCATACTACTGTACAGGGAGTGCAGAATTATTAGGCAAATGAGTATTTTGTCTACATCATCCTCTTCATGCATGTTGTCTTACTCCAAGCTGTATTGGCTCAAAAGCCTACTACCAATTAAGCATATTAGGTGATGTGCATCTCTGTAATGAGAAGGGGTGTGGTCTAATGACATCAACACCCTATATCAGGTGTGCATAATTATTAGGCAACATCCTTTCCTTTGGCAAAATGGGTCAAAAGAAGGACTTGACAGGCTCAGAAAAGTCAAAAATAGTGAGATATCTTGCAGAGGGATGCAGCAGTCTCAAAATTGCAAAGCTTCTGAAGCGTGATCATCGAACAATCAAGCGTTTCATTCAAAATAGTCAACAGGGTCGCAAGAAGCGTGTGGAAAAACCAAGGCGCAAAATAACTGCCCATGAACTGAGAAAAGTCAAGCGTGCAGCTGCCAAGATGCCACTTGCCACCAGTTTGGCTATATTTCAGAGCTGCAACATCACTGGAGTGCCCAAAAGCACAAGGTGTGCAATACTCAGAGACATGGCCAAGGTAAGAAAGGCTGAAAGACGACCACCACTGAACAAGACACACAAGCTGAAACGTCAAGCCTGGGCCAAGAAATATCTCAAGACTGGTTTTTCTAAGGTTTTATGGACTGATGAAATGAGAGTGAGTCTTGATGGGCCAGATGGATGGGCCCGTGGCTGGATTGGTAAAGGGCAGAGAGCTCCAGTCCGACTCAGACGCCAGCAAGTGGAGGTGGAGTACTGGTTTGGGCTGGTATCATCAAAGATGAGCTTGTGGGGCCTTTTCGGGTTGAGGATGGAGTCAAGCTCAACTCCCAGTCCTACTGCCAGTTCCTGGAAGACACCTTCTTCAAGCAGTGGTACAGGAAGAAGTCTGCATCCTTCAAGAAAAACATGATTTTCATGCAGGACAATGCTCCATCACACGCGTCCAAGTACTCCACAGCGTGGCTGGCAAGAAAGGGTATAAAAGAAGAAAAACTAATGACATGGCCACCTTGTTCACCTGATCTGGACCCCATTGAGAACCTGTGGTCCATCATCAAATGTGAGATTTACAAGGAGGGAAAACAGTACACCTCTCTGAACAGTGTCTGGGAGGCTGTGGTTGCTGCTGCACGCAATGTTGATGGTGAACAGATCCAAACACTGACAGAATCCATGGATGGCAGGCTTTTGAGTGTCCTTGCAAAGAAAGGTGGCTATATTGGTCGCTGATTTGTTTTTGTTTTGTTTTTGAATGTCAGAAATGTATATTTGTGAATGTGGAGATGTTATATTGGTTTCACTGGTAAAAATAAATAATTGAAATGGGTATATATTTGTTTTTTGTTAAGTTGCCTAATAATTATGCACAGTAATAGTCACCTGCACACACAGATATCCCCCTAAAATAGCTAAAACTAAAAACTATTTCCAAAAACATTCAGCTTTGATATTACTAAGTTTTTTGGGTTCATTGAGAACATGGTTGTTGTTCAATAATAACATTATTCCTCAAAAATACAACTTGCCTAATAATTCTGCACTCCCTTTTCATGCTGAATCTCTGCATAAAGTTATCTGTGGAATCACTATACCAGCCAAACTTAGCTGTAGACCAATCTGCAGATGAGACACTTTCCTGTGGCACTGGCTGATGTTTATTTGTTTGGTCACATCAGTTTGGCAGTGGCTAAGTGTTCAGTGACAGCGTGACAAGGAACCGACAGACTTTTAAATAGACCAGGCAGTTTTATTAAATGAAAACTTCTTTGTATCCCTGGCACAAAATAGGGAAAAAGAAATTATTAAAAAATGTGATTCATATCAGTCTTTGCTTTCACTAAAATGTTTCTTTAAACATTATAGATTACATACATTATAGATCCAGGATTGGGACATCTCTAGTCCTGTGTGTTAGCGGGTAGCTCCACAAATAGGGGGCAGGTGAGGGTGGCTGTGGTTCAGGAATTAGAGCAGGTCAACTGCAGGATCGATTCCCTGGCTCCTCCAGTCTGCATGTCAAAGCATCCTTGGGCAAGATACTGAACCCTGACTTGCCCCTTATGCATCCATCAGAGAGCAAGTTTGTGAACAATTTCACAATGGATAAGTCCATGTTTGATTTGGGATTTGTGTCTATACTTCTCATCTAAAAAAATTGAAAACGGAGCTACAATAAAAATTAGAGACTGTTCATATGAGCAAACTTACAATTTCAAGTGAGGATCAAATAATTATTTCCCCCATGTACATTATCTTCTAAGCTGCATGACGAGCTGATGCAAGATAAAGCTTTGAGCCCCACACAGGAGAGTCCACTGTAAAGAGTGGAGTTAAAGTGTGGATGTCCTTTCGGTTCACTCCACTCTAAAGAGTAATTGTTCAGCACCTTCAACAGTGTGAGGTCAAGATCCAAAACGTTTTCTTGGTGTAAATAAACGTCAGATTTATGAAGTGCAAAAAGAAGCATGTACAAGAACTGATCTTCAGGAACTCATCTGTTAGTCTTTGACTGTCATTTTGATCTAAATTAAAATTGCTAAATGAGAAAGATGAGCCTCATTGTGGACAATATAATTACAAGTACAGCTGCACTGTGAACTCTATGATTAGCGGCGTGGGCCACAGTCTGTGAGCTACAATATCCAAAATGTAATATTTCAAAATATAAAAAAATTACAATTCTGTGTAGGTATGACAATGATTAATGAAGAGCTGTCCAGGTTGGATTTTCAGGTACCTCTGAGGTTGTTATCATCCCACATAACATTTCTTTCCATCAACCACCAATATTCTTCTAAAATGACATACATACATTTTAACTGTACAGCCACATATTTGTAAAGCTTTTAGTGCCCTAATACAATTTTTTTAAACACACTGTTGAGTTTTTGATGAAAAGATATGCTGGTTTTCAAAAGATTCCCTCTCTCTCTTTTTTTGCTTATTTCACTACTTTTCCCTGAAGCACTTGACTCATTTGCCGATAAAGGCATTTATTCAACTGTTATGTACATGTTAGTCATAAACATGTGTTTTGGTATGATGTAATGATGCTGTGTGATTCATATTGGATACACAAGTGCTTTGAAAATGTGTGGTAAGTGGGTTGCACTTATACAGCTCTCACATCCAGGTGGCAGCACTGAGAGCAGTTGTCTTTCTCCGGGACACTGACTTGTCAGACAACTCTATCATAGTCCCCTCAAACTCCTAAGTTCCCAATATATGTATATCATTTTGCTGTGGATGGATGTAAAACGGATAGTGAGTGCATGTTTAATGTAGGTTATCTTGACCCAACTATGAGCTGCAAGAATCAGTCAGGATTTAATGTAGAAAGTGTGTGAAAAGAAAAGGAATAAGATGAACTTAACCTAAGTTTCACTGTTGTTTTTTTTCCCGGAAAGTACTTTGGTCAACCATGTTGTTTTTAAAGTGCTCTATAAGGTTGGATTGTTGTCTTTAAAGAGGAGAGTACTGTATGTTCCTGTTTGTGGCCCCATATAACTTCCATCGCCTTTGCACATCTGGCTACAGCATCTGTCACTTTCCACTAGTCGGAGTCTCTGAGGCCACCGAGGCCTCGGTCACACCCAATGACAGACAAATAGGGAGAGGATGACACAGATAAGGTTCTGCATCCATCAGTGAAACAAATTATAGGTTAAGTCTGTGTGATAGTGGAAAGAGACCGTTAGCAATGTAGTGTGATTCCACTGCATCAGTTACATGGTGTACTCACTCTTCTGTCATATCGGGTTCAGAAGATGTGGTCAGTGATTAATAATGCTTTGTCACTGGCATAAGATTCAGGTTGGAAATCCATCGCATTTTAGCTGTGTGTCCAGACAATGTGATCTTTGTGGTCCTCTGTCACAGCAACACCACATGAGGACACCTCAGCTGTCTGAGCAGCTGCTCCCGTTAACGCCATCTGCGAACTGCCTTCGCCCTGGGGCTCCAAACAGGAGTGTGAGAAGTGTCCCTGAAACACGCTCATAAGCATCCTACCTACACGGTGTTCCGCAATCTGGGGATTAATACTTCCTGTGTGACCCAGACCTCGGCCTGAGGTCAGGTTAGCCTGGTTTAGGAATTAATGACGGGGGAAATGGTGCTCCTACTCTAGTCTTGTCCTGACTGAAAATAATCCAGCCACGTTCAGTCAAGTTGTCCTGTGCACAGTCATCCAAAACCTGCTTGTTTTGGCCACATTTTCTATCTTAACGTTTAATCAAACCGGCAATAAAAAAAACCCCCCAAAAACAATAAGCAAAATGGGACACTGAATCAGCACACACTCAGCCTTTTGTAATGTCTCTCTGTACAGTTTTATTTACATGATACTATTCTGTTGTAATGCTGGATAGCAAGATTATATGTAATACATAAATATCAACACAGTTTTGTTTTTTCTTTTTTGTACAAATTTGCATATAACTAAGAATCAGAAAGGAAAAACTCAAACGGATACATACAGTTAACTTTAAATGAAAAAACAAAACAAAAAACACATCCATACGGGGGAGAAACAAGTCACAAACATACATCGGTTTCAATGTGTCAGGCAGCCATGAAAACACACTGTCGCACAGGTATGTGCACGTGCACTCACACAAAAACACACGCACACTTTTTTCCCCTCCCTTTTTTCCCCCTTACAGTGCTCTATAGCAGAGACACAGAGACCAATAGCTGTTAGACAGATGAGAAGTTACATCTAATCTTGGTATCTATTATTTTTCATAAATCTAGCTCTGGCATGCTCCTGTAGTTCTGTAAACATGTGCTGATAAACTGGGTAGCTCTACAGTCAAAAGGGATAAGGAAGAGGTGAGGACAGAACACATGCACACAGCCCAACACACACACACACACACACACACACACTGTGCTCACACGAATGTTTTGTTAGCGCATTTAAAAAAAAGAAATCATGGTTCACATACCCTAACTCCATCAATGCACTGAATACATGTGCTAACATCAGTACAATGGAAGAGAAAAATAAGCTAATAAAACATAACAGATAATTGTCTTTCAGCAAATAAAACATCTGAAACCCTAAGTTGAATGATATTTGTGAAACACTAAACACAGATGAAGAGTGACTCATGCATTTATCCCATTCATTCATGCCCCTACAATATTGACGCCTACATTGACCCTACCAGACCCATGGGGGAAGGGTGCCATCCTTCCCCTCAGGCCACACGTCGGCTCACACACACATACACACAAACACACACACACACAGTCCGGCAACAGTTGGTGGAACTCCTTCAGCGAGTAATTTGTGTGTCCCCGTCTAGCATGATACCTCCAAACAGCCTCAATCAAAACCCATCAAAGTGAAAGCAAGGTGTGCCGATTGGAGGGGTTAGGGGAATTCACCGACGCCGACTGTCACGATGATCAACTGCTCTGATGGGGTCGAAGCTGACGAAAAAAGTAAAAGGGAAGACAACGTAGCTTAACGCGGCAGCCGTGAGGTAGGTAAAGCTAGGAAAAGACATCGCAACAAATCCCCCCCTCCTCGTGCGAGGCAGGAGACGCTGACCGACTCCAGCGCCGACGGAGCACAGAGCGAGAAGTTCAAAGGTTGAGGGACACAACTTGTATGGACTGTTTCTGTGTAGTCTGAATGCTTTTGAGAGACCAGCCAGTGTCTTGACACGTGGCGGCGCGTGTTAAATGGCCGTCTACGGTTTGGCACAATAATGGCGCCTGGTATGGGTGAGAGGAGCACAGCTTATCCTGGACATGTAGCCTGGTCTGCTCTTAGTAAGACAATACATATTCTTAGAAAAAACAAAACAAAACGTCGGACTGAACGGCGGCAAAAAACGAGAAAAACAAAACAAAAAACCACACCACAGAAAACAGGATAAAAACTAATGAGTTAATCAAAAAAAAAAAAAAAAGAGGGAGAAAAGTGATCATTCATGCATCTTCCTCAGACAGGATCTTTTACGTTTTTCTTTTTTTCCTCTCCATGATCTTCTTGAGGTTGTAATTTTGTAAATCAAGTCTGTTCCATTCTCATTTATGCTCATTTCAAAGGTTCGCACTCATACTCCAGTCTTTTGTCAATGGTGTTTCATTGTTGCTGCCACTGCTGCTCTGTCTCATCTATTATATTCTCTGGATCTTGTCAGCCACCACCACGGGGTTCTCTTTGCGGATCTTGGCGGCAGCCTCGGCCTTGTAATCATAGGGACAGTTGTGCTTGTCAGAGTACCGGTGGATGCCGCAGAACAGGTTGCCACAGCGACAGTCGAAACCTGGAGGCGCAAAAATCAAGGGTTAAAAGCTGGAATGGGAGCGTTTCACAAGTGCACTGACAGAAATTCATGCTGAACTGCGACCTGCTCACTCACCTGTGAGGCCCACTCTCTTGCGGCACATGAAGCACCTGTTCTTCTTAGGTTTGGGGGTGTCACTCTTACTTTCCTCACTGCTAGAAGAGGCTACAGGAGTAGGGCTAGAAGCAGCAGGCTGGCTTACAACTACGCAGAAAGAAAGACAACGGGAGGGAAAAAAAAAAAAAAGTCATAAGTCACGGAAGCCTTTAATGTGTCATTATCCCTTTAATTCCCAGAGCAGCAAACAAGGCTGTTTGTCATACTTTTACAAGACAATGAAAGCCAGTGGCCTCTAAAATGTTGCATTGTTGTCCAAGATAATAGTAATTAGTATTTTCCTTATCTCTAAATTGCCCCTCTTGTTCTTGGCAGCAAAGAATACACTATTCTGAGCAAGCCTCTGGCAGGCAACGTTAAATCTGAGTGTCCTGAGAGTGGAGGTATTTTTAAACAGGTTTATTTTTAGACACCCTCTCTTTCTTGGAGGCTGTAAGTGAAAACCAACAGCGGAGCTTAAGGTATGCAGCGAAGCATCAAAAATAAAACTGAGGCTACAGAAAGAACTATGTAGCAGTGTTTGCCTCGAGAAGTGTGTTTTTTAGCTGTCAACTAGGTATGTGTAAAATGCCTGCAATGTTGCCAGCAACCAATAGGAATGAAAGCATGTTTTTACCAGGCTCTAGGGGTTCAGGTTTGTCCTCTCTGGAGATGCTCATCTCGGTCATTTGCTGAGTCACAGGAAGAGATCCTTGAATGGTTCTGCAGGTTTAACCAGCGGGGAGCGAGGTGAGTCAGTCATCACATTGCTCATTCAATTTCAAGAAAAGTAACCAGCAAACATCACGAGAGCTAATGGCAGCGGATACTGACCTAGACATGTCTGGTGAAGGGGCAGGGGAGGCATCAACCTTTGCTAGACTGGCTTCTAGTCTCTGGATGGCAGAAGCCTCTGAGGTAGGACTAGCAGTTGAGCCTGTATGATGACAATGATAATAAATTTAAAAATCCAAATAAATATAATCCAAGTGATGTGGGTTTGCATGCCAACAAGTGAGCTGAATAATAGAAACTGTTTTCAGCAGTTTCAGGCCTATCTAAAAATGTATTCAACGTCACTTCTCTTTTGGGACATATTCTCCCTTGTTCCTTGTTTCAAAGTACTGATAGTGTTTTGCATCGTGAAAAACTTTAATGTTGGATCACAGAAGTGCTTAAAGGAGCACCCCATCACCCTGACCCTGTCTGTTATTATCCACAGTGGAGTAAAAGCTTTAAATATACTGATTAAAGTTCATGTATTTGTTTACATAGAAACTGATGTAATCAGTCTGAGCTGCAGTCACTCTGAAGGAGAAGACAAATCAAATTTGTGTGTGCGGTCTTACCCATTGGGCCGAGGGGGCTCATGCGGTCGCTGCTCTGCTGCCGTGTCAGGTGTTCCTTGTAGCATACGGAGCACATACCATTGGTTCTTGGGTTGCCATAGAAACCGCAACCTGTGGCACAAAGCATGGGCACTGGACTCTGGTTCGTCTCTTGAGCCATTGCTGAAAGAACGAGGGAGACAGAGTGAGAATGCTTCTTAGACCGACGTGCAGTTTGCAACACCAACACCTCGATCTGACACGTGCATGGAAGAAAGAAAAAAAAAAAAAAAGAACTGAAATGTTTTCCTGGACGCATTTCCACCCCTACCGCTCTTCCTGTTAGTCTGGTTCCAGAGAAACTGGTTGCAGTATCAACATAGCTGACTGATAACACGGCTGTCATTTTATGTAAATTCAGCTTTCTGTTTTGACTTGCCCTTTAGCCTGAATACAGTAATGAATGTGTCTCCGCAGGAATCCCACAGAACAAACAACACTCACTGTTCTCTGTTCAACACCTTTGGCAAAGGCTCGTATGTGCTCTGTTCTACAGCTTTGTTCACTGCAGTGTCACCTCTTCCCTCCTGCCGGCTCTTTTGGTGGTTCTGAGAAAAACTGAGAGGTATTCCCATTATCCCCCCCCATCCTCTGCTTTTTGTAGGCTTTAGTGTCAGCTGTTCTTCTTCCTCATACCAAATTCAGGCCCTTACTTCCTCCATCTAATTAAAAACAAAAGCTCTGACTCACTCGCGGTATCATGATCGCAAAAGAACACACGAAACACTTCAGATTAAATAAGATTCTGTTTTTGCTAAATGGCACAAGGCTATAAGCGATAAACAAAGTAGGTCAGCTGTTTCACAAAGTGTTCCCCTCCCTACCCTTGGCTCTTGCCTTACAAGGCATTTCAAAACCTCCCTAGTCATTTCTCACCACGCATACGCCCAGAAAATGAGCGTGCATGTGCGTAACTTGGCAAAACAAGTAGTCCTGTGACGTTTGCTACCCGTCTTTGTGCAACAGCGCAGGAAGTTGTGTAATGGGAGACGGTGACTTTGAGGTGATTGATCAAAAACAGCCACATGAAAGGACAGATACACATGGAAGGCCTGGATTAGATAGGAAAGAAGAGCTGTGCCTGCCAGCCCTGTCCGGGCCATTTTACAACTCAGCCGATCACCTATGATTCTTCTCCCCGCCCCCCACACACAGAAAATAAATAAAAATAAAATATAAAATCCACACACAGCAACGGGCTCATATTTCCTCTGTGGACAACCTTTGCCCTGTTCTGGTGCAACACAGCAGCTGCTTGCATTGGTGTGAAGCTCGTCTATATTCTGGTCACGGACACAAACAGGGCAGGCGAGCTCAATGTTCTGGCAGTTGGTTTAGAACGTCCTGTCAGTCCACCCGAGGTGTCCTAAATAACAAGCACCATTAGCTATCAGACCCCCACCCAAACCTGTCTTCCTACCACTTCCTCGTTTCTCTTCACCTGGATGTTTTCACCAGTATGTCAATAAAGGGTCTCCTTGGAAAAGCCCACAAAGACCTTTTTTTCCCTTTCATTTGTGTCACGTGTCCAACTGCTGACTGCTGAAAAATACCAGACAGGGGGACTCAGCTAAAAGCTAGTAACTAATGCGTAGCTCAAAATGCTTTTCATTTCAACCCCCTTTATATGGATCATCAGTAATTTCCTTTTAAAGCTGACTGACTTATCAGTTTATCGTGTTGACTAGATATAGACTAGACGATTTTAGCTCCACGTTACGTAGAAACACTTCAATAAAAGAAAAGGTATTGATTTAAATCACATCTGACGATGCAAAAACATATTACAAAAGAGGCCCATAGCAGTTAACACATTAACTTTATGACACAAAGGAACAATGGGTCCAGGTGTTTGATAAACAGCAGGCATGGTAACCTAATATTTACCAAGACCTTATAAGCACAGCGATAAGGTAAAAAAGACATGGCCACGCTGAATACTTCAAAAGACTTGCATGTTTTTCGAAACAAAGGGGGATCTTCCAGAGATACATAAAGCATACTGAGGGTCATTACACATTCACCTCAATCAGTCCCTACCTATAACAAAACATGCACTTGTGAATTATTCCAGACAATCCTATGAAACACTACAGATGTGAAATTGTAAAATACCCCAAACAAAAGGAAGTCGGGGGCTTTCCAGCACAGAGCAGATCATCAGTCACGACCAATAAACCCAACTTCCTTTCACAAAGGATCCAAACCCTTCACTATAACCAAATGTGAAAACTGGTCTGACTAGAAACTATGCCATTTGATTTCTGCGGACAACAAAAACTACTGCGGAAACAAAAAACGTACGTGTGATAATCTCCAGCAAACAAAAGGGGGAAACTGTGCTTCTTTATCAGGCGCAAGCCAAGCTCATATTTCAGGCCCTGCTGGGCTTAAAAAGTCCTGAGTCACACTGAAGGGCAGGGGAGAGAAGAAAAAAAACAAAACATTTGGGCTTGTCACATGCTGTAAAATTTGCTCTTTAAAAATGGACAGTGTTGAAAACAAACCACGAGAAGCCTACGGGAAGATAACGGCACTAATGTTTTCTGAAAACCCACTGTCTAGACAGTGAGGTATCGGCTCCCTTTGTTTCTTCTTTCTTCCTTTGTCTGCAATCTCCCTGCTTCCTGTTTAGACATCGTTTTGTAGTTCGCTTTAATCACTTTATTTGTACTGAAATGCGGTGTTCTGCGTGATTTAAGCGAAGCTATGCGGACAACCACGGTTATATAATCACACTAAGGCACTTAGAAAGAGACTTGGTGATGCCACATAGTTCTACACATCGAGCAAAGCTCGTCTGAGCCAAAGCTGAAACTACTTCCTCCATCGGCCGAAGCCGTGCGAGAACTTATATTCAAGAAAATGTTCTGTAGCAATTTCGAAAGCAACTCTCTCGCCCTGCTTGCCTATTCAGCTTATGAATTTTCTATTTCTAGACAGGAATTAGCTGGCTTTGGTGCCCCATCCCCCAGCTCTCGGGACAAACAGAAAAATAGGCACAGCAACCAACTAGCTCGCTCCCTCCCTTGTTATTTTCACCTCCTTGAAAGAGACGGAATCACGTTCGAGGGCTTTTGACATTTCTACTCAGGAGGAGGAGATGGTGGTGATGGCAACTTTAACAAGCTAAAGAAATGGGGGGTGGAAAAAGCTTGTTTATCACACTCAGCCATCACGCAACGCACCGCCTGACCTTTCAATCCACCGTTAAAGGTCGCCATCACCGACCGCCACCTCTGCAAACACCCATCGTTTGGCTGATTACCTCGATAAGCCGAGCTCACTTCCAAAATCATCCATATTCAGAAAAAAATCCCAAAAAACAATAATCCAAGATCATCACCTGCTAAAAATCGATGAAGTTTCTCGCGAGACGACGGGGAAAAGTGGCCGTTAGTGTGGGCAGCTGGAAAATGTCGATTGATTTCAGGTCCCGGTGAGGTCCTTTTCTCTTTCTTGCTTCGGTTATGTGCCGTCGTCCTCGGTGCCAGACAGGTTTAGAGGGGTTTTAAGTCTCCCTTCCTCGGCCTCCTACCTTCCTTCCTCTCTCTCTTCCTCTCCCGTTCCTTCTGTATGGATGTTTGTTTCCCTCTTTAGTCAGAGGAGTGGCGGTGATGTCACGGGTAAAACAACGTGTCCCCATTGGCTACCCGCGGAGCCCTCGAGCTCTGTGTACAGCTCTGCCAGAAAGGGAGGGCGCTGAAACTCAGTCTGCGCTTGCGCCACTTCGTGATTGCGTTATTACACATCTATTCGTCATCCTCCTACAAGGACGACCATATTGAGTAATCCACCTAAATGATAGGATGAATGAATAATGGTGCTGACAATGAGTGAATTAAAACAAGAAGAATGCAGGTCCGTGATCCGTGATGCCTCTTTGTAGAAGATTCTACACACTTATCTGTGAGATGGCACTATTAATGTGACAGCCTCGCCCCTCCTGCTACTCACATGGCCTATGATTATTTCTGTCAGAAGAACAAAGCAAGTACAGGTTGTAAACATGTTTTCCAGGAGACAAGCCAAGCGGACTCATTTCACAACATTTGGCTACAAACTGCTAATGTCCCAGTTACTGATACTAAATAGTGACCTTGACATTATCAATACTGTTAGGCCCAGTGAGGGCCCAGTCAGTCGTTAGGCCCTGATTTTAACCCTATTTCAAATCAAAACTGCTAACATCAAACAGCTCTTACAAATTGTGGATGAAGTTAAAAATGTTCAGACATTGTAACTATTTTGTCGAGTCAAAGTAGTCTTCACAAAGATAGCTGTATAAGAGAAAAACACCCGAGCACCTGTGTTGATGTTGGGGAAGTTTTCAAGAAAAACACGTGAGCAGCACCATAAGATTGGAATTTTTTTAAAGGTGTACATCTGTTAGAATAATGCCTTGAGGAAATAATAAAGGCTGGCGCTAGTTACTGGACTGTGACCACTGAAAGAGCTTAGTGGGATTTCTGGGAATTTATAAAAGAAACTGAAAAGAGATTTTAGTCACAAAACATTACTCAAAGTGAGCTTTTAGAACAGCAAAATATCTTATTCTGCACAAATACAAGTAGTAGTCCAAATTGTGCCATTATGGGTAAGGCTATATTACCAAAGTAGCTGTGTTAAATATTCCAGTTAAATTAATTTACTAAAAGTAGAAAACATCTTATAAATTATTTTTGGTGGCTTGTCAAATGTCAAATTGGCAGCAAAGGCACTTTGGCCCTCAGTATTTCTAAAATAAAGTCTTTCCTTGTGGTAAAAAATGTTTATAGTGAAACAAAATAGTTGACACAAAGTTTGAGGGGTCGCTTTAATTGACTTAACCCATTGTTTTTACATCAACAGCCACCAGAGCATTACATCCACTGGATTTGTTTTTATGATACAAAATACACCTGTACTCTCCACTCACTTGCAAATGCGTCATACTACATAATTAAGTACATACATAGGGTACTGTGCCTTAAGGTCTAACAAGTCTCTACATATCCCCTCCCACCTTGTCAGCATAACATCACACAAATCCCCAGGCACTACAGGTCAGAGCTGAAAAAAACAAAAAAGTGTTGAAGTCGGGTGGTGTGAGCTTGTGTTTGGGGCGGGGGGATGTTGTCATCTCTCTGTGTGTCGATTCGTGGAAATCTAGAAGCTTACAGAAGTCTGGAAATCACTGAGATTTCTCAGTGTGTTTGATCCGGTTCAAACTAGCTTTATATGGAAACTGAAAAATGGTGGTAGCTAAGTGAAAGCAAAAGTGACTGCTGATCTTCAGCTGACTTTTTCAAGGGGAAGTCCTTCTCTTTCCTTCTTATACACACACACACACACACACACATGCGGAAACATTGCTGCTAAAACTGGTTTCATCATACACAGATGAACAGAGGACAGCTTGTGGTCTGACCTACTTGTCTTTTATTAGCTTCTTGTGCTGTGTCCATTTGGACAGGTTTACTTGATTGCATATTTACTCGTTATTTTTATGGTATATTTTAAGAGTAAAGTATTTTAAAAGAAGAAAGGTAAAAATCATGAAACGACTGAAATGCTTTGTGTTTGACTGGGTGATTTGGAGAGTTAATAAAGCAACTGATCTCCAATAAGCAACATAACTAAAGGAACATAGTGCATGCATGCCAACAAACCCTAAGGAAGACTCCTTACATTATCATAAAACAGCGTGTTTTTTGTACAAGTTAATATCACGTGGCATCACAGTTTTATTATCTTTTGAGATTTTCAGAAAGACAAGCTTTGATGACCATGACTTCTTTTATATAGCCTTTATAACCCGGTCTTTCTTCTCTAATCAAACCTCAGTAAAAAGATTCCAGTTATAGTTTAACTCACAGCTCACATATTACAACACAGGCTCAAAACAGTGCTTGTGGCAACCCACCACGCTGCAGTTTCATGCTAATGGTCTTCTGTGTGTACATACATGCGTGTAGCACTATCCCTCTGTTGACATTAGCCCGAAAGCTTTTCATATGTGAATGAAGAAGGGTGGATGGAAGACTGGGATTACACTGAGGTCTTTGTGCGCATGTGTTGTGTTAATACACAGCCCTGCAGGGAGCAGACGAGAAGGAGCATGTGTTGAAACGTATATCTGTTCAGTATGTGAAGGTTCACGGTTTTCAGTGAGAGGAGGGGGCAGCCGAGGAGAGAGTGGGAGGTGTTGAGTATCGTTACCCATCCCCCTCGCTGTCATAGCTAGGCTTTTGTATCTGTTTGTTGAAGCAGTATGTCCCTTTTTTATACATTAACATGTCATACACGTGAGGGGCTGAGTAACAATGCTGCCGTGGCAACAGATGCCTACAATTTCTTTTGTTTTCTTTTGTTGTGTGTTTTCTTGTGCGTGTGTGTGTTTGTGTAAGGGTGTGAGGATTACTTATGTGAATCTGGAGCAGTCTGTCTGTAGTTACTAGGCAGATATTGGTCGACCCAACACAAAAACACACACACACATGCATGTGCAAACACACACAGAGGCACAGCTTGCCTGTGTCTGGCGTCGGTGTGGTGAGACACTGTCGATAAAGGGGCTAGTGGTGGAGATGGCAGCTTATCCATTTACATAAGCTGTGTGTGGGGCTTGATAAGCTCTGACTAAAACCATCGGTTCTAAACTTGATCTCCCTACCCTGCTCTGTCTACGCTCGGCTTCATGCGCAGCCCCCATAAAGAAGGGGGTGGTACTGTTTGTGTGTAGATGTTTGTGTGGTCTACAGTAAAAAAAAGAGAAGCATTTTTCATGAACAGACTGTGTCTATCTGATGTGGTGGGAGATCAGGGAGAGATTTGCTGAAAATGTTCAGGAAACATTCAGTGAAGCACTTTGGAATTAGAGAATGCTTCCAAGAGATAGGCAGACAGAAAATTAAAGAGACTCAAACCATTAAAGGGGAAGAATGAGCAGCACAACAGGCTCAAATTAAGGACCACTGAGTCTGTTGCTTGTTCTGGTACTGCACACCTCCCCTGAACCTCTCGTGAATGTGCTTCTTGTTATTTGTGAGCAGGGAGGAGTTCCCCAAAAGTTTCCCACCACAGTCTCTATCTAAAGTCCCTCCTCCTCCTTCTTTCCTCTTCACACACAGGCCTCACTGTACACGGGTATCTGGGTAATTGTTGGATTAATATGGAGTGTGTGTATAGACTTGTGCACACATGGTTCATGTAAAAGGCCAATGAAGAGGTGATGCATATGCATTTAAAAAAAAAATCAGTTTCCATTTACAGGCTCTGTGTGGGTTTGCCCTTCACAGCTGATATAAGACACTCTATGTATGACCTGACCACATGTCTGCATGTGGTGATCAAATGTGAACCCCTGCATGTGTGTGTGTGTGTGTGTTGGTGTGCAGCAGATGTCCTGTGGCCCAGACTGGCTGGTCTTTGTTGCTGCTCCCTCGTGCAGACGGGCCTAGCCACGTGCTCCTCTGACTGCAAGGGCAAGCCACGCCTCCACCACTGTAATCTGTCAATTGCAGCAGCCAAGTCCCACCCATAAAAACACCCACAGTCTGCCAAGGCCTGCTTGCCTGCTCGATGACGCTGCTTTACTCACGCATACTTACCATGCTCTCTGTTTGTCTCTCGCTCACACCTACACACATCTGTTGCTGGCCCGTGAACATGGTGTGCAAATTTGAGCAGCTCACTTTCTCTTCATCCATGTAAACCGTTTATTTTCCCCTTTCCCCCTCTGCCTGCTTTTGATATATTGCAGTGTGAAGGTATTTTTTTAAGCATTTATTTCCGTGTTGGAGAAATAGTCAAATCCCCTCCTCAGAAACACCCAGAAACAGGAAGAAGGAATTTCTTGAGGGAAAAAAACACAAGACAGGGAAACATCTAGATGGGCAAGTAGTAAAGACTTGCTATTAATCCTGGCAAAATGCCAACAGCAACACTTAAAGACGCCTGTTTTTCTACAGTCTGTACTATTGATAAATGGGTCTAATCTTTGCTCAGGTGCAGTCACTCATCCCAGATAGTCTTTGGGGTAAATAATCTATTGAAAGTGCACATCAAACATTGTGCCTTAGACATCCTTATATGCCAGGTCTCTGTTTACAATGATTACGTCATTTTTAGTCCCCCCTGGCAAATGTCTATAGTCTGAGTCACACCTGGATTAGCTTGCACTGTCCTCTCAGCTCTCTTCTTTCTCCCTGACAAAAACAGCCAAGTTTTACCCTTAGGGCCAAAACCTCCTGCTGCTTTACATTTAGTGTCAACAGTCGTGCAACTCAGGCAAAATAAATGCTATACAAAGTTCACTGGTAGATTGTTGTTATCAGGGA
This sequence comes from Diplotaxodon limnothrissa, assembly GCF_057381915.1. Classification (NCBI taxonomy): domain Eukaryota; kingdom Metazoa; phylum Chordata; class Actinopteri; order Cichliformes; family Cichlidae; genus Diplotaxodon; species Diplotaxodon limnothrissa. Next base: position 14,694,459 of record NC_140607.1, on the reverse strand, counting down.
AACACAGGCAGGCTTTCTGCAGAAAGTGTTTACGAATTTGTGTTTATTACCCAGTACAGCTGGAAAAGAACTGGTTTTGGTGATGCTTCTCTAAAGTAGACCCCCCCCCCCCCACACACACACACACACACACACACACACGCACAAACACAAAAACTCCACATATTTATTTTGGCATAGTACAGTACAGTGCCTGTAACCCTCACTAGACATCCTTCCTCTAAGTCTATGCTGCTTTTCTCTGGCCTGCATTAGGGGACAGGGGGCTTGGCTACAGACATATTCTGTTACAGAAATGCTATTTGACTCATACAGTACATGCAGGCAGTTTGCAGGTCTCAGTAGTCTTTTATCAAATGATGAATCACTGTCTAACGCCTGCACACTGATATCTACATTGGCTGTTTAACTAAAGAGCAACAGAAATGCACAGATAAACTCTGCGTTGCATGCACTTCAACATGCTCCTATCATTTCATGCTCACTCGCTCAGTCTCTTAGACATGTATGAGTTTATGTATATTTCTGTATAATTTCTATTATTATTATTATTCCCAGTAAATACGCCTCTTTTGGGTTTTGTTTTGTATACTTTTACAAATATTTTTTATATATATAATATTTTCCAGCAACCAATCAAGGCAATATTTTTTTTATTCTTAAATGTCATCTATACTATATTTTAGACAGTGTGAAGCTAAAAAAAGATGAAAGGTGGGCTTGTTTGTACAGGCTTCTGAACCGTTAAGGCTTGTTGCTCCCACATGCTAAGAAAGCATGGTGGTGCAGCGGTAAACAATGCCAACTCATAGCAAGAAAGGCGTGGGTTGTCTGAGGAATTTGCAGTAGTGCTGAGGACGAAAAGTGTGCTTTCACCTTTCCCCCAAACAAAGTGGGCATGTTTTTCTGTTTTTCCGAGTCTTTTTTCTTTTTCATCGACCTGAAACATTTCATCTTTTATTTTTAACAAAATCTTAACTGCATTTGGCCATTTGGCAAAATTGTCTTTTAAGCAGCTTCTCAAGTTTTGCTGGATGAGTAAAATCTAAGAGAAAATGACCGGTCATCAGCTCACTTGTGTCTTACAAATTCCAAGTTTTTAATAAGTTTCATTTTGGTCTCTATTGGTTGCATTCAGTAGCAACTGCTGCTCTCAGAGTCCTTTAAATTGTTTAAATTTTGTTTCACAATCATTTTTGTACTGGAATAAATGTGAATGTGTTGCTTTTGAATATGCTTTAAATCTACAAGTAATGAGTAACAAGCAGTTTCATAGCAAGGTAACTTTATTCCCTGATTATTCCATAGCAAACTTTGCAGTCAGTGATTCCCAGTGAGTGTTGAACTTGCATTTGGGAGCAAGTTCAATTCTTGGAATGCTCATATGAGGCTCAAAGAGATGTTGACGCAAATGATGGAATCTGTATTTAGACTGAGTAATCCAAACGAATATACAGCAAAATTTTAGGACACAAGTAAGATCAGTTAGACCAAAAGTCCTGGAAGAAAAAGGAAGACAACTAAAGTGAATGATTGCCAAATTCGTTCTTTAAGAAAACCACTTTACAATATCCAACAAGTTGAGGACAGTCTCATTGAACTATTATTGTCAAAGTCTACAATGAAGAGAGACCTTCATTAATTGAAATACAAGTTTATAGAATATTTGGTTTACAACAAGGTCCAAACCAATGGTTGAATTCAAGTACAGAAAGACCAGATTAGACTTTGCCAGAACAAATCTAAACGAAGCTGCACTGGTTCTTCTTTGGACAGAAGAAAGATTAACCACATTATCAAACATGTTTTAGGAAGCGTTACAGCATTGGTATGTGCGGCTGCCAGTAGAACAGGATCTCAGGTATTTACTATTTTTATGTGACTGCTAATAGAAATAGAAAGATACAATTCTGAAGTGTACAGGGTTATACTCTCTGCTCAGATTTAGCTAAATGCTCCAAAAACTGATTAGCTAACACTTCACTGGGCAAATCAATAATGAGCCAAAGCAAACTCCAAAAGCAACCGATGAGTTTCTCAAGGTAAAGAAATTGGATATTATTCAATGGTCAACACAGTCACCTGACTGCAACCCAACAGAGCATGCTTTGCAATTACTGAAGACAAAAATTAAAGGTGGGCGGTAGAGACCCACAAGCGAGCAGCAACTGATGGTTGCTGTAGTAAAGACCTAGCAGAACATATTTGGTGAAGTGCGCAGATTCTAGACTTCAGGCAGTCATTGACCGAGTATTAAAAGCAATCCTCATATCTGAAAATTGAATCCACTGTGGTTACAAAATTGGAAAAATTGTGCCATTCTCCAAGTACTTACAACCTAATATGTATACCTGTATGTTGGCTGTGAGGTTCAGGCAGGGAAGTATCTCTAGAACAGCTTTTGTATCTGTCAGACAGGACTTTCTTGCTTACCGTATCACACCTTCGTAACTGAATCTCTGTCTTGTGATCTGTCATGTGCCTCTGGCTGTATGCATTGTGCTTCCTTTTGTGCAAAAAATAGATATTCCTAACAGGTATCTCCTACCTTTGTTATGCAGAAAATATTTAATTGCACACCTCAGACACGCCTCTGATGATCTGTATTAACTCTATATAAGATGATACATACTTTTCTTACACCTAAAAATTTTCAAGACATTGTTTTAAACGTGACGTAAACTACTATCTCTTTATCTTCTTTCATTAAACTTATCCTGCTTAATGTAGGTATCTCAACACACCAGGCTTTGAAGTTCAACAATCTTGTGAATTGCTTATTCCCTTATGTTTCTGCCAATTCAATTCAATTCAATTCAATTCAATTCAATTCAATTTTATTTATATAGCGCCAAATCACAACATAAGTCGCCTCAAGGCGCTTCATAGATACAGAGAAAAAAAACCAACAATCATATGACCCCCTATGAGCAAGCACTTTGGCAACAGTGGGAAGGAAAAACTCCCTTTTAACAGGAAGAAACCTCCGGCAGAACCAGGCTCAGGGAGGGGCGGCCATCTGCTGCGACCGGTTGGGGTGAGAGAAGGAAGACAGGATAAAAGACATGCTGTGGAAGAGAGACAGAGATTAATAACAGATATGATTCAATGCAGAGAGGTCTATTAACACATAGTGAGTGAGAAAGGTGACTGGAAAGGAAAAACTCAATGCATCATGGGAATCCCCCGGCAGCCTACGTCTATTGCAGCATAACTAAGGGAGGATTCACGGTCACCTGGTCCAGCCCTAACTATATGCTTTAGCAAAAAGGAAAGTTTTAAGCCTAATCTTAAAAGTAGAGATAGTGTCTGTCTCCTGAATCCAAACTGGAAGCTGGTTCCACAGAAGAGGGGCCTGAAAACTGAAGGCTCTCCCTCCCATTCTACTTTTAAATACTCTAGGAACAACAAGTAGGCCTGCAGAGCGAAGTGCTCTTTTTTTTTTTTTTTGCCTGTCCCGTTTGGCTCTTTTGCCATCAGAATTGTTGTCTAAAGGCAAACAAAGATGCCCAACGGATTTACTTTACCAAATTGACCATCCCAGCCTTGCCGTAATGGTCCATTTGATTCACCTTTTATTGTTTATTTTATTTTCACTTACTGAATACGGGACAGACTTGACTGGGGGAAAGAAGGGGAGAAAGAAAGAGGGAAAGAGAAACAGCTGAGAAGAGGGACGGGGGAGAAGGGCAAAAAACAAAAACCAACATGTGTGGGTGGTTGTGGTGGAGCGGGAAGAGGGAGGCAGCTGGAGATGGGGAGGGAAGGAAGGGAGGGGCAAGTGACCCCTCCCTGGGGCCAGCTCCCCCGCTGACCCCAGTAGGCACCCCCATACTCCGCGACCCGCCAGGGAAAGGGGGCCCAGGCCCATCCAGACCGGGGCCCAGTGCAGCAGCGCCTCCCGGCCCCACAGAGCCCGGGACAGTCCACCCAACCGCACCACAGAGAAAACTGCACCCACCCCACCATCCACTCATCTTCCAGACTACATAAGACAATAAACACCCAGGCTGAGATCTTCCTCCACCTCTCCTGTATCTCCCCCTCCTGCAGAGGGAGCTCCTGAGGAGAGGAAAGCTCCTGCAAGATGTGACAATCTCCCCCACCAGTTGAAGAGCCCCCCAGGTGGCTCGATGCACCGGCGGCACCCTGCTCCAGGGCTGGGCCCCCATGCACCCACCCGCCCACAACCCCGGCAACACACCAACCAGGACCCAAGCCCCCGAGGCCCGGTCCGGGTCCCAGCCCAGAGACGGAGCGCCCCCAGAACCTCACGCCCATCCCGGACCCACCCAGGGGCAGCCAGGCTACCAGGTCAGTAACCCACGTCCGTCAGCACAGACCCTCCCCTAGCCCCGCTGCACGCAGCTGCGAGGAAACAGTCACCTGAGAGCCAACAGAGCCCCTAACCGGACATGACCGCTACCCCGGGTTGAGCCCCCCAAGGAAGATGCCTCCGGGGAACCCCCCGACGCCCTAAGCCTGTCCCTACCCCCACACCAATCACAACAGTGAAGGCGGGACCAAACTATGACCCCCCCACCCCCACTAGGTGATGGAGCTGATCAAAGGAGCCCAGAGCAATTGATCTGATGTGGTGGCAGAGGCTGTATCAAGACTAATGTAATCTAATAGATAATTTCTATATTGGTTAGAATTAAGATTATTTTTATTTTTCCAGTTCATGAGGACTGTTTTCTTGGCTATGCATAGGGCAGTGAAAACCATATGGGCGATATTCTTTTCTGAAGTGACATTATCTAAGCTGCCCAACAAACACACTAAGGGGGAAGTTGGAATGTTACATTTCAGACACTTCGATAAGTCTTCACATATCTCGCGCCAAAACTTCTGAACTGGTGGACAGAACCAAAGAGCGTGGATATAATTGTCCGGTGAATTGGTTTGGCAGTGTGAGCAGTTGTTGGTAGACGTAAAGCCCATCTTGAACATCCGATGACCTGTATAGTGCACTCTATGTAATATTTTGTATTGAATTAATTGAAGACTGGGATTTCTAATTAGATGAAAGGGTTTTAAGCAAATCTGAGACCAGAAGTTTAGGTCTAAGTTAACTGATAAATCCGCTTCCCATTTTGCAATAGGAAGTGATATTGATTCATCTGTTTTAGAAAGCATTCTGTATATTTTGGATAGTAATTTGGGGGTTTTAAGAGTAAGAAATTGAACCACACTTGGTGGTGTTTGTAGTTCAACTTGACCCGGTTTAAATTTCTTTTTTACTATGGATTTAATTTGTTGATATTCTAAAAATCTTTTCTTGTTGATCCCATATTGTGTAACTAGTCCATCAAATGAAATAAATTCTGTTCCTTCAAGTATATGTTCTAAATATTTGATTCCTTTACCACTCCAATCTGAAAAGTTTATCATATTATTGTTTTGTAATATGTCAGGGTTGTTCCAGATAGGTGTACGTTTGCATGGGATTAATGAAGACGCCGTCAATTTTAGAAACTCCCACCATGCTGTCAGAGAAGAGCTGATGTTGATGCTTTTAAAGCATTCATGTCGTTGGATGTTTGAACTGATAAATGGTAGGTCTGAGCGAAGTGCTCTAATAGGGTGATATGGTACTACAAGGTCATTGAGATAAGATGGGGCCTGATTATTTAAGACCTTGTATGTGAGGAGCAGGATTTTGAATTCAATTCTGGATTTAACAGGAAGCCAATGAAGGGAAGCCAAAACAGGAGAAATCTGCTCTCTCTTTCTAGTCCCTGTCAGTACTCTTGCTGCAGCATTTTGGATTAGCTGAAGGCTTTTCAGTGAGTTTTTGGACATCCTGATAATAATGAATTACATTAGTCCAGCCTGGAAGTAATAAATGCATGAACTAGTTTTTCAGCGTCACTCTGAGACATGATATTTCTAATTTTAGAGATGTTGCACAAATGGAAGAACGCAGTCTTACATATTTGTTTAATATGTGCATTGAAGGACATATCCTGGTCAAAAATGACTCCAAGGTTCCTCACAGTGTTACTGGAGGCCAAGGTAATGCCATCCAGAGTAAGAATCTGGTTAGATACCATATTTCTAGGCTTTTCAGGGCCGAGTACAATAACCTCAGTTTTATCTGAATTAAGAAGCAGAAAGTTAGCGGCCATCCAGGTCTTTATGTCTTTAAGATTGCCAGGAAAGGGATATTGCTATATTCACACTCAGGTGAGATAACTTTGTTTTTATTGTATTGTTTAACCTATTCTTATACAGGCAATTCCATTGAGACTCAATGTCTCATTTACAATAGAGGCCTGTTTTAGACAAGTTTTACTCCAAATTTGCAATACCCTGTCCTCTGCCTTGGCAATGCTTTGTCCAAATTCTGCTGCCAAGCTTTTGGCCACATCATCCAAGAGGTCTCATGTAACACAGGTTTAGACTGTCGGTTCATTTGTTTGGAGCCTTGTGTGGCAAAAACCTCTGGCTACAAAGCAGCAGAATACAAATTTTGCTTTTTTTTTTTTTTAAAAAAAAAACGTCACTCTCTGCTCTAGTAGCCTTGTCAACCTTCCTCATCTTGCCACTTCACTGACACTCTCATAGCTGCATCTCACTTTAGCTTTAGAAAGCCGATACCCTTCCCATTTTTTTCTTGTACACATGCACACAAACATGGTGTCATGTCTCTGAAACTCTGGGCTTTCCTGCACAAGGTTACAGACAGTCATGCAGAAAACAAGTCACGTGACTATAAAACATAACTTTAAGAAGGTTGATGTGTCATCCTGTCTCTTCCTGTTGTTTGGAATCCACTTTGGACTCAGTGTAGAGCAACACCACCCTCTACAGGTTCTTTAACCTTGATTTCATCTCTCCGTATCTAAGAGTTACATTTTTATGAGCTATAAGTTCATCCAATTCTTTTAATCGTCTGAGTCTAATATCCATCATTTATTCTGTTGTTATTATATATTAATGTGATTTCTTTAACTGAAAAAAAAATCTTTCTACATCTGATTTAATGATCACATGGTTTGTTGTGTATGAGCCACTTTCTAAAATGTAAATATTTTCACCTTCTCTCTAAATCCAAAGAAGAAACTAAGGTCTAACTAACCAACCAACAAAAAAAAGGATATTTAAGCTCAAATGTAAGTTTTAAAAACATTCATACTTTTGTGTAGCCACAGAGCAGACTCAAAACAGACTTAATGGCTCTGAATTAGGCTCAAAACCAGACATACTGGAGTCAGACAAGACCACTTTTACAGTATGTTCTTCAACAGTTTGCATCAAAACACAATTAAATCCAAATTTATTTATTTCAAACACATACTACGTGGCACATATTACTATTTATTCAGAAATGACGGGGATATATGTTGAAGAAAGTGTGTGGGAAAACAGTTTCATTGAACTGCTGGGTATGTAAATAAAGAAAATCGGAACCCTTTACCCTCCTTGAATCAAGGGTCCAGTTTACTTCTCGGGTGGGCAAGGATCCGGAGCTGGTGCATGAGGTTGAGAAATAGTGGCTAAATATAACTGTCCTCACCTCAGTGTAAAGCTTGGGCTCTGGAACCAGTTTCCTGTAGAGGGGCTGAATTCTGTTCCACTCTGGAGTTGGTTTAGGTAGTGGCGGTAATCCCACAACCAGACTGCGGACATCGGAGGTGAAGGGAGCTGTCAGGCTTATTGGGCTTATTGAACCCCAGGGGCAGCTGACAGGTACTGGCACCACCAGTGGAGTGCACCTTTAGTCGTAGCTGGGGTGAAAATTCAGGTGCATGAGGAATTCAGTAAGACAAAGGAACAAGACTTGCAAGACAAGACTCACGTCTCTGCAACATTGCCTGATGAACTGAGGTGGTGATTCTGGATTGGGAGAATGGGGTGATTGTTGCCCTGGGGGACCAGAGTGGGACCCCCAAATATAGGGGGCTCACACTCATCATTTTTTCCAAGGAAGTCGATACCAAGGTACCCAAGGTACTGCAGGGGAGACTCAGGAGGAGCAATTCGGTTTGCGCCCTGGATGAGGAACACTGGACCAGGTCTTTATCGTCTTGAGGATATTTAAAGGTGCTTTGAAGTTTGCCCATCCAGTCTACAGTGACAGAAATTGAAATCACCAATTGAGTATGTCTGGGTATTGTCCATGAGTGAGGGGAGAGTGGAGCGTGAAAAGAGAGACATGCACTTCAAAGTGCTGCTAAAAGTGGTTGAAATTAGTTTCCTTCAATAGGTGGCTTGGTTCTTCTTTAGAGATAGAATTAGGAGCTCAGTTATCTGACAGGGACTTGGAGTAGAGAGTAGGTGGTTCAGGCATCTGGCTAGGATACCTCCTGGGCAAGGTTTTTTGTCGTACTGGGAAGATGTCCTGGGGCAGCCCTCGGACTCACTTGAGAAATTTTATCTCTCAGCTGGCTTGAGAATGACTCATCGTCCTCCCAGATGAGGTGAAAAAGGTGGCTGGGGTGAGGCAAGTCTGGGCTTCTCTGCTGAAGCTGCCTCCACGACATAAACACAGGTAAGTGGTAGAAAATGGATGGATGGATTGAATGCTTTCAGGACACTGATAGATATTGGTATTGGTAGTATTTTTAGGTATTTCAGGTATTGTAAGGTGAATGCAACTTTTTAAACGTCACTTTTCCATTTCTCACTGAACCCCAGCAACTCAATCACAATGAAATTACACAAAGCCATATGTCAAACAGTACTGACCTTCACTTTGGCTGGCTGCTCAATTAACCCCCTCTGCTTTGGTCTTTCCACCTGCATAGTTACAAGTACACACTCGCTCATAAACATTCACACACAGCCACATAAAGAAAGTCATAACTGTTTTGAATAATTGATTGCTAGTGAAATTGTGTGGCTCTAGGGTTTCCAGGCTATCAATGTCCCTGTTTCGGGTCAGTGGGTGGCGAGGAAAAAGTAAACTTCTCATGCGAATTACTCATCATGTACCAGCCCTAAACACTCACCCCCACCCCCACACACATTTGGATAAGTTGCATCCTCACCTGAGATGCAGAAGATGTAAAAGGAGGGAGACCAGCGTAAGACCACTGAAACACTGTAGCTTTACTCTTTTTCTAGCTTACATGACCTCTGGATGGTGGAGAAATTCTTCCAGGACCATGAGAGGAAGATGCCTCGGGACAGTCTGATCACCTCTGAGAATGACAGTAAGCCCATTAGCATGCTTTTACATATTCTTCAGAGTTTTTATGACGGCAACACATTAATTCTTTGTGGCTGGGATGATACAAGTCGATTAGATTTACAGGCCTTTACTGGAAAAAAAATCTAATTTCTACACAAATATCAACATGTTTATTAGGGAAAATGTTGATATTGGTAAATACTCATTAGTTAAATAGAGGAAGAGCTTTTGGTCTTTGTGGTAGTTGTAGCTATGATAACTGATTTGAGTGTATTTTTCTGACAAAACATCCTAATTTATTGAGGTTAATGTTCAGTAAGATGAAGTACAGTTACTTGATGTCTGCCTCTAATTAATAAAATCATTAAAACGCCAGCTATTGCCCAGCACAAAGATGTTTAATCACCCAGTTCTTGCCTCCTGTTCACTTTGCTGCATATTTGGGAGCTGGCCTCTTGCCCTTGGCTGTCTCCCCCATCCTTGTGGGTTTAGTCATCCCGTCTCCCTTCATTAAGCCATTGTTTGCCTCTTTTGTGCCCTTCTGCTGCACCCAGCCATAATGACCCATGTGATGGCCACTCCGGTTACACTAAGGACACACATCAAAAGGCCGACTACATAAATATCTGTTCAGTCTGTCAGTGGTCCTCTTTGTTTTCCTCTTCATCCCCCTTTAGTGCACAATAGTTCGAGGTGCATAATGAGGTAGGTTAAGCTCCACCAGTGAAAGGGTTCACTGTGGTATTGGAGATGTGAAAAAAAACAAAAAACAGAAGGGCTGGATTTATAAAGAGGTTATCTAAAAGGTTTAGTTATGTTGTAGAGAAGTCAGATGTATTTATCTTAAAAATAACAAATGTAAAGTTGCAGGAAAAACACAGCACGATAATGTTAAAAATGTTTTATATCATGGAATACAATATTCAGAAAGAGAAAGAATTAATACTACTCATCTCGCTGCAAACCTAAAAAAGCTCTTAAAACAACATCTGGTCTGTGAAATAGCAGGAAGCCTACATGTCTTGCTTTCAGCAAATCTTTCCTTTCTTATTATTTTTGTAGTTTCTGTGTTTGCAATATGTACTTTATACTAAATCTGCACTTTAAAACATCATTATACTGTATCAATTAGGACTTAACATGATCAATAATGACACACATTTGTCAGTTTTTAACCAGGAGATCTTAAACTTTCCAGTAATCTAATTATGATCATCACTCATGCTGAGTAACTTAAAAAAGTTGTCTAAGACCTAAGTTTGTCTTTTCTGTGGACCCTTAAATTAAAGGCATCACTTTAAAAGGCACATTCTTTGCTACAAATATGCTCCCATACAACTAAACTACAGTCTTAATTTTTAAATTCATATATACTCAATGGACATTTTATGGAAACTTATCCTACTGGAATCAGAAATTTTGACTCTACAATCCAAACATCACAGCAGAAATCACCCAGAGAAAAAGCCTTGAGAACTGCTGCTCACTGGACATTTTCAAACCATTCTCTGTAAACACTAAAGCATCTCTGAAACACTCAGACCATCTGGCACCAATGACGATGACACATTCAAAGTCACTTAGAGCAGCTTTCTTCCCCATTCTGATGCTCAGTTTAAGCTTCAGCAGGTCATCTTGACCTCGTCTATGCGTCTAAATGCATTGAGTTGGTGCCATATGATTTGCTGATTAAATATTGATTTTAAAAGACAGCTGAACAAGTGTAACTAATGAAGTAGCCACTGACTGTATTAAGCTGGGACTCTGGTAACAGAAAATAGAGGGGAGCCTCAAGGTCATGAAAATTGCAAAGACTTAATGGGTTCCAATGTGATGAACACTCATCTATTTGTAGTGTGCTCATATCAAACTTGCCCTGATGATTAAAACAAAGTTTAGTTTGTGTGAGAACATAATTTTTAAAAGACATGATACCACAGATTATCGAATTTAAAAATGAAGCATAAGATAAAACGATTATGAGGCAAATGCAGTTATTATGGCTAAGATGAAAAAAACAAGGTATACTCAATTCTTTAATTAATTTTCATTGATAAAATATCTGTCTCCCATTGTTCACACTGGACTGGATTTTGCAGGTACTTATGCAGATGAAGGTTAGTCTTCAGCTTGTTTATTAAAAATACTTTAAATAAGCAAAATTACTAGAAAAAACAAAACAAAACAAAAAAACTTTATTAGACTTTATTTATGTTTGACTTTTGGCAGAAGAATAATTCCATGCTCGTGTTTCGTTTCTTCACACAGATGCTCCACTACTGTTGCCACCAACACACTTTGAAAATCATTTGAAGTTCTTTTGATTTTCCTCAGTCATCACAGTACTATCATGCCTTAAAACATGTGATAGCATGAGAGAGGAAAGGAAACTATTTAATTTAGCACGAGCCAACTTCACAGTATCAAAAGAAAACTTTCTGTGAGCATCGCAGTGAAAAGAAAGCAACAGTACTGACAGATTGACAGTGTTATGTGAGTATAAATAGTAAGAAGTTAACAAAAAGTAATGTTTAAATGTCAACTGCAGGTGAACAAGATGCAGATTTGTCCTTGCAAGAGGAACATGAGAGTAAAACACACAGAACAAAAAGAAGAGATGGTGACAGGCAGAAAAAGAAGAGGAGAAATGAGAGAAGAAAAGGAGGAACAAGAGCGGGAGAAGGGGAAGAGGATTTACAGGCCGTATCTGAGAAAAGAGAAAGAAGCAAGCGAAAAAGAGCTAAGAGTAAACAAGAAACAAGCAGAAGAGAGAACAACGAAGAGGAAGAAGCTCAACTGACAGGTGGCAAGGGAACAAAAGCAAGAAAGGATATCAGAAATGAAAAAACACGCAGAATGGAGAAGGAGGAAGTGCGAGAAGTTGATGAAAATGTTGATAAGGGAAAAAAGAAACAGGGAAGTACCAAAAAGGGAGAGAAGAAAGAAGATGGAGGTAAACAGCTGGTAAAGGAAAAAGCCCGGGACATAAAAAAAAAAAAGCACAAGAAGGCTGAAACAAGGTAGTGTATCATCTTATAATTTCACCTTATCTATGGAAAACTCTGTCAGTTAGACAAAAAAAGGGCCCTAAAAGACATTAATGCTTCAGTTCAGAGCCAGAGACAAGCGAAGAGGATGATGATGAAGAAGAGGACAATGACAAGGATGTGGTGAGGCCGGAGTGTCTCTCTCCAGAGGAGCTGGAGAAGCTGAAGGAGGCAGTGGATGAGAGGAAGAAACTGATCCAAAGTCTAAGGGGAAAACCCTGGCCAATGAAAAAGAAACTTGTCACTTTAAGGTACTTCATATGGATAAATCATTCTGATTTGTTCTGCTGTAATTCAAAATACCAGAAGTATTTTGAACTCTAATATTTGCTTTTTTATTTCAGGGAGTCTCAGGAGTTTGTGGAAAAATATGAAGGTGCCTTGGGAAAGGGAAAAGGCAGGAAGCTCTATGCATACAAAGTCCTGATGACCAAGGTGAGGACTTACTTTTACTTCTTTATGTAATCATTAAATAACATAAACAAATACACGATTCATTAAAAAAATTATTCATATCATTAGAAATGGATGAAATTCCAACGGGACTTTGAAAACTTCAAAACTGCATGCATCCCATGGGAGATGAAAATAAAGGAGATTGAAAGTAGGTGTGCTTTTATTTTTTAAATACAAAGGGCTGCTCAATAGTCGCATATATCATTTCTAATTTCCAAGGCCTTATCTTTTCTGTGAGAAGCAGGATAGCTTACATTGTGGTTTTATAGCAGATGCACATATTCATTTGTTCATATGTTATTTTGTACTCTGCTCTGCAGGTCATTTTGGCTCCTCAGTTGCCTCATACTTTATCTTTCTGAGGTGGATGTATGGCATCAATATGATCTTGTTTGGTCTGACCTTTGGCCTGGCTATGGTACCGGAGGTATGCTGTCTTTTTTTTCATGCACCGCACCTGAATTATGTCTTTTGCATTTCCCCCCAAAAACGATGTAATCCTTCTCTGTGCATTTTGCTTACAGGCATTAATGGGGCGACCTTATGGGAGCATGCCAAGAAAGACTGTCCCCAGAGCTGAGGAGGCCAGTGCGATGGACTTTGCTGTTCTTTGGGACTTTGGGGTCAGTGGGTATTATTTTATTTGTCTTTGTTGGCAATTTCTCCTCTGATGTAGTAATAAATAGTCACCCCCAATTAAAGTATTGTATCCACAGGGTTACGCACAGTACTCAGTCCTCTTCTATGGCTACTACAACAATCAACGTACGGTGGGCTGGCTCAAGTTTCGCATGCCTCTGTCTTACTTCCTGGTTGGTGTCGGTACAGTGGCCTATAGCTACATGGTGGTCATCAGAACGTATGTTTGCTATGTCTATATACAAAAGACAAATCTATTCTATCCACAGTGTTTTAGTGAATCATGTACTTACTTTTAAATTAAAGGATGGCACGTAATGCAAATGAATCAGGGGTCGGCGATGATAACAGCTTCAATTTCAGCTGGAAAATGTTCACCAGCTGGGACTACCTGATAGGAAATGCTGAAACAGCAGACAATAAGTTTGCTTCCATCACCACCAGCTTCAAGGTTAGTGCAGCTCACTGTCTGCTTTCCAGTATGCTGATTAATGCAAGCCAAGTATCATACAGTACATTACACTCTACCACTTCTTCTACCACTATAGGAGGCAATCTTAGAGGAGCAAGAGAGCCACAAGGATGACAACATCCATCTGACTCGATTCTTGCGTGTGCTGGCCAACTTCCTGGTCTTGTGCTGCTTAGCAGGAAGTGGATACCTCATCTACTTTGTAGTGCGGCGTTCTCAGAAATTTGCCTTAGATGGACTGGAGAATCACACGTGGTGGGAAAGGAATGAGGTAGACATGAGAGAAAGAGAGAGGGGGAATTAATGAGAAATAACATTTACAAAAGGAAGTTTATGAATAATTTTGGCTGCAAGCAAAACTTGCTGAGGTTTAATTAAATAATATTTAGAATTTGTCCTGCAGTTCTTGTCCAAGGCCAAAATAGTGACAATAAAAAGTGCAATCCAAACCCAAAGAAAGGAGTTTTATAGTTTAACATAGTCACTAAGGAGCATTTTGGGAAAGTGATCAGGTCATTTGGAGAGGGGGTGTGGTGGGTGAGTCCAGATAAGATTCTTTACACAAGGTGAGAGCAGGTGAGAGTGCTGTGAGTATTTCTGGAGGAATGGACCAGTTTGACTGTGACGGGTAAGTAAATCTGAGAAGTGAACTTCTCTATGGGAACTGGGGGACACTGGAAAGCATCGAAATAAAGGCGTTAGACTTTAAAGTTTACAGGAGAGCATAAAGAAGCCTGCTTAGCAGTCAGGAGAAACGCGTAATCTGACTGGATGTTGGAGATGTTTCTTAAATATTGGCTGATGATGAAGCAGATAAGTAACAAGTTCCATACCTGAGCAAACTCACCTAGACCCAGATCTAAATGTTGAAGTTCGTTAGCTGTAGCACATACCACGTGTTCTACATAAAGCTGTTTGAGGTGAGTTGTTAAAATATTCTCAGTTTGCTCTGTGAATTACACTGAGGAAGAAATTTTAAACTGACATTTTGAGTCATGTGAAAAATAAAGTTTTCACAAGACTTTATGTAGACCATGTTGAAGACAGCAACACAGTTTACGTTTGTAAATTTCACCTGAAAAAACCACAAGACATCTGGACCAATGTCCTCTGAACTGACAAGACCAAAGTGGAGATGTTTCGCCATTAGCACCATGTTTGTGAAAAACACAGTAAAAACCAAACACAGAATATCAGCAAAACTGCCTCATACCAACTATTAAGCATGGTAGTGGAGGGCTGATGATTTAGGGTTATTTCACAGCCACAGGAACTAGGACCTTGCAGATATTGAACTGAATAAATGCATACTAAAGTATTCTAGAGTCAAATGTTCATCAAAGGACATCTGTCTGAAAATCTGTCTGAAAGCTAAAGACCTGCCTATGAGCTACAACTCTGCAATCATGGCATGTACTTAGTTTTCACAGGAGTGCACACCGTTCATGTCAATGGTAATATTCTGCCCAGATTTACAGCGATCACAGCCACCAGCTATTCAGTTGCATCAAATGTCATTTTTGTAAGGCGTTATACAAAGTTACACACTAAATAAAAAACCCATGCACTCCCAAGTTGTCCTCAGAGTAATTACATTAGTTTTCTGATGTATTTCTCAGGTGAACATGGTCATGTCATTACTGGGGATGTTCTGTCCGATGCTGTTTGATGTAATCAGCACCCTGGAGAACTACCACCCGCGGGTTGCCCTGCAGTGGCAGCTCGGTCGCATCTTTGCCCTCTTCTTGGGAAATCTCTACACCTTCATTATTGCACTCATGGATGAGATCAACCTTAAAGTGAGAAGTCATTGTGTATCGATTTATGAGATTGTAATTTTATAGGATGATTAATCCAAAGTGTTTGTCTCAGAGGAAAGAGGAAAAGGTAGTGAAGTTTAATATAACCATGTGGGAGGCCAGTCTTTACAATGGCACCGTTTTAGAAAACAGTACTGCTCCACCCGTCACAATCCACCCTGCTGATGTGCCCAGAGGGCCTTGCTGGGAGACAATGGTAGGCCAGGTCAGTGTGCATGTGTGCGTCTGTACTATTATGTAACTAAGTGATGTAATTGTTGTTATGGCATTAGGCTGTGGATACCAATAAATAAGGAAATGATAAAATTAATGACAATATGAAACAATCACATGAATATAGTGGGTAAAATAATTTAACTGCAATGAGGGGCCACTGGACGAGGCCATGAAGTATTTAGCCATGTTTTGTTTGGAGGTCAAATCATTATTTCACTCAATGACATGCAAATAAATTAATACTTCTGAGCTGAAATGAACTAACTTACAAATTCAAATAATTATTTCCCCCATTATTATAATGCTTTAGTTGAAAATCAAAGTAAACATTGTAGTTGCAGTTTGTACTTTAGTTAACTTTGTATTAATGGATTTCTGTTGCATTAACTAAGGAAACATACTCTGATCTTATTGTTAAAAGCGATAAACATTACAAATGTTCAGGGGCTTTTATGTTGAAATAAAACTGTTGTTTTCAGAGTGGGTGATGATGTTAATTTTGATGTTGACAAGAAATTAATGCTAAATGATTTCTTAATTTGTAGGAGTTTGTTCGCTTGATCATATCTGACACAATGACAACTTACATCACACTGCTGATTGGTGATTTCCTGAGAGCAGTTCTTGTTCGTTTTCTCAACTACTGCTGGTGTTGGGACCTAGAGGCTGGCTTTGTGAGTCATCTTTTCTATCACTTATTTGTTACTCGAATTTAAAAATGTCACTCTTTGGAGAAAAAAAAAGTGTGGCAAAAGTAATAGTTGCCTTTAATTTCTCATTTGTAAAAGCCATCCTACTCTGAGTTTGACGTCAGTGGGAACGTTTTGGGCCTGATCTTCAATCAAGGAATGATATGGTAGGAAAGCAGCAATTGTTTCACTCAGAAGATTCTTATTTCAGGATGGTGTTTTACTTTCAGCTAGGTTCATCATGGTTTTCATATTGATAAAAGCCTCTTACTAGCTCAGCATCTGTCCTGCTTTTTCTAATCTTTGCTTTCAGGATGGGTTCCTTCTATGCGCCCTGTCTGCCTGCCTTAAACGTCATCCGGCTCCATGTCTCCATGTACCTGCAGTGCTGGGCTGTTATGTGCTGTAATGTGCCACAAGAAAGGGTCTTCAAAGCCTCTGGTTCCAACAACTTCTACATGGCCATGTTGCTGGTCATCCTCTTTCTGTCCACACTGCCTGCCATCTACACCATTGTCTCCATTCCCCCTTCATTTGACTGTGGACCTTTCAGGTAATGACACTAGTTCAGGGTATCTAGCTTTAAAATAAAAATGACTTGGGTTTTTATAACCACTACCATCTTTTTGACAGTGGTAAGAACCGCATGTTTGATGTGATCCACGAGACTCTGGAGTCTGACTTTCCTCCATGGTTTAGCAAAGTTTTCAGCTATGCCTCTAACCCTGGATTGGTGCTACCCTTCATACTTCTTATGGTGTGAGTTAACAGCAGACTATGTAAATCCATAAATAAGTATATTTCACAATGCTGTCATCATTTTCTTTCAGTGTTAAAGTGGTAAGAACTTTGGTGGTAATCATGTGTTATTTTATCTTTCAGACTGGCCATTTATTACTTGCAATCTACATCCAAAAGCTACAGAGAAGCAAATGTGGAGCTGAAGAAAAAGCTACAAATGGTAATTTCAGTTTTGCTTTTCCTCTAATGTAGCACGTACTGCTGTAGCTGTTTTGTGGTTTCTCTGACCAGAAATTGCACCTGAATAGCATTCAGAATCAAGTGACGAGTTTTGAGAGTAAAAAATATCCCAAGAAATTTCATGTATGTAAGTTGGATGTTCTCTAGGTTTGTTTTCATAGTTAATTTTAGCAGTTGGTATGCTTTCAAACAGCACTGAAGTTCACAAAGAGACCGCCCGAGGCCACTGTGATGCATGACTGCTGTCACGCAATTGTATTAGTGTTATCTCTCCAGCAGAGAGCAGCAAAGCCTGACAGTTCAGATCTATCCAAAAACCCACTACAGGTTCCACCAATAACAAATCTGCAGAAGAGATGCTGGGTAAATGTACGTGCTTGCTCTGAGTGATCTGAAAAATAACACGTGTGGGTATCTTTTGTTTTTGTTTTGTTTTTGTCTCTTGGTGATTTTTTTTAAGCAAAATGAGGAGAACAAGAGGAAGAACAAACGAGCAGCACTGAAAGCTCAAATGGATTTGGAGGAGGCCAGAAAGACTGCACAAGAGCAACAAAGGAACAACAATGCTTCAGTACAGGATCAAGAAGGTGAGTCTTTTGATTTCAAATATTAATAAAGAAGGTAAACCTGAAGATTTAAGATGATTTAAGATAATTCACAACTTCAAGATTCATCTTATTGTTTTAGGAAATTTGACTTTGTTGTGAAATTAACAAACATAAAAGTAAAAGTTGGGA
Organism: Diplotaxodon limnothrissa; assembly: GCF_057381915.1. Lineage (NCBI taxonomy): Eukaryota > Metazoa > Chordata > Actinopteri > Cichliformes > Cichlidae > Diplotaxodon > Diplotaxodon limnothrissa. The sequence goes on along the minus strand of NC_140607.1, from coordinate 14,676,263 downwards.
TGCTGTAAAATGAAAGAGAAATATTAACAGCACCATCAGTGTTATATTAATATCAAATACTGAATTTTAAAAAAAATGTATTTATTTACTTTTTACCATTTGAGAAAAATATCAGCTTATTTTGAATTTGATGACAGCAACACATCTCAAAAACCTTGGGGCAGGGGCACGTCCCCTCTTCTTTTATGCTGTTTACAACCCTTTTCACCTTTTCAACCCCAAGTTACCCAATTAGTTGGATGATCTATTGTAGTGTTTCAGAATAATTCAGAGTGAATAATCAGAGATTTCAGTCTAATCCACCCATTTTAAAATGGAGCCTTAAAGTGATCAAACCTGCGGCAAAGGCTCAGTTATTAAAGGAGTTTAAGAAGTAAGATGAAAAACATGCACAACATTATGTCAGTCTCTAATTACATAGAGGCAGTCCACCAAATCATCAAGCACTTAAAGTAGCATTATTCAGTATAGACACTGGAAAATCACCCTGCCACTCCATAGACTTGTACATGAAGCAAACTGTAATAGTTGTTTTATATTAAAGTTTTTGAATTCATATAAATACTCCCTTTGTTATGCAACCTCAGCACAGAGCAACATGTACCCCAATTTCACGAGTGGATAACATATTTGTATTCCATCACATCAATGTAGTGGGAGTCATCCTGCCATGTTTAGAGTGGAGTTAATCCTGTAAAATGCTGCCATTCATACCAATATACTCTTTTTAGAATCTCTGTCTTGTCTCTCGCTCTTTCCACCCTCTACACTTAACTAGAAAATACCAAAAATATAATCTCATAATAATTATTATAAGAGCAAGTAAGGGATCCACAATGGACAACAGTACAACACACAGCTGTGAAATTATCATTATTGACTATGGGTAAAACAGAAGTTGCGCCTTTATCATTTTTGATAAATTTGACCACATGTTCTCTTTGACCTGCCTCTTTTTGCTCTCTCTCTCTCTCTCTCTCTTTGCTGTCATCAGCCCTCTCTATCCTCTTCTCTCAGTCTTTGTGCCGTCACCGAAAAGTTAAATGTGAATGAAAGACATAAACTGATCCACATCCGTTTATACCAATATTAAGACTTATTTAGTGTATTGATGACAAGCCACACTGCTGAAGCATCAACACCTCTGTAGGAGCGCGCTGTAACATCATGACATCAACAACACTGGATATTAAACCTGTTTTCATTCTATCCTGTACTTCTGTCAATAGAAAACTTAGGAAAATATAACATCTGAAGATAATGAGGATGAATGAAGAGTACTAAGATATGCTGTCATCACAATTATTATTTTAGTTACTTTTAGGGGTGCTCTGAATTTCCAGTGCTCTAAATTTGGGGGTGCTGGAGAACCCTCAAAGGTCTAAACTTGCCTTTGCAGAGGCTATAGCATCCATGTTTTCCAAAAAGAGTTTGAAATTTCAATTCATCTAAGCATAATGCTGTTTTCCACTTTGGCTCAGTTGGTTTTGAATGAGTGTTGACCCAGAGAAGACAGCATGTCTTCTTTGCATGTGCTTTAATGTCCATTTGTAGGTGCTCAGGAGTGTTGGCAAAAGTACAGACATTCTGTGCTTAAGTAGAAGTACAAATACTACTGTTAAAAATACTCCAGAAAAACTGAAGTACTAATTCAACTAATTTATTCAAGTAAAAGTAAAAAAGTACTGGCTCTGAAATATAGTCAAACCAAGAAAGTGAAAAGCAGCTCTTTGGAGGAGGTTTCTATTTTTTTGTGCAAAGCTAACTGAACCTTGTGTTATATTAAAATAATGATAAAATAATGTCAGTAGATGTGAATACAAACTATAACTCTATTTATATAGTATATATAACATATAGATATATCTACATTTATCCTATTTTCTGTTGCATACATAATAGAGGTTGACGTTGCTTCTAAACAGTAAAAGATACACATGAAAAGTGCTTGCAGTTTCATGCGACAAATTTGGAAACACAAGTTTTTTGCAGATGGATGAGCCTCTGCTTATCTTTGCTTCTGAGAAACTCTACCTCTCCAAGACACTCTTAGAAAGAACCCAATCAATGTTACTGACCTATTGCATGTTAACCTTCTGAGATATTTTCCTATCATAAATTCAAAATAAGTCAGTATTTTTCTTAAAATTGTACATCTTCTCAGTTTAAACATATGATATATTTTCTTTCTTCTATTGTGAATAAAATATGATTTGTAAAGTTGAGTGAGCTTGCAAATCATTGCATTCTGTTTTTATTTAGATTTTACATAGCATGACAACTTTTGCTGAATTAGCTAATGAGATTTTTTTTTCAAGAATAGAGATTAATCTGGAACACAGAAGCAGTATTAGTCTTCGTAATATTAGCAGTAAAGGTTTACAGTGTGAACTGTCAAATGTTATTTTCCCCACTGGATTATACTCTGTGTTGATGGCGGTTAGCAGTGTCATTGTTTTGTCCCCACACCTGAAATCATAGATTCCTCTTATTTTGATTGCAGATGATACAGATATCCACGTCAGCGGTCAGAACCCTCCTCCTGTTGGTGGCAGAGGAAGCCAGATGCCGTCCAGCAGAGACTCAGGCTCAAGGACCCACGACCGTGGCAACCACGGGCCTTCTGGATACCTGCCTGGTTTTGCTCGGCAAACTGAGCCCAGGATGTACAGGGTGCCGAGCCTGCAGAGACACTGACACAACAACACAAAACAAATATGGGAAAATAAAGCACTTTACTGAGAAATTCATGCTGGACTGATAGTAGTTAGTGCACATTAATCGCTTCTTATGAATACGTTTTTTTTCTCCTTTACAGTCTGTGTATATGATGAAAAGATAGATGAACTGTACTGTCACTCCTTTGTTTACTAAATATATGTTAACAAAGTCAGTGCTTTGTTTTCTTTTTAATTTTACATTAAAGTTCTCATGTAGTCCTTGTCTTAAAGCTATTAACCAACTAAAAGCACCCTCTGGATCTGCAGACTTCCAACAAGGTTAACAGTCCACTTCTCTATGATGTGTAGAACCATGTTTTTAGCCTGGAAATTTCAAATACCGCAAATATCTGTATTTCATCTGTATTTCTAAGAATATAAATATCTGTATTTCCTAAGAATGGCTCCAGAGTCCAGTAACCTAGCTTTTTTTTTTTTTGATTGGTCAAGATAAAACCGTACTTTCTGTGTTGCAGGTTAAGCCAAATTTGACTGTATTCCTCTGGATTGATTATATTGAATGTGGGGAAAAACTAGATTGTGAAAAAAACCCTCTTAAGCCTTTTTAAAAAAAATACAATTTCAGATGTCTTGCTTTGAAATGATCTTGAACTGTGGAATCCAGCAATGCCTCATTTGGACATATATGAATAAAACTCAACCCTTTACTGGTGCTATGACACCAAAATATAATGGGGTCTTCCTTCACTTCTTCAGCCTTCAAAGTAACCAGCCTGGTAGTTTCTTAGAACTGTGACCGGGCCAAAGTATTAAACAATTCATTAGACACGGAGGCCATTTAACCTAACTACCAAGGTTTAAATGAATCATTCACCTCTTGCTGGACTAGATGCTCAGCTTGACTCTAATTTTTTATCTACATGTGGTAAATATGATACAATCCATGAGTTTTAAGTGCCACATCAGAAGCCAGGTTATTAATTTTTGCCAAAGCAAAATGAACAAAACTGTGCCAAAAATTCAGATTTGACCCGCATCATGTAGCAGAGATATCTGACTCGTATCATCTGATAAATGAGCGGCCTTATCAAGTGTCCCTACAGCTAATTGCACTCTGCACTTGCTGGACACTGAACAGTCCTGTCAGTCAACCTGACATTTAAATCAATGACGTAACACCGTTAGCCAAAACTAACATTAATTGAACTTTAGTAACATGACAGTCTATATTTACACTTCTTTCATCTCAGTTTTGTGCAGATTTGATTTGATGAAGTTTTAGATCTGTACAATTTCCAGGTGGCTGCTGAGGAATAACTGTTGTTTCTACATTATTTATGACAACAGGCTAGCAAGCTCATAATGCGACAGACCTTCAGTGTCAGTCAAATCCACTTCTACTGATGCTCATGATCAATTCATGGCGAGTAAGCATTAAGTATTAATTCTGCAGTTATTTGAGATCCTGAGAATTGAGTAAGTCTCTATGCTTTGTTCTTTCACCGGCAGCCAAGGGGCTGTCAATCACAATATTTAGTGAAAGCTGACTCAACTTTGATAAGCAATAAAGAATCTGCATCCTCTCTGTACACCAAGACTCAGTCATAATCTGCCCCACACTCTATTTGTCCAGGTAATTTCAGTCCTCTGATGACCCCTGTTTCACCCTCCTTCTGGAGTTGTGTTTTGGCTCTGTCCCCCAGTGTCCCTCTCTTCTGGTGTCCCTCTCTTCAATGTGGCAGAAAACTGAGCCATGACAGGTTGCACATTACCGGATATCTCAACGTCAGGTGATTGCAATGGGCATCTTTTATTCACTAATAACAGAGAAGGAAGAAGTGAGGCATTGTGGTAGTATAAGCACTGATTTGATTCCTTGGAGGGTGTCCAGTTTTGGGTTTGAGAGCAAAGGTCAGTACGGTTGTCTCTCTAGCCCTGCCTGAGTTTTCACAGAAGACTCAACATGCTTCACAGAAACATGTGAAATTGTTGAGACCAAGCACAGGCAATGCTCAAGTGCCAAAAACTGCACTTCTTAAAGGAGCTACTTGAGACCAGCCTTTTAAACAAAGTCGGGCCCTGATAATGAGCAGCATTTCACTAGAAATAAGCATGTGTACAGAAATGTTTACACAGGAAGTGGAAGCTCACTTCAGCTTCACTAAATGGACCTGCTGACTGTGTTTTTGGTATCAGTGCCTTTTGGAGCATTTAATTAAATGATCTATTCTATGATTGCTTTGGGTGATAGCCTGGACTTTGAGCTTGGGCAGTTCTTTACTTGTAGATGCTGCCGCAGAACCTGAACCCGGTTACATATACCTGTAATTGTGGAGAATTGTGCTTTGCAGAGACCTTTACAAAATGGTGAAACATTTCTTGATTTAAGTTTTATCCATATGTATCAAATCTAGGCTATCTATCTCTATCTGTCTGTCCATCCAGTGGACAACCTCATGTTTAGCAGCATTCAGCTGTGTTAGTTTAAGGAATTCTTCCAGGCAGTTTTATCACAAACAACTTGTCAAAACACTGAATGAATTTGACCAATCAAAAATTGCTGCTTCCTGTTAATTTAAACTGAATTTATTTGCAGTTTTGTTTCACTTTAACAGAAGAAATGACAGCAGCTATCACCTTCTCTTATTATTCTACAGGGTGAACCATTTATATGGATACACCGTAATAAAATGTGAATGGTTGGTGATATTAAAGTCCTGTTTGTGGCACATTAGTATATGTGAGGGGGCAAACTCCTCACGATGGGTGGTGACCATGATGGCCATTTAGAAGTCGGCCATTTTGGATGCAACTTTTGTTTTTTCAATAGGAAGAGGACCATGTGACACATCAAACTTATTGGTAATATCACAAGAAAAACAATGGTGTGCTTGGTTTCAATGTAACTTTATTCTTTCATGAGTTATTTACAAGTTTCTCTTTGTTCACAGCCATTGACATGTCAAAGAGGTTAACACGTGAGGAGCGAATCGAAATCGTGTTGATATCTGGTGAACGCAGTAACCGGGTCATTGCAGCAGATTTCAATGCAAGACACCCTACGAGACCACCCATCTCCCATGCTACAGTTAGCAAACTTCTTGCTAAGTTTCGTGAAACTGGTTTAGTGTTGGATTTGCCAAAATGTGGATGCAAGAAAACTGTCACTAATGAAGAAACATCAGTGGCTGTCCTAGCTTCTTTCAGCAAGAGCCCACAGCGTAGCACTCGCTAACCCACATTGGATCGATCCCTCCAAGACTGTTGGAATAACAGAAGTGATGGTTTGGTGTGGTATATGGGGTACAACGATAGTGGGTCCATTCTTCATCAATGGAAACCTCACGGCCACTGGATACTTGAAATTGCTACATGATGATGTGTTTCCCTCTTTATTCACTGAAGCTGGCACGTTCCCTGAGTTTTTCCAGCAAGATGGTGCAACCTGTCACGGCTGCCGAGGCGAGCCGTGTGGAGTTAGAAGAAGGACCCAAGATGCATGCAGTGGATGAGATGCCGTTGAGTTTATTAACAGAGGTGTAGTGGCAAACAGACAGTGGGGCATAACAAATAACTGAAAACACCTAAACTGGGAGAACTAAAAAATAACAGACCTAGGAGCATACGACAAAGGGCAGAGAGGCAGACGACGAGCAGGACACCGAGTAACACAGACTGGCACGGAGGAACACAGACGAACCGGCAACAGGCAGAAGAACACACTGGGCTTAAATACACACACCAGTAATCAGGGGATGAGAGACAGGAGGGCAACACAGCTGGGAGGAATCTGAGCTGACGGGACAGGGGAAACGTAAACTGAGCACACTCACATATGACACAGACCTTCACAATAAAACATCACACGCAGGCTCGACATCGAGAGACAGACAGGAAATGACATAAGAAACTAAACCCGCATCTTAAACCCAGATAAACAGAAACATGGAACTCTAATAATAAACATCATAATCATCATCATAAACACAACAAGAGAACAAGAAAACAATCCCCGATGCAAACTAAAACCCAAACATAATAAAACTCAAAATACTGACCCAGAACCGTGACAGCACCACCTCATTATGGGTGCCAGGTCCGAGCATTCCTAGATGAACAGTTTCCTGGAAAGTGGATTGGTCGTCGTGGGCCAGTTGAATGGCCCCCAAGGTCTCCCGATCTGACCCCCTTAGACTTTTATCTTTGGGGTCATCTGAAGGCAATTGTCTATGGTGTGAATATATGAGATGTGCAGCACCTGAAACTACGGATACTGGATGCCTGTGATGGCATTTCTCCTGCGGTGTTGCTATCAGTGTGTGAAGAGTGGGAGAAGAGGGTTGCATTGACAATCCAACACAATGGGCAGCACATTGAACACATTTTATAAGTGGCCAGAAACTTGTAAATAACCCATGAAAGAATGAAGTTACATTGAAACCAAGCACACCATTGTTTTTCTTGTGACATTACCAATAAGTTTGATGTGTCACGTGGCCCTCTTCCTATTGAAAAAACAAAAGTTGCATCCAAGATGGCCGACTTCTAAATGGCCATCATGGTCACCACCCATCGTGAGGAGTTTGCCCCCTCACATATACTGATGTGCTACAAACAGGACTTTAATATCGCCAACCATTCCCATTTTATTACGGTGTATCCATATAAATGGTCCACCCTGTACTTTAACCTAAAAATCAGGACCCATTATTGAATCAACAGCTTGTGTCTTGCCTTTAAAGTAACATAACTGATTTTTACTCCACTAGTTTGCTCGTTCTACACCCTAGAAGACGTTGTGTATAGTATTTAAATACAGCGACTTGTTTCACTCAGGATTACTTAAGCTTTCATCCAACTTTAATGTGGCCCAACCTTTATTTCTGCATTTGCTTGGGTGTCTCCTAACGGGGTGGCAAGTAAGTGAAGGCGACCATCAGTTTTCCTTTTCAAAACGGTTTTGTTGCATTGCTAGATGTTGTATATGACAGTGACTCAAGATATTGGTCATTATCCAATTCAAATAAACTTGAGTGTTAAATCACCAAAAATTTATATCTTCTTATATCTCTCCCCTGTATAATATCAGTTAACATTTTGATAGACAAGTCCATTGTCTCTCAGATTCTCTCTGGCTCCTGATTATCATCTAAGGGCTGGGTTTCTTTGGCTGTTGTCATGGAGCCCAGCCTTTGAGCAGCACAAACAGAGGTGTGTGTGTGCGTGTGTGTGTGGTGTGTGTGTGTGCTTATGTGGTTATGTATACTGACTTTCTTTCTGTACCTTCACAGTGTACTGTGTCAGTGAACTGAGTGACTCATGGATGAAGGTGAGACTGAGTCGGAAGTGAGTAGGGGACAAAAAGAATATATAAATAACTAAAAGATCAGAAGGATGCCTCCAAAAAGGAAAAACGATGCTATAATTCAGGCTGAAGATGGTGAGAAGATGTTTTAATGCTATTATAGGGAAAACTGACTCATTCATTCATTGCTATATTTATTTAAACATTTGAATCTAAATGGTTGTATTCATGCATCTGTTCAGTTGGGATGGAGGTGGATGCTACGTTGGACAGTGGGAGTGAAGGTAAGTCATATGGGACAATTTTTCTGTCTTTAGTTTAATTTAAAGAAAACGTTTTGAAAATGTTTATAGCTTTTAAGGCATTTTCGGCCCTTTTTGTCAGTTCTTATTGTTGATGGTTGTATTTGTTCAGGGACATGTTATTGCATTTTCAATATCAAACCTTGTGTAAAAAAATAATATATATTTGTATGTGTGTGTGTGTGTGTGTCTTAGATGAGACCAGAAGGAGAAGCAAAAACAGAAGAGCCAAAGCACAGCGTAAAACCAAACAGGTCAGTGATGATGAGGATGATGAAGAAGATGAAGATGAGGCACCGAGGAAAAGGGGACGAAGGAAGAGGACCAAGCCCCAAGACAGTGACCAAGACGATGAGGAAGACAAACGAAGGGTGAGACAGAAAGGAGCCAAAGCTCCCAGGAGGAAAGCTGCAAATGAGGAGCGTGATGAGGAGAGCGAAGAAGATCAGGGTAAAAGGAAGAAAGGAGGAAGAGCGCCTTCCAAACAGGAGAAAGAGGATCAGAATAAGGAGAAGAAGGGAAATGTTAAAGGCAAAGACGAGACAAATAAAGGCAGTGAGAAGGACAAGAAAAAGAAGAATGGAAAGCAGAGCAGGTGCAGTATTCTCTGAGAGCTGTATTTCACCTACGGTTTCGTCCATAAATATTTACAGATATAGGTGTTTTTTTTTTCTTGGCTCTGTAAATTACCACTATGAAATTTAATTCAAACAACTCAGATGCAGTTGAAGTGCAGACTTTCAGCCTTAATTCAGTGGGTTGTCCAAAATAAATTGCATAAAAATTTGAGGGACTAAAGCAATTTCTTTAAACACAATCCCTTCATTTCAGGGGCTCAAAAGTAATTGGACAAATTAAATAACTGAAAATAAAATGTTCATTTCTAATACTTGGTTGAAAACCTTTTGCTGACAATGATGGCATGAAGTCTTGAGCTCATGGACATCACCAGATGCTGTTTTATTTCCTTTTAAATGCTCTGTCAGGCCTTTAATGCAGCGGCTGTATGTTTTGGGTTATTGTCCATCTGTACTATCAAATGCCAATCAATTTGACCGCATTGCTGGGACGGGATTGCTGTTATCAAATTCAAAACGTGCTTCAAAATGGTACATCTTCACATTTACACATCTGTTGTCTTTGTTCCATTGTGAATAAAATATGTGTTTATGAGATTTGCTACTCAATGCATTGTGTTTTTATTTACATTTTACACAGAATCCCAGCTTTTTTGGAACTGGGGTTATTAAGTGAACACTGCACCGTGTGCAGTTAGATATAAATCTACTAATTAAAACCACCAGGAAAGCTTTTCTTGAGGTGATGAATCGTGTGAGAATTATGCCTTCTCAAAGTCATTGCGAGTGACGGTTGCTTCCCTTTGGCAGCTCTCCAGCTTCTTCCTCTGAAGACGAGTCTGAAGACGAGTCTGATGAAGAGTCGATGTCAGAGGGAGAGATCGCTGCCCTGAAAGAACAAGTAGAAGAAAAGAAGAAGCTGATTGCTACATTAAGGAACAAACCTTGGCGGATGAAGAGGAGGCTCGTACTGCTAAAGTAAAAATGAAAACAAAAAACTGTGGCCAACTCTTAATCCTCTTCTTTGGCCTGCTTTTTGTTACAACCGTAACTTCTGTTCATTAAAGATGTTGTTCATTTTGAGTGCCTTTTTAAAATTGCTTATTACTCCATTTTTGCTGGTGCACATTTTCTTTTAATACCATGTGAAGTTGGACATTTATTATTAAATCTTGCTCACTGCTACTTTACCTCTTTGGTACTTCCACTCATCAATGCTCAACTATACAAACAGACAAAACTACTTTAAAAAAATGTGTTTTTAGACAGGGCAAAGCATGTTTCTTCTTTTGAGTCCTGCAACCTATGCAAATGTTTAGATCTAGGCTTTTATTCATCTACAGTGCATCTGGAAAGTATTCACAGCACTTCACTTGTTCCACATTGTTTTACAGCCTTATTCCAATATTCCAACATAATCTGTAAATGGAAGAAGTTTGGGACCACCAGGACTCTTCCTAGAGCTGACCGCATGGCCAATCTGAGTGATCGGGTAGAAGGGCCTTAGACAGGGAGGTGACTGAGAACCTGATGGTCATTTTGACAGAGTTCCAGTATTGTTCTGTGGAGAAAGGAGAACCTTTCACAAGGACATCCATTTCTGCAGCACACCACCAATCAGGCCCATGTGGCAGAATGGCCAGACAGAAGCCACCTGAATGCCAACTCGTTGGCCCGTCATGTCTGCATCATCATGCAGACACCTCTCATCACCTGGCCAATACCATTCCTACAGTGAAGCATGGTGGTGGCATCATCATGCTGTGGCGATGTTTTTCAGCAGCAGGAACTAGATGCTTTATGGACCTCAGACTGGTCTGGTTTATGTTCCAGCAAGACTGCGACCCTAAACGCACAGCCAGGATGACAAGAGTGGCTTTGTGACCGCTCTGTGAATGTCCTTGAGTGGCCAACTCTGAGCCCAGACTTGAAGCACAGTCATCTGAATATGGCTGTGCTCTCCATCCAATCTGATGGAAGGGTTCTGAAAAGAAGAATGGGAGAAACTGCCCAGAAATAGGTGTTTCAAGCTTGTAGCATCATAATCATAAAGACTTGAGGCTACAATCATTGCTAAAGTATTGAGCAAAGTGTGAGAATACTTACAGTACATGTATGTGATTTTTGCAAGAATTTCGAGGAAAATTTTGTTTACTCAACATCACAATGGACATATTGAATGCAGAACAAAATGAACTTAATCCATTTTGGAACAAGGCTGTAACATGACAAAATGTGAAACAAGTGAAGTGGTCTGAACACTTTCTGGATGCACTGTATGGAAATTCTGCCCTTTGTGGAATTTGTATACATGACAACAGGGTCCTATAAAATCTCAGCACAAGCCAAGCTGGCTGTATCTCAGCCTGTTAGATATGTTAGAAGACAGCAAACTGTTCTGGCTTCCTAGCCAGGGGTAAGGCTTGTGTAAGTCAGTGTGTGTTTGTGAGGTAAGTATGTATGTTTGTTATGTATGTAGGCAAGTTTCTGGAAAGGGAACATGATAGCCGAGTTGCCTTAACTTTTCATGAGCTTGACACTGTTTAATGCATGTTGTTGTGGTGAGCTGACCTCCTGCTTGCTGTGTCTTCCTGCCAGTGCTCTTAACATATGCAGCGTGTCATCAATCAGTAAATCATTCCAAACCTGTTGTTTGTACATCCTGTTCACTAACTAAATAATTAATTCACTGAGTAGATCATGATTTTCAGTTGGATGTGGGCATGGATGGTATTTCATTGCTGAACATTTGTGTACTGCCTGAAACAGGGAGGCCCAGGAGTTTGTTGAAAAATTCGAAGGTGCTCTCGGGAAAGGAAGAGGCAAGAAGTTGTATGCGTTTAAAGTCATGATGACCAAGGTAATGTCCTCACTGTGCAAAATGCATTGATTTATAATTTGAGTAATATTGTTTAAGTTTGCTTCTCTGCACTCTCCCCTAGAAACTTATCAAGTTTAATCGGGACTTTGAGAACTTCAAAACAGCTTGTATACCCTGGGAGAGGAAGATAAAGGAAGTAGAAAGTTGGTACCACAAAACCAAATAATCACTAAGCTATAATCTTACATTTGCTAATAAGCTGTCCTCACAATTATGTATTTTCACCCCACCCCCTTCCCCCCAGGTCATTTTGGATCATCGGTGGCATCTTACTTCATTTTTCTGAGGTGGATGTATGGCCTGAACCTGATCCTGTTCGGGTTCATGTTTGGTCTGGTGGTGCTGCCAGAGGTAGGCTTTGTCTATATGTATGCTAGCAGCCAATAGCTAATGTGGCAAATGCTGAGCTCTCTCCATCCATCTCTCCATCCCTCTTCTCTGCATTTAGGTTCTCATGGGTCTCCCCTATGGCTCCATTCCCCGGAAAACTGTGCCACGATCTGAACAGGACACAGCCATGGACTTCTCAGTGCTCTTTGACTTTGGTGTGAGGATCCTAGCTTCATGCATCCCTTAATTCATTTTTTCCTCACACACGAGCTCTCTTTTTTCCCCAGACTGGCTAACAGTAGTTTTTGCCCTTATACCAAAGAAAAGAAAAATACATTTTTTTTTAAATTTCTAATACTTGTTTTTTTTTTTTTTTTTTTTAACTTTTGATAATGTTTTGGTAAGATCTGGTGACTGTGGATGCCATAAGAGTTCAGTTAACTCAGTGTCAAGTTCAAGTAGCCAGCCTGAGTTTCTTGTTCTTAGATGAGGGGAGCATCACCTGCTGTTGTAGCTCACCTGCTTCAAGGTTTAAGATGTTTAGAGAGGCTTTCTGCATATCTTGGTTTTAGTTCCCTTTCTATCAGCTTAAAGGCTTCTTGCCATTCTCCTCTGACCTCTGGCATTGAAACAGCATTTTATCCCAGAAAATTACAGCTCACTGGATATTTTCTCTTTTTTGGACCATTCTCTATAAACTCTAGAGATGGTTGTGTAGGAAGGCACAAGTTGATCAGCAGTTTCTGAACTACTCAGACCGGCCTGCTGGCACCAACAAGAATTCCTGGATCACTTAAATCACTTTCTTCTGAATTCTGGTACTCAATTTGAACTTCATGGCAGCACAATGGTGGTTATGAGGATCAGCACCTCCAAATCTGAGGCCATGGTTCTCAGCCGGAAAAGGGTGGAGTGCCCACTCCGGGTCGGGGATGAGTTCCTGCCCCAAGTGGAGGAGTTCAAGTATCTCGGGGTCTTGTTCGCAAGTGATGGGAGAAGGGAGCCGGAGATCGACAGACGGATTGGGGCTGCAGCTGCAGTAATGCGGACGCCGCACCGGTCCGTCGTGGTGAAGAGGGAGCTGAGTGTAAAAGCGAAGCTCTCAATTTACCGGTCAATCTACGTCCCTACCCTCACCTATGGCCACGAGCTGTGGGTAGTGACCGAAAGAACGAGATCGCGGATACAGGCGGCAGAAATGAGCTTCCTCCGAAGGGTGGCTGGCCTCTCCCTTAGAGATAGGGTAAGAAGTTCGGCCATCCGGGAGGGGCTCAGAGTAGAGCCGCTGCTGCTCCACATCGAAAGGAGCCAGCTGAGGTGGTTCGGGCATCTGACAAGGATGCCCCCTGGGCGCCTCCTGGGTGAGGTGTTCCAGGCATGTCCCACCGGGAGGAGGCCCCGGGGCAGACCCAGGACACGCTGGAGAGATTATATCTCTCGGCTGGCCTGGGAACGCCTTGGTATTCCCCCGGATAAACTGGAGGAGGTGGCTGGGGAGAGGAAGGTCTGGGCCTCTTTGCTTAGGCTGCTGCCCCCGCGACCCAGCCTCGGATAAAGCAGATGAAGATGGATGGATGGATGGACAATGGTGCTTAGCACTGATACCTCAAGGCAAGAACACTCATGAGTTTGACTACATCATCTGGGTGGGGTTGGGTTAATTAGTGCTTCTTAATTGCCCAAATGTGTAAGTCTGAATGGTTGTCTGTCGCTCTGTGTTAGCCCTGTGTCAGGGTGGCAGCTTGCTCAGGGTGTACCCTGCCTGTTGCCCTATTTTAGCTGGGATAGGCTCCAGCCCCCTGTGACCCTGATAAGCAGAAGAGAATGAACATTCGCATGTTAGCAATATAGATAGCAGCCTTTACACCCTCAGAGATGATAGCATGGCTGTTTCAGTCACCATTTTGATATTTTCTAATGTTATTTATACATTGGTGTGGTGAGAAACTTACCTTGAGTACAGACTGTATTTGCATGTATGCGTGACTATACCTTTCTGTTTCTCATCAACAGGGATACTGCAAGTACTCTATTTTGTTTTATGGCTACTACAACAACGAACGAAACATTGGCGTGCTGAAGTTCAGACTCCCTCTGTCATACCTGCTCACTGGTGTTGGAATATTTGGATACAGCCTAATGGTTGTCATTAGAATGTAGGCAAGACATATGCGGGCATTCAGATGAAAATCATGTAGAAATTTTTTGTTTTTTTTTTAGGGTTTCTTTATCATTTCTTTTTGTTTGTCTCTTCAGGATGGCTCGTAATGCAAATGAGGGAGGAGATGGGGGTGATGAAGGAGAGTTCACCTTCAGCTGGAAGATGTTCACCAGCTGGGACTACCTCATAGGAAACCCCGAAACTGCAGATAATAAGTACGCCTCCATAACCACCAGCTTTAAGGTTAGCGTGTGTGTGTGCATGTTGGAGGATTTTCAGAAGGAAGTTTTCATATGTGGTGTAAATAAAATAGGTCCATGTTGGGCATGTCATTCCTGCTGCCAGCAAACACATCCCACTTGTTAATTTGCCACTGATTTCTCCATCCCCTATAGTGTTACAGCGAAGAGAGAGGTGCGAGCATAATGTACTCCACGTCAACATTTTCATATGCTGAGCCCCAATTTAAGATGGTTAATCATAAAAATCTACTTAATAAGGAAAGTGGGGAAAACTGTCCTGGCGCCATTTGCAGGGAGATTTAAACTTCTGAAATGTGAAGGTGCTAAATTGTGTAACTTGAAACTGAAAGAGATCTTAAGTGCTTCTTTATTTGTAATGCAGGAGTCCATTGTAGATGAAAAGGAGAACCAGAAGGATGAAAACATCCATCTCCAACGTTTCCTCAGGATTCTGGCAAATATTATGATCCTGTGCTGTCTCGGTGGCAGTGGTTATCTCATCTACTTTGTGGTGAAACGTTCTCAGGATTTTGCTAAGATGGATCCAGCGTCTCTCACGTGGTTTCAAAAGAACGAGGCAGGTTTACACTGAGCACATGGTGTTCTTTTCCGACACAAGGAGCGATGAAAAGTTGGGATAGTTGAGGCTTGAAAAAATAAATGTTTACATTCTCTCTTGTCTTTTGTATCAGGTGGAGTTTGTGATGTCTCTATTGGGACTAGTGTGTCCTCCACTGTTTGAAACCATTGCAGAGTTGGAAGCTTATCATCCCCGTATTGCCCTTAAGTGGCAGCTGGGGAGAATTTTCGCCCTCTTCCTGGGAAATCTTTACACCTTCCTCTTTGCTCTCTTTGATGAAGTTAATGACAAGGTATGGCTGATGTGCCTTCATGCATTAGTTACAGTTGCATTTATACACTGATGTGAAAAGTAATGTACACTGCAGAAGTCTTGGTTTTTTTGCATATTTGTCACACATGTTTAGACACATTTATGAGGACAGAAAATTGACATGCCACTATACGTGTGTTGACCAACAGTCACTTGGGGACAAAATGTGCGTCCCCACAACGTTGAAGGCACTTTTGATGCTCGAAATGTGGTTTTAGTGTCAGGGTTACAATTAGGTCATGGTTAGGTTTAGGCTGAGGATTAAGGTTAGGCATTCATTTATTGATGATGACGGTTAGGGTAAGCGGCTAGGGAAAGCATTATGTCAATTAGATATCCTTGCTAAGATATGAAAATGAGTGTGTGTGTTTGTGTGTATGTGTGTGAAATATTGCCCCCTAAACCTCATAGCCGGTTATGCAGGTTTTGTTTTCCTCAGTCAGATCCTGGCTACTGTTCCTGTGTTTGTGCTAAATTAAGCGACAGTGGTATCGGACCTTTAACTCACATCTTAAGCAGAAAATAAACAGTCCTTCCCAAATTCCCAATAATCAGTTATTTTTAAAAACCTGGAAACTACATTTATGTGTGTATGAAATATGCTACATGAACACTGACACCTTAATTTTTCTTTGATGCATTAAATGTTTTTCAGCTGGAAACGGAGCAGGAGCTCAAGAATGCCACTGAATGGGCTATACATGAGTACAATGCCAACTACAGCTCCTACTACAACACGACGGATGTGCCTCCACTGGTCGTGAATCCTGCAGATGCTGTCAGAGGACCTTGTTGGGAGACTGCAGTGGGAATAGTTAGTAGAAGCTTTATGTATAACAGTGCTGAGGGAAACACATTACAAAGTACTGCATTACTGTAATTACACTAAATTGTCTGTAACACAATAATCACATCACAGTTACTCATAGAATCACCGGTCACAATTTGTGTTGCACAAGTTCATTAATAACCTGCATAGTTAAAAAAATAAATCTCCAAACTGGTCTATTTATCTATGCTAGTGCAGTGATCAGTGCAACATTGTTTCAATTTGGTAGGGGTCATAGACTCTACATATGTTCTGCCCATGATGCTGACTAATTTCATTACATGTAAATGTTCCATGTAATCTTGTTACATAGGTACATTATAAAATGTGAATTTTCTGATCAAACAAAACTTATTTGATTGGTATATATTTAGTTCATACCAAGCATATTCCCTTAAAAATTAAGTATTTGAATAAATAAACATTTGATTTTAAGTATTTGGGGACAACATCACAATTCTTTCTTTTCTTTATGTCTTTACTTTTACCTTGCAGGAATTTGTGAAACTTATCGTATCAGACATGCAGGTAACCTTTTTGACTATCTTGATCGGTGACTTTGCGCGAGCTATCATTGTTCGCTTCCTCAACTACTGCTGGTGCTGGGACCTGGAGGCCGGATTCGTGAGTACTCCTAATTGTGTGTCAGTGGGTCACAGTGTCCCGTGCCCTTAACATATGTCCATCTTAGTTTGTTTGACTGAAATAATGTCGTGCTCATCAGCAATGTTTGCAGGGAACAGGCCTCAGCAGGCCTCAAAACTGATTGTTGCTCAATTGCCGTTAACACAATTAAAATAAATAAATAAATAAAACGTTTAAGTCTGCACTTGCACCACTTGTCTCAAGTCCTGCATGGGAATTTAAGGTGATTGTGTCAGTTTAAGTAGTGGTTATGTCATTATCATTCAGGTATTACTGAACACATGAACAGAGGAGGAGGTGCAGACTTTCTGCTTTAATTCAAGGGTTTACCACCGCAGTTCGTAATGCATCTACATCAACCTGATACTTTGCAATGACATCTGGCAAGACAGGTGATCCTGAACATAGAATGAAACAGGACACTACAATGAGAACTTAATTACAGCGTGAAAGAGAGAGAGAGCAACAAATGCAAAGTGTATTGACCTGCTGTTTATTAATTCAGGAGTACATGCAAATCATGTTGTTTGTGTGTTTATTCCAGCCATCATATGCAGAGTTTGACATCAGTGGGAATGTGCTGGGGCTTATCTTCAATCAAGGAATGATATGGTGAATTACTCCATCGATGATTTTATTTTCTGACTCCTTTCTGCTTCACTGGAGATTCTCTAATGAGATGAATAGCTCACTAATAAGCTTCCCTCTGCTGAAACACAGCTCACGTTTCTTTGATCCGCCTATCATTAATGCAGCAATCACAAAATCTCTAATAACACTAATTACACTATTCAGTGGCTGATTAGTTTGAAATTGCATCGTGATCTTTTTCCTTTTTGAACAGTGTTGCTTAATATGTTGTTTTTCTTAGGATGGGAGCATTTTACGCTCCAGGTCTGGTGGGTCTGAATGTGCTGCGTCTCCTGACGTCGATGTACTTCCAGTGCTGGGCAGTGATGGCCTGTAATGTTCCTCACGAGCGAGTTTTCAAGGCATCGAGGTCCAACAACTTCTACATGGGCCTGCTGCTCCTCGTGCTCTTCCTTAGCTTGCTTCCTGTCGTTTACACGATAATGACCCTGCCCCCGTCCTTCGACTGTGGTCCATTCAGGTCAGTATGAGGTTAAAATAAGAGATCTAAGGTGGTGCATGAATATCTTTTTTCTTTTTCTGCAGATTTACATTTTTTTATTCGGTTAATAATCTGCATGAACAAGCTTATTCAGATTCACTAGATGATCATTAACATAATTATTAGAGTCAACTTAAAGAATGAACATAATAAAATTTTTTAATCTGCAGCGTCTTGGCAGGTTTCTCAAGCATACTTCTGCATGCACATGTTTTTTTTGTTTTTGTGTTTTTTTAAATCCAAGGGTTAGTAACAATAATGATAACAGCAACAATATCCCCCCAGTGGTCAGGACAGGATGTACGATGTGGTTATGGAGACTATAACACAGGATTTACCAGCTTTCATAGGGACCATTTTTACATATGCCACCAATCCTGGACTCATCATGCCTGTCGTCCTCCTCATGGTGTAAGTATAATTTAAATAATAAGTCAAACATGGCTTCTGTACCTGCTAAATGAAGATACATTTTTACATTTTGTGTGTTTTTAAGCGTGCATGATAAATGTAAGAAAACAAATGAAACCTTTTGTGCACTGCTAATATATTTAAGGTTGCCTACACAATCTTATTATTTATTTAGAAAAACAAATTGTGTGCATTTCAGTTGTCTCTATCTTAGTGAATACTGATAATGTGGTGATGTTACCCTTACACTGTCTTTTTTGACACTACCACACAGTGGCAGCAAAAGTCAGCCTTTCTTGGAGGAGTACAGTGAAAATGTGGGCCGTGATAATCGGAGGGTAGTCTTGGTTGGTCTCTATGGAATGTGTTTGTCAGATACTCACCCAGATTAGGATCTGAAGAATTCAGAGAGTAGAGAGATTTTAAGGTGTCCATCTGTTCCTGATTTTGTGGTGTGGCGGATCACATTGTCCTAACTGAGTGGCACTGATTTTGAGGAATTCACTTTAGCCCCACATCACAACAAGAGTCCCCTCAAGGTGCTTTATATTGGAAGGTAAAAACCCTACGATAATACAGAGAAAATCCCAACAATCAGATGACCCCTTATGAACAGGCAATGGACAGGAAAAACTCCCTTATAACAGGAAGAAACCTTGGGCAGAACCAGACTTAATGAGGGGCGGCCATCTGCCGCAACCGACTGGGGATGAGGGCAGGGAAAGAGGACAAAAGCAGTACCAGTGGCATCTATAGTTGTGGTGAAGATGTGGTCAAGTAAGCAAACACATTTTACAGTTAACAAACAATCTCTTTTCTTAATAAATTTAATTACTGTGGTCAGCTGGCAGGTCTAGTTTCTGTACAGGTGCTCCTAAAGAAAGGACCAGCTTTAATCCTCCATTTAAATTTAAATCCACAAATAAAACATGTGTGCTGTCCTGTGGATTTTTTTTGTTAGTCTTTATCCTTGTTATGGCTCTTAATGGGGAAAACGCATGCTTGTGAATATTTTTGTGGTAGTTGCCGTACAAACATCTCTGTCATCTCTTCTCACAAGCAACAAGTTTCCCTGCAGACAAACCCAACCTAGCTTTCTTGCTTTTTACACCTGGCTCAGTATTTTGAATTTTCCATTCTTCCATTTGTTTTTGTGGCCTACCCCGTGGCAGGTGGCTACAGTGGATACTTTTTGTGCTGTCTTTCTCATATGCATGTAGCTGGCCTGAGCCCTGGAGTGGTATATCTAAGCAGGCAGCTTAAGTTTCAGGAGGCTATTCATTACCTGCTTTTCAGTGTAGTGGCATTTTATTTGCTCACCCTAAGCTTTCTGGCAAGAAAACCAGTGTTTGCGAACAGTGTTTTGTTTCCACTCTGACATTATCACATTACGTTTGGGTAGATAACAAAGAGCAGATAAGCTACCTGTGCAGCTTATGAATTTAACAACAGTTCTTTTAAACTTGTAACTGATGAGGCGAAGTAACACACGTCATGGCACCCAGACAAAATATAAATTTGCCTAAAATTTCCATGATCAGTGCATGTACATAAACACAGAACAAAATGACAGAACAATATGATCTAGCACTGTGTGCAAAGCCTGACTGTAATCTAATCCATCTGCAGTGGCACAGTAAAAGACTTATACTGTGTAACAGGTTGGCCATCTACTACCTTAACACAGTGTCAAAGGGATACCAACAGGCAAACCTGGACCTTAAAAAGAAGATGAAAATGGTCAGTATGAATTTCTCTTAATTTCCCATATTTAAGCAAAAGTTCAAGATTAGATTCAAATCAAATGACTGTCGGGTTTGTTGGTCATCACTTCAGGCCCGAGACGAGGAGAAGAACCGCAGGAACAACAAGGACAGCACTAATCAAGTAATGAAAGACTTGGAGGACCTTCTGCCAAATAAATCTCTAATACCACCTCCCACTGAGGAAGAGCCGCCTCATGGTACACTCATATACAGGCTTCAGCTGCATATACTGTAGGATAATTAACACCCCACTGACCTGACCACGTTTTCCAACTCTCAATCTGTCTTTTTAGATATTGTAATTGAGAAGGGAAGCAAGTCTACCAAAATGAAGCCAGGATCAGCGGGGAAAGGGGTCAACCTGCAAAAGGAGGTGTCACTGGCTGCCACAAACCCCAGAGGGCCAGTAGCCCATCCTCCTCGGGCACGGGGAGGGCCTCCTGGACATCTCAGGGGCCCTCTACCTGGGCCTGGCAGAGGGAGAGGTCGGGGCGCTCCTCCGAGGACATAAGAAGCATGATTCACAGTTACAGATATCTGCTAGGATGGCTCCAGCTGCATATGGAGGAGGAATCAATTTGGGGTTTACTGCAATGATGCAAATGAACACAAATTTCATAACATCATTTCTTATTGGAATTTTATTATATGAATGAAAAGCATTCAATTAGTATTTTCAACATGGTAGATGAGACATCAGTCATACCTAACACTGGAAAAAGTCTGTAGTTACTGCAGCGACTCAGTTAAAAGATACAGAAATGGTGTGTTATCTGTGTCAGTAGTATTACAACTGCAAAAATGTCAACAAACTCTATGTCTCAGCAACTTCTACCAAGGACTCGGCTTTTTTTCCTGTTTACTACAGTGGAATCAGTCTACAGTTTACTGCTTATCTATACAGACGACTGATTTCATGTGGAAATCCCTGTACATAGTTTTTAAAGTGACTTTCTAATTTTTTGCATGACATCTATTAAAATGTTCTATTTATGAAAAATTGCCATTTACGGTGTAACTAAACTATCAAACACACGAGAAGCAAAACTTCAAAGAACAATCTGTTTACAAACCTGTACACTAGAGGACCACCATAGATAAAAGTCATGTAACCCTGGCGGTATATGACAAAAATAAAGAAAGTCTGTGCAGAAAATGGAATAAATATTCACAAAGTGGCTACAAAACATGCAGGTGCAGCATGATCTAATGATCTGACTCTGGCTGATGGTTTAAACAGGAGAAATGTAGACTGGCAGTATCATGAGCTCTTCTGTGATATTCTGATTGTGACTGCCTTGATTTCAGTGTACTCCTGCAGTGCATATTCCCCCCTGAAATAAGAAAAACAAGCACTACTGATTAAAAAGAGAAAGAGTTTACTAGTCAAGTTGCAGTGCATTGTTACAAAGTCTCAAAGCAACGATTACGTAGTTGTTTGATGGACATTAATGCAGCAAATGTAAAGGTTAATTTCCTTAGATTTCAAAATGGCAACACTCACAGTTCTCTCCCATTCCCAGACATCTTGAAGCCACCAAATGGACACTGAATACTCATGGCATTGTAGCAGTTCACCCTAGAATTAAAGCAGCATTAGTTTCACCTTATTCCTTAAAAACAGGCATACAATAGTAGTAGCTGCACTATTCCAAAGTCTAATGGGACTTTAAGAGAGGCTTCAGTTATCATGCTCTGTGCAAAGGATGTGATCCATACCAGACCATGCCGGCTTGCAGAGCAGAGGAGACTGTAAGGGCTTTGTTGATGTCATTAGTGAAGATTCCTGCTGCCAACCCGTATTGTGTGGCATTGGCTCTCTCGATGACTTCACTTATGCTGCGGAAACACATAATCTGCTGCACCGGGCCAAATATCTGCAAGAGGATGGTAGAGAAATCTTACAAAAGCAAAAAAATGAGCAGTAGAATTAGACTACGTATTTTAATATGTGCTCCACCGTTGGGGGTGTGAGTACCTCTTCTTTAGCGATACGCATATGGTCTCTGACATTTGAGAACACGGTGGGTTGGATGAAAAGTCCCTGCTGACCCCCTGGAGAGCCACCGCACTCCAGAGTTGCACCTTCTCTCTTCCCGCTTTCTATTAGCTCCATTATCTTATTAAACTGCTTCTGGTTGATCTGAGGAAAAAATAAACAAAGCTCATATTATTCTGACCTGTCTGACTTGTTAGTTAGTGTAACAGTATTCAGGCCACAGTATACCTGTGGTCCCTGGTCCACGCCTGGCAAGAGTGGGTTTCCCAGGACTTTGGATCTGGCTTTCTCTACACTGCGGCGGACAAATTCCTCGTAGATTGGTTCCTCTACAAACACCCTGGATCCTGCCAGACAGCACTGGCCCTGATTGAAGAACAGACCACTGTGTGCCTGCTCCACTGCGTACTCTACTGCAAGACATATACACAGAAAAGCCACCTTTAACTGCTGGTAGTTGGCAGATTTCTTTTTAACAACAGATGCCCTTTGTGACACGACCCCAAAGGGATTCTTCTACTCCCAGGTTCAAACGAGGGATCATTCACTTGTTAGGGAAAACCACTACAGTAAGATAATACTACTACAAGATATATCATATAAAGATATCAAATCTAAAAGAAAGATTTATACACCACAAGTGTGACTTAATATGGTGCTGCACTTTATTTGTTCAATTCAGAAATGGTTAGACATGGTAAAGGTATAAAAGAATATGACATTTAAAGAGAGAAATGTGACGTAATCAAGTGAAAAAAGGTCCCACTCACAGTCACAGTCTGCAAAGACAATATTAGGATTTTTTCCACCAAGTTCCAGTGTGACTCTCTTCAGGTTGCTTTCACCTGCAGCCTTCTGGATGAGTTTTCCAACCTGGTAACCAGTGACAACCATGTGAGCCGCATGGTTACAGTAAAGGAGTTCATTTGTACATGAGTGAAATGCACAAAACCAGAAGAGAGCAAGCTGTTCACACAGACACACTGTGCTGAGATTTATACTAACAGCAGTAGATCCGGTAAAGGCTACTTTGTCTATATCCATGTGGTGAGAAATGGCACAGCCTGCTGTCTGACCATAACCAGGCAACACATTAACCACTCCAGGAGGAAACCCAGCCTGAACACAGAGAGTTGAAAAGAGAGCCACTCAGTCATCTTCTTTCAGTAAGAAATGGACTTGCGCCAGTTTTTGCACTTATATAATTGCATAAGATTGTTGTGGGTGATTAGTAATTTGAATCTAACTACCTCTTTGATGAGTGCAGCCATATGCAGAGCTGATAAAGGGGTCTGTTCAGCTGGCTTGATGACTACAGTGTTCCCACAGCACAGAGCAGGAGCAATCTTCCACACGAACATCATCAGTGGGAAGTTCCACTGAATGCCAAAGTGCAAACTCAATTTTCAGTTTTCGCTTCATAAGACTTTTTGGCTTAAAAGATTTATGTGATAATGAATGTGACACAATCAGAACCAATCAACAAATTATCTCAGGTTCAGCTAAAAAACAGGTTAAAATTTTTTTCACCACATTCAGGACCATTACTTTACTCACAGCTGGCTGAATGTAAACACTGAAAAAACACAAAAACTTGGTAACATAACAGTTGAATGTTTGCCATCCTTTAGTGTTTATTTCACTTACAGGAATGATCTGACCACATACTCCAATGGGCTCATGCCGTGTGTAGGTAAAATATTCTCCATCTAAAAAACAAAAAAAGAAAAAACACACACAGTTCATTTATTATAGCACTGAATGCATCCAGTTTTTGTTGTGCTGATGGTTTCAAATATGGAAACACGTGTAACCTCTGATCTAAATAAAAAAAAACGAATTTAACTCACCTACGGGGATGGTTTTTCCGTGAATCTTGTCTGCCCAGCCGCTGTAATATCTCAAGGTCTTGATTGTAGCCATCAGATCTACAAAATATGCCACGAGGAAAACTTTGCCACAGTTTAGAGCTTCTAGTGTCTGGAAAACAAGAAAAAAAGCACACACAGCGTCATTATAATCCAGTCGTGATGTTTTGTGGAGCAACATTTACTGATGATTTACTTCAGGTACGTGTATGTGTGTTTCTCACCGCTAGCAAGAGCCGGTCTCGCTCCACCAAGTCAGCAAGTCTGTTAAGTAAATGGCCTCGGTCTGAGGCATCCATGGATCTCCACGGTGATCCCATCTGGAAAGCAGCTCTGGCACTCCTCACTGCCTTGTCTACATCGTCCTGTTATTAGCACAAGTTAAGGAGGTTTCCACCACAATCACGCCAGATCAAGTTTATGTGTTTACTTGAAAAATTTGCTTTAAGGAGATTCCCAATCTACACAGCATACAACACGTTAGACGTTGTACAAAAAAGTGCTCACAATGTAAGTCATAATAATGCTCCATAAACATTCAAAAGTTTTTCTTGTAAAGCTCATCTAACTTACTAGCGACGTGTAAAATACTCACTGAGTCGGCCTCCTCCACTTCACACAGCAGCTTCTCGGTGGTGGGATTATACACAGGAATCTTTCTGCCACTGCATGACTCATGCCACTCGTTACCGATGAACACCTGATGGTGAAAGATAGAGACAAAGATTGTGTGATATATCCCCCTCACTCTTTGACTTTACAGTGATAAGCACACAGTGTGGGGTATCATCTCTGAATGCTGTTCCAGGTAATTACTGCATCCTAACTGATAAAGGACTGGTAAATATTTCCTATATTCAAATTATTTCATCTTATAAATATGCTTTGCTTCTTGGCTTGCAGCTTACCTTAGTGTAAACAATTTGGGGGTTTGCAATTGGAGTGGGCAGTGCATTTGTCTCCAATCCATCTGCATTCTGGGAATTGTGGTCCTGGTGGTTGAACCCATTTCCAGACTGATGTTCATAACCATTGGCTGGCTGGGAGCTCAGGCTGTAATTTTTTCTTTCTGAAAAAACAAAAAACAGAAATGGAACACAATGTTGTTCAAGTCTCTTTGTCTGATTAGGTGTGTGAATACACAGATACATACACACACACGTGATTGCGAAAGCTAACATTTGGGTCACTGAGTGAGGATAGTAACCCTGTGCACACGATGCTATCCCAACCCAGTGGAGTAAATAGAAACTGTGCCAAATTAGTTATTGGCATTGTCAGCTTTTTTAAACCGGATGGTCAAGGGTGATGACCACGCACTGACATGATTTGCTAGCTCAGAAGAATGGACTAGACCTTAATTAAACTGAGAGAATCTGAGAACATCAAGTGCTGTGCCAGGGCAAAATATGAGCAGAGGTGCATTTCACTGTAATTGCTGAAAAACCTGATCATGCATGGGCTCATATGGAAGAAACAAGTTTAATTAAGGCATTGTGGATTTCTGTGTCAGATAAAAGACAGTTTGAATATGTTACTATATCACTTGTATAATTTTGTAGAGAAGCCAGACAATAGATTATGTATACATAACTATGTGTCAATACAGCACTTACAGACTTTTAAATCTGGCAAATTAAGCCTATTACTTTTGAACATTTATGTCTGTCACAATAATAAAAATAATGATAATAATTATTTTTATTTTTATTATTATAAAAGCACTTTTATCTGGTCTTTCAACAAACATTAGAAAATGGTTGTGGAATTACATTACGTAAACATAAAAAATTGTTCTACCTGTGGGTGATGCTGATGCAGTTCCCCCCGACTGGTGTATTCCCACTCCGATCACAGGCATGTTGCAGCTGCTCTCTCCTTCCTCTCGGTGTCAGCTGACCGGAGAGTCTCCGAGCTTCTTTATATACTTTCAGCTCTCAGCGTCAGAAAGCAGAAATGCGCAGAAATGCGCAGGATTGCGCGCTGTCACAGAAGGATTTCTCCTGGGTCATTTGAGGGTCTGCCTGCACGTGCAAATAACCATTAAGATGGACCCAATCCCAGTTTACCTCATGTGTCCCGGGAGGCGGCAAGCTCACTAATCATCTGACGTGACAATGGAAGTACAGTATGGTTAGACACATTTTTAATTATTAGCCATTTTTGCAATCAGCGGGAATTTATCAACTTGACAGTGTTTAAATAATTCTTCTACTTCACTATTTTTATTCCTTCACTACAATTTGAATCCTGCAGATTTACTATTACTGCTTATTAATATTTTACTCAGAAAGCTTCTAGTACACTGGCAATAAATAATAAATAAATAATTAGCACCATCTATATCAGAATACTGATTGGTGGTAATATAAAGGGACTCTGTGGATAATTTTAACACCCCTGAGTTACATTTTTCTGCTAAGCTAAGATTATTAGATGTTATCTTACCTTGTTAAATCTTTGTTAAATCTTTCTGTGCATAAATCTTCCATTTCAAAATCGCCTTAAGTTAAGCACACTTCTAAACATTTACCAAGATAATTTTACAATACAATAAACTTTTTAGATGTTGAAGAGGAAGAACCAAGCCCGAAAATCTTGAAAATCTTGAATTTGCCATCATTTTTACTTCTGTCTTCTATGAATCAGTTCAGCCCAGTTGCCTGGTTAGACCCACCTCCAAGTCAACAAGCATAATTGGGAAGATGTTTGCTTTGATAAGGGGCCTCCTGCTGCTTCACTGTCTCCCAGGAACAATGTGATCACATAATTTTGTCTGGTGTGCCCATTTTCTGTCTCGATATACACACATCCTTTTGAGAATTATCCCCTTTGACAACACAACCTGATTTAACCCTCATTAAACAAAGAGAAGATTTGTAGAGCTGCATCTAGGGAGTGTTGAAAACATAGTGAAAACCATCCTCCCATACTAATGCGTTCACCTCTTATTTGTCACACACTTGACTTGAAGCCTTTTTCTATGAAAGAGTTTGGACTGGAACTACAGCACACTGTAAATAAGTAACCTAGATTCTTTGGGTCTACTTATCTCCAAAGGGTTTGTTCCTCATTAGGGAAGCACATAGTCAATGTTGATCAACACATACTCGATCCTAGTGTCAGGTGGGGTCTGCGTAGGTTAGCTATACATTGAGCATGTACACAAACTCATTCAGACGTTTTGAATGGAGTATTAAATCTGTAACTCTGGCCTTGTTTTAATGTTCGAACATATGGAGCACAATTGCTTCATAGAAATTCTACCATCCAGAGAGTCAGTGTGTGTCTGCCAGAGTTAAGGACAAAACTGGACTGCCTCTGTCTACATAGGATGTGGACCACCAGGTCAAAGGAGCTGTCGGTCGGCCTCAGACGCCCGTGTGTCCCACAGCTGAACTTGACCTAAATTGACAGTTTGATAGAGGGCAAGAAAAAAGAAAGGGAATAAAAAATGGAAAGTAGGAGATGGTGAAAGAACTGGAGACAGTGCAGTCATGCATGGGGTGGCTGTAGCTCAGGTGGCAGAGCAGGTCAGCCACTAATCAGAAGGTCGGTGGTTCGATCCCAGGCTGCCTCCGGGCTGCATGCTAAATATCCTTGGGCAAAATACTAACTCCATGTTTGCCTACTGGTGGTGGTCATAGGGCCCGGTGGCACCAGTGTCTGGCAGCCTCGCCTCTGTCAGTGAGCCCCAGGGCACCTGTGGCTACAATGTAGCTTGCCATTGCCAGTGTGTGAATGGGGAATGACTGAATGTAGTGTAAAGTGCTTTGGGGTCCTTAGGGACCGAGTACAGCGCTATACAAATGCAGGCCATTTACATTTTTACCATGAAAAGGTGAGTGAGCAGACACTGGAATTAGTTAGGGCTATTTATTAGTCGAATTTATTAGAAAAAGGAGTAGAAATGAAAAAAATGAGAGGTAGAGGAATGCAAAGACTTGTGTTTGTAATTTACTGCATTGTTCTGAAATTAGGTGAATATGTCATTCTCTTAGGATTAGTAAATATTCCCAACATGAAGCACTAATGATTTAATTCACAGCCTAAATATATGCAGCTACATGTAGTAAGCAGCAATGATTTGGGAATGCATGTCAGTGGACAATCAGATGAAGAGCACTCCCTTGTGACACATTACAGAAATTACATTGTTCATACCAGGGGTCCAGTACAGGCAGATCACAAGGTGTCATAATTCATTCTCAGTAAAATTCTCAGGAATTTGCACTTCAAAGGTTTTACTGCTCACGTCAGTGTATAAAAACAACACATGTCGTATGGGATATTGCAACCCCCACATGGCCTAGGTGAAGACACTTCTCACTCCTTTAATAATGCAGATGACCAGTGATGACATAAACACAGTGAAGTACATGTCCTCTTCTATTTCTATTACCTATGGCGTGCCACAAGGTTCTGTTTTAGGGCCCTTTCTGTTATATCTGATGGCTCTTCAGCACGTTTTGAACATTTTTTTAATCACTGCTACATTCAGATGACATTCAGTTATATATCTCTTTTTAGTCCCAAGATAATTCTTAGCTACAGATCCTACATACAGTGGGGCAAAAAAGTATTTAGTCAGCCACCGATTGTGCAAGTTCCCCCACCTAAAATGATGACAGAGGTCAGTAATTTGCACCAGAGGTACACTTCAACTGTGAGAGACAGAATGTGAAAAAAAAAAAATCCATGAATCCACATGGTAGGATTTGTAAAGAATTTATTCGTAAATTAGGGTGGAAAATAAGTATTTGGTCAATAACACAAATACAACTCAATAGGCTACTTTGTAACATAACCTTTGTTGGCAATAACAGAGGTCAAACGTTTACTATAGGTCTTTACCAGGTTTGCACACACAGTAGCTGGTATTTTGGCCCATTCCTCCATGCAGATCTTCTCGAGAGCAGTGATGTTTTGGGGCTGTCGCCGAGCAACACGGACTTTCAACTCCCGCCACAGATTTTCTATGGGGTTGAGGTCTGGAGACTGGCTAGGCCACTCCAGGATTTTCAAATGCTTCTTACGGAGCCACTGCTTTGTTGCCCGGGCGGTGTGTTTTGGATCATTGTCATGTTGGAAGACCCAGCCTCGTTTCATCTTCAAAGTTCTCACTGATGGGAGGAGGTTTTGGCTCAAAATCTCACGATACATGGCCCCATTCATTCTGTCCTTAACACGGATCAGTCGTCCTGTCCCCTTGGCAGAAAAACAGCCCCATAGCATGATGTTTCCACCCCCATGCTTCACAGTAGGTATGGTGTTCTTGGGATGCAACTCAGTATTCTTCTTCCTCCAAACACGACGAGCTGAGTTTATACCAAAAAGTTCTACTTTGGTTTCATCTGACCACATGACATTCTCCCAATCCTCTGCTGTATCATCCATGTGCTCTCTGGCAAACTTCAGACGGGCCTGGACATGCACTGGCTTCAGCAGCGGAACACGTCTGGCACTGCGGGATTTGATTCCCTGCCGTTGTAGTGTGTTACTGATGGTGACCTTTGTTACTTTGGTCCCAGCTCTCTGCAGGTCATTCACCAGGTCCCCCCGTGTGGTTCTGGGATCTTTGCTCACCGTTCTCATGATCATTTTGACCCCACGGGATGAGATCTTGCGTGGAGCCCCAGATCGAGGGAGATTATCAGTGGTCTTGTATGTCTTCCATTTTCTGATGATTGCTCCCACAGTTGATTTTTTCACACCAAGCTGCTTGCCTATTGTAGATTCACTCTTCCCAGTCTGGTGCAGGTCTACAATACTTTTCCTGGTGTCCTTCGAAAGCTCTTTGGTCTTGGCCATGGCGGAGTTTGGAGTCTGACTGTTTGAGGCTGTGGACAGGTGTCTTTTATACAGATGATGAGTTCAAACAGGTGCCATTCATACAGGTAACGAGTGGGGGACAGAAAAGCGTCTTACAGAAGACGTTACAGGTCTGTGAGAGCCAGAGATTTTCCATGTTTGAGGTGACCAAATACTTATTTTCCACCCTAATTTACGAATAAATTCTTTACAAATCCTACCATGTGTATTCATGGATTTTTTTTCACATTCTGTCTCTCACAGTTGAAGTGTACCTCTGGTGCAAATTACCGACCTCTGTCATCATTTTAAGTGGGGGAACTTGCACAATCGGTGGCTGACTAAATACTTTTTTGCCCCACTGTAGGTGCTCTGACTTAATAAAGAAAAAGCAGAAGTCCTTATTTGTCCCCTGACAGATTTAAGTCTAAGATAATGGAAACTCGGTCCTTGTGCCACATTTGCTAAATCTTCTCTCTGGAACTTTTGTCACGGTTGCAGCGGCAGCCATGTGGAGTCGTGAACGAGAGACCCAAAAGCCAGGCACTGGCTTTGATGTGAGTGAACTTTATTTTCAAAATGGTGAGAATACAGACTGAGTGGACATGGGAACAACAGAAACTAAGATAAACCTAAACTGGGAAAAACTTACTAAACAAACCTGAAACCATGACTCGCAGAAGAAAATGCAGAAAGTCACGCAGAATGATATGCAGGATAACACACAGTGCGAAACATGGGATGACACGTGATATGACACGGACATGGCAACAGGGAGGGAACACAGAGACGTAGGACCAGGGCAGGCACAGAGACACAGAACAGGAGGAGCTAAGAATACAAAACAGAAACCAAACCATAAGAACAAGAAAATCTTAACAAGAATTAACCTGAAACATAAGATAATAATCAAAACCACTGAGTCCACAGACTCAGGGCCATGATAACCTTTGCATGTTGGACGTTCATGTCAAATCGCTTGCTTGTGTTACTTAAGAAATATTTCCAAGTCTCATTGTGTCACACTCTGAACTGGAAACTGTTATTCATGCATTTATTTCATCATGTATAAAATATTGTAATTCAGTGTTTGCTTGTCAGAGCAAGTGAACAATGAATTACTGAACTTGAAATCTGTGGACTCTGTGATCGCCTTCATAAAACAGCTAAAACCTCATGTTTTCACACTTGCATTTGGTTAACCTTTATTTCTATTCTCTGGTATTTTGTTATAAAGAATTCTGTAGTTTTTGTGTAAAAATGTGCTATGCAAATACGTTCTTACATGTGAGTCCACGTCAGCACATGACCTTCACAATCTGCTCCCATGTTTTAAGGTCTTCCCCTCATCAAGAACACCTCAGCTAAGTCGAGCTTGTGAGCTGTTGCTAGTTAGCTTTGTTGTCTACCAGCTTAAAGTTAGCTTATATGACCCTGTTGTTGTCAGTTATAAGACTGTAGGTGATGAATATGCTGTCTGTGAGGCCCAAATTTTGAGTTTTTTTGTTTTTTTTGTTACAGTTTATAAGCTTTCTGGATGGTGGATAGTACTTGGACCTGACACCACTGAAAAGTCTGGCTTGAGTAATTTACTGACTCTGGAGCCATCCATGGTAGCTTATCTAGCACAAGGTGTGCACAGCACTGTATGTTTTATTGAAGCTTGCTTCTGCCACTGAAAAAAACTTTTTGTTGGCCTGGAGTAACATTATTTTCCCTCAAGAGGGCAGTGTCATCTGCCACTGGGGAGATGTGGGGAGATGACACTGCTCTCTTGTGAGACAGGAACCAATCTCTCAGTCAGAGAAACTAGTTGGCTCACTCACCTCCAGGCCTCTGGAGAGAATGTGTGTTAAATATTTCTTAGGTAACTGCAGCAACTGTTCAGGTTTTGTCACTTCAGTGCCCAAACAAAGGTGGTTCATGGTCACTGGGTAAATGTTAATGTTGCATTATGCAACATTAACATTCTTTAATGTATGCAACTTGCATACATTAAAGAAAGCATCCTGCATTTGCCTAACTCAAAACAGATCTGAGACCTTGGGTAGAGACACGCATCCCTGGGAGTGTTGCGTCAAGAAATGGTATATAATAAAATCAAAGAGAACAGGAAAGACAAGGGGCATTCCCATCAGTTGTGGTTCCAGGTCAAACAAGGTCATTTCCTTTTAGCAGAACTTTGGACTCACTTCTCTCTTGCTTGTGTTCAGTCACCTTTGCGTAGTAACCTGGAAGCTTCTGCAGCTGTTCAAATTCTCAAAAAGCTGCTCCAGCACCTCCTTTATTACTTCCTTCAGCAACAGAACTGGACTATCCTTTGTGAAAGGGAAAGAGAAAAATAAATGAGTATAACTGATGAGTGATGCAGCTTATCCATCTTATTAGTGTAATTTTACAATTTTGTGCCATCCATCCTCCTGCCTGTAACCTGGAAATCAATCTAAGTGCACCAGCAGGTCCGTTACTAAAATGTATCTGGAGGACAGTGGAGGGGGAGAGTGGAGGTAGGGGAGCTGTAATGCATACTTTGCAGAAAAGATTAACAGGATCAACAAGTCTTAAGATCCTTTATGTTTGTAGATTATTTTAGTTCAGCTGTGTTCAATGTTCAGCTGTCTGATCATATCAGTTTTGTATTTCATCAAACTGTTATATTTATCTGACATCTGAGGTCATCAAATTCAGTAGCAGGCGGTTATAGCAAACCATAATTCTTATACTTTAAGCAAAAATATCTGTTACCTTTCACTGCAAGCCTCTTCGTCTGCTCCTCGGCCTGTATCTATTGTGGGAGGGATTAAAACGCAAAAGAAAGTAGGATGTACAAACTGAGAGATGAGGAGGGGGACGCTTCTCTGAGTAAATCTGCAGCAGCTGCTTGAGGAAACACTGTAAATAAACTGCAGAGCGAGAGCAGTCCCGGTGGCCCTTGCATCGGAGACAAATAAAGGTTGGTACAGCCGTTGCTTCCAAGAAGTACAGGGGGGAGAGGGGTGGGCCTTGTCCAATTTTGGACCTGAGGATATAAAAGAAAGGTGAACGTATAGATTCAAAATGCTCAAACACTCTTGCAGCTTCTGAACGCACAGACCGGTTAATAGCAACCGCTCTCAAAGATGCGCAAGGTCGTTAGCTATATATGCGTATGCGCACCACAGTCAAGCTTACATTTGAGGGTAGCCTGTACGTACTTTCCGCCCTGTGACCACCAACAAGCACCTTCACCGAGTGCTCCAAAGCTCCCCTCCCAGAGAGGGGCGTCCACTCTGTAGCCTATCAGGACGCTCCGGCTTTGATAGAAGTACTGATGTCACATAATCAAGCCCCGGGCTTCTGAGTGAATTTTCAGGAATAAGTAAATAAATAAATGAATAACTCCCAGCAGAGGTTGGTCGCTGTTCGTCACTGAGTTTCTCAATTTCAACGAGGAGCTAATTTAATTTACGAGAGCCTAAACTATCCCCACAGTGGCCTCCAGCAGTCTGCTCTCACCGACACAGTGCTTCTTGTCCTTTCAAGAAGTGGATGGCAATTATTAGTGGCTCCACTGACTCTATATAAAACATGGACGTAGCCACTGTGCTGTCACTCATTCCTTATGGAAACAATAGTAATTTTAAAAAAAAAGAAAAAGAAAGAAAAAAAAAGAAGAAGCTTGTTTTAGATTCTTTGCCACTGTGTTGTTCTATGTTCAGGTTCGGGGTTTCTCTCCATTATTGTGGGGTCTTTAACTTTAAATAATAAACTGCTTTGAGATTTTGGGATTTTGGTGCTATATATATATTAGGGGTGCAACGATATTCGTATCGATATTGAACCGTTCGATACAGTGCTTTCGGTTCGGTACGCATATGTATCGAACAATACAAAATTTGTAATTTATTTTATCAATTTTCCTTCTGACGATGCTGTCTGTGTTGAGCGCTCAGTGAATCTGTGTTCGACTACTCCGCCTAGGCTGCACTGTCAAGCGCAGATCCACTGAGCGCTCAACACAGACAGCATAGTCAGAAGGAAGAGCGCAGGGCAAGCTAGCGAGACAGAAGTTAAGCTCTCCTTGCAAGATGGACCTCCCCCACCCTCATTCAGATCTGGCGTTTGGAATTATTTTGGTTTTCATGTGACGTATGACCCTGAAGGTAAGCGAGTCATGGACTAAAGTAAAACAGTATGTTGGATGTGCCATGCAATGCTCAATTACATTGGTGTGAACTAGTGTGTTAGCGCCGTCTAGCCCCATGCACGGAGCGATCGGCGGTAGCTCGTTAACGGAGATTTGCCGTGTTGTGGCGTTAAGGTCATTTCAACGAGATTAACCTGAAAGCACTAGTGGGAACACAACGAATATGACTGCACATTTACGCCGACATCATCCTAGTGCAAAGACAAGTGGAAGCAGAAAAAAAAAAGCAAGCATGCTACTAACTTTAGCCGAGTCATTTAGACAGCTGTTAGCACATGATTCTCCTTATGCTGCTGAGAATATAGCCCAGAAGAAGCGGATAGTATCGCTTTTATTTTGGAAAGAGCCATTTCTCTGTAATAAACTCTCTTTTCCAAAGATGAGTGATTCCTCAATCAGATACAGGGCTCGCAATATCGCTAGCCCGACGTCCCGGAGCTAGCGATTTTTTTCAGTCGGGCTACCAAAATCTATCTCTTCCCTGCCCGTCGGGCTATTGTAGGAAAAATATATGTCAATGCT
Source organism: Diplotaxodon limnothrissa (assembly GCF_057381915.1). Classification (NCBI taxonomy): domain Eukaryota; kingdom Metazoa; phylum Chordata; class Actinopteri; order Cichliformes; family Cichlidae; genus Diplotaxodon; species Diplotaxodon limnothrissa. The sequence goes on along the minus strand of NC_140607.1, from coordinate 14,641,722 downwards.
TTTGCATTCTTTCAGAAATGTAGCTGGGTAATTATGTCATTGGCATCGGTGAGCCACTGTCAATATGTGACATATTGAAATCGCGTTTGAATTTGCGCTTGTTTTTTTGCTTTCACTTTGCAATCGTGCGAACTGTGTATAGAGAGCGACAGCACTGATCTGTGAGTGATGATAATTTGTGCACCAATTCCTCTGACATCGTCTTATTAATCGTTAGCTTACTATGCAAACATGACAAGTGAAATCTCCCGCAGCAAGCTTAAACATGTGAGAGGTTGATCGCGCAGAGAATCGCTGAGCTTATGTGAGTCCGTGTGTAAAAGCATTTCAGTTCTGCTGAGCCAAATAAGACAGGTCAGGGTGAAGAAGTGACAGCCAAAGAAAAGCTTACCACAAAACGGAGAAGTTATGACAAATCAGACTATAAGGCAAAAAGAAAGTGCAGCTTTATGGTTTCATGGACAAAAGAATTTCTGTGGCTGCAATATGACGAGCTAAATAACCAGGGCTGCACATAAGTGGTCCGCAGGTGCGCATTCGCTGTCAAAATAAAAAACACGCACAAGGGTGAGGGTTAAATTTAAAAACTGTACTTTTGAGTTAAAATATATATTTATAATTTTAATAAATGACAAATTAAAAATGCATGAACATTTTTTTGTATCGAAAAAATATCGAACCGTGACACCAAAGTATCGAACCGAACCGAACCGTGAATTTTGTGTATCGTTGCACCCCTAATATATATATATAAAAAAAAAGAAATTGTTTTGAACTGAATTATGAAATCTACTTAAATATGAACACCCTTTTCTAAGGCGCTTTCCCAAAGTTGCAAATTGTTTTACAGCTTCATAAAAAGTATATTTGAATAAAGCAGTGTTGTGTTTAGGCATCAGCCATTAGTTTAACGCATTTTAAAAGGTTAAAACATACAAAATTATGGCAAAGATGGAAAAGCAGTAGTTTCTGATGACTGACGTCACTTGTCGTCAGTTGTGTTCGTCATTTGTTTTTGTTAATGGTCGGCTGCTTTTTTTCTTTATATCGTGAGACAAGAAATGATGGTCCAGTGTATCCTATGTGAGAGAAAGTGATAAAGGGAACACTGAAGTGGCTTTCCTCAACATTTAGAGGGAATTTAACCAGGAATTGGTGTTATCAGCAAACTTAGCAGGCTGAATAAATACAGAGACCCACATATCCGGTATTTATTGTGTGCTATGGACTACTTTAAATCAAAATCGTTGAAAAGAAACTGGCAGCTCAAACATGTGGTCCATTTCAGTGATTCAAATTAGCAGAGATTAGGACTGGCATGTAGCGACTAGCTGCAGCTTCCTGTGTTGGGAAATCTGTCACTTATGTCTATAACGTTAAGCCATAGCGTATCCACTATGGCTTGAGTACACAGTGGATAATTATTATGAAGGGGGAAACTATCCATAGAGGGCCAAACCATTTTTTTGCACTAGACTGTAAACAAGCTTTTTAATGATATAAAGTTAACATTTTTACACTGGACTGTATGGGGACTGACTGGATTGAAGGCTGAAGCGCCTGTATGATGGTGTGGCAGTGAGTGGGGAGGGCTAGACTTCTGGAAGCCATTTGGAGTTGGCTGGCTGCTGTTGCTGCATGGGACATCCCGTAATGCAAGCCACTCTCATCACAAGTTCCCAAGGGTCAGACCTCAAACCTCTGACTACCTAATATTTTGGTGTCTGCTCTTTGCTGTCTAAATTGAGTTGGAAATTTTTTTCTCCGCCAAGTTTCCGAGGGCCCTGTATGGTGAGTTTATCTTACTGTATGGCTTTCTTATCATTTCTTTATTTTTTAATATTCTTTCCTTGTTTGGTTTTTACAGGACACAGTATGAGGCACATTTTCTTTTCTTTTAACGAGGATCTGATCTGTTTTCTCCCTTTCAAGGATAAATCTGTTTTTTTTGTTTCTTCACTTTCAACTTTCTCTCTCTTATCTCTCAGTATTTCTACTTGCAACATGAGGCCGCTGCTGTTTGGGATTCTGCCAATCAAGGAGAACTCTTTTGGCTCTCTATCTAGTGTAACTGTTGCACTCTGTCTTTTAACCCTCCTCCTGATGGTTATCTGGGGTCAAAAGAGTAAGAGATCCTTCTTCCACTTCCATCTTGACTCCCAGCTGGACCACACAAAATATCCCCCACCTCCTGGCCCCAAACCGTGGCCCCTTGTCGGGAATCTGCTCCAGGTCGGGGATCAGATTCATCTCTCTCTAACTGGGTTGAGGCTTCAGTATGGAGACATCTTCAAGGTACATATAGTTATATATAGTTTTTGTATTATTAGTTTCAGATCAACAGAGTGAGCATGAGTTAATTTATTTGTTTGTGTCATGAATCCAGCTCCGCCTTGGCTCTTTGACTGTTGTCGTTCTGAGTGGGTACAACACCATCAGGCAGGCTCTGGTTCGACACGGGGAAGCTTTTGCGGGGCGACCTAACCTTTTCATCTTCTCTGCTATAGCCAATGGGACCAGCATGACTTTCAATGAGAACTACGGACCTGTGTGGCTGCTCCATAAGAAGCTGTGTAAGAATGCCCTCAGGTCTTTCTCCCAGGCTGAGCCAAGGGGTTTTGGTGCCACCTGCCTCTTAGAGGAGCACATATGTGCAGAGGCTGCAGGGATGGTGCAGGTGATTCGAGAAAAAGCTGCAAAAGAAGAAACAGAGGGTATAGACCCAGCAACGACCTTGGTAACCTCAGTGGCAAATGTCATTTGTGCGCTTTGTTTTGGGAAACGGTATGACTACAGTGATAAGGAGTTTCTCACTATTGTTGATGTCAACAACGAGGTCCTGAAGCTCTTTGCAGCGGGGAACCTGGCTGATTTTTTCCCTGTGTTTCGCTACTTTCCGAGTCCATCTCTGAGAAAGATAGTCCAGTACGTTCGCAGGATGAACAGATTCATGGAGCGGAACATTGAGGAACACATTGACACCTTTGATAAGGTAATTAAGTATGCAGACTTACATGTAGGCAAGAATTTAGTTTAAATGGGGGAAAATGACAGTACAATCTATGCCATATAATCACTGTTTGCTTAAGTTCTATTTATTTCATTTTTGCACATGACTTACTGACATAAACTTCAGTTTCATAATAATCAGCAACTAGGCTTCTTAATGATTTGTGAATATTGCATTTTATTTATATTTTTTTTATATTATCTTAACTTTAACTGATCTTTTGCACAGTGACCTTTAATAGATGTCGCCACAGCCTTATGTTGTAAATAATGTGTCTATTGGTGTTGTTTTCTTTAGATCTGTGCCACTAATTTGCATCCCGGCTCTTTAATATGACATTGAACTCATACATTGGTAGCTATGATCGTAACTGTAGCCAAAAAAATAACTAACAAGTTCCATGTGATGGAACTTGTGCAGAGATGGCTAAAATGTTCGCACGCACTCTAATTAGGAATTAGCAACTCTACTGGAAGACACGCGTCTTACCACAATTGATTACTGTCCCTTCCCTAATTACTTTTAAGGTTTAAAGCAAGCTGGCAGTTAAAGTAGATAACTTTATATTTGAGCAGTGACAGCTGCTTGATGTTGGAAGGAGTAAAGTTATCTGTGTTCGCAGAACTGTATCCGGGACATTACAGACGCTCTAATTGCACTTTGTGAAGAAAGAGAAGAAAGCAAGGATACTTCGATGCTCTCTAACGACCAGATCATTCACACTGTCATAGACATCTTTGGAGCAGGTTAGGCAAACTACAAATTTCACATTATGATGCTTTTACGCTTGTATTATGCCAGTAATAAATCCTAATGGTGATAATGAATTTTCCCCCTTTTTTGTGGTTTTCCAAAGGATTCGACACCATCATCGCTGGTTTGCAGTGGAGCCTGTTGTACCTCATCAAGTTTCCTGACATCCAGGATAAAATAAACCAGGAAATAGGTGATGCCTTATGCTCCAATAAAACAAACTCATATGCTGTACAGTGTGCTCGGCTCTTCACCAAAGTCACCCATTGTTAGAAACTGGTAAATACACGGCTTACAGAGAATTCAGGGTATGCTAAATAGGAAAGTCCTCTCTTGTTCCTGCTCTGATGACGGACTCATAATCATTCTGTTTCTCATAGACCAAAAATAGGAGGTTGCTCCTTAATCGTTTTAAGTCCCACATCACTGATGAGCATAAGTCAGTAGTAAATGTAGTTCTTATCTATTAAAATATTCACCACAAATGGGATTCACACAGTTTACAAGAAACGGGTGGAAATGCACCTCTCATTAGCAGCTATGCACAGGCCATACATGAGCATGCAGCCGTCTGTGATGTCTGCAGTATCAGGGAGAATCCTTATTAAAAAGACTGAACAACGGCCAACCGAGCACGCTTTTTGGAGAGACAGAATCAGACCAGAGAAACTCACAAAAGATCAGTCCAATTTGCTGACGCTTTTTGAAGTGGGCTCAGAGAACTGGTGCTGTCTGTTCTGAGGCACGTTGTATTTTCACAGAGGGCGAGATGAAGCGAGAGAGAGAGTGACAGAGAGAACTAAGAGGAGGCAGGATGAATCAGAACAGGAGAGGGGTTAGAGGGTTCCCCGGAGACACAAAGGCGCTGACACGCAAGGCAGTGAACAGACATAGTCTGACATTATTCCCTTTTTCATCTCTTACATTTCATTTAATTAAGAGGCTTTAATTCTGTTGTTTACAGTACCGAAAGCCTTATTAGTGGAGCAATATTTGTAAAGTAATCTAAAGGATCAGCATATTTTAAATTGTAATTTTTTATGATGCACATGTGCATAAAGTTTTTACAAACTGAAAGAAAGCAAACCACAGCCTGGAAATCAGTTTATGTTAAGTTTAAATTAAAAAAAAAAAAAAAAAAGACATATTATTAGAATACAAGAATAAAAATGAAAATAAAAATGTAAATAACGTTAACAAAATTGCAAGTTTATCACAACTTATGTCACATTTTTTTAGACCCAAAAGATGAGATACAGATTATGTTTTATTATTTATCATTATTTTTTTAAGATGAGCATATCGGCAAACTCCAGCTGCCCAGGTTTTCCAACAAAGCCAAGATGCCTTTCACAGAGGCCTTCATATATGAAGTGTTTCGTCATGCTTCATATGTCCCTTTTACCATACCACACTGGTAAGACCTAAAGTTTTGACAGCAGTAAATTTGTTTTTTCAGCATGTAGATTGTTTTTTTTATCACTTTCCTCTGATTATATTTTTCCTCTCCAGCACCACGAGAGACATCACATTTAATGGGTATTTCATTCCCAAAGACACATGCGTCTTCATTAATCAATATCAAGTCAACCATGATACGTGAGTAGCCGAAAGCAGTAAAAATCTACTTTGTCTCGTTCTTTTTATCTTTTAAGACTATGGATTTTTTTTAACATTTTTGTTTATTTGTTAAAATGTTCATTCTTTCCCAGTGATCTTTGGGGCGATCCTGAGACATTTCGTCCACAGCGTTTCTTGAATCCATGTGGACTCCTGAACAAAGAGCTGACAGAGAAAGTCCAGATCTTCGGCATGGGAAAAAGACGCTGTCTTGGCGATGAATTTGCACGTTTGGAGATGTTTGTGTTTCTTACCACGCTTCTTCATGGGCTACGTATTGAAAATGTTCCAGGGCAGGAGCTGGATCTCAGCACTGATTTTGGTCTAACTATGAAACCACGTCCATATAGGATTACCATTTCCCAGAGATTTTAGACCGTCTGAAAACTCAAATGATGATCTTTCGGATGTTTTGGAATGTCACAGTGGAAATTAATTGTAGTTATTACTATTTTGTGCTCAGTTTGGCAAATGTGGTCAAAGCACAGACACAAAGATAAATATACACAAAGCGAACATGAGGTCATTTTACAGCATTCAGTCCATCTGCCTGCTACATTAGTATCTTAAGTGACTGGTCACAGTTTAAAACGGAGGAATGAGGATGAGTGTCACTGGCAGCAGGGTAAGCCACAATGACTTCATTAATAGTTTTGTAAATAGAAATAGAATAGACACTTTTAGCTGTTGTTAAACTTTTGTTTGTGAACATTTGATGAGTGCCTTCTTTTGGAAACTATGAAGGACAGACTTCAGCTGATAGCTCTTAATGAACTGTTTCACCTGAATATTACAAGTTGAATAACTTATTCTTATTGTAAATACCTGACCTCTATACGTCATGTTGAGGTAAAATAATATCACATAAAAAAAGTGTGCTATATAAACTACAAACATACTAACAAATATTCAAATTATCTCAAAGCACTAATACCACTAGGTTTAAGGCAGTTATTGTTTATAATGTATGCATAAAATGTTAACTTTTGGACTATTTTTGAAAGAAAAAGTAGAGCTGATGTTGGAAATTGTTTTTTTTTAAAGCATATACAGCCTACAGTTAGCCTCTTTCTATAGTAATTATAGAAAGAGTAAAACTGAGTCACATAAAACAGCTGCAGACAGTGGCTTTGTATAAAACATGCAATCTGAAAACAATAATGTGCCTGTGCTTGTGTGGTAATGTTTACTGGCTTTCTGTCTGTACCTTCACACTGTTCTGAGTGACTCATGGATGATGATGGCAGTGAGGCTGACTCTGAAGTGAGTAGGGGAGGACTAGCTCAGAAGGGTGCCTCCAAAACACAAAAACGAAAAAAACAATCTTATCTACCTAGATAGATATGTTAAGTACAGAAAACCAAGCTATGGAAATGTATTAAGTAAAGTAGAATGCAAGCATTTTAACCCTATTTTAATTTTTTAATAGATTATTTTAATAATAAATATTAACTAAGGATACATATTAAATAATAAATATTGTTTTCGTCACGAGATCTGTGTCACAGTGCCGTATTTTTATATTCCGTAGATTTTTGTGTACAAGTGGACAAATTTTCTTTGATACATTAACAGATTTTAACATTTCCTACAATTCCCCTGACCTTTGAACTAAAGCTTTAATTTTACAAACTCATCGGTATAACTCTTGTCAACAACAGTGTAACATTGCGTGCTATTGCATGTCTATTCACAGCCACTGAACTCACTGGCCACACACAAACACGTGCAAACTGAATGACCTACTGATTTCTATTCACATCTTCATTTACACATGGAGCCTTTTATTGTGGGGGCCCGTTTCTATACATTCATTAAGAAACCACACGCAATCCTCACAGCAACTGTCAGTAACTGCACTGTGATGTCTGTCCAACTAATTATGGCTAAATTAATATGTGAACATCTCTAACAATCTTTACTCATAACTTTATTCACTATTACGACGCAGAACGGTTCAAACATCTTCCTCTTCCACGCTCTGCCCAGATCTCAGTTTCATGATCACCTGGAAAAAAATACATTCACATTATTTTATGGTTTAATTCTAAATAGAAATGTACATATTTGAATAGCTGACTGTGAAAGTGGCATGCACCTCTTTCAGCTGGGCAATCTCTTTGCTTTCCACATTTCTCTGAGCGTTGTTGGTTATGGCCTTCACTCTTGTTGCATAACTGCAAAGTTCAGAGAGTTCAAGTGTTATTCTGTTGAGTTTTTTAGTGCTAAAATACAATAAAACACTGTTTTTTTCTCTCTCTGTTACATAAGAGATGTGAGCGTCTCGTCAAGATTGTATTCTGTAGGAGAGGTGTTGACGATCATCAGAGTTTTAGCATTTCCACCCAAAGAGTCTTGCATCACCTGAGAGAGATGAAACACATTTTGGTTGAACTGCTTGTCTACGTTGGAGTTCAGAATTGAAAAACTAGAATACTGCCTTTTTAATTTATTACCTGTGTTAGCTTGCTATTCCTGTATGGCACATGGGGCAGTTCAGCAGATAAAGCTGAGATCACATCACCCAGTGCACTCAAAGACTTGTTAATGGAGTTTGCCTCCTGCACAGAGGAGAACATGGAAGAATTTAAAGAAGTCATGACAAATCTTTCAACCACTCACTGACCCATGAAACAAGATAGGAGCAGACCTTCAGCTGGTGGTCCTTGGCACCTGTTTTGGCTGCTCGCTCACTGCCTGCCAGGTCTACAAGGCTCAGCTTCCCACTGCTTACACTCCCATTTGTCAGATTCCTGCTCTCCAACATGATGCCAACAATAAGATGAGAGCGGGAACTCTCCACGTTCATCTCTTAAAAAATGACAAAAATACAACAGGACAAAGAAAGATGGATTTTTATATATTTCTGGTATTTTAAGAAGTGCGACTTCAGAAGATGCTGATTAATAATCAGTCCTCAGAGTCTCTCTCTCTCCCTCTCTCCCTCTCTCTCTCTCTCTCTCTCTCTCTCTCTCTCTCTCTCTATATATATATATATATATATATATATATATATATATATATATATATATATATATATATATATATATATATAAAAGGTTTAGTGTAACCCAGTAGAGAAAACTACCTTTTGTTATTTTTTTCTTGTTTTCGTTTTGATTGTATAAATGTATTTTCATTATTTTATTTTGAAAAGAAACATTTATTTTGAAAAAAGGAAGTGTGATCCTCTAGCAAACTTTATTTTCTGTTGCTGGATCACAAGGGATAAATGCCTTTTTCATTGGTTGAAGGTGGTTTTAGCCCCGTCTTCCGAAACACCAGACCATCATTTCACATGAGCTAGATCTTTTCGCACGTGGAAATAGATGAGACAGGTCACGGATAGCTCGTGCAGAATTTTCTAACATTTTGGTGAGTTTAGCCCATGGGTTTGAAAAGTTAATAATGTGTTAGTCTGTTGCTAAAAGTTGTTTCTTCTGTTCATACCGATTCGCGAGTGGTAATTTGCTGTTTAAAAACGGTTGAAATGCTGTTGTGGTAGGATTTGTTTAGCATACTCGAAGGATGATTGGAAAAATGTATTATCTTGCTGGTTATACCTATTAATCATAATTTCATGGTTAAAAAGAGAACAAGAAATTCATTTGTTGTTTACATGGTTAAAATAATTTCATGTATAACGAGAGATATATTCAAAGCATGCATGTAATGTATTACTGTGGTAATGTGAAAGAAATGTGAAAAGAGATAAAGAACTAAAGCTATAGCTGTGATACAAGAGAAGAAACGGAGCTGGCTGTGTACAATAATGTTAATATTGTTGTGCAGGCTAGGTTTTTTTCCCTTGTCCGTGTGGAAGGAACTAAGATTTTGGATTCCAATGGATTCTCTCCGGATGGAGATGGCGAGCCTGAGCCCAGACTGAACTTTGCAGAGGAACTTACTCTTCTTCCTCGACGGAGACTCCCAAGTGGTAACACACAAACCACAAACGAAAGAGAACAAGAACTAGACTAAGAATTTTTGACTTGACAAATGACCAAAGACAAAAAGACAATTGAATATTGAGCTCAAACGACTATTTTTGGGGTTATTTTTGTTTTGCCGGCTTCTTCTTCTTATTGTTATGGTTATTATCACTACTACTGTCAATGTGGAATTTGTGTCTTGTTTATTTCATTTTTGTGCAAAATAATAACTGTTGCTGCTCAAATTCCTGTCTCCAGCCATTTCATTCTGCATTCGCCTCGCTTTCTATTGTAGCCCTGCCGAACCTAGCAACTGGTCCGTAGTTTGGCTGTCCTAAACTATTTAAAATGAGTCAGTGGTTACATTAGCATCAGCATATTGTTGCTCTGCTGCTTTCCAGATCTGTAATGATGTACCTAAATGCCACCCCACTGCTATAACTGTAACTAACACGATTAATCCAAACCAATTAGCAGGACCCTATTTGAGGCTTTTGCACGGCATCAAGAGCTCACTGGTGGCAGAGATGTGTCGGTTTGCGCAGGCCTGCTGGAACAGAGCGTAGAGCTCCTGGGCACTGGAAGCCTCTTTTGTCTCTGCTCCTTGGGCGAACACAACTCCCTTTCTGTTCCTCTTGATCTCCACCCGCCTGGCCTGGCCATGGGATTGAGTGTGTACGTGGGCCTCACCAGCCTGGCTCGCAAAGAGGTCCTGCAGCCTGTCATTGTAGAGCTCCAGCATATAGGCTGAAACCTAAAAGGAAGCACAGTAACCAGGAAGAGAGGAACAAAGGGAAGCAACGTCTTTTCTCTCCCAAACATGGTTTGTTTATATGCTGGTGAAATAATGTCTGCTACCTTAAAACTGACTAAATGACCAGAAAAGGAGTCCTTTTTAGAAGCAGAAAGAAATTTATTGCAGTTTGATGAGGGAAACCCAGATCTTGAGTTGTCTGGTGAAGAAGATCATAGGGAATAAGCCCTTGAAGAAGAAAGATGGAGCATCAGGGATGGTACTCAGACCTGAACTTGCTGTCATTAAGTGGTTGGACAACAAGACAGTTGTCATGGCATCCTCTGCCTATGGCAATCAACCTCAGGACAGACGCACCAGATGGTCTAAGAAAAGCAAAAGGTTTGTCCATGTGCCAAGGCCACTGGCAATTGCTGAGTAGGCTATACTACCAATATAGGAGACGCGGACCTTGTTGCAGAATGTTGAGTTTCTACAGGATGGTCTCTCGCACTCAGAAATTGACAGTATGTGCAGTTCTCTACTTTTTGATCTGGCAATCACCAACTCGTGGCTTCAGTATAGCAATGACTTGCAGTTTTGGGGGAAGAAACCACTACAGTTCCTTGAGTACTAGCTCAGAAGGGTGCCTCCAAAACACAAAAACGAAAAAAACAATCTTATCTACCTAGATAGATATGTTAAGTACAGAAAACCAAGCTATGGAAATGTATTAAGTAAAGTAGAATGCAAGCATTTTAACCCTATTTTAATTTTTTAATAGATTATTTTAATAATAAATATTAACTAAGGATACATATTAAATAATAAATATTGTTTTCGTCACGAGATCTGTGTCACAGTGCCGTATTTTTATATTCCGTAGATTTTTGTGTACAAGTGGACAAATTTTCTTTGATACATTAACAGATTTTAACATTTCCTACAATTCCCCTGACCTTTGAACTAAAGCTTTAATTTTACAAACTCATCGGTATAACTCTTGTCAACAACAGTGTAACATTGCGTGCTATTGCATGTCTATTCACAGCCACTGAACTCACTGGCCACACACAAACACGTGCAAACTGAATGACCTACTGATTTCTATTCACATCTTCATTTACACATGGAGCCTTTTATTGTGGGGGCCCGTTTCTATACATTCATTAAGAAACCACACGCAATCCTCACAGCAACTGTCAGTAACTGCACTGTGATGTCTGTCCAACTAATTATGGCTAAATTAATATGTGAACATCTCTAACAATCTTTACTCATAACTTTATTCACTATTACGACGCAGAACGGTTCAAACATCTTCCTCTTCCACGCTCTGCCCAGATCTCAGTTTCATGATCACCTGGAAAAAAATACATTCACATTATTTTATGGTTTAATTCTAAATAGAAATGTACATATTTGAATAGCTGACTGTGAAAGTGGCATGCACCTCTTTCAGCTGGGCAATCTCTTTGCTTTCCACATTTCTCTGAGCGTTGTTGGTTATGGCCTTCACTCTTGTTGCATAACTGCAAAGTTCAGAGAGTTCAAGTGTTATTCTGTTGAGTTTTTTAGTGCTAAAATACAATAAAACACTGTTTTTTTCTCTCTCTGTTACATAAGAGATGTGAGCGTCTCGTCAAGATTGTATTCTGTAGGAGAGGTGTTGACGATCATCAGAGTTTTAGCATTTCCACCCAAAGAGTCTTGCATCACCTGAGAGAGATGAAACACATTTTGGTTGAACTGCTTGTCTACGTTGGAGTTCAGAATTGAAAAACTAGAATACTGCCTTTTTAATTTATTACCTGTGTTAGCTTGCTATTCCTGTATGGCACATGGGGCAGTTCAGCAGATAAAGCTGAGATCACATCACCCAGTGCACTCAAAGACTTGTTAATGGAGTTTGCCTCCTGCACAGAGGAGAACATGGAAGAATTTAAAGAAGTCATGACAAATCTTTCAACCACTCACTGACCCATGAAACAAGATAGGAGCAGACCTTCAGCTGGTGGTCCTTGGCACCTGTTTTGGCTGCTCGCTCACTGCCTGCCAGGTCTACAAGGCTCAGCTTCCCACTGCTTACACTCCCATTTGTCAGATTCCTGCTCTCCAACATGATGCCAACAATAAGATGAGAGCGGGAACTCTCCACGTTCATCTCTTAAAAAATGACAAAAATACAACAGGACAAAGAAAGATGGATTTTTATATATTTCTGGTATTTTAAGAAGTGCGACTTCAGAAGATGCTGATTAATAATCAGTCCTCAGAGTCTCTCTCTCTCCCTCTCTCTCTCTCTCCCTCTCTCTCTCTCTCTCTCTCTCTCTATATATATATATATATATATATATATATATATATATATATATATATATATATATATATATAAAAAAAAGGTTTAGTGTAACCCAGTAGAGAAAACTACCTTTTGTTATTTTTTTCTTGTTTTCGTTTTGATTGTATAAATGTATTTTCATTATTTTATTTTGAAAAGAAACATTTATTTTGAAAAAAGGAAGTGTGATCCTCTAGCAAACTTTATTTTCTGTTGCTGGATCACAAGGGATAAATGCCTTTTTCATTGGTTGAAGGTGGTTTTAGCCCCGTCTTCCGAAACACCAGACCATCATTTCACATGAGCTAGATCTTTTCGCACGTGGAAATAGATGAGACAGGTCACGGATAGCTCGTGCAGAATTTTCTAACATTTTGGTGAGTTTAGCCCATGGGTTTGAAAAGTTAATAATGTGTTAGTCTGTTGCTAAAAGTTGTTTCTTCTGTTCATACCGATTCGCGAGTGGTAATTTGCTGTTTAAAAACGGTTGAAATGCTGTTGTGGTAGGATTTGTTTAGCATACTCGAAGGATGATTGGAAAAATGTATTATCTTGCTGGTTATACCTATTAATCATAATTTCATGGTTAAAAAGAGAACAAGAAATTCATTTGTTGTTTACATGGTTAAAATAATTTCATGTATAACGAGAGATATATTCAAAGCATGCATGTAATGTATTACTGTGGTAATGTGAAAGAAATGTGAAAAGAGATAAAGAACTAAAGCTATAGCTGTGATACAAGAGAAGAAACGGAGCTGGCTGTGTACAATAATGTTAATATTGTTGTGCAGGCTAGGTTTTTTTCCCTTGTCCGTGTGGAAGGAACTAAGATTTTGGATTCCAATGGATTCTCTCCGGATGGAGATGGCGAGCCTGAGCCCAGACTGAACTTTGCAGAGGAACTTACTCTTCTTCCTCGACGGAGACTCCCAAGTGGTAACACACAAACCACAAACGAAAGAGAACAAGAACTAGACTAAGAATTTTTGACTTGACAAATGACCAAAGACAAAAAGACAATTGAATATTGAGCTCAAACGACTATTTTTGGGGTTATTTTTGTTTTGCCGGCTTCTTCTTCTTATTGTTATGGTTATTATCACTACTACTGTCAATGTGGAATTTGTGTCTTGTTTATTTCATTTTTGTGCAAAATAATAACTGTTGCTGCTCAAATTCCTGTCTCCAGCCATTTCATTCTGCATTCGCCTCGCTTTCTATTGTAGCCCTGCCGAACCTAGCAACTGGTCCGTAGTTTGGCTGTCCTAAACTATTTAAAATGAGTCAGTGGTTACATTAGCATCAGCATATTGTTGCTCTGCTGCTTTCCAGATCTGTAATGATGTACCTAAATGCCACCCCACTGCTATAACTGTAACTAACACGATTAATCCAAACCAATTAGCAGGACCCTATTTGAGGCTTTTGCACGGCATCAAGAGCTCACTGGTGGCAGAGATGTGTCGGTTTGCGCAGGCCTGCTGGAACAGAGCGTAGAGCTCCTGGGCACTGGAAGCCTCTTTTGTCTCTGCTCCTTGGGCGAACACAACTCCCTTTCTGTTCCTCTTGATCTCCACCCGCCTGGCCTGGCCATGGGATTGAGTGTGTACGTGGGCCTCACCAGCCTGGCTCGCAAAGAGGTCCTGCAGCCTGTCATTGTAGAGCTCCAGCATATAGGCTGAAACCTAAAAGGAAGCACAGTAACCAGGAAGAGAGGAACAAAGGGAAGCAACGTCTTTTCTCTCCCAAACATGGTTTGTTTATATGCTGGTGAAATAATGTCTGCTACCTTAAAACTGACTAAATGACCAGAAAAGGAGTCCTTTTTAGAAGCAGAAAGAAATTTATTGCAGTTTGATGAGGGAAACCCAGATCTTGAGTTGTCTGGTGAAGAAGATCATAGGGAATAAGCCCTTGAAGAAGAAAGATGGAGCATCAGGGATGGTACTCAGACCTGAACTTGCTGTCATTAAGTGGTTGGACAACAAGACAGTTGTCATGGCATCCTCTGCCTATGGCAATCAACCTCAGGACAGACGCACCAGATGGTCTAAGAAAAGCAAAAGGTTTGTCCATGTGCCAAGGCCACTGGCAATTGCTGAGTAGGCTATACTACCAATATAGGAGACGCGGACCTTGTTGCAGAATGTTGAGTTTCTACAGGATGGTCTCTCGCACTCAGAAATTGACAGTATGTGCAGTTCTCTACTTTTTGATCTGGCAATCACCAACTCGTGGCTTCAGTATAGCAATGACTTGCAGTTTTGGGGGAAGAAACCACTACAGTTCCTTGAGTACTAGCTCAGAAGGGTGCCTCCAAAACACAAAAACGAAAAAAACAATCTTATCTACCTAGATAGATATGTTAAGTACAGAAAACCAAGCTATGGAAATGTATTAAGTAAAGTAGAATGCAAGCATTTTAACCCTATTTTAATTTTTTAATAGATTATTTTAATAATAAATATTAACTAAGGATACATATTAAATAATAAATATTGTTTTCGTCACGAGATCTGTGTCACAGTGCCGTATTTTTATATTCCGTAGATTTTTGTGTACAAGTGGACAAATTTTCTTTGATACATTAACAGATTTTAACATTTCCTACAATTCCCCTGACCTTTGAACTAAAGCTTTAATTTTACAAACTCATCGGTATAACTCTTGTCAACAACAGTGTAACATTGCGTGCTATTGCATGTCTATTCACAGCCACTGAACTCACTGGCCACACACAAACACGTGCAAACTGAATGACCTACTGATTTCTATTCACATCTTCATTTACACATGGAGCCTTTTATTGTGGGGGCCCGTTTCTATACATTCATTAAGAAACCACACGCAATCCTCACAGCAACTGTCAGTAACTGCACTGTGATGTCTGTCCAACTAATTATGGCTAAATTAATATGTGAACATCTCTAACAATCTTTACTCATAACTTTATTCACTATTACGACGCAGAACGGTTCAAACATCTTCCTCTTCCACGCTCTGCCCAGATCTCAGTTTCATGATCACCTGGAAAAAAATACATTCACATTATTTTATGGTTTAATTCTAAATAGAAATGTACATATTTGAATAGCTGACTGTGAAAGTGGCATGCACCTCTTTCAGCTGGGCAATCTCTTTGCTTTCCACATTTCTCTGAGCGTTGTTGGTTATGGCCTTCACTCTTGTTGCATAACTGCAAAGTTCAGAGAGTTCAAGTGTTATTCTGTTGAGTTTTTTAGTGCTAAAATACAATAAAACACTGTTTTTTTCTCTCTCTGTTACATAAGAGATGTGAGCGTCTCGTCAAGATTGTATTCTGTAGGAGAGGTGTTGACGATCATCAGAGTTTTAGCATTTCCACCCAAAGAGTCTTGCATCACCTGAGAGAGATGAAACACATTTTGGTTGAACTGCTTGTCTACGTTGGAGTTCAGAATTGAAAAACTAGAATACTGCCTTTTTAATTTATTACCTGTGTTAGCTTGCTATTCCTGTATGGCACATGGGGCAGTTCAGCAGATAAAGCTGAGATCACATCACCCAGTGCACTCAAAGACTTGTTAATGGAGTTTGCCTCCTGCACAGAGGAGAACATGGAAGAATTTAAAGAAGTCATGACAAATCTTTCAACCACTCACTGACCCATGAAACAAGATAGGAGCAGACCTTCAGCTGGTGGTCCTTGGCACCTGTTTTGGCTGCTCGCTCACTGCCTGCCAGGTCTACAAGGCTCAGCTTCCCACTGCTTACACTCCCATTTGTCAGATTCCTGCTCTCCAACATGATGCCAACAATAAGATGAGAGCGGGAACTCTCCACGTTCATCTCTTAAAAAATGACAAAAATACAACAGGACAAAGAAAGATGGATTTTTATATATTTCTGGTATTTTAAGAAGTGCGACTTCAGAAGATGCTGATTAATAATCAGTCCTCAGAGTCTCTCTCTCTCCCTCTCTCTCTCTCTATCTATCTATATATATATATATATATATATATATATATATATATATATATATATATATATATATATATATATATAACGGCAATGCTCAGTGGCTAGTGGATCTGAGGGCAGACCACAGCGACCTCCCTGAACAGGGTCCAGTAACCATCACAGTGGCAGATATCCAAGAAAGGGTCTCCAGTATGAAGAGTTGGACAGCACCAGGGCCCGACATGGTTCACGCCTACTGGCTGAAGAAGCTGACTGCACTCCACGAGCGTCTGGCAGCACAAATGAACCAGCTGCTAGTTAACGAGAGACACCCGGAATGGCTAACTGAAGGCCGGACGGTCCTGATCCCCAAGGACCCCAAGAAGGGACCGGTCCCCTCCAACTACCGACCAATAACCTGCCTCAGTACTACATGGAAGCTCCTGTCAGGCATCATATCGGCTAAGATGAACAGGCACATGGGTCAATACATGAGCGGGACACAGAAAGGAATTGGCAAGAATACCAGAGGTGCAAAACACCAGCTACTGGTAGACAGAACAATCAGCCGAGACTGCAAGACCAGACTGACCAACCTGTGCACTGCCTGGATTGATTACAAGAAGGCCTATGACTCAATGCCCCACAGCTGGATACTGGAATGCCTAGAATTGTACAAGATCAATGGGACCCTAAGAGCCTTCATCAGGAACTCAATGGGGATGTGGCGTACAACACTAGAGGCCAACTCCAAGCCCATAGCACAAGTTACCATCAAGTGCGGGATCTACCAAGGAGATGCTCTGTCCCCACTGCTGTTCTGCATAGGCCTGAACCCCCTCAGTGAGATCATTAACAAGACTGGCTACGGATACCGACTACGGAACGGAGCAGTTGTCAGCCACCTCCTGTACATGGATGACATCAAGCTGTATGCCAAGAGTGAACGAGACATCGATTCACTGATCCACACTACCAGGCTATACAGCAATGACATTGGAATGTCGTTCGGACTGGAGAAGTGTAGTCGGATGGTAACAAAGAGAGGGAAGGTAGTCAGAACTGAGGGGATTGAACTACCAGAAGGCAACATTGCAGACATAGAGGACAGTTACAAGTACCTGGGGATCCCGCAGGCAAATGGGAACCATGAAGAGGCTGCTAGAAAGGCTGCAACCACCAAGTACCTGCAGAGGGTCAGGCAAGTCCTGAGGAGTCAGCTGAATGGTAAGAACAAGATCCGGGCCATCAACACGTACGCCCTGCCCGTGATCAGGTACCCTGCTGGGGTAATAGGCTGGCCAAAGGAGGAGATAGAAGCCACTGACATAAAGACAAGAAAGCTCCTTACCATGCATGGAGGGTTTCACCCCAAGTCCAGCACCCTGAGGCTGTACGCTAAGCGGAAGGAAGGGGGCCGGGGACTGGTGAGTGTCAGCACCACAGTCCAGGATGAGACAAGGAACATCCAAGAATACATTGGGAAGATGGCCCCAACTGACCGAGTGCTCAGTGAATACCTCAGGCAGCAGAAACCCAAGAAAGAGGAGGGAGACGAGGAACCATCATGGAAGGACAGGCCCCTGCACGGTATGTACCACCGGCAGATAGAGGAGGTGGCTGATATCCAGAAATCCTACCAGTGGCTGGACAAAGCTGGACTGAAAGACAGCACAGAGGCACTAATCATGGCAGCACAAGAACAAGCTCTGAGTACAAGATCCATAGAGGCTGGGGTCTATCACACCAGGCAAGACCCCAGGTGCAGGCTGTGTAAAGATGCCCCAGAGACAATCCAGCACATAACAGCAGGGTGCAAGATGCTAGCAGGCAAGGCATACATGGAACGCCATAACCAAGTGGCCGGCATAGTGTACAGGAACATCTGTGCCGAGTATAACCTAGAAGTCCCGAGGTCAAAATGGGAGATGCCCCCAAGGGTGGTGGAGAATGACCGAGCTAAGATCCTGTGGGACTTCCAGATACAGACGGACAAAATGGTGGTGGCTAACCAACCGGACATAGTGGTGGTAGACAAACAGAAGAAGACGGCCGTAGTGATCGATGTAGCGGTTCCGAATGACAGCAATATCAGGAAGAAGGAACACGAGAAGCTGGAGAAATACCAAGGGCTCAGAGAAGAGCTCGAGAGGATGTGGAGGGTGAAGGTAACGGTGGTCCCCGTGGTAATCGGAGCACTAGGTGCGGTGACTCCCAAGCTAGGCGAGTGGCTCCAGCAGATCCCGGGAATAACATCGGAGATCTCTGTCCAGAAGAGCGCAGTCCTGGGAACAGCTAAGATACTGCGCAGGACCCTCAAGCTCCCAGGCCTCTGGTAGAGGACCCGAGCTTGAAGGATAAACCGCCCGCAGGGGCGCGCTGGGTGTTTTTTTAATATATATATATATATATATATATATAAGGTTTAGCATCAGCATATTGTTGCTCTGCTGCTTTCCAGATCTGTAATGATGTACCTAAATGCCACCCCACTGCTATAACTGTAACTAACACGATTAGTCCAAACCAATTAGCAGGACCCTATTTGAGGCTTTTGCACGGCATCAAGAGCTCACTGGTGGCAGAGATGTGTCGGTTTGCGCAGGCCTGCTGGAACAGAGCGTAGAGCTCCTGGGCACTGGAAGCCTCTTTTGTCTCTGCTCCTTGGGCGAACACAACTCCCTTTCTGTTCCTCTTGATCTCCACCCGCCTGGCCTGGCCATGGGATTGAGTGTGTACGTGGGCCTCACCAGCCTGGCTCGCAAAGAGGTCCTGCAGCCTGTCATTGTAGAGCTCCAGCATATAGGCTGAAACCTAAAAGGAAGCACAGTAACCAGGAAGAGAGGAACAAAGGGAAGCAACGTCTTTTCTCTCCCAAACATGGTTTGTTTATATGCTGGTGAAATAATGTCTGCTACCTTAAAACTGAATTTAGAGCTGTTCTCGCGCATGATATCAAACATGGCATTGAAAGCTCTCGGGATGATCCCGGGATTCTTCTGTTCCTTGTCCCCAACCATAGTGAAGGTCTTCCCTGAGCCCGTCTGGCCATATGCAAAGACACAAACGTTGTAACCGTCGATAGCTAACTGGATCAGCCTGTGGGAAAAACATTTTCTTCAGCTGAAAGCATCAAAATATATGGAAGGCTTGATGTCAAGTTACCTCAGGAGCTACCTCACTGTTTCTACTTTTCCATCAACTCTTGAAATCTGTTTTTGAACATAATTTGCTCCCTTTCAATGCTACTAAATAGCCATAACATTACACAGCAGCAGAATCCCAAACTGAGCGAAACAGTCTACAGAGGTGGCACAGCAGCATGAGCAAATGCAGCATCAGCTGTCGTCTGTGTACTGGCAATGAAGGAATTTTATTTTGTCTAACGCATAAGAGCTCCCACTCATCACAAATCCCAATTTAACCCAAGCTTGAGTGCCTCCATGCAGCACATGTTAGGTAACTGTAGCTTTGGTTAGCCTGAGCTGGTACCTTAAAATAGTAGAAGCTACTTTTTAGATTCACAGAGGTTGCTATGATACAAATCTGGGACTCCCTGTGTCTGTTATGTCACATTGAATAAACGGGGCCGGGCCCCTCACCTGCTGGTGTCATGAAACAAGTCTTCCTGAGAGGCTTCAGCACTGAACACCTTGTCAAACTGAAACTCCCTTGGTCCACGAGGGGTTTCTACGGTGACAGAGTATTCATCTATTTTTTCCACAACGATGGCGCCACCCTGCGCAGCTTCGGCTCGGCTCGCAGGGCGAATCCGACAAAACACTCTAATTTTACCTGAAGAAACATGTTTTTCTTTTTAGTTTAGGTCGAAACTAAAATGCGCTACATGCAGTACAGACACACATGCATACCTTTCATATCTTCAACCATATTGTAATATTTTTTCCTCAGGGTCCTTTCTGAAGTGTAGTTCTCAATTATTTTCTTTTTCTCTTCTTTTTCTTGCTTCAGCTTGAAAAAAAAAACATGATGATAAGGGAAGAGTTATCATAGTGAGGAATGCTTTACATAAAATCAAGTATTTACAGCACTTTGTGCTAAAATATTCTATAATCAATGTTTAGAATAACAATGGGGCTGCTTTGGTACCCTGTTGGACTGTTGATTTATAATATAAGTGATACCTAATGAGTAGCATGTATCTGTAAAAGCTCACTGTGGACAGATTAATGCCTCTGTCTGTGGTTTCTGTAGTGTTTGGGTGGACAGATCTGACCTGATGTGGTAAAAAACTAACCTGATCCTGCAGCAATAGAAGCTGCTGACCGGCACTCTTAACTCCACCCGTGGTTTGGCTTGCCTCCTGACCCAGGATATCCTCCAGTTCTGAAACTGCACAGTCTGAGTGGAGATGGAAAATAAAAGAGTGATATGTAAAAGACTAATTACTTACTACTAGTTACTAATATATTATGACAATGAGATGTACATTTTTGTTATATAAAAGAAGTGAAGAATGTATGTGATGTGACTATATGAATTCATTTACTATTACTGGCTGGAGCCAACATATTCAGGAAATATAAGATGTATTTACCATTCATCACAGGGCTCTCTCCATTTTTAATGCAGCCTAAAGCGATTTGACAGACCTCAATTTCCTTCACTGTTTCTTGCAATAGAGACAGATTTGAGTTGTATTTCTCTGACCTGTAAAATATAAGAAAACCTTTAAAGTAAAGTGTGTAACTTAACTTAAACCTCCTGACTACCCGCAATGCAAATTTGTCCTCTGTAGAGCACCTTTCTAAACCTGAATATCACCCATGCACTGCATACTAAAGAATTGCCTCCTTTTGGTATCTACAGAGGACATTTAGGGTTTTCCAATGATACCAAATGTGAAGGGGTGGAGCTTTGGGAACTTTAGTTTTTTCATTAAGGAACATGGCGGCCATCGCTGCAAGCACATTTTATGGGAAGAAGAAAAGTAAGTGCATAAAACTTCTTATTGAGCAATTTTTAGCTATAAATGTTGTTAACATATTTTAAATAAGTCTCTTAATAACACATTAAAACATAGTATGCTTAATTCTAACTTCATTTTAGTATAGTATTGAAGTGTTTAACAAATGGCCTCCGTAGTGGACATTTGTAGTCATTTCCTCCATTTTGTTCTGTTTTTTTAAATGACCAGAAAAGGAGTCCTTTTTAGAAGCAGAAAGAAATTTATTGCAGTTTGATGAGGGAAACCCAGATCTTGAGTTGTCTGGTGAAGAAGCTCATAGGGAATAAGCCCTTGAAGAAGAAAGATGGAGGAGCATCAGGGATGGTACTCAGACCTGAACTTGCTGTCATTAAGTGGTTGGACAACAAGACAGTTGTCATGGCATCCTCTGCCTATGGCAATCAACCTCAGGACAGACGCACCAGATGGTCTAAGAAAAGCAAAAGGTTTGTCCATGTGCCAAGGCCACTGGCAATTGCTGAGTAGGCTATACTACCAATATAGGTGACGTGGACCTTGTTGCAGAATGTTGAGTTTCTACAGGATGGTCTCTCGCACTCAGAAATTGACAGTATGTGCAGTTCTCTACTTTTTGATCTGGCAATCACCAACTCGTGGCTTCAGTATAGCAATGACTTGCAGTTTTGGGGGAAGAAACCACTACAGTTCCTTGAGTTCAAACTTCTCCTTGGTGAAGAGTTGGAGCAAATATTTGCCATCAAAGTTCATTTTTACATGTTTGGCCTTCCAATGTCCTCTGCAGTGGACATGTGATATCTAAAAATATTTTAACTTTTTTTTCCCAAAAAATTATTTCAGTCTTCTAATTGCCTTACAAACATTGGGGGATTTAAAAAAAATTGATTGGACAACACTTTTTTTCCTGGTAGTCAGGAGGTTAACCTGATATTTTGAAATTAAGCAGTTATTACAACCATTAAGAAATCATTTTTTCCCTTTTCTTTCTTTTTTTTTTTTTGTTTGTTTGTTTGTTTTTTTCAATTTCTAACCCCTCTTTGTCAGTGGCATCCTCTCTGTCATTGCTTTCTTCTTGAACATTCTTGAGTCGGTCCAGTTTGTTTCTGGCTGAGGCCAGAGCAACCCGATTGTCCTCAATCATCTGGTCTAACAGGGCTCTGGTTTCAGGCACTGCACTGCAGATTTCATGAGCCTAAAGAAAGAGAAATTGATGCAACAGCCTAAATAAATCGGGGAGGAAAAGAGATGATTTTTCTTTGATTTTGTTGCTGGCAGTTGATTTTCCACATAGTTTAATATTAACTAATGTGTGAGCAGCACCTTGTGTATGACGAGGGAAAGCAGAACGCCGCAGGGTGGCTGAGGCACCGGAGGAATGGGGCTTCTCTCTGCCTCCAGCAGTTCGGTGATCTCCCTCTCCCTCTGGTACAGGCTCTCCTTTAGTTCCTCTAGACGAGCTTTAGCGCCCTCCAGTGGTTTATCAGAATCACTGCAGTCCTTCATTAAAAAAGTGGGTTAGTCCACCAAACATAAATCAAAACAAAACAGAAAAAGCAACACTCTAAACTTTTCTTCTTATTGTACTTTTCATGCTTTATCCTTTATTTGAGAAACAAGCTGTCACAACAACAAATTCAAACCCACCCTTGTTTGTTGCTGTGCTGACAGTCCTTCAATCTCCAGGTTTTCACCTTCCCCTGTGGTTTCCTGCTGCTCCTGTGTGGAGACCACCAACATTTCTTGGACTTTTCCTATTTCTTGTCGGGCCATCTGTAGCTCCTGCAATGCTGCTTAAGGCAAAATGGTATGAATAATTTGTTAGGCACAAACATTTGGTGTTTCACAGACTTTAACATCATGGCAGATAAACTCACTGGAGGCCTGCTGACTGTGCAGGGCATCCAGTCTGTTGGAGAACAGTTCCAGCATTTTGCTCTAATTGAAAGAAAAGAAGAAAATCTATGTGATTATATTGTTAAAATAGACTCAATGTTCTTCTCAAATATAGCCACAAGAGTGTGCTCTCATTCAGAAGATCAATGATTGATGTAAGAGGCCATGAAGTCTGCCAGACTGCTATGCAACCTTTTCTCTGTGCCACTGCAGGGCCTCTTCCATGCTCCTCTTCCTCTCAGCTCTCTGCTCCTTCAGCAACAGCTCGTTTTGAGCTTTCAGGGTCTGCAGGAAACAGGAACACGAATGCATGTAAATATGCATCCAGCCACTCAATATTTCAGATGTGGATTACAAGGAATATGAACTGGAAAATTAAAAGTAGAAATGTACCACAACAAATTTGCAGTAAAATGAGCAAGATTAAAACAATAGCGGTGTTCATGTACGGCAAATAGGAGAAGGACTGCGACCTCAACTTTAGCCTCCCAGTTGGCTTTCTTCTTCTCCACCTTCTCCTGGTAGATGTCCAGGATTTTTCGCAGAGTGTTTAACTTGTTCTGATAGTGAGATCTGATCTTCTGCACGGTACAATCCTGATGAGAGAGGACCGTTGTCAGTACTGTTTTGTTTTAGTAGACTCCCTCACACAGACACTCACACACATCATCACCTGGTTCTCCTGCATTGTCATCTGGAAGTTCTCTTCCAGCTCCTGGACCATTTCCAGATGCCTTTTACTCATGCTTTCCATGTCCTTGGCTATCTGTTTTTACAGCGCACAGTCACTAACAGATATCAGATAGACACAAAAATGCATCCTGGTATCATGATCCTGATCAAATGCCTTCGAGGGCAACAGTGGCACAATCAAGGCAGCCATGTGAGTGTGAATGAGAGCAAAACAACAGTGTCTGACAGTGTCTTCATTGTGTGTTTGCATGCCCGCAACCAGCCAAAGCACTAAGTAAAAGGTCTGAAGAAATATTTATCATCCACTGAGAAAGAAGAATAAGCTACTTTGTCTTTTTTGACCATGCTAACATGCATCACAGGCTGATTGAGATTAGGATGTTAATTTTTGGTTTTTCTTCTTCTTTTTGCTATTTCACTTTGGAGTTGCCCAAGCAGGTCATCTGTTTCCATCTGCAAGTTCAAACAAACTAATTATATCCTTTCTTACTTTGTCCCTGAATCATCCAACCTGAGCTGTCTCTGTAACACATTAATCCGTGATACCTCCACTAGTGTAAAACTGGTTCTACTTTAAATAAAACTCCACTGGTCTGCACGACTGTCCTGTGATGATCCTCATTGTTTTACCTGAGCAATGCAGAGTTCAGCAGACTCATAGGGGATGTAGATCTTGCCACCTGGTGACTGCCCAACTTGATCTGCATCACTCCTGCCTGGCAGCTGAGATTCTGATGAGCCTGCAGAAAGAGTACGCTGCAAATGACTGTTTATTACAGAGAATGGGGCTTAGTTAAAGTGATAATTAGTAGCAAACCTATCTCTCTAGTGCCATGCACAAGGAGCATGATTTTAAATCTGTACACAGGTAAAGTTCTCAATGTATACTTGGAAATCATGTTAAAATGATGACTAAGCTTGTAAAAGCAAACGCACAAACTAGATAGACTGCATTGATCTACCTGTCTGCCAGTTCATGTTGGGCAATCAGCATGTGGCACATAAAACTTCACTGAAACAGTTTCTAAAAAGGGATCAACAATGCAGCCATGAATAATCTGCTTGTATTCCTATGTTAACTTGTGCTCTCTTTGTCCATTTATGTATATTCTATAGATAGCCAATTTAAGGTCTGCCTAGAGAATGAATTACAAATCAAATTAGGACATGAATGCAGGGGTGTGTCGCAAGATTCACAATTCATACTCCTCCCTGTATTAAAACTAACAATAATAAAAAGTAACTTTTCCACACTCCACCACACCCACTGTCACACTCGTCTCACAGCAGAGAAAGAAACTAAATTGCAAATTTAAAGTACTATTAAATTAACATATATGTTTTTGCTCTGAATCTGTGGTTCCCAACCATTTTGTCCTTTGATTCCTTAAAATGAAAGTGTTTTTTGTATTTTTCGCATGTATTTCTGTTTTTTTGTACTTAGCTGTTTTTTTTATTATTATTCCTGTCTCAGCATATCAGATATGATTTAGCTTTTGAGGTTTTCTGGCCTTAGTTTGGGATTTATAAAACCTAGCTACTCCTCATCCAAATGCAACAGTGAGATGCTGCTTTAACACTGATGCTTTAGAAATTTAATAATGTTGTGCACTATAAAACACGGTCACCTTCACCAGCACTTTTATTATTGCTACTTTACGTATTTTTTTTTTAATTTTTTCGTGATTTGTCACAGACTGTTTTACATTGTTGCATTTTTTACTTTTACTTCAACGCAATTACTGTGTAAGCAGAAACTGAACACCCATACTGCAGGGGAAACACACACACACACTATAACCCCCATTTCCTCTCATACAATATCCTTTGTAGGATATTGTAGGTAGTGCAACTTTTCTTTTCTTTTTCTTTTTTTTTACAGCACCTTGGTTGACCTCTTGTCCATTGTGTTTCCTTCGGCTGGCAGTGATCCAGCGCCTGAACGCGGCCCACCTCTTCATCCAAAGAGTTTGGGGATAAGCAACAGCTTGAACAGTTAAACACATGTTTTTGGAGAGTTGCAATCAAAACTGAATAGATATGAAAAAGCAGAAGGCACAGGTTCTGTAAGCACATATTGTCTATTGGAAGCTTTTTTTGTAATCCCTGTGTAAACATAAACAGTTTCCCTATTTTTTTAAGTCGCTTAAGTGAAGAAAATTGTAAATTTTCACCCAACTATCTAATTATATTTATATAATTTATATATTTATATATACAGTTTTCTTTGGATACACCTTCTCATTTAATGGTTTTACTTTATTTTCATGACTCTTTACGTTACATTTCTCACTGAAGGTACAAAACTATGAATGAACACATATGGAAATATGTAGTAAATAAAAGCATGTGAAATAACCCAAAACTAAGTTTTATATTCACTCTATGGTCCATTTCATCCCAAACCATCTCCACTGGGTTTAGGTTAGGGGACTGTGGAGGCCAAGCCATCTGGTGCAGCACTCCATCTCTCTCCTTCTTGGTCAAATAGGCCTTACACTGCCTGGAGGTGTGTTTGGGGTCTTTGTCCTGCTGAAAAATAATTGATGATCCAACTAAATGCAAACTTCCGCAGGATGCAGTGGTAGCCATGCTGGTTCAGTGTGCCTTCAATTTTGAATAAATCCCCAACAGTGTCACCAGCAAATCACCACCACACTATCACACCTCCTCCTCCATGCTTCATGGTGGGAACCAGAGACTGTCCATTCACCTTTTCTGCCTCGCACAAAGACATGGCAGGACACTTTTCCTTAGTAGTGGTTTCTTAGCAGCTATTTGACCATAAAGGCCTCATTCACACAGTCTCGTCTGAACAGTTGATGTAGAGATGTTTTGCAATTTCTGAGACTGGTAACTCGGATGAATTTATCTTCAGCAGAAGAGGTGACCCTTGGTCTTCCTTTTTAGGGGCGGTCCTTGCGTGAGCAATTTTCCAGACTGACCGACCTTCAGTTCTTAAAGTAATGATGGACTGTCGTTTTTCTATACTTAGCTGATTGGTTCTTGTTATTATATGAATTCTAAGAGTTGTCAAATAGGGCTGTCAGGTGTGTACCAACCTGACTTCTGCACTACACAACTGATCTCCCAGCCGAAATTAAGAGGGCAAAAAATTCCACAAATGAACCCTGACAAGGCACACCTGTGAAGTGAAAACCATTTCAGGTGACTACATCATGAAGCTCACAAGGGTTTGCAGAGCTGTCAGCAAAGCAAAGAGTGGTGACTTTCACAAATATGAAATATTAATCTGATTAATATTTAGAGTTATTAATCAGATTTCTTTCCGACGTAGTTTCATAGATCTTGCTTCATATATTTGACGTCTATAGTTAGTTAGTATATACACTTTACAAAGTAGTAAAAAATAAAGAAAAACATTCAATGACAAGGTGTGTCCAGATTTTTGACTGGTATTGTATGTATATATAGAATTAAATAGTAATGATACTTTACAGGTGGAAGCTTGTGAAATACTTTCATTGTTTGCTTGTCTACTTTTTTTTTTTTACCCAGCTTGCTTGTAGACCCACATAGCAAGCAGGTCTGGCCCAGATCTGGTATCAAGCTGGCACTGCTGGCTGACTTCTGGCATGATAAGACATATGTCACCCAGATATGGGCCAGGCCTGCCATAGATGGCACTGTCGATGTGATGGCATGCCATATCTGGCTCGATTGTGATTTGGTTTATGTGGCCGGGCTCATAGAAAACAGGTCTTCCCTGGATCCAGCATCAAGCTGGCACTTCTGACTGACCGGTGTCGTGGCAGAGTGTATGTCAACCAGATGTGGGCCAGGTCTGGCAATGATGGCACTATTTATGTTCCTATTTTCCTATTTTAGTTAGAAGACCCAAATGCCATGTTGCAATACTATACTGCTATGGTAGCCAACGTTTCAAATGCAGATTTGACAGGTTTGTGAGTGTACGCTTTATCCAAAACCTAGTGACGGTTTACTCGTCATTGCCTGTAGGTGGCTGTAGCTCAGGAGGTAGAGCAGGTCACCTACTAATTGGAAGGTTAGAGGTTCGATCCCTAGTTCTTCCAGTCTGCATGTCGTGAATGTGTATGAATGTAGTTAGGAAGCACTCGTTTTAGAGAAAGTGTGTAAATGTGGCATGTTGTATAAAACACACTGAGTAATCTGGGAGCATATAAAAGCATCAGGCACTGTCTGAACAGAGTTTCATCATGTTACTTTCGCACTATTATATTCCGGCACATGTTGTTATTACATGGCTTGCAGCTCGTGGCTGCACACAACTTACACATGGCCCACATACCGCAAAGAATGACGGCCGTTTGGTGGCCCAGATCAGGTTTGCCAGAGGTAATCCACACATGGGCCAGCACAGGACCACCGGTGTGTCTGCAACTGGCCTTGTGCTGGCCCATGTACTGTCAACATATATATATAAAAGGTAGCATAGAAAGGTTTAAAATATTATGTCACATTTGAACTCTGACCTCTCGTTCAAGCTCAATGCATTGATCTCAAGGTCAAAGTGATAATACAGTAATGCCATAAAGAGCATTTAAAAATGTTTCTTACTGTCATTGTTTGCATTGACAGCGTATATGCATTTATGGAATAATATATGGGGATTCTTAATATAACATTACTTTGGACCTTGGGCCTTTTCTTCAAGGTCAAATAAGGTTAAACCTCAATAAAATGTATTTTATTTTTTTCTTGAATGCTTAAAATTCTACTGCATTGGTTTGTATTGGGAGCATTCAGATTATGATACTGATATATGGGGATTCTTACTGTCACATTTCAGCTGGTATCCAAATATCATGTGACATTTGACCTCTGACCTCACTTTTGCATTTCACATCTGACTTTTTTTCAAGTTGGGCCCAATATGTTAACTATCTTTACACAATGTATTGTCAAGAGAATGAGCTGCCTAGATAGAAAAAAAAATGAAGGCCTCTTGTTCTCCAGCCACCTCCTCCAGCTTATCCCAGGGAACACCAAGGCATTCCCAGGCCAGCCGAGTGGAGGAGTAGTGACTCTACTCTAAGGGAGCGTCCACCCATACAATACTATTGTCCTACAAGTAAATACTGCTCAGAGTGAGCTAACCTGGTTGAGGTTTGTACTCTCATGGCGCCTCTTTTTTATAACGCATTTATGATCATGTTATTGCACTTACATGGAAGGACTCTTGGGAAAAAGAAAACACATAAATCACTTGGAAACATTTCCATTTTATTTCTAAGATTCCAAACATGTCTTACATTTTTATGTTGAGTGATTCATGGTATTCAGTTTAATGTCTATTTACATTTCTGAAGGCTGCAATCAAAAAGTAGATTATAACACAATTAATATGTTCTAGTTAACTAAAAACTTAGTTCTGGCTTACTTTCTCTCTCAGTTCGAAGCTTTGCCACTCACAGCCTAATCAAAAATATTCCACAAGTTGGCCCTGTTTGACAGCTTCATCATTCTCCGTGTCATGCCGAACCCATCCCACCCTCTCCCCTCTTTTGTTCCTCGTACAGGAATGTGGGTGTGTTGTAACTTTCCTCACAGAAACACCTTTCAGCAGAGAAACAGAAATTATGTCAGGAATTGGAGAGGAAGTTACTGGAATACAAACACAGTTATCCAGTTGAATGAGTCTAAAAGCAGGCTATAGAAGAGCCCAGCGGTAAAAGGCAGAAAACAGGGCAAAACTGAAAGTCAGCTGGTCTGACCTGCTGTGGTTTTCTCATACTGGTCAAGCTGTGTGTTGTGAATAATCGGGCATGGCCTTTCATCTTGAAGCTCTGGTACACTGCCTGGTAGCTCTTCCAGCATCTGCGCTGCCACAGGGACTTTAGCAACCCTCGAAGACACCACACGGTCCTCGGGGCAAGCAGACCTGAAAGTCGTCTCCCAGGCAACTGAGAGAAACATATTACATATGAACTTTAAATACAGACAGTAAAATGAAAAGATGAGGTATGATCCTTCCCTCCACTGCCAGACTTTTGATGGCTGTAGACAGAGAAAAGGTGAAAGAACAAAAAAGGAGGTGCAGCATGAGGACACACAGCTTTAAGGTACTGATAACATCTTCATGGGATATAAAGACCTTTAAACCCATGAGAATTCAATTGCACATAAAAAATAATTGTGAAAAACACACCTGGTGTGATTTCTATTCAGATGTAGTGGCTACCAGTTATTAATGCAACTGCCATGTAAGTCTGTGTACTTGTCAGTGAGTATGTGTGCTTGCATGTGCTTCGATCTGGTTCCACAGGTTCTCATATCTAGATTTTCAACCAGGTTCTTTTAGGAACAATGTGTTCTGTTTTTTTCAATGCACTGGCTGCTTCAATGCTTTACAAAGGAGGCAGCCAAGCAGCTGAAATATTTAACCCATGTCCAACTTCATCTGTCTGCCCCCAATACCCTCTGTCAGCTCTATTCTTATGTGATATTAGATACAACAACAACAACAACAACAACAAAAAACCCAAGGATGCTGTTTTCACCATGCATACAAATAAAAGCCATTAGTAATGGGACTTTGTTTTTAAACTCACATTGCTTGCCTGCAGGAGCTACAGATCGATGTCTTCCTACTTTCTTTCCCAGGAAGGTCAGTGAATAGGATCCACCCTCAGCTCCGGGAGAGTTCACGTACATTGTGTATATAAATATGTGGTGCAGGTCACTGCTACACTGAAAAAAAAGGCCATGTTGGATTTACTTCATTCAATAGTGGACATTGGTTGCACACAACTGTTTTGCTTTGGCAGAAACAACTGAGTTAAAACAACACAACTTATTCATATTCAATAAACCTGTGCATTTTGTGTTGATAAAGCATAATTGAAACATGTTCAGATGAAGTAAGTTGAGCTCTTGGAATATTTTAATCCTTCACAATTTTGTCATTTTATTTCAACACTATTCAATAACTTTTACCCCAATACTACTTGGTCACTTAAATACTACATGTTGTAGCTATGATTTCAAGGCTTGATGCAGAATTTTCTGTACGTTTTTGTCCTTGACAGGTTACACCACAATAAATAGCAACAGCATACATGTGGTGTGTGTGTAGTTGTCTGCCTCTTATGACTCCAGTGATTTTCCTGCAGTTTGAAATCTTGTGCGATCTTGTGAATTTCATGAGTCCAGCAACTAACCACTCTTAAGAGCAAACACTTTGGCGACAGTGAGAAGGAAAAACTCCCTTTTAACAGGAAGAAACCTCCAGCAGAACCAGGCTCAGGGAGGGACGGGGCCATCTGCTGCGACCGGTTGGGGTGAGAGAAGGAAAACAGGATGAAAGACATGCTGTGGAAGAGAGACAGAGGTTAATAACAGGTATGATTCAATGCAGAGAGGTCTATTAACACATAGTGAGTGAGAAAGGTGACTGGAAAGGAAAAACTCAATGCATCATGGGAAACCCGGCAGCCTACGTCTATTGCAGCATAACTAAGGGAGGATTCAGGGTCACCTGGTCCAGCCCTAACTATATGCTTTAGCAAAAAGGAAAGTTTTAAGTCTAATCTTGAAAGTAGAGATAGTGTCTGTCTCCCGAATCCAAACTGGAGGCTGGTTCCACAGAAGAGGGGCCTGAAAACTGAAGGCTCTCCCTCCCATTCTACTTTTAAATACTCTAGGAACAACAAGTAGCCCTGCAGAGCGAGAGAGAAGTGCTCTAATAGGGTGATATGGTACTACAAGGTCATTAAGATAAGATGGGGCCTGATTATTTAAGACAGGGGTGTCAAACTCAAATACACAGTGGGCCAAAATTCAAAACTGGAACAAAGTCGCGGGCTAACGTTAATATTTATTGAAATATATTTATTCCTCCAGATATAAGAATGAATCTTTTCTTATGGACTCAAACACGTTTTGCTGAAAAACTGAATATGGAACAAGCAAAGCTTAATACTAAACAATATATATATATTAGCTGTATAATACCAGTAGGCCAGCTCTAATAGTAATTTGGTATGGCTTTGCGGGCCAAATGTAATTAGGCTGCGGGCCAAATTTGGCCTGCGGGCCAGAGTTTGACACCTATGATTTAAGACCTTGTATGTGAGGAGCAGGATTTTGAATTCAATTCTGGATTTAACAGGAAGCCAATGAAGGGAAGCCAAAACAGGAGAAATATGCTCTCTCTTTCTAGTCCCTGTCAGGACTCTTGCTGCAGCATTTTGGATTAGCTGAAGGCTTTTCAGTGAGTTTTTTGGACATCCTGATAATAATGAATTACATTAGTCCAGCCTGGAAGTAATAAAAGCATGAACTAGTTTTTCAGCGTCACTCTGTGACAGGATATTTCTAACTTTAGAGATGTTGCGCAAATGGAAGAAAGCAGTCTTACATAATTGTCTAATATGTGCGTTGAAGGACATATCCTGGTCAAAAATGACTCCAGGGTTCCTCACAGCGTTACTGGAGGCCAAGGTAATGCCATCCAGAGTAAGAATCTGGATAGATACCACTCGGCCCTAAAAATTTCTAAGATTTTCAGGGCCGAGTACAATAACCTCAGTTTTATCTGAATTAAGAAGCAGAAAGTTAGCAGCCATCCAGGTCTTTATGTCTTTAAGACATTCCTGCAGTTTAACAACTTGGTGTGTGTTACCTGGCTTCATGGATAGATAGAGCTGCGTGTCATCTGCATAGCAGTGAAAATTTATGCTATGTCTTCTAATGATGCTGCCGAGGGGAAGCATGTATAATGTAAACAGAATTATAGCACCGAACCCTGTGGAACTCCATAATTAACCTCAGTG
The DNA here is from genome assembly GCF_057381915.1 of Diplotaxodon limnothrissa. Lineage (NCBI taxonomy): Eukaryota > Metazoa > Chordata > Actinopteri > Cichliformes > Cichlidae > Diplotaxodon > Diplotaxodon limnothrissa. The sequence goes on along the minus strand of NC_140607.1, from coordinate 14,609,080 downwards.
TGTGAAGAGGACTCTCCATTTACATGTACAAATTGGAGTCTATTAGATAGATATGATTCAAACCACTGCAGCACAGTACCTGTAATACCTACAGCATGTTCTAATCGCTCTAATAGGATATTATGGTCAACTGAGGTCTAGCAGGACAAGCACAGAGATGAGTCCACTGTCAGAGGCCATAAGAAGATCATTTGTAACCTTCATTAAAGCTGTTTCTGTGCTGTGATGAGCTCTGAAACCTGACTGAAACCCTTCAAAGAAGCCATTCCTCTGCAGATGATCTGTTAGCTGTGTGACAACTACTCTTTCAAGGATTTTTGATATGAAAGGAAGGTTGGAGATTGGCCTATAATTAGCTAAGACTGCTGGGTCTAGAGATGGCTTTTTGAAGGTTTAACTACAGCCACCTCGAAGGCCTGTGGTACATAGCCGATTATTAGAGATAGGTTGATCATATTTAGGGTCGAAGAATTAATTAATGGCAGGACTTCTTTGAGCAGTTTTGTAGGAATGGGGTCTAAAAGACACATTGATGGTTTGGAGGAAGTAATTATTGAAGTTAACTCAGAAAGATCAATTGGAGAAAAAGAGTCTAACTTAACATCAATGGTACTAAGAGTAACTGTAGATGATATTACATCTGTGGGATGATTATTGGCATTATTTTCTCTAATGATAAGAATTTTATTTGTGAAGAAGTTCATGAAGTCATTACTAGTTAACGTTAAAGGGATGGTTGGCTCAAAACATGACATTTTTGTGTTCAAATTACAAGGTAGCCTTTTTTAATTTAACAACCACCTAATTTATATTTTTCGGTATACCGAAAAAGGTAGAGGCAGCTGCTCGACTTGACTGAGATGGATGCCTTCCTCACACCACGATCCAAAGCACACGAGACTGAAATCCCATGCAGTGTCGCGAGATTAAACATTGATATATTATTGACTTACTTCACTCGAACATGATATGAACAATTTAATCTACCCTCTCTGCATATCATGTAGTTTCTACACTATATAGTTACACTTAACTTTAAAACATGAGGCAATTGTGTTAAATACACGCAAGATGCTTACATAAATCCAAGAGATGGACAATCCCTTTTTTTCAGTGTATTCTTTAGGTTGATCTCTGTTAAGTTGACACATGAGAGTGGACCCGTCTGAAACACACAAAAAGGAAAAATCATGTTGAATTTTGAAAGCTAAAAAAAATGAACTTATAGACTGAAAATCCTCAAATATTTTGATCTATATCTTGAACTTTCAATCGCGCCCTCAAACTATGTGCAGATGTCTAAATGCCCACTCAGCAGCTTCACTCAAGGAGTGTAATCCTTCAGTCAGCCACTCCAAGCTACTATAAGCTGCAAGCTTCAGAACAGGAAAAACTGAAAATCCCAAACTTTCATTGTGGACCTATTTTTATTTTCAGATTCTCTCATTTCACTGTGCCGTATCAGGACAAATCTTCAGCTTCCTTTACTAAACTTGTGCAAATTTACTATAACAGCATCCACTAAACAGTAAAAATATGCAAATGAATGTATATTTAAATACAAAAAAGTAAAAAAGAGAGAGAAAAAAGCAGAACTACCTGGTTGTCAGAGCAGCTCAGATCCCTTCGATGTGATTCAGGCCAGGGTGCTGCTGTGCTGATCAGGAGAACGAGATGATCCTGATCTCTTATGGGAACCAAACTCTAAACAGTCTTTAAATATTAAACCTGCAGAGATGGAGTTTCACCGGGTACCAGCTTAAACTCTGCACAGCCAGAGGGTAAAAAGATGCCATAAACAGTCCTCAGGTTTCCCGTGTGTGAGATAGAGATTGTAACTGGATGCTTCCTCATACTAACAGACACATATATAGGTTACACACACACTCTTCACTTGGGCTCTGTTTTTTTCTCTTTCTTTCCTTGGAAACCTACACTTTCCCAAATAAAGTTAATAAAACTGAAAACACACCACCTACAGAAAATAAGAAGAGAATGAAGACAAAATCAGAAATTCTTGCTAATAGAATTTATTTTGTAATAAAATCATATCAGTTGCAGCTGCTAATGTTGTCCTTTTGTCCTTGGCTGAGGGTCTCTGTTACAGTTTCCTTTTTTTTCTTTCTTAGACTGAGAAACTCATTTGGAACATTTGGCCCACAGCTTGAGCATCTGTTTAACACACCTTCCTTAGAGGTAAATCCACCCGTGATACCACTTTAATGAAAATGCAGCTTTGCCTGCTGTTTCCCTTTATTTCTCCACATTCGCAACCCTAACCCTGGATATCAAACTCACCCTTTTTCTCCAGTCTGGAAACTCCAACCAATTAATCACACAAGTCTTTCATCACTGGAAAATATCAGGACATATCGTATATGTAACAGAGGTTTTATTGCATGTCGCCACTAGCCTCTGGGAATTCGATTGTTCCGTCTGATTACAAAGTCTGACGGGGTTAAAATATTGTAATCACTGACAGCATTAACACTCTGTTGAGACATGCAGACTTCAAGGAGTATGACAACCTGACCCTGCTGTCATGACAACACAACACACCTCAGACATCACTCCAAGGCTTAGACTTTGGAGAAATTTTGAGGTCTTGGTTAGCTTGGTTATTCATACAGACAATGTAATGCTGGACTCCCACATAAATACATGACAGTAGTGCTGTCATACTGTTTAACGTCACTTGTTGCAAAGACAAGAGAAAACAGCAGGAACGTCAAAGACAGATATTTGATCTACCAACCAGTAAGACCAGTAGAGGTCCTAACATGTTTGACGCCCTGGACGAACACTCCCTTTGGCGAAACACACACACACAAACATATATATGAAGAGAGAGAGAGAGTATGCATAGTATGCAAACACTTAACAAACAGCCATCATAATTCATCATACAATGAGAATAGGACAAATCAACAACTGACAATGGTAAATGGCCTGTATTTATATAGCGCTTTACTAGTCCCTAAGGACCCCAAAGCTCTTTACATATCCAGTCATCCACCCATTCACACACACATTCACACACTGGTGATGGCAGCTACATTGTAGCCACAGCCACCCTGGGGCGCACTGACAGAGGTGAGGCTGCCGGACACTGGCGCCACCGGGCCCTCTGACCACCACCAGTAGGCAACGGGTGAAGTGTCTTGCCCAAGGACACAACGACCGAGACTGCCCAAGCCGGGGCTCGAACCGGCAACCTTCCGATTACAAGGCGAACTCCCAACTCTTGAGCCGCGATCACCCCGACAATGACTAATTAATATTGTGCTGAACACAGTCCAAAAGATTCAGTAAGCTACATCAGTGTCTGCTTTACTATCATAGCCAAGTGGCTAACAAACGTAAACAGAAGTTTTCACTATCCCTACTAATTAGTGTTATCTTGGTGTATCTCTGTTGTGGTCAGTGCTATCCTCTATGCTGTTGCATGCTGGGGCAGCAGGTTGAGGGTCACAGATGGCAACAGACTAAATAAACTGATCCACAAGCCCAGTAATGTTGTAGGGATGGAGCTGGACTCCGTTAGGGTGGTGTCTGAGAGGCAGATGTTGTCCAAGATAAGGACCATCTTGGATAATACCTCCCACCCACTCCATGCCATGCTGGCTACTAACAGGAGCACGTTCAGTGAGAGACTGAGATTACCAAAAAGCACCACTGAATGACACAGGAAATCATTCCTGCCCGTGGCCATCTCCCTGTACAACCTCTCCATCTAATACAATGTCAACACTGCAATAGTTACACCCTTTATCCATACGCTCTTTTCTACTCTATAATGTTCTTGTCAATTTTCTTGATATTTATTTATAATCACCTTTGTTAATCCTTGATATTTATAATTGAGTGATCTGTATATATTGGTACTATTTCTTAAATGTGTAAAATCTGTAACATAATGTATTGTTTGGAGTTTAGCCTGTTACTGTTACTATTTTTACACTTTCTTCTTGGAGCAACTGTAACCCACATAATTTCCTTAGGGATTAATAAAGAATTATGATTATGATTGTTTCAGGATACATGACCTGCCATTATCCAATGACACATCTGCTTATCTGTATCTTTTGCTCATTTCTCCTCCTCTTCTTTTCTCTTTTTTCTAAACTGAGCACCTGATGGCTTTGACCTTTTCTTGTCCATCTCCCATTGGTTTTAATTTTGCACTCCAGTATGAACAAACATCCCCCAACCAGAGGATCACCACAACATAACCTAACAGACCTACACCTTAGTTCACGGATTCACTTTGTCTAGGGTACCGGTCCGTGAGTCGTTTGGTACCGGGCCGCGAGAGTTGAGGCTCAGGCGTGAAATGTATAGTTTTCAGGGTTTTTATCGGTTTTCAGCGTTATTTTGTTATCGTTTTTATCGTTTACTCGGTTTTCCTGGGTCTTTTCACGTGTGTTATGAATAAATTTTCTTTTTTTCGGTACCGGTACTAGTTTTATTTTGTTGTATTTATCCGCGACACCTTAAAGGCCGGTCCATGAAAATATTGTCGGCCATAAACCGGTCAAAAAAGGTTGGGGACCGCTGGTCTAGGGTGTATTTCTGGGTTTTCGCACAGCCCGAGATTCAAATTATAATTATAATGGGCTTGGATTTACAACATTATGAATGAAATTTGCTCTATTTTTTATTTTGCGGGTTGGTGCTCCAGCCAGCCAGAGAGTCCCCTGCCGCCCAGCCTTCTCCTCCCTGTGCCGCAAGCAGCAACCCAACCCTGAACACACCACTCCCAGATGTCCTACATGTCCACGAGATCACAATTTTTATTAACATTTTTTATACCTGGCACGTGATCGGCAGATGTTTTCAAGTAAGCAACGGGACTGTTTTAAATCTGCAGGAGGATCTGTTGCCAGCTCTCTACTGAATCCGGATGTTGCGTTTAGATTGCAGCTGCCGAGGGCACACAGCAGAGATTCAGCCCAATGGTAGCCGCGGAGGGCGGCGTGGGCTGGACCCGTCACTAGGAGTGGTTTGTGCTCGAGTATAAATACACGCTTTCTGTCACTACAACGCCCCTGGAAACTCGGTGAGACAAACTTCTTCTCTTTAAGGCAACACGGTAAGTCTTTTGACTCCCAGGAAATCTTTGGCGTTGTAGATTCTGAACTCAGCTGAGTTTGGAGCGAGATTTGATGGCTTTTGGTCTCCTCTCCCCGATGAGATCTAAAGTTGCAGCAAGGTATATTGATTGGTGCAACTTACGAGGCGGAGGGGAGTGTGAGGTTAACGTTTGTCTTGACGTGCTCGGCTGTCCCAACTACGTAAAGAAGTCAAATTCTATCATAAAATCAATCGATATAAATAGATATGTTCTATCCCACATTATAATGTATGTCCGTATCAGAGATGAGAGTGGGTGTGGCCAGGGTGTTTGCTACAGATGCTTGTCATTATAGAAAACTGCTTATTGTAAATCAGAGTAGATATCTGGACTTGCACTTGACCTCTCCAACAGCAGATAAAAGAACCCCCCCTTTTTTTTTTTTTTTTTTTTTTTTTTTCTTTTTTTTTTCTTTTTTTTAGTTTAATGCTTTAGAACTTAGAAGATTGCCAAAAGAGTCACTACTTTGAGCAACATTTACAAAAAACTTTATTTTTAGATGCTCAACTGTTTCTCACAAGGAGAAACAAAACTTTAAATGCTACGATAAATGTTCATATTTGGATCAAACACTGCTGACTTTCTCCTTCTCCTCCTCTCTTACAGACAGACCACTCCCCACCATGTCTTTCATCCAGGCCTTCTTGGAGCAGAGCGTTTACTTGGGCATGCCCGATGATTCAGTACGTAACACTGTGGTTCCAGTTGCTAAGGCCAAACACCCTGTTTTTCTTTTTTTCCCCGTCTCTTCCTGTGGTATGCTAGGGTGGAAAAACTGATCTGGCAGTACAGCAGAGTAGAAAATCGCTGCGTAGGAGGTGTCGATATAAAAAGATTGAATGAGTTTAGATGTTGAAGAGAGGAAGGAAATTAACTAAAAAAAAAAATGGTGGTAGATTAATTATAGAAACATCATTAAAGTAAAAAGGGGCCTGAACTGTAAAGATTATATGCACAGAGAATGATAACCAGAGAGAGTTTTGGGAATGTATGAGTCACTGAAGCCGGAATTTGAGCTCCTCCCTTTATAAACTCTGCAAACAGAACAAAATGGTACTTCTCCTTTCACCGATTTCTTAAAGTAAGTTTAGAAAAAGTTGCACAAGTTGTAGGATAACAGTTTGGACTCTTTCATTGTTCACTTCAGTCCAAACAGGGCATCTGCCAACATTTTAAAAGCTTTGTGTTGACATCTGAAATAATAAGGGAGGAACCGTAGGGGCTCCTTTTTTTCTGCCTTAATTTCAAGGATACAGTCACTGGGTTTCAACACTTTTGTAGTTAAAACATTTGAAAAATGCACCCCTGTATCCCACCTTGTACATTCCTCTAAACTGCAGACAAGTATTTACCAAACACAATAATCTGGCACGTTTCAGGCTTTAAAGAATGAAGGAACGGTGAAGCCAGCGCTCAATTTCAACCCTAGTGGAGATGCAGCAGTCTTGGACAAGGCCATCAAGACAAAAGGTGAAGCTGAAATGCATGAGGGACGCTTTGGAGCGTGTGCGAGCATGCTTTGGAGCGTGTGCGAGCATGCTTTGGAGCGTGTGCGAGCATGCTTTGGAGCGTGTGCGAGCATGCTTTGGAGCGTGTGCGAGCATGCTTTGGAGCGTGTGCGAGCATGCTTTGGAGCGTGTGCGAGCATGCTTTGGTGTTGCAATGTGTATCGAAGTGTTAAGTACAGACTTTCTTGTCTTCCTTGTCAAGAATCTTAACACCCTCTGCTGGCCATCATATGTGATTACATTCTGTTCTCTGTGGGATCACACACACCAAACAATGAATGCTGAACAGTCATACTGCTGCAGAATGACAGGAATGCTTGTTTTACTCGCTTGTGCAGGTGTGGATGAGAACACCATTATTGAAATTCTGGTCAAAAGGAGCAACGAGCAGAGGCAGCAGATCAAAGAGGCTTACCAGAAGGCCAACGGCAAGGTAATGACAATTAGACAAACACGATCGGAGCAAGAAGTTCCAAAACTGACAGGAAACATTACTTCCTCTGGATCATACATTTAATCATCCGTTGATACCTCATAGCCTCTGGACACAGCCCTGAAAAATGCTCTGAAGGGAGATCTGGAGGAAGTCGTGTTGGCTCTGTTGAAAACTCCTGCCCAGTATGATGCCCAGCAGCTAAAACTGGCAATGAAGGTACACAAACACACATTACTAAGATGAGCACATTGACAGAAAAAGCTATTAGAGTACTTGACTACATTTGTGTAAATGCTTTCTCTGGTATCACCATGATCTCTTATTGTTGGCACATGATGATATCCACCCACTTAAACATATTAATCCTTTGTTTTTCTAAAGGGAGGTGGCTAAAAGGTGTTTAACTGGTTTTGTGAAGCATTAAGAGACTTTGTCTCAATCCTTCTATCTGTGCATCTCTGCCTCAGGGTCTGGGAACAGACGAGGACACTCTGATTGAGATTTTAGCTTCCCGAACCAACAGGCAGATCGTAGACCTAAAGAAAGTCTACAAGGAAGGTTTGTGCCAAAGTTCAAGCAACAATCTTCAGTTTCCAGAAGCTAAAATTTGAACAACGACACAAGTGTCAGTGGGAAAACTAATTCCACTTTTGCGATTACTTTGCCAAGAATACAAGAAAGAGCTGGAAGAGGACATCAAGTCTGACACTAGTGGAGACTTCAGGACGGCCCTCATTGCACTCTGCAAGGTACTTGAGTGTGTTTTATTTACTGATCTGTTGCAGGATCTCAAAATCATTTATTCTGTCATAGCACCAGGATGCTCTAAGTTCTGAAACAACATAAGACTCCCCACTGAAGCTGGAACACTGAGCTGATTATAAAAAGCAAACTTACTCCCTAGACATGCACACATACAGTCACGTGTACTCTCATTTGGATATCTTACAAACTCAGTTCACATTTTAAAGTTGAAAGCCACATTTTAATTAAATTTTGAGAAATGTGAAGCTTTCTTGGTGAATTCAGTGGCATTAAATAGAACATTGTTTGTGCTTACTGTGCTTTTTCAGCTTTCCAACTCTTAAAAATATCTATGATTTATTAAATTAGCTAATTAGCTAGTTTGATTCCATCAGTACACCAATCAATCTGTTTCTTCATATCGCAGGCTGCCAGGACTGAAGGAGTTTGCGAGCAGCTGGTTGACAGTGATGCCAGGGCTCTGTATGAGGCGGGAGAGGCCAGGAAGGGCACGAACTGCGCTGTCTTTATCGACATCCTAACCAGCAGGAGTGCCATTCATCTCCGTCAAGGTCTGTTTGATGCACCGTTAAGTATATATTTTTTTTAAGTCTTATCTTTAACATCTCCTTCTTAGGAATAGCACCTAATCTGTATTCTATTTCAGTGTTTGATAGGTACAAAAAGTACAGCAAAGTGGATGTGGCCAAAGCCCTTGACCTCGAACTGAAGGGAGATATTGAGAATTGCCTCACAGCAGTTGGTAAAGTCAAACCTCTGTTTACGAAACCTCTAAACTCTATTACTTTAGCATTAAATCAGTATATTCTGGATGGACTGGATTAAAACTTTAAAAAAATATATATTCACAGTGAAGTGTGCTGGAAGCAGAACTGCCTTCTTTGCAGAGAAACTCTACTTGTCCATGAAGGTACAGTATATGTGCTGCTACAGGAACAACTGAATATTACAGGGAAAATAATTCACAAGTGGATTAATGTAGAAGTACTCCTTAATTTGGATGATGCCAATTGCCATTTGAAAAAACTGATTGGCTGTCAATGTGGCTCAGGTTTTAGAGCCAGTTGTCTGCTATTTAGTAGGTTGGATGTTCAGTCCCCAGTTTCTGCATCTATATATTGTCGTGTCCTTGGGCAAGCTGTTGGTGAACAATGCTGGGCTGCTTTGGATCAGAATTTGCTAACTTTGGCTAATTCACATAAATGATCTAATCTGCTAAGTCACATAAATAATAAACCACTCAGTCAGTGTCGGAAATAGGCTCCCATGAACTGGAGAAGTGTCCCAGCATGAGAAACTTCAGCCATGGACAAAGGAGTCTTCATGCATTTAATACATTTATCACTGGGTGAATGTCTGAACATAGTAGCATCATAATGCTGAAAAAGGGTATTCCTTTGCCCACTGGAGCTCCTTTTGACATGTTTGATCTCAGTTTTTACTAAACAAGATAACTAGGTGGATGGTTTTTAAGTTACAAACTGACTTTCATTTAGTCAGTTGCATAGATATAGAGAGTAAATCCCCTATAATTTGTCCAGTTCTTGAAGTTCTGTAGCAAAACAGCTCTTCGCTAAATAGAAATAATAGTCAAATCTAAAACCTTTTACTTTTAAAAATTCCCATTAATCTCATATTTCTGTTATCTTTTCCACATATAATATAATCAATGGTATGTTATAATATAAATGTTTCATGACTGGCTCTTTTCTGCCCTTCAGGGTAAAGGTACCCGCAAGCCTATCTTGACCCGCATCATGGTGAGCCGCTCTGAAATTGACATGAAGCGGATCAAGGAAGACTACAAGAAGAATTATGGCAAAACACTCTACCAGGACATTCTGGTGAGCAAACATCTAAAAGTTAAACCCATTCCAGATGTTCAGTTTTGAATGGATTGTGCATATGACGGTACAAAAATGTCAAAAGAAAACATGTAAAGATTTATGGATTTAAAAAAACAAAAAAAACAAACTTGTATTTTTCCCCATTTAGGATGACACCGCAGATGATTACGAGAAGATTCTGCTCGCTCTCTGTGGGGGTGAAAACTAACAGCCTATCGCTGGGATCAAAGCTCATACAGCAGAATATCCATGCCAGTGTACAACTGTGGAAAATCGCCTGTTATCTCTTAAATACATAATGTGCCTTTTGTGCTTGTGGAGACCTGACAAGACTGTCTTTCTTTGCAAGACGTCATGATAGTTAGATGATATTGGCAATGAGCGAATACTAACCTGGAGTTGGCAGAGCAGATAGGCCGTTTCCTTTCTGAGAAATCCTTTTTATTTCAGCGCAGATCTCATAGCATTATGCCAGAAGATCTATGTTCTAGACAGACTTTGCTTGCACTTACTAGGTTCTATAACTAAAGTCCAAAGAGAAGCTGATGTGATCACAGTGCAGCTCATGTATCCAGATCACCACATGCCAATAGCTTAATGCTACCATTGCTCTTGAAGGAGATTTGATGTTCTGCAAATAAAAGCTTTTTTTACTGAAGTGGTCTTGATTATTTATAAATTCATACAACACATATCAGACATGAGAACAAATAAGTGGTCAAGGTTTACATGCATACATTATGGGTGTGAATGTCTTTGAATTGTTATGTTTCCAGGGTGGAAGGAGTTGTGCTGAAGGTTCTACAATGTCTTTAACTGGACAAAGCCAAGGCCTATTGACTTGATCGTGATTGACAACTAGTAGTTTACTTTTGCCAGCATAAACCAGATTTGTTAGAGCTATTTCTAAAGGGGGGGGAAACCCTGATAATTTATCATTTGTTATGAAAATTATACATAAGTACAAGTTATTTGGATATATCAACACTTTACCAAGGTCTGGAAGAAGACCCAAACTGTCACCCACAGATGACAGGAAATTGGTTAGGATGTTTAGGAACCACCAAGGGTCAAGCTTGTCATGAAATGGAAACTGCTGGAATGCCAGCGTCACACTCCTAAGTGAAGTGAGTTTTACATCACCATGAACTACAAGGGTGCCCACCAAAACAACAACCCTTGTTCCAGAATTGACAACCTCGAATGAAATTTGCAGCTTCCCACACGGACGAGCCAAATGTCTTTTGGAGATGTTTTATGATTGGATGAGAAATGAGCTTTCAGGCCATAATTACAAGATATCTGTTTGGAGGAGTAAATGTGAGGATTTCAAACCTAAGAGCATGATGGTGGTGGTGGCATCATGCTCTGATCTAAGTCATTAAATATGTATTCTGTGCAATAAATCCACTTTGTAAAAAGAAAAGTTCAAAGAAATTATTAAAATTTTCATCTAATCTAAAAATTTCACCTAATCTAAAAAAAAAACCCCAAAAAACTGAATTTCTCGGAGGAACCCAGCCAAGGGATTAATAAAGTTTCATCTAAAAGCCCAAATTACCATGACATACATTTCCATGACATTTTATATGATGTTGCCAAATATTTACACATTGGTAGTATGAGTACAATATGAATACATTTTAAATGAGTCTCTTAAGTCCATATAACGTGTTTTCCCATCATGTGCTATATAGAAATGCTGGTGTTGATTTGAAAACCGAGCCAGATGCAGAAAGCGTGTTCAGCCGTTATGTGATTACTAGATGGGTAGTAATGAAAATATCTTGCGTGGTAATTGTAAAAAAATAAAAAAAAATAATAAAAATATTTAACCTCCTAAGACCCGAACTCTTGCATGGCATGCATTTTTTATTTTTCTTTGATATTTGGGCATATTGGGGCCCGATGAATGTAAAAACAAAGAATTACCAGATTTTTTTTTTTACCTTATTTTTGTTTTTATGAAAAATAAGAGCCACATATGAGGATATTAGTTTAAAATTTTGATAGAACAGTAGCAGTATAATGTCCTCGTAAGTGGATATCAGGCCCTTGTAGAGCAGAATTGAGTATTTTGGTCTAAATAACCCACATATGTGGACGCCAGGTCCTAGGAGGTTAAAAGCCGGTGTTGTGCCAAAAAGTGATTGTCTGCCAAAAACTGATTTCCGGTATTTGCCAAAAAGCGATTGCTCATATTTAAAGTGCTATAAGTAACTTGTTGGGCTATAATATGTTAAACATATGTCAAATGCATCCCTTATGGATGACATAAAGTCATCTTGAGCCACAAACAACATTCGTGTAGCAAGATACAAGCCGCAATCAGTTTTTGGCAGCGACTTTTATATAACCTTTATTTATGCAGTAAAAAAAATCTCATTAACATTAAAAATGTATTTTGTAAGAGTAAGTTGCCCAACAGGACAGCAGAAATGTCAGCAAATATTACAGTAGTTCTGTAAAAATATTTTAAGTGGGGATAAAGGACCGGATTGGTTATAATGTAAGTACAAGTTGTAAAGATACTTAAAAAACAGATAATTTTTTAATTCTTTATGTAACCCCTTTGTATCCCCTGTTCACCGAAGTCTATTTACGAACATACGTAAAGATATTACACATAAAAAATACACAGAAACACTGGAAATCAGTTTTTGGCAGACAATCACTTTTTGGCACAACACCGGTATATATCATTTCACGTCAAAAAAAAAAAAAACAAGTTTAAATGATGGAAGAAACTATTCTTGGTTTAGCATCGCAGAAAGGGGGATTGTTTGGCCAGAATCTGGCAACCTCAAAGCTCATCCCGACTGAAAACAAGCGGAGCACCCTCTCCGGTTAGCTGGCACAGAGCTAACTAACTTTCCTTTAAGTATGCTTTAAGATTTTGCTTAGAACAGACGCTGATATTTTTCTAGTTACTTCCGGGTCAAAATAAAATTCCAAAAATAATACTGGACTTCTGATGAAATATGTTTTAAGCTAATCGCTTGAGTACGTTTAGCTTGAGAGCAAGCTAGCTTGCTAACGGTAGCCAGGCAACAAACTTAAATTGTGCACCTGTAGTGAAATGTAAACGATGCAAAGTCGTGTTTGAGTTGTGATGCAGGGTAAACGATGAACCAGATGCAATGACAACAGTACTGAACATGATTAGCACGAGTCATTGACTTTGAGGGGGCTCTCGTTAGCTGGGGCAACGTTGCTGGTAACTGAGCTGGGCAGAGAAGCAATAAAGCAGCAGTGAAGACCCAGCCTTTTAAGGCTGCCTGTATGAGCTGTGGACGTTCACTGTAACAACCTTTAATTTCACACTCTGTCTTTTATTTCAGGCCTGCGCACCTGGAACAACCAGTCCATTTGAGGGAGTCCCCTTTAATCAAAACAATGACGATGACCTGACCAATGGACCAAGCCAGTGTCTGCTCTACCACAGGGTCACGTTTGGGGATAGATCATGAATGACAAACTAGTGTTCTTGGGCCTGCTGTACTTTGTCCAGGGCATTCCCTATGGTCTCCAGTCATCGTTGCTTCCTGTATACCTGCGAGGAGCTGGGCACTCTCTCACACGCATCGGTTTTACCAAGATCCTTTACTTCCCCTGGGTACTCAAAGTCCTCTGGGCGCCTTTGGTGGACCGAGTTGGTACTAAGCGTCGCTGGCTGGTGGGAACAGTCTCTGGCCTTGCTCTAACATGCCTCTCCAGTGCTGCCCTGGCCCCAGAGGCACATATTTGGGGTGTAGCTGGAACCCTGCTGGCAATGAACACCTTGGCCTCTGTTCAGGACATTGCTGTAGATGGAGCTGCAGTGGGGTTGTTAAAAGGACGTGGGGAGCTGGGCCTTGGGAACACAGCACAAGTTGTAGGGTATAAAGCTGGGTCAGTGTTTGCCGGAGGTGGGCTGCTAGCTGTGATTGACGTGGCTGGATGGAGCTGGATGTTTATGCTGCTGACATTTGTGTATGCTGGTGTAGCCCTGTTTGTGTGGGGGGCCCCTGTGTTGGATGATGAGACTGTGAGGGGCCAGCAGGCAGACGGCAGCAAAAAGGGAGGGCAGGGAGCAGATGCTGTACGGCCGTGGAGGGTGTGGAGGAAGCTGCTGGCAGTGCCTGGCACACCTTGGACAGTTCTCTATGTGCTAACATACAAATTGGGTAAGTCTGATTATTATTCAAGCACTGGTTTAAGTTTAGGTAAAGTGATCTGTTGTGATAAATGTTCGCTTATTTTCCAGAAGGGCAATAATGCTCAGTATTTATTGTCAATGTAGTTATAGATTTGTTTTTTAATTGTTCTCTCATAGTGTATGGTTTTTTTTTCTTTTTAAAGCAGAATTTTCCTTTTTTGATATTTTCACTTATACACTTAACTGGCCACTTTATTAGGAATGCCTTGCTAGTACGGCTGCCACAAGCGATTATTTTGATAGTCGACTAGTCACCGATTATTTTTGCAATTAGTCGACTAATCAGATCATGCATCCATTGAACGTAAAACATACAGCTTATTGCACCAGCATGCATCTGCTCTTATATAAATATCATTAGCTTACAGGGCTCTAGACTAACTTTTTGCCATGGGCGTACCGGTACGCCTAACTTTTTAAAGTTAGGCGTACTTTTTAAAGTAACTTTTTAAAGTTAGGCGTACACAAATTTTATAATAATTTATATAATATAATGTGTTTTTCTGGATACACTGTGCTTTTTCAGCATTCAAAGATTGATGACACCGTGTCAGAGCACTGGCTATGAATTTCAGAAGGATCAGGCCTTAACTTAACAGAGAAGTTAGCAATAGTTCTTTTCCTATTACAGCTACATCCACTTCTGTCGTGCCTAGGCTGCTCACTAGGGCTGGGTATCATCACTGATTTCTATAATCCATTCGATTCTGGTTTTCAAAGTCCCGATTCGATTCAACTTAGCCCCAGACAGTCAGAAATATTATAATTCTGATCATTTATCAGTACTGACTTCATCAGAATTGTGAACATCACAGCAGATGCCTTTGTGTGAAAGTAACTGAGAATAAAACACAGAAAAACATGAAGGAGATTTTCCTGGTCTGGCTTTTTATAGCAGATAACCTTAAAAATATTCTACAATGTTCTGCATATAAAGTTTAAATTTCTTCAGTATTGAACAACAGAAAAAATAGGCTTTCTTGTCCGAGGTCATTTAAGTGAAAAAAAGAAAAGAAAAAGACAGCAGCCGACAGCGCTGTAAACAACGGTAGACTGGTGGGTAATAAGCGAATGAATAATACAGAAAACAGAGATTGGAGACGGGAAACTGTTCTTGAAGTACAGAGAGAGAGAGAGAGAGAGCTAGCTGTGCATGGAGTGTGATTTTAATAGTCGTGGAAGCAAAACAGCAAAATTCATGACGACATTGATCAGCGTGTCCGTCTACGGGCTGCCCGAGAAAGACAAAGTTGATTCTGATGAGTCGGTCCGCTCTGTGTTTACGTCTTTGTGTGGAATCCGTGTACCTGCTCTCATTTGCTGTTTGGTTGTTGTTGAAATGGTTTTGTGAGCTTTAATCTGAGAATCTGGCATTTCTGGCCAAACACAGTTATATTTAAAAGTCTATTCAGGATTTAATGAATTGATATCGCTTTATTCAAGCTACTCACCTCCCACTCCCACCTGCACTTTCAACTGGACCACGGCCAATCAGAGAGGTCCCGCCCCTTACTATCTCTGATTGGTTTAGTCCACGATAGGGGCATAATATGTGTCTGTTGTTGACCACAGGGAAGGTTGCAGATTTCTTTATTTTTTTTTGCTACCCGAACAGTTGGTCGCACAGGTGCAACCAAATGGTTTTTTTTAGTCGCACCACTGAAAAATTTGGTCGTATTTGCAACCAAATTGGTCGCACTCTAGAGCCCTGGCTTCCAACTTGAAGTGTTTAAGGTACATGCTAACTAAAAATAAAGACAAGATGATAGTTTATTAAAGTTTAATGAAATCTGTAGATTGTTTCGGTGGAGTTTAATAAACTCAGTCTCGTCTGCTCCTTGCTATCTAAAATATAACAGGACACCGGAGTATATTCTCAAGCATCTCACACTTCTGATAATCAGTTGTCTGCTTGACGTTTATTCAGCTGTGTAAAAACTATAACTTTATTTCTCAGCCAAACCGATTTACTCAGGAACAAATAAAATACAAAAAAAAAAGCCAAACAGTAACATTTTTAAGTTATCTAAGTGACTTATATTACATGTTTAACCTGAGTAGCGAAAGACAGCAGTGGGTTTGAAAACGATTTGCTGGGAGTCCGGTGTTCTCACCGGCTCTAATGAGCCTTGAACCCCGGCTTGGTGCTGTTCCCAAACCAGGTGCAGATGTTTGCCGTCAGGACGCTCTCGATGGTGCAGGAGTAGAAGTTCTTGAGCACCTTCAGTGGCAGATGGAAGTCTCTAAGTCTTCTGAGGAAGAAGAGACGCTGACGGGCTTTCTTAACCAGGGTGTTGATGTGACAGGACCATGACAGGTCCTGAGTGATGTGGACACCCAGGTATCGGAAACTGTCCACTCTCTCCACTGGTGTGCCACTGATGATGAGGGGTTTGTAATTCCTCGCCTCCTTATACATGCAGTGCTACCATCTTCTGTTTCAGTCCGTTATTACACTCTTAAATACTTCTACTTATTCCTGCGTCTTTTGGGATCTTACAAAGCTTCAAACGACGCGTCGACTATTAAATCAGTCGTCGACGATTTTAATAGTCAACGTAATCGTTACTAGTCGACTAGTCGTGGCAGCCCTACTTGCTAGTATCAAGTTAGACCTGCTTTGGCCTTTTGGAACTGTCTTAATTCTTCATTGATCTGGTTCATTAAGCTGCTGGAAATATTCCTCAGAGATTTTGGACCATATTAACTTAGTAGCATCACACAGTTGCTGCAGATTTGTCAGCTGGACATGCATGATGTGAATCTCCTGTTCTACTACATCCCAAAGGTGCTCTTTTGGACTGTAATCTGGTGACTCTGGAGGGCGCTTGAGTACAAAGAACTCCTTGTCATCTTCAAGAAACCAGTGTACCAAAAAGATGAGTTCACTATGGTCATATGGGTATTGACATAGTCAGTGTCAAGGTATTTTAGCCCAGAGAAGTGCTGCTCATTGGATATTCAAATTCAAATTTCAAATTCAAATTTTATTTGTCACGTACACAGTCATACACAGTACGATATGTAGTGAAATGCTTGGACAACTGCTCGTGACCTAAAGAGAACAAAAAAGGAAAAGGCTATGAATAAGATAGGAAATAAATATGAAAAATTAAAAAGGGTAAATTTAACTAGGAAGGAATAAAATATAAATTAAGGTTAAAAATGAAATAACTGTACAACACAAATTAGAATGAAGGGTAAATTTAACTGGGAAGAATAAGATAAAGATAAATATATAAATTAAAGTTGAAAATAAAATAACTGTACAACAAAATACACAATACACAATATAGAACTATATAAGAATGTATGAAGAAATCTAAATATAAATAAATATATACACAATAACAGCAGCTGTACAAGTATTAACCGGAAATGAAGAATATAGTGACCAGTGTTGTGCAAAACCAAAGTCCAGAAAGTCCAGTGTGTGTGTAAGAACTGTATGTGTGGGTCAGTACTGTGTGGTGGTGTGATTGAGAGACCGTATCGCCTGCGGGAAGAAGCTCCTCCTCAGTCTCTCTGTGTTGGTCTTCAGGGAGCGGAATCGCTTTCCTGACCTCAACAGAGAGAACAGTCTGTTGTTGGGATGGCTGAGGTCCTTCACGATCTTCCTGGCCTTGGTCCAGCACCGCCTGCTGTAGATTGAGTGCAGGTCAGGGAGCTCGGAGCGGATGGTGCGCTCAGCTGACCGCACAACCCTCTGTAGAGCTCATCTGTCCTGCATGGTGCTGTTCCCGAACCAGGTTAAGATGTTTCCCGCCAGGATGCTCTCTATGGTGCACGAGTAAAAGTTCCTGAGCACCTTGGAGGGCAGTTGGAAGTCTCTCAAGCGTCTGAGGTGGTAGAGACGCTGTCGGGCCTTTTTCACCACAGTGTTGATGTGACAGGACCATGACAGGTCCTGCGTGATGTGAACTCCGAGGTATTTGAAGCTGTCCACTTTCTCCACTGGGCACTCGTTGATGACGGGGGTCTGGTAGTTCCTCTCCT
Organism: Diplotaxodon limnothrissa; assembly: GCF_057381915.1. NCBI lineage: Eukaryota > Metazoa > Chordata > Actinopteri > Cichliformes > Cichlidae > Diplotaxodon > Diplotaxodon limnothrissa. The sequence goes on along the minus strand of NC_140607.1, from coordinate 14,591,196 downwards.
GCTTAGTGCTGAAGTCCACTATCAGCTCCTTTGTCTTACTGACGTTTAGAAGGAGGTTGTTCCTCTGGCACCAGTTCTCCAGATTCCTAATCTCCTTCAGGTAGGCCGTCTCGTTGTTATCAGAGATCAGGCCCACCACGACGGTGTCGTCAGCAAACTTGATGATGGTGGTGGAGCTGGTAGTGGCCACACAGTCATATGTGTACAAAGAGTACAGCAGGGGGCTCAGAACACACCCCTGGGGGGCTCCAGTGCTGAGAGTGGTGGAGGCTGAGACATGTCCGCCCATCCTTACTGCCTGTGGTCTGCCAGTTAGGAAGTTGGAGATCCACTGACACATAGATGAGCTGAGTCCCAGATGCTCCAGCTTGGTGGTGAGTGTGGAGGGAATTATGGTGTTAAATGCAGAGCTGTAGTCTATGAAGAGCATTTTAACATAATTCCCCTTCTAGTGTCCAAGTGAGTGAGTGATGTGTGGAGGAGATGAGAGATGGCATCGTCTGTGGAACGATTTGGACGGTAAGCGAACTGTAGTGGGTCCAGTGTGTCTGGTAGTGAAGAAATGATGAAGTCTCTGACCAGGCGTTCAAAGCACTTCATCACTACTGAGGTGAGGGCTACAGGGCGATAGTCATTGAGAGAAGCAGGGTGGGGTTTCTTCGGGACAGGAACAATGATGGACTCTTTGAAGCATGTGGGGATCACCGACTGAGATAAAGAGATGTTGAATATCTCAGTGAACACAGGAGCTAGCTGGTATGCGCAGTCTCTTAGGATACGACCTGGGATGCCGTCTGGTCCTGCTGCTTTCCTGGTGTTCACTCTCTTGAAGGCTCTCCTTACTTCATGCTCGGAGATGACGAGCACGTTTCCGGTGCTGGCAGTATCTTCCTGTCTGCAGCCGTTAGCGCCGCTAACACTAGCATTGTTGGAGACCTTAGCTGCAGCCTCGAAGCGAGCATAGAAAGTGTTCAGCTCGTCTGCCAGAGTCACGGCCGCGTTCGTCATACCGGTTGTTGGTGCTTTATAGTCCGTTATTGTCCTTAGTCCCCGCCACAGGCTCCTAGAGTCACTCTGTTGGAGTTGTGACTCTAGTTTCCTCCCGTAGCGCTGCTTCGCCTCTTTCACCGCCCTCCGCACGTTATATGACGCGGCTTTGTACGGGTCCATGTCCCCCGTCATGAGTCCCGTGTTGTAGGCAGCGGTGCGGGATCTCAGAGCGTCGCGGATGGTTTTATCCACCCACGGCTTCTGGTTGGGAAACGTTGTGATATTTTCCCTTTTCCGACCATTCTCCATAACTTTAGACATGATTGTTTGGAAAAAAAATCCCTGTAGATAAGCAGCTCCTGAAATACTCAGACCAGCCAGTCTGCCACCAACAACCATGACACATTCAAAGACCCTTAAATTCATTTCTTTCTGTTCACTTCAACTTCAGTAGGCTGACTCGATCATGTCTACAAGCCTAAGTTTATCGTGTTTCTGCCATATGATTGTCTGATTAGATATGTTCTAGTAAACAGTTGAACAGGTGTATCTAACAAAGTGGCCAGCGAGTCTATACTATTGCAGTGTCGGATTATTATATCAAAAAGTTTATGTATGAGTTTAGCAGTTTTCTCAGCCTTTGTATCATGTCAAAGGTAGGAAATACCTCTAACATGGTTTAACATGGTAAAAGTTGCAAGTGGCACCCGGCATGGTGGCACGGTGGTTAGCACTTTTGCCTCAGAGCAAGAAGGTCCTGAGTTTAATTCCACCAGTCTTTCTGTGTGGAGTTTGCATGTTCTCCCTGTGTTTGCGTGGGTTCCTCCCACAGTCCAAAGACATGCAATTTAGGTTGATTGAAAGCTCTAAATTGCCCATAGGTGTGAATGTAAGTGCGAATGGTTGTCTGTGTCTTTGTGTCATCCCCCACCCCCGAACCTAAAAAGGATGAGAATGGATGGATGGATGGGTGCAAGTACAGAAACCCCACCCACCTGCTGCTCAACCTTCTGTTAGTGATGAGAGGCCCATAAGCGCAAAGCTTAAAGGGAGGCTTGTTTAAGAGAATGGATGAATTGAGAGGCTGTACCAAGTCCCGGTATAGGATAAATAAGTATTAAACATAGAGCTGTATTTGATTATAATACCAATTTTAGATTTTTAAACAAATCAAGTGTTTTTATTTCTTTTCTGTTCAGTCCAGTCTAACTTTCCAGAGGCAATAAAATGCAGAATTTTTAGAAACAAGCCCTTTTTCGTCCCAGTTTGAATTTCTGAAGTCGCTGCTGTGTTGATGTAGGGCCCAAAGATCACCACTAGATGTCTCTGGTGGTGTTTCTGTGAGTACTGCACTCACAAGCGCAGTGAAGAAGTTAGAGAAGTGATCCTTGCAAGGCATGTCCTGCGTGCACATTGGGAAATGGAGACGTTAGACAGATAAAGCAGTTGTTTTTAAAGTCACAGTGACACACATACAAAGTTGAGATGAAAATGCATTCTTAATTGAATGCACAGTTTTGAATTTGAACAAGTTTCTTCCAACAAGAAGCAAAGAAAAAGAAAAGAAAGGGAAAAAAATTAAAGTAGTTTTGAAATAGTTGAGCTTGTGTGTATGGGGGGAGAGAGAGTTGATGTGGCCAGAGTTTGGTGTTTGGTAGCAGAAGGGGATTATGTAAGGATTAGAGTGTCTTTGTGTCTGTGGCATTCAGAACCTGAAATGGAAGATGGCGCATCCTGGTGATGTGTGTTTCTGTGCGTGTGTTTACACTGTGCGTGGGTGGTGGGAATATAATTGTCTCCTCATATTTTCATAGTCTTGAGGTGTGTGTGTGTGTGTGTGTGTGTGTATACATGTACATATATGTGTGTGTGTGTGTGTATACATGTACATATATGTGTGTGTGTGTGTGTATACATGTACATATATGTGTGTGTGTGTGTGTATATGTACATATATATATATGTGTGTGTGTGTGTGTGTGTGTGTGTGTGTGTGTGTTTTGGGAGAGTGTTAAGGGTGGCTCAGTAATCGGATAAGCCCCAGCAGACGATACTACTAGACAAAATATGAAGGCTGGCTGGACCCCCTAATCTGTCTCGGGAGCATCCCCCTCCACACCCCACACTCTCTCCGTTACATAGCATGCACACACACACACACACACACACACACACACACACACACACACACACACACACACGTGCATGCCATTGGCTGATGCTAATGATAACAGCAATAAATGCCTTTGATATACATTTAAAGTCTTCTCACTTGTTAGGTTTTCATATTGGTTTGATTTAAACATCCCCCTTCTTTGCATTACAAAAAATAAATGGTTGTGTAATATTTTAGATTAGGCCTAGATGTGCCAGCATAATTGCCTATGTGAGACAGTATTGTTTTTGTTCAAGGGCTATGTGGGTATGTTGTGTGTTACACCCCTCTCCCTCATCTATCCCTAATGAACTCTGAGTTTGTGCTGCGTCCAACACTGTGGCCAATCATTGGCAGCCTTGTGTATGAACTGTGACCCCTGTGCCATCTGAGGCTACAGGCATGATGGGAGAACTGTCTGGGTAGAGCAATGGACGGAGGGAGCGAGGGGGAGGGAAGCAGACGGAGAAAATGGGGGAAAAAGCCAAAAAAAAAAAGAGACAAACAATGGTGGATATGAGTTCCAAATAAGCTCAGTGTTGGACACAAACATTTTGATGTCCTGCTGTCATCCAATATTCCCATGGTGCATTTGGTCACTTTGGTTGTTAGCAAACTTCCATGAGGTTCCTTTACATCAGTTCATTAAATATCGGATAAGCTGGAATTTGATCCATAGGAAAACACATTTAGCTAAGTCACGATACTACGAGTGCACGTGGCTAAACAAAAGAGTGTTTGGACATCAGTGTGGGTATAAGGCGAACTGATTTATTAGATACTATATGTATGTGAATGTGTTAAAGACACTAAAAGTCAGCTTTCTATCCTTGGAATACAGATGCTTTAGTGTGTATGAATAGATAAATATAGAGGAAGTTAAAATCTGATTGTGTGTCCATATAAGCACTTTTTGCTGTACAAGTGTGCCTGTGCCACCTTTATTTATAATAAGTAGAATTTTTAAATACTAAATAAATACATCAGAGCAGCAATTTGCAGTCCACCACTTGTCAAACAGAGGCCCTGTATGCTTGACAAGTGTGAACCCTGGTGACTTTCTCCAGGAAACAGCTCAGGTGTAAGGATGGATGGATGAACAGTAGAAGTGAAGCTTTGTTCCTGCTTTTAACTTTAGCATTTCCTGCTCAAAAAATGGCTTTGAGGATATATGAATTTAGGAAACATAATATGAGAAACTGCAGCAGTGTACTGTGATACAGCTCATTGGCACCATTAACTAATGCCTCCAGGATAACCACAAAGTTGCATCAATGCCTCAGCAATTTAAAAAATATATAAGGTTTGCAAGGAAAGAATTTAATGCAGCACTGCTGCATTAGATTTAGCTAGCAGATTTAGAGAAAAACTTGGAGAGAGAGTGGGGGTTATTTTCCAGAGGGAAAAGGAAGGCCTGCAGGAAGGGAGGCTGAAGGAGGGGATGAATTAATGAACAACCGCCACATGGCGCCCTGAGAAACGGAGAGCAAAATGGAAAGAGAAATAAACACATTTATCCATGGGTGCATGATCATTTTAGACATTTAAAGATATAAATCCTCCTTTTTACCACATGAACCACAGGTATTTATGATTGATTTGCCTTAATGAACTGAAATCAACATCAGCTGCCTTTATTAATTGACAACTATTGAGGATATTCCCCTGATTGCTTGAAATGCTTTAAAAACCTAAATGGAAACTGTGCAGCTGCCTTAAGATGGAAAGGATGTGCATAGTAATACTGCACTCAGAAAATAAACACAAGTGACAAGCATAAGCAGCCCAGTAATGTAGCAGGTTTGAGTTGGAGTGATGATGTATCGTTCAGTGTTCGTGAGACCTACGGGCCATGGGGAACATCTGCATCGATCTGCAGGGACTTGTTTGTGTCAATAGCTTAATATACACAGGATTATATGTAATTGTGTTCAGAGAGGGTTCTGTTTACTCTTCTGTCCTGAGGGAACCCAAAGAGCTGAAGGTGTATGTGTGTGTGTTTATACCTATGTTTGTGTGTGTGAGTGTGTGTGTGAGAGAGTGTGTGTAGTGCTTTGCTGAGACATGTAGTATGTATGAACCTGTCTCCTTTTACCTTGCTTTCACCAGGGAGTGATAAAGGGTCACTAAATGTTGACTGTGTGTCCTCGGTGATCTCTCCTGGACCTGCTCTGCCAGCTCTTTTGTTTAAGGTGCAGCATGAATGTCAGCATTTCACCCCAATGTCCTCGTTGACCTTTTCCCCTCATCTCAAGCTTATCTGTCTGTGATCCCTATACGTATAACCAGTTATCCCCTGTCTGCTGCAAACACGCTTATACAGACAACCGAGAGGCTTAACTCTTTCCCCCATAAAGGCGACATTTGATGACCTGCCCTATATCCTTAATGACGCTTTTTTGATATTTCTGTATATCTCAATAAATACGTGGTTTAATGACCAATAGTTTTCAGGTTTTTCCAAGGCTAGCCGATGCACTTCTCATGGACACACAGTCATTTTCTATAAGCAGGCCTGACATCTGACAGAAACCTCTCAGTTCAGAAGAGAGCTTCAAAGGTTATTCCTAGTAGACTTTTAAGGGGGTAAAGAGTTAAGGAAAAGTTGACCAGTTCAGTGAGAAAATCTCTGTTATGCATATTTTGGGCCCACTTGTCCTGCTTGATCTGATCACTTTTATCCTATGATGGCATGTTTTTGTCATCTGTTCTCCATCCATAGGGCACGTGGGTTCACTGAATGGTTTTGATATCTATCAGAATGATATGAGTCATCAGTGTCATCGATCAATGCCAGGTTTTGTATTTTTGTTATTCGTTTGTGCACTGGCACTTGCTAGCCACCCACCCTGATTCATACTGTGTGCCCCAAAAAACAACAGTGTTACTGCTCCTGATGAAAGAGAGGAAAAGACACACCGGGGAGCTTATTTCCCACTTCCAGCACAAAGAGAAATAACAAAGTATACCAGCAGGAGAGCTTTGTTGTCTGCTGTAATTAACAGAAGTGGACAGATATCAGCTGGACAGCTAAAACAGTATTATGTCATAACATTTGCCTGGCTCTTTTTGATTTCTTCCAACCTCTTTATGTATGTTTAAAGTAGCTCATCTGTCTGTCCTGTACTCTTCACCTACAGTTTTTCTCTCACGGCCACTCACACCAAGAGCTAAAAAGTTGAGGAGACATGATAAACTGTCATATGAATGCAATATTGATGGTAATAATTTCATGCTTTGATGAGAAAACAAAACATTCTCTTGGTTGTCAAGAGATCGTTGCTTATCCCAGAGATCATTGTCCATCTGCACCACCCTACTATAGGGCACTTTTTAAATTAGTAGAATAAACAGAGCTTCCTTCATGCTGTCACTCTTAATGTTAAATAATGCTGTCTTTCTGCTCTCTCTGTAAACACTTTTCTTTGAGCCTGCCATTCCTCCTCTGTTTCCTCTTCACTAACCTCCTAACATTGTCTCTGTTCATCTGCCCCTCCTCCTCTTCCTCTGTCTCTAGCAGTCTCCATCCCTGTCCTATCTCTCCAGTCATGTTTAACTCATATCATTTTATGTATTTTATGTATTTGCCCTTTTCACCTATTTCTTTCTTCGTCCTTTTTTTCTTTTTTTTTGTATTCCTGTTTTCTCTTAGTTTTTCACCTTTTCTTTATTTCTCCCTCCTCACTTTCTTCTTCTCTTGCCATCTCTCTCCTTCAGTCTTGTTCCATTCGTTCTGATTTTCCCTCCACTCTGTTTAATCTTAGCGGATGTTTAATGAAATCCCTGCTGAAATGGACAATTGTTGCTTTGAGAATATTTATAGAAAGGAATAATCAGCCTTGTTTTGTGTGTGTGTGCATGCCTGCATGTTACCACCCCTTCCCCCCTTTAAAGAAATAATTAGTTGAAGGCAGGACTGTGAAAGCTCTGAGCTTTGAGCTGAACAACAGACAGACAGGCACAGGAGCGCAGAACCATGGGTAAACAACTCTGGCATCATGGGTACTGCTGCTGCCAGTGTTTACTTTATTATGACTAACATGGTTATTGCTCAGTTGATGCAACTCAGAACAGTTCAGCACAGAGGATGACAGATTAAAATGTGAGTAATGCACAGACATCACCCACGGAGTGCGTGGACTGAAAGGATTTTACTGTTTTTTGTAGAAATTTGCTGCTATACCGTTTAAGTTGCACTTGACCGCTGAAAAAAATGTGCCATACTGTAATAAACAATAAATTCCTGTGTCACTGTTCATGAGTGTAATCTCTATAAGATACCAATGATCAAAACTAATATGATCTCCAGTGTTTTGGTTTTTTTCCTCACGAGGTGCATTAAAGTTCAAGGATTTTAATGTCTGCAGCATCGTTGTTACCACTCATTTACTCAGATTTTCCCTTTTCGCCACCGTTTAATTGCTTTGACTGCAGTAAAATATGGCTTGGGTTTTCTTTGTTTGTTTGGGGGGTTTTTTGTTTTGTTTTTTACAACCAGCACTCAAAAATATTTACTTTATCAGGATGTAGAAAAAGGGAAAGCATCATGTCTTTACATTTGTGTGGCGGGAACCCAAAAACATTCTGCTCTGAATCTGAATTTGCTCCTTGAAGAATTGTCAAAATTGTTCTGAATCCATTCTATAATTAGTCAAACTTTTTTAGATTTATTGTAAAAATAGTTTTGAAATAGTGAGACATTGATTAATTTTTAGTGATGCATCAGTGTAATATTATTTTTCCTTAATTATTATTATGATTTATGCACAAGTTCTGGATATCCTTTGTGAAATTTAAACTTCTGGTTTTATGTGTTGTTAGTACATGTGACTTATTCATTTCAAGTTAGCAATATAAATCAACCACTATTAAAATCTGCACATTTTATGGGGTTTCCCTCCTTTGTGTGATGTAAGAAACCTTTTTAGATTTGCTGCAGTGGCAGTTCTTGGGTCAGTTTCGCATATTTTCTGAAGCACTAAACAACAAATATTTTACAGTCAAACACTTTTGTTTTAGAAGTAATCCTTTCTGACTAAATGACCTTTCAGGACAAGCTCGAACATGGTCATTCCCATCTCTGATAACCATATGCAAATTTCCAGCAGTAAAATATGAGTGACAGAGGAGGGAGACGTGGAGAATCCACGTTTCCTTCCCCGAATTTCCGCAGGCTTGTCACACCGCTGTTTCGGCAGTGACACTCTAATTCCGCTGCTGCACTCCCTACCTAGCTCCTCGGCTTTCTCTTATTATTTTTTTCATTTCAGTCTGTTTCATCTGTCTTTTTCCCCCCCTTCGTTCTCTATTTTTGTTTGTCTCCTGGCTGACTGAGTGAGTGAGTCGTCGGTTGTGTTGTGTCGTATTTGACAGCAGTCTGGGAGCCAAGCTGTCACTCATACAGCTCCTTGGTCCCACTGTCTTTCTGAAGTCAGTCTCCATTAATATAATAATGGCGTATAGTCGGCACCACTGAATATTTTACTGTAATGTTCAGCAGAACATTACCCCCACACTCAATACCACACAGAGAAAGTCTTACTGCCTGACAGAAACTTTTTATTTTGACTGAAAGGTCTTTGTGCGGTCTGTTTCATCTGTGGAAGTTTCTGTGTTTTTGTTGTGTTTTCCTTTTTGTGCTTTAGGAAAAGTGCTAGGCCCCCGTTTGATAAAGTGACTGAGGGTATTCTTTTTCTTGTCAGGCATCTATTATTGACACTTTCCAGGAATAGGCCTGGGTGCGCCACATGTTCCGCATTTGATTCTGCAGTCGTCATCCCAGGAAAACCATGTTTTATTTTTCAGTGTTGCAGGCTAAACAGTTTGATACAGCACCCTCATAATATTTGACTGTGATTGGAATAGGCATGTGTATTCAGAAAGTGTCTCTTATATTTACCGTTGGTGAAAATAGCAATGCTTAGTCAGATGTATACGGTAGATAATGCGTCTTTTACTCATTGTATCCTACAACCCCTAAACCACCACCCTGACCCTTCACCCATTTTAATTCATCATTCATTTGGACGTCTTCTTCTTGTCCACCTCTGTCTACTATCACTGTGTATGCAGGTGAGCAGGGTGCAGTAACCATGTTTCCTCTGTTCCTGTTGGATCACCACATGACTGCCAGGGAGCTCGGCTTCTGGAACGGCGTCATCGCCATGGGTTTCTCCATCTGCGGATCGTCCCTGGGAGGCCTGCTGCTCGCTCAGTTTAGGTAGCCTTCATCAGCACCATCATTTATCACTGGTTTCACCATGGCCTTTCTGTGGCAGAAATATTTTGTGACTCTTTTAAGTGGTCTCACTTTGCAAAACCCTTCAATTTAAGCGGCGTCTTTGGGGGGTGTTTGCCCTTGAAAAATGTGTAAAATGCCTGTGAAAAACTTTAAATTGCATGTTACTAACTCCACATTCTTCATGAAACTGTGTAATAGTCACCTGGGCTTGAAACTAAGATATTTAATCATGAACTAACCTGGCAGGTAGGTTTCTTCAGTTAATCGATTATTTAATATCAAGTGCTAAAGAGTACTGAAAAAAGTCCATCACCATCAATCCAAGAAGACATTGCAAAATCACTTTCTTATAGGTCTATCCATTTCTGTTATATAGTACTGTGCACTTTTTAAAGTGGTCTTGAACAATAGTTCTTTGGGTTTTCTGAAGGTCTATAAAATGTTTCTTGGGACATTGACTGCTTTGTCATTCATTTTCGGTCTCGTCCTTGAACCTGACCATTTTCAGAGTATGTTGTTGGGGTTTCTTATTTTTGTTTAGTTGTTTTTTGTTAAGCCACATAACACTGTCCCCTGAATCATTCATACATAAAAAAGACTCCTTACTCAAGAGATGAACCTGTAATTTTTCTATACATAACAGACAACTGTAGCAAAGAACCAATTTTAAATTGTAGCTTTAGGTACTTTGTTACAAGCAGGCTGTACCAAAAACACATAATTTTTACCCATTTCTTTCTTTGAATCCAAGAATAAACTGCAGAGATAATAGTTTGATAGGCACCAACAAGGCTATTCTGTTGTTTCAAAAATTGGAGGTGAAGATTTGATTTACTCTCTAAACAAAAATCTTAAACTATTACTAATGTAGTCAGAAAATACACAAAAACCACTGTAGATTCAAGTTTAAATTGCATAAAAGAGTTTATTGAAAAGCAGTTCCAATAAACCCAAAGCTCAGACAAAAAAGAGACAAAAATGCCCTGGGGGATGCAAACAGTAGACAAACAAAATCAAACCCTATTAAAGACAGACACACCGGGCGGTAGGAGGGGGGGTCTTAATTTATAGAGAATGGCCTACTGTGCCCTCCCCCTCCTGCCTCCATTCTAGCAGGTATTCAGCTCTAATAAAATGGTACTCTCTCGTTTGTAGTTTATTACTTTTAGCTAGGTCAGACTTCAACGTCATACTATTTGTCAAAACATTCCCCTTTGAAGAACCCATTCCCTTTTGATGTAGCCATGTGTTCTCATGATCACCATCCGATGAGCCCAGGTGTTAGTCTTGTTGGATGGGTTTCACATCTGGTGTCCAAGCATAACGCACACACAAAACAATCACCTCTTTAGTGCAGATACTTGAGCACAACATGTCGCTAACTTGTGCTCTGAACACTATGCATGTTGTGAGAGTACAGTACTGGGCCATTATATGGAAACTAAAGTAAAGTGTCCTATAGTGCTAATCTTTTATAATACTCCAGTATTTATTGTAAATTTATAATGACTTTGAGTATTTCCAGTGTTAATTACTTTTTAGTGTTTACTTCAGTAAAACTGAGACAAAATAATAGTCCAGTAAACACACTGATTAACTAAGGATGGTGAAATAAACAGTAGTAATACTTTTCACAGTATGCAGTGTTGCATAGGCCAGAGTGGTTTCATAACGTGAAATATCAAACAATTCTCAAAGAGCTATTAGCCTTAAAAATTGTGCTTTGTGTGTATGTAGTGAGTCCTTAAAAATTTGAGGAAACTGGTGAAAAAGTTCACTTCACTTGTTTCACCTACTGTTCACTGAAGCTTTATCAGAAAGGGTCTAAGTGGAAGAGTGGCTGTCAAGAAATTACTTACCCACCATTATTTTCGTCTGTGATTTTGTGTGCACTGACTGTCTCCTTTACTTCTCTATCTCATGTTTTAAGCCTCGTATCACTCTTTATATGGTTTGCAGTAATTTAAGTAAACACTGCCTTGTTTGAGAGCATGGGAACCCTCTCTCTGGAGCGTGGACATGAGCAGCAAATCCATCAGACAAACACTGATGTGTGCAAAGACACAATGCAAACACACACACAAGGACCCCTCAAGTTTGACACAATATCCACCTAGTTTTTTTAATTGTCACCTTTACAGACAGGTATAAGATGCTAGACTTTCTGCTACAGGTGACAGACAGGTACCTGTTAGAACATTCAATTGTAAATTACAACAGTTTGAGATGAATAAACATTGTCAGGGGTGGGATTACATCAGGGATCTGCTCTTAGCCCTTACTTGTTTCCAATAGTGATGAATAGGTTAACAGAGGAGTCAGGAAGGAAGACTGTGCGCTATGGTCTTTATAGATGGTAATGGTGATCTGTAGTTAGAGTAGGGAAGAGGTGGAAGATAGACTTCAGAGGTAAAAGTATGCTCTGGAGAAAAGAAGAATGAAAGTCAGAAGCAAGACAGAATGCTTATGGAATGGAGAAGGGTAGTAAAGGAGTTTGAATACCTGGAATCAACCGTCCAAAGCAATGGACAGTAGTTCACAAGAGAGGTAAAGAAGAGAGTGCAGGAAAGGTGGGGTGGGTGGAGACGAGTGTTAGTGGTGATGTATGACAGAAGGAAAGTGGCAAGTGAAGGTTTGCAAGATGTTAGCAAGACCATCTATGATGTATGGATTGGAGATGGTGACACTAACAAAAAGAAAGGTGGTAGAGTTGAAGATACTCAGCTTTTCACCGGGAGTGACCAGAATGGATAGGATTAGAAACAAGTACATCAGAGGGACAGCTTAGATGCAGTTTGGAGACAAAAAGGGGCAAGATGGTTTAGGCATGTATAGAGTACAGATACTGGATAAGATTAAGTTGCCTGGCAGGAGGAAAAGAGGAAGACCACAGAGAAGATTTGTGGCTGTGGTGAAGGAGGACATGTGGAGGGTTGGTGTGACAGAAGAGGATGCTAGGAATGGGGTGAGATCAGGTGAGATGGAGGAAGATGATCCACTCTGGTGACTCTTGAAGGGAGGAGCCAAAAAAGTAATCTATAAAACTTTTTAAAGATTCGTAAAGTTATGAGATTTGTTAATTACTGTTTATACCAAAAACCTTTTCAGGAAAAAAAACAAAACCTGTCAATCTTACAATAATAAAAAAAGACAAATTTCCATAGACTCTGGTGTATTTGAATAAACATCTTTTGTGTTAATAATATGATGTTTAAACATTTTCCATGTTAAATACAGATGACATAAAATTGTGCCATTTGCACCTGACCACAGTTATGTAAGATTATTCGATCTGCCTATAGAATCACTTTGTAGGACGGCCCTGCCTATGGCCATTGTGATGCGATGGGAACTGTGACTAACAACAATACCTGGACAGAGGATATTATGTTAGTTCCCACTCCATGCAGTGATGTAGTCTTAATATAAATCCTTATTCTTGCTATTAATTCACATCTTTGCTGATTAGAACATTCTGCACCTATGTGCATAAAGTAATTAGCATATGTTAGATGTACATGGTATAATGACGAGCTAATGGATAAGCAAAGTCTCTGTTGCCCTGTTTTGTTATCTGCGTCAGTGCTGTATGAGTGTGTTTGCTTGCCTGTTTGTTGACATGTATCAGTTGCCATGTGCTCTCTCTTATGTCAGTCTGTTTGTCCTTTTTCTTCCACTTGGATTCCAGGCTTTCTCCACTTGTCAGGTGACACTAGCAAACACAAAGAAAGCCTCCAAAGGCAAAAATTTCTTTTTTTTTTTTTTTTTAGGGAAAGTGCTTTCAAAAGATGTCATTGTCATACTTTGGCTTTTGATCTTTCACTCTCCCTCTCCATTTCACACCTATGTAACTTGTAAAGGCGGTAAAATCTTCACACCCTCACAACACAGAGAATACTCTCTAAATGTGTTATTTTGCACAAGATAGACAGATTTAGCCTGGAAATTATACCTTTAAATTTGTACAAGCCATCATTTTCATTACCAATCTTTTTTTCATTTTGCAAGGTTTTGCACTGACCCAAAATATACTTAGTAAGTATTCTTGGTGATGTTTTAGGTTTAAAACCATTGTACAATAAAATTCAAAGACTGTACATTGGGAAATAAATCACTGGCTTCATCCAGTCTCAAACTGTCTTCCCCTGAAATGTATAGTAGTAATTTATTTGAACTGTGTGTAAAGCTCTGGGTTTGAGCGTGGGGGTTGCACATTCTCCCTGTCCCTGTGTGGGTTCTTTGCAGGTACTGTGGTTCTAGTTTTGTCTCATCCGACCAAAGGATGGCCTCCAGTCTGCATAATCTTTTTCCGGGTTGTCCTTGACATGCTTCACTCTGGCTTGAAAGTGTGTCTTCTGCAAAAGTGATGTTTTTACTGGATTCTCACAGTCCATTCCTGTACAGGTGGAGTGAATATTTCGTATAATCATCTCCTGTTTTGTGAGAATCAAGAATTCTTTTTCTCAAGTATGAACTGTTTTTCTTTTATTTTTGGTATGATGCTTTCTCATGTGACCGCTGAAGATAACCCCTTAGTTTTAACTTGATTTTACAAGCTGTGAGAATTAAAAAGTGAAATCACATCATTGCACAGCAGTGGTTTGTGCCTGTGGGTCTGTTATGACAAATGTGTAGTAGATTCAGTGTTAAAACTAGTTTCTGATTGTACGTACACTCAGCTCCTCCACTTGGTTACTACTTCTCATCACCTGCACGTACACACACATACGCACACACAGAAAGGGCTGTTAGTTAGGCTGGGCTGTTGTTCCTCCTCTAAAAGCTCCGTTGGAAGGTATATCCTCACTACCATCAGAAACGGCTGAGTGGTCAGTGAGTGACCCCCTTTACAACTGCCCCTGGCAACCTGAGAACGTAGTTATTCTTATCTGGGCCTGGCCCGTGTGAGGTGGCAGCCAGGGAGGTTTCTTTTTCTCACACACACACATCCCTCAGCATCTCTTGAGAGCGCGTGATATGAAAGGCTGTCATTGAGAAGGGAGGCAAAGGAGCAACAGAGAGAAGAATGTCTTTAGCATGTGAATGATGCAGGATTGGTTTTCCAGTAGAGAGGTAAGGAAACGCTGGGTGCAGGGGGAAGAGAGAGCCAGATAAAGATACAGGGAAGAGTGAAAGAAGAAAGAGGGGGGGGGTCTTGAACAGAAATAAAAATACATTTAAATTAAAAGAGTTTATGGCATCAACTTGGGTTTTAGGTTTTGAGATGTTTTGAAACGCACAGGTTTTAATCCATTAATCATGTAATCAAATAACTTATCAATATAGTCGATAGCTCCGCTGGAAAATATAATCACGACAGCCCTGGTACAGATCTATTTGGGAACCATTATTTCTCCTCGTTTCCGGTCACATTTATACTGGCAGACATGTTTAAAGAGTCTGTCTGAATATGAAAGATAAATTCAGATTTTCTTACCTAACTAAATCAGATAACCTGTCTTGTGTGTCCCTTTCTTTCTCACAACCTTTTTTTAAAACACATAAATAATTACATGCAAAAAAACCCCATAAACAAACACACACAGTCCCTTGAGTGGCAGGTATCCTCTGAGTGATTGGCATTGTTAATCCCTGATGTCACACAACAGTGTGAGTGCGTGTGTGTGTTTTTATGTATGTTAACAGTGATTAATTATCTTTCTCATGCTGGGGATCTCCTTAGGTTATTGATTACGTCATGAACCAGACCCACAGGGGGATGATTTTCTTGCACTAACAGGGAATCAATTAGTGTCTGGGGACTTGTTTACTTATGCACGTGCACGTATGTAACTGTGTGCGCGCGTGCGTCTGTGAAATGCGAAGAAACAAACAAAGTGTCTCTAAATTTAATGATATTAGCTTGGAGTGGCTTTCATCAGGTATCACACTGCTCATCAATACACTTAAAAGTTAGTTAACAGCTCTTTGATGATCTTCTTGTTTGCTGGTTTTTCCTCAGCATCGGGGCCCTGATGCGGCGCGTGTTTGTGTTGCGAACAATCAGCATGGTCTTCCAGAGTTCTCTGCTCACTGTCCTCGAACCATCACCGCTCATGAAAGGTGAGAAGCAAACCCACAATAAGACAATGGTCACAAAGTAAATGATTTCAAAATATTTTAACAAATGCTACAATTCTGGATTATTTAGTCCGGTTTATGTTTGGTGCTCTGATGTAAATATGACAGAAGCGGGCAATGAAAACAAAGAGCTACATGTTTGGTCATCATGTCAATGAGCATATATGCAGTAATCAAATAAACAAGTGTTAATACTCACTGACCCGTATTAACCTAGAATCTTTATATTCTTTGTTTTAAAAATTGTGAATGGCAGTGAATAATATCACACACACACCAAACACAGTGAAGCTACAAAGCCTAACAGTGGCCACAGTTACAGTTTTATCAGCAGGGAATGAAGTCAGCAAAAATAATGCTGTTCAGTGCTTATGGCAGGCTCAGCAAGACACAAGCAATGATAGTCCCCAGGTTTACTGCAATGCTATTGTTTTATGGTATTTCTGCTAGTGCATTTAGGTTCTGGATATGTGTAAAATGAGTGTTAGTTCTGTGGTTAAGCAGCTGATATTTATTTATTTATTTGTTTCTTTGTTTGTTTATAGTGACAGTGACAGGAAAGTAACTTGATATTGAGGTTAAGTAAGACTTCGGTAGCAGGGTTTTACATTAGACATTTGTTGTGACAGGATAAGATGTAAATCTTTCAGTAGATTCATTCAGATTTAATGCATTTCCATGTGCACTTGAAGCTGACCTGTAGTCATTGGCCTAACACGTCATCGCTCCAGTCGGATATATAACAAGAGACGTTTAGAAGTAGGGCTTCCAAAACCTTCTTCTTTAAACTGGCAATTTGTATAGTGTGTGGTAGGAGTGACAGGTGGGTCTGAAGTGAGGGGTGCGATTACATCAGGGATGGGCCCTGAACCCCTTCTTGTTTCCAGTGGTGATGGACAGGCTAACAGATGAAGTTAGCTGGAGCCTATGGAGAGACTGTGATGTCTCCAAATAACATTGTGCTTTGTAGTGAAAGTAGAGAGCTGATGGATGAGAGCCTGGTTAGGTGGAAGTGTGCTCTGAAGAGAACAGAAGTGAAAGTCAGCAAAAGTAAGACAGAATACATGTGTATGAATGAGAGAGAGAGACAGGTATAATGATTTTAAATATCTCAAGTCAACCCTCCAAAGCAACAGACGGTACAGAAGAAAGGTGAACAAGAGGGTGCAGGCAGGTTGGAGTGGATGGGGGAAAGTGTCAGGGGTGATTTGTGACAGGTGAGGGCAGCAAGAGGGAAAGGAAAGGCTTGCAACTTGGTAGTGAGTCCTTTTATGATGTGTAGTTTGGAGATGGCGGCCCTGACAGAAAGACAGGTGCCAGGTGCTTAGTGACCAGGATGGACAAGATTAGAAATGAGGATATCAGAGAGACAAGGGTGAGATGGTTTTGGCATGTGCAGAGGAGGGATAGTGGGATTATTGGACAAAGGATGCTGAACATGAAGCTGCCAGGCGGGAAGAAAAGAGGAAGATTCGTGATGTAGTCAAGGAGGACATGCAGAGTGTTGGAGTGACGGAAAAGAATGCAAGGGGTTAGATGGAGGCGAACAATCCTATTGGGATCCCTTAATGGGAGCAACTAAAATAGGAAGATTGGGGAAAAGAGAGTTGTTGAAATCATGAATGACTACAATATAAAATGTTTGAGATTTTGAACACTTTTTGTGTCAGCTGTATGACAAGTGAAGAACCCTTAGAAGGAAAAGTGGGTCAAGTTTGAAAGGTCAAACTTTGGATGTAAAGCCTGGTACTAATGTCACTGGCAGTTTCAAATGCTGTTAGACCTTGTGTTAACCAGTGGCCTATAGTTCAAGCGTTCAGTCTTAATGCATGACGTGGAGGACGTCTGTAGGAGAGGTCTCCCTCCAGACAGTTATTCATTTATTAATGTCTGAATGACACATCTGATTGCGCTGAACAGCCGGTCGGGATTCACATTCACACCATTCATCTCCTCCTGAGCCCGTCTCTTACCCTATCAAGCTTCTCCAACTCAAAGTAGAGGCATCTCCCGCCTCCATTTTAAACCCAGAACAAAGATTTCAGGAAAACTTGACTAAAAACCCTCAAAACAGAAAAAAAACATTCAGTTTCAGATTTTTCAATATTACATGATAACCCTCCGCTTCCCGTTCTTCCAGTCTGATCAGTCGGTGTATCTTTTTGACTCCACCAGTCTTATGTCGCTGACTGAAGAGTCTTGCTCGGCAAAAACTCTGGCGGCTTGAGTGAATAATTCAGTGTTAGTGGGAGCAGAGACAGATAGGCTCTGTGGTTCCTCTGTTTCCCCACTAACACTGCTCTGCCACTTCCCCTCAGAGGATACACTACATGTGTTTTGGGGACTGGGACTGAGGGGGGGGAGCTGCACTTCAGCAGATTACCGTTTCTCGCTGCTTTGTCTCTCTGCTTTCACTTTAACATAGAATTGTAAAGTGAGTAGTGTAGCAGAGAAAACGACGTGTAAAGCTGCAAGCTTTCTGCCTGCTTTCAGAAAAGGAACTGCTGGGTTTTCTGTTGTCTTATTGTAGTTAGACTCAGATGCGTCAAGGCTGGTTTTGATCCATTTTACTTGCGTGTGTGTGCTTTCTCAGGTATGGCAGTCTTGAGCATGAGTGTTCAACACTTCCTGGGTGGTCTCATCACCACGCTCACCTTCACTACCATGATGCATTGCACTCAGAGGGCCGAGGAAAGCATTCAGGTAAAAAGGAGTTCTGTCCATTCCCGCCAACAAGCTCATTAACTAGCCCAGGGCTGCTTTCATGTACAAGTTTTGCTCTGTTGTCATCATCTTTTTTAATGTTTATTGCGTTGTGCTTTACTGTTAGGTCTCCTGTGGCTCAACAAGCCAACAATACAGTCTTTTCATTGTTTTCACCCTCTGTCTTTCTCCCCCCCCCCCCCCCCCCCCCCCAACCACCTCTGTTTAGGTTAAATTATGTAATGTTAGCTCATTTCCTTTGGTTGTCAAAGTGATGCTGGAGAGGGAAATCTTTCAGCATTAAGTGCCATACCTTTTGTCACCTGTACCTGTCAGTTTTCATCAGCTGTTTCCACCTGGAAAATGTCAAGTTTCAGCAGCCCCAGTTTCCTTGCATTGCTGGCCCCCTTGCTGACATTGTCCCTCCTACTGCCTGTCTCTTTGTCATTCTCTAGTCTTTTAAACGCTCTCTTTTCCAACTCTGAATTTTTTCCTCTCCTTGCTCATTTTCTCCTCTTTGACATAACTCCTTTTGTCCCCGTCGTATCTGGGCCAGCGTTGCCTGGAGGTGATCGTTTTTCACACAGCCATTCAGACGTCACTCAGTCAATCTCTGAAGGTGACAAATTATCATTTAAATTGCTGTCAGTCCTAAAGTGAAAAAGAAAGATGAAGGGGAAAAAAATCACAAGCTGAAGCACAGACACCAGGATCCAGTTATGAAATTTAACTTAATGAAAGGAGAGAGAACAAGTACAGCATTTCACAAGGAGAGCAGAGGTTAATCTGAGAGATTCTCATGACACAGACTGGCTGTTTTTCTTTGTAGTGTCGGTGTGGGATTTTGGTCTGTGTGTACATACATGAGAGGAGAGCATTAGCTCACCTGCGCTTGGTGTGTAAATGTGTGCGTTACTGAAGGTAGTGCTATCCAGTAACAGAAAACTGATACTGTGAGTGCTTGTTAACGATCCCCAGGAGAAAGAAACCGAATCCGTTAAACAAGTTGCTCAGAATAAAGGCACTTCACTTAACTGTGGTTACACAGGCTCTCAGAGCGCTCTACCTCAGCCTGCAGACCACAGACCCCACTCACCACTCATCAGATTCTGATATGATTTTCAGTCTTTGTTTTTTTCCAGTGAGAAATGCCCTCAGCTGATTTAGTGAGCATGGTCCATTCTCCAAAATCTAAAAAAAAAGTCATAAATAAGAAAAGAAAAGACGGTAGTGAACTGCAGAGTAGAGTAGGGCGATATGGCCAAAAATATTTATCACGATATATATTTGAAAATTTGCGATAACGATATAACTGACGATATAATTGATGCGAGACAAAATACAACTCCACAACATTACTAGCGCAAAAAGACAACCTTCCATTTATTTTCACTTAAACAAGAAGCTGGTTTTTATGTACATTAAAGCTTTATAAAAATGTAACAGTGCAAATGCAAATTCCTTGCTGAAAGTTTAACCAAAAGGCATTTCCAGTAGAAATGGGCTGACATATCCTGAGCATAACCATGTATAATATCCACTGAAGTTAAAAAGAGGTGCTTTGCAACATTAAACTGCAGTGTGCAGTACGCATTTTCGGACCATAAGGTGCACGGGATTATAAGGCACATTAAGTGAAACAAAGCAGTCAGATAAATCAAACTTTATTAAACTCATTCTTCTTGCTTCCTCCACTTCTGTACCATTGATTCATTAATGTTGAATTCTTTGGCAACCGCTCTATTCCCATGTTGTTGCAGTATAACTAACCTCGTATTGTGGATGGATTATCTCAGTTGTTCTCCTGACTGAAGTTTGGTCCGTTTACAGCATCCTGCCATGCGATTGCATTTGTCTCTAACTATCAGGAACCTTAACGTTAACTTTTATAAGTGGAAAAGTGTTAGTGTTCGTCCTCCAGCTTCACTGTTTATGTTATGCTAACATAGCTGTGTCGCTAGCGATCACGTAGCACATCATTATATACCAGCTAGCCCAACTTCAGTAACCCTACAAACGTCACTGCTGTTTAGTTTCCTGTCTTCATTTATGTTGGAAGTGAAAGCAGAGCTGTACGTTTGAATTTTTTCAGAAATCAGTCAGAACATGCAATATCATGCTTAGGTAACTAGCGAAACTAGCGAGCTAACTTCCGCTAGCTTCTGCTAACTTCTAACTCCATTAAATGTAATAAATTTTGTTTTCATGGATGCCTGGAAGTTAAACTTCATAGTTACACCTGGTAAAGCAGCAATGCTGATCGTTTTATTAAAGATGAAAGAATTTAGACAGTTTTTAACTCTCAGTGATGCTGCAGTGTTCGTTTGACCTGAAACATACGGAGTTTAGGACCCAGATTACTCCCAGATTTAAGAGCATCTTAGTCCGACATATACGACAATAACGACGGCCGCTTGCATGTTCTGCAAAAAAATGTGCTTTGTCGTGTATCTGACGGACAAACACCAAACCAGTTCCACATCACTGAAGTTGCACCATTTTTACAAACCAATTCTGGTTCATCTGTTTCACTCAACAATCTGCCATGTGTGTATGAAAACAAAGGCACTGCGCATGCGCATTTTACTCATATTCTGTCGCGATATTTCATTTTCCTATCATTGCCTAACATTATACCGGTATTACCGTGAACGGTATAATATGGCCCAGCCCTACTGCAGAGAATATTAAATGTTTTTGCTTTAACAAAAAACAGAAATCAAAGTGATCCCAGTTAAGGGTTAATCTGCTGATAAATTATTGGACTAACTGTCATGGCTCTGTTCCTACAGTAATACAAATAATATGCAGGAAACACTTAGTCACTTAGTAAGAAACACTTACGAGTATTTCTTGCAGCACGGGACATTTAAGGGATTGTAATGTTACCCTTGTTTATCTCGTTGACAGTGTGCAAACAAAAACACAATTCTGAACCCGACAAAGTTGTAAAAACGTCCTATAACGTTAAGTGTGGTATCTTTTTCCTCTTGTAACACAAAAACTAATTTGTAGATAAAATATTTCTTTGTCAGATAAGATAAGATTTCTTTATTAGCCCCAGAGTTGGGAAATTCACAATTAACAGTGCAGGCTTCTTGTAAATGTATTCTGATTATAGGACTCGAAGCATTTGTTCTAATGAATTCTGCTTTTCTTAATTTTAATTAATGTGCTCAGGTAATGGTCTAGGTGTCACTAGAGTTCCATGTTTGTCAGAGCTACCTGCTGCTCTTGGGCAGAGGGAGGAGGCTTGGGGAGATTAGGTAATCTTTTTCCTTCTTGTTCTCCCTCTCTCACTCCGCTCTTGAAAGCCTAAGGCTGAGATCAGATAGCCTGCTTCATTTGGCCTTTTTCCATCATCTCAGGCCATGATCTCACGCTTTCTCTTCCAGTATTCCAGCATTTTGGATTTTTCTCTTCTTTTGCAGTTTGTTTTTCCCAGAAGTTTTCAGATCAAATCTCTCGCCCTGTTTCTCCCTGTAGTGGTTAATTGTGTTAACCATGTTAATGCCTAAGAGACAGAAGGTGATAAGCTGTGCTGGTGGATAGGATGAAGTCTCACGTTGTTGTTGTTTTTTTTTGTAACTGTGTTGCACTCTACTCCCAATACTGCTATCTCTTTTTACTCACAATGTGTCTTTCTTTCCCAAACTCTCCATTTCCCCTTCTCTCCTCTCACTTCCTTCTACTTTACCTTCCCCTTTTAATCTCTTTTCCCCTCATCCTACCTCTCGGCTGCCAATTCTCCCTGTAGGCGACCCACTACAGTTTCTTGGCTACTCTCGAGGTGCTGGGGAAGCTGATGTTCAGCGCTCTGGCCGGAGGCTTGGTGGATTGGTTTGGTTTCCAAGTTGCCTTCCTCTTCTTCCTCACCCTCTCTGCCGGAACGGCCCTGCACGTGTGGACAGCTACCTTCACCGGTGCTCTTAGGGAACACCAGCAGCCCAAATGAGATCAGGGTGAAACATCCTGGCTTAGGTTCTGAAACAGTGGTGAAATAATTTGAGTATTTGGACTCATTAAAAAGCTCTTGAATCCTGTTAAATGTAACTCACATGACTTCAGAAACTCATTTCAGTTTACGAGATCTTGAATAAGTTTATCTCAGCCATTTTTAATGGAAAATCAGCCATGCTATTTAAGTACTCTGTCACAGAGTTTTTTTCTTGTTGAGTGTTTTCTTAATTGCACATCATGTCCCTGGCAGATTTGCGATATTTTATTTTTGCATATATAAAGTCTTAAAAATACTGGAGTACGGCGAGGCTTGCAGATACTGGGTAGGTAAGGATTAGTGTGTAGAGTTTTCTGAAGGGAGGATGATGAGGTGTGGATAATGTTGGGCAGTTTGGAGTCTAAAAGAATCACTTGGAATCAAAGGGGAAAAAAATCAAAGCCTTTTATAAAATCATCTGAGCTATTTTAATATTGTCATAAGACAGCAATAAGAGCTGTAGCCAAAAGCAATATTGCTTCTTTGTTATGCTTGTTCGGTCATAATGAACTGTATGTAAATTTGTTAATCATTCTCCTGGGTTGTATGGTTTACAGCTGTAAATGGAAAAAAAAATTGCTACCTCGTATCAACGCTGTATGGTACGATGCACAGGAGGCAAATACAGAGTAGCCAGACTGAGTAGAGCGGCAACACATACAACATGCTATCTAACAATTAACCAATGTAGAGTCATATTTACTGGGACTTTCTCATTAAAAAAAAAAAAGAATTAAGAGTTACAGATTTAGTATTTACAGTCAGGGTCGTATATTATGGGGAAATAATGAGGACCATACAGCTCATGTAGCCCAGGAACGTGGATAAACTGTTTGTTACATGGCTGTAATACCCAAACACTTAATATTTTATCGTTTATTTATCCTAAAACTTGGGAAAATACTGTGTCACAGCAGCCAAAACATTAAGCACAACATAGCTTAAATAAAGTAGAATAGCTCTGTGAATAGCACAGTAAGGTAAAATGTTAAATTAAAGCTGAAAGTCTAAATTCAAATCAAATCTGTACTGCTTCGTTAAAAAAAAAAATCCATTTGTGGACTTTTAGAGTAAAACTGCAAACAAACAACAAAGGGCGTCTCTGTCCAAGCACAAGCCGACTGGACTGGACCTGACTGTATTCTGTTTCATTTCTTTGCAGAGTACAATACTCCTTAATACTTCTTTTCTTTTGTTACCAAATACATTCATCCTTCACTTGGCTTCTTGTAGGAAACCTCAGCCTTACACACTGCATGGTGCCATCTCGTCTCACCTTTGAATCGAACTTGTTATTAAAGAAAACTTGAATGACCAACATCACTGGGAAACTGCAGTTCTTGACAACATTGTACTTTTTTTGTGTTTTTTCATGTTAAAAAAATATCAAATGCACAATATTACACGCTCTATATGCTGTAACTCTTTATGGTACTGTATCCTATAGAAAATAATTTTCTCCAGTTATAATATACGAATGAAACAGCAATGTAGAATGTTTTTCTTACAAGGCTCGGTGAGAATAAAAGTAAAATCCTTCACATAGCTGAATGTAATAATAGAAATTAAGTCTTAAAATTCATTGTTGGACAACGATGGACTGGTTTTAAATAAAGGCAGTAACCTCAGCACGTTTATCTAAATAAAAAAAGACTGCTTTCACTCACATGGCACATAAAGGGATGCCATAGCACATCTGTACTCTTTTATCCATGTAGCCAGGTCCGATGACTTGTGGTACGTATAAGCAAAGCATATCTCTTGTCTCTCAGCTACTGTGTTGCCTGAGATTTGCACAAAAATAAAGCTGCTGAGTAAAACGTTGAGTCTATTTTTGTCTTCCTGTTATTGAATTTTATCACGTTTTTATTCTAGAAAAAAAAGGTCCTATGTGGTCTTTGAGGGAACACCTGCCTTTGAAAATCCACTTTTGACTTGTGGCAACCCTGAAAACCACACTGGCTCTCTGTTGTGTCCTAGCTAAGGGCTACAGAAGTCAATAGGCCCCATGTCACATGATCCCCAACCCCATACAGCTTTAATGACACAACAAATGCTATGAAGGAGGATTAAACCAGCTTACATGGCACCTGAATACACCTCCACTTTACACTTCTTCACCCACTGTCGTTATCTGGGCATTTTGTTGTCTTGCGGGATAAAGGGGAGAGTTTCAAGTGAGCCTTATATGTATCTGTTTAGTTAGGTCTCCATAAGCCTTTCCAAAGTTTGCACTTCTCTCCATAAAACAATCCCTTCTTTCCTTTAATTTTTCCTCAGAGATCACTGTAAATGATTTCGTATGAAGAAAGAGGTTTGAAACAACTGCAGGCAAATAATTTGTGAGCTCTATTTTAAAGCCTGTGCAGATGAGAGTAAAGAAAGGTAAGGAAGTGGTCTTGATCCAGCAGTGCTGATGAGAGTGAGACCTCCTACTGCAGTTGCCAGATTGCCACAAACCTCCCTGTGGTGAGAGTGAGCATCTGAGGGCTGACCTCCCTGCCACAGTTGCCCATTGTAGTGACAGACTGGTGGTTTTGATGTGCGTGTTGGTGCACATGTTAACTCCTAACTTTGTGGAATAAAAATCCTGGGAATTGCATAAGAGCTGTTGTCAACTCGACGACAAGATGGCTCAATTCATCAGGCATTTGCTGCACACACAGAGCTGTACCTATTCTTTGAATCAGCAGTGCTTTGTGTTAGTCCATGTGTGGATTTTGTTGAGCTGTTATCACCAGAGATGCATTCCCTATATGGGAAGGTAAGGGTGTTTTGTTTTGTTTTTTTCCCTTTGCTTTTTATCAGCTGCGATTGTGTTTCGTTCATTAACAATTGGGTTGGGGCACAAGTCTGGTCACATCACCAACTTTATACCTGTATCACACAGGAGGCACAGCAAAAGGAGATGCCCCATTCACGCTGTGCCAAGCCTGATCAGCTAATCACAGTGTCACAAGACTCGCCACAATGACACCGAGACAATAGGAAACACGGAAATAATAAGGCGGATTTTATGCGCTGCCTAGAACGGAGAGAGTTCGCTGACAGTCACATCTCCTGCCTGGTAGAGTTACCTCTGGGGAGAGAGGGAGGGAGGCAGAGAATGCAACATGTTTTCATCTCGGCAAACAAAGGTGTTGTATCGCTTTTTTCTCCCTCGCTTTTGTGTCCGAGTGCTTCGGGGGGAGAGAGGTGTTGGCTTTTGGTGCTGCTTTTGTCCTGCGGTTGGCAGAATGGTCTTCTGGGAAACCTGAGTGGGCAGGTGGAGGAGCGATCAGCAGCATCAAGTGTCACAGTGTTTCCTCCACCAGTGTTTACTTTTTGTTTATTTGCAGAAAGAGAGTCACGGACACCTCTCTCTCCCTCTCTGTCTCCTTCTCCTCTCACTTCCAAGCTCATCTCTCCTTCCCACCGCTTTGTCTTTAGTCTTTGTATTCCTCTTCTGCCATCTCGACTAACTTCACTCTAGGACATTTTTTGATGGGATACACAAAGATTTCAGACACTTCCTGTTACCTGAAATAACCAAAGAAAGATTAGGGAAATAAATACCATCTGACCATTTAAAATGCATCTAATGTTGATGGTATAACCAAAATGCCAGCATATTAGTCTTCAAGGTATTATATGTGTTACAGAATACTATGTTTGCCTTCTGTCCCCAAGCATTTATAGGCAAGCTTTTATTCTAATGGTTATGAATGCGAAGGCCAGTTACTGTCCTGTTGGAGCACTTTAAAAACATATCATATTATCATATGGATATCTGTACTAATGGAAATTAAACTTATCAACCCAAACAATCAGTGTGAAAAATTATGTGGGAAATTTCATGCAGCAGTTCAAAATGATACTCAGTTTGTATGCCCCCTCATGCTTGAATGCATGCCTAACAAAGTCTGAGCATGACCCTAATGAGACGACGGATGGTGTCCTGGGTGATCTCCTCTCAGGTCCGGACCAGATCATCACTCCTGGACAGTCTGATGTGCAACCTGGAGGCACTGGATGGATCAAAACATAATGTCCCGGAGGTGTTTTGTTGGATTTAGGTCAGGTGAGCGAGGGGACCATTCTGTGATATCAAATCCTTCATCCCCCAGGAACTGCCTGTGTATTCTCGCCACATGAGGCCATACATTGTTGTGCACCAAGAGGAACCCAGGGCTCACTGCACCAGTGTAGGGTCTGACAGTGGGTCCAAGGATTTCATCCTGATACCTGATGGCAGTCATGGTGCTGTTACCTAACCTATAGAGGTCTGTGTGGCCCTCCATGGACATACCTCTCCAGATCCTCACTGACCCAACACCCAGGGCTGAACAATGATACAGGCAGCATAACGTTCTCGACAGCTTCTTCAGACACTTTGGCATCTGTCACACGCTAGGTTTGACTTGCTTACATCGGTTAAATGCATAAGGTGCCAGTAGTGGACCTGCCAATTGTGGTATTCTATGGCAAATACCAGTCGGGCTCCACATTGTCAGGCAGCAAGCACAGGGACCACTAAAATATGTCGGGCCTTCTTGCCAATCTGAGGTGCTTAGCAGGCTCTGGCAGCTGTTTCTCCTTGCATAAAGGAGCAGATGGCCAAATCCAGCTCTTCTAGAGTAACTACCTGTCTGCTGGAATGTCCTCCATGTTTGTGAGACTGTGCTGGGAGATACAGCAAATGTGGCAATCATTTGTATTGATGTCCCATCCTGGAGGAGTTGGACTACATGTGCAACCCCTGTAGGGTCCAAGTATCGCCTCATTTTACCAGTAGTGACACTGGCCCTAGCCAAATGCAAAAATAGTGAAAAACAGTAAGAATAGGTGAAGTGGGTAAAAATGTCCAAATCATCTGAAACTGATCAACAGCTTACTCTGCTACTTAACAGACCAGATCAATATCCCAGAGGTTTAACTGACTCGATGCTGCACTCTGATTAAAAAGAGTCTGAAGTGTCTAAATGTGAAGGGAGTAAATGCACAATCAGTAAGAAGTCTGACCATATACTGGAATACAGGAGAGCAACCCTACTTCTTGATTTGTGTCACCAACAATACATTTCCCAGTTTATGGTCTTTGTTGCTGGTTTCAAGTTTTCTTCAGTTCTTCAGTATTGCACAGAGTTTGATTGATTGATTGAATCTTTATTTTGAACATGTTGAAAAAGTACAACAACATAGAATTAAAAGAGACAAATAAACAAAGCAAAACAAAAGGAAAACGAGCAACCACAACTCCAAATAACTTTCATGTTCAAAAAGGAGCAGGAAGAAGCATAAGCTTATTTAATCCCACCCCCTTTCCACTATCTAGTAATCAATAGACTACGGAAATACTTCCTTGCAATTTCATTATGTCATGTGTATTTTTTTTTTAATTCTTTTTCATATATATATATATACATATATGTTTCTATCTATCCATACATACGTATATACACATACGCACATATACACATTTTCAATAACCCCATTAACACCTCAAAGGATTCACAATCTACAAATATATATATACCCATACCAACATACCCGTGCACCCGCACACACATAAAAATATTAGACAAGAACACCCTATCAAATCTCTACCTCTTCCCTGTACCCTGTAAAAACCATGTCCTTAAACCGCTTTTTAAACTGCGCCATGCTCGGACATTGCTTCATATCTTTACTTAGTCTGTTCCACAGTTCATTTTGTATAGACTTGAAGTAGACTGAACACTGTTGTATTATAAAGACTATGAGATAAATGACATGGAAATATTTCACTCAATGTCATTTTTGAATGTTTCTGCATTTCAGCGACAGATCGCAAAAAGTTACTAAGACCAACAGTTTCAATTGCACAGGTCAATTTATGGGAGGCAACTACAGCAACTACACTATTATTTGGGGAGGAACGTTTTAAATCGGTGAGGTTTGGCTGGACTAAATGTAAGTAGTCATTTCTATTTAATGTCAGGTTCTGTGAAGATGGAAAAAGATTTTCAATGTATTTTTATCAATTTATGACAGTTGACCACATTGCATGTAATTGCCTGATAGCAGACTGATTGCAGAATCTGTGTTGATGCACCAAAGCTGCCCTGAAGACATTAACTGACTGTTAGTGACCTAAGACCATGTTTCCCATCTTTGACGCATCCAATTCAAAAGCAAATTTGCAAATTCATTGCACAAGTTCACAATAATTTTTATTGTTCCCTGGTCAAAAACAATACAACAATAAAATTTTCTGTAAGAAACCCAGACAGACTGGTAGTCTTAAAATAAACCTTCAGTACTATATAATAAAAACAACCTCGTATGCAATGTCCTCTGTTTGCCTAAAACACTGCCGTTCCAACAATTCAAAGAGAAACCCTAACACACTCATAGGTTTTACAGGTTTAAGCACATTAGATATGTTGCAGTATTAATATTCAAACTTCCAGGTGAAAGGCAATAGGAAAAAAAAGCAGAAGTGGAGCAGAAAGAGATTATCTGAAATGAGATATCCAGTGACTGAAGTGCTAAGAATGTGCAACAAATTAGTCTGATAATGCTGGCATAATATTACCTTATCACCTTACCCGAAAACACACATTCAACAAAAACTTTTTCCTATGAAATGGCAAATGATCCATCTTTACTCTTTACTCTGTCTAATAAATAGGTATTGTATATTTTGGTAGGGTTTTTTTTTTTTTTTTAGCACATAGACATATTCAATGGGAGTTTAGTAATTTAGGTAAAAAGGAATCCAGTGATCTTCGTTCAGATGGTGCTACTGTGGGTTCCTTTTTGCTTTAACTTGAGTTTGCTGTGTTCAGAAATTCTCCTTCAGTTCTATTGAAAACTATTATTTTATGTTTTCAAAATTGAAACAATTTGTCTCATACACATACCAAATTTGTAAAACACAGCCAGCACATGACCATCTATCTTATTCTGTCATTTCAGGGTTTCTCATAATCGTGTTTTGGAGAATTTTCTTTTGGGGGAATTAACAGAAATTCAATGCAATTCATCAAAACACACACGCACATGCACATAGACACACACATAATCCCCTTAACTTAATTGAGAAACAGCCATTTTCCATTTTGATGAAAGCCTGAGTAGAGTTTTCAATTAGTTGCTTCTGAAGTGCTACGAGTTCACCTTCTGAGCAGCCGTCTGAGCAGTAACAACAAGCCCAACCTAAATGAATAACTTAATGTAGGGATAAACTGTATGTTGTGCTCCCATCTTATTATTAATACACAGCTAATTTTCATTCAGGATCTCTGCTCCCTGCCAACATAATCATAGTAGTCTATTTTTAGGAGCGGGGTTTTAATTGGCATGAATATTCCAATGAGAGACAATGAAGCGCGTGCTGAAGGCGGCAGTGTAAACAGGCATTGAAAGCACAAGACACCGAATTTCACAGACAACATTAGCAAGCCACACACCAAGTGTGTCTTACTCATAGGGTGAGAGGTGAAGTACAGCCTGATCGGGTTTTGAGTCTGTCGCACCCATACTCAGTTGGGTTGGTTAACCCAAGAAAATATCCCCAACACCATTACACCACCGGCCTTTGAACCCTTGATAGAAGGCAGGATGGACCCGTGCCTTTGGGTTGTTTACAATAAATTCTGACCCCACTACCTGAATGTGATGGCAGAATTTCAGACTCATCAGATCAGGCAGTTTTTATTTAAACTTCTATTATCCAAGTATGGTCAGCCGGTTTGAGTTGTAGCCTGAATTTCCTGTTCTTAGCTGACATGACTGGTACTTGGTGTGGTCTTCTGCTGTTGTAGCCCAAGCTCTGACATGTTCTGCATTCAGAGATGCTCTCCTGCATATGTGGTTGTAACGTGTGGGTATTGGAGTTATTCCTGCCTTCCTATTAGCTATAAGTTTCCTATCAGCCTCTGACCTCTGGCATTAATAAAGGATTTTCCCCCAGAGAACTGCCGCTCACTGGATATTTTGTATTTCTGGATCATTCAAGGTTCAAGGGTTCAAGGTTCAAGGTTCTTTATTTGTCACATGCATAGTTATACAAGTATAACACACAGTGAAATGTAGACTGATACGCTCCTCGACATATGCAAAAATTGGGGGGGGGGGGGGGGCTGTAGAGGAAAAACATTATATATATGTGTGTATATATATATATCTGGTAGTTCAATCCCCTCAGTTCTGACTACCTTCCCTCTCTTTGATACCATCCGACTACACTTCTCCAGTCCGAACGACATTCCAATGTCATTGCTGTATGTAAGGCAACATTGCAGACATAGAGGACAGTTACAAGTACCTGGGGATCCCGCAGGCAAATGGGAACCATGAAGAGGCCGCTAGAAAGGCTGCAACCACCAAGTACCTGCAGAGGGTCAGGCAAGTCCTGAGGAGTCAGCTGAATGGTAAGAACAAGATCCGGGCCATCAACACGTACGCCCTGCCCGTGATCAGGTACCCTGCTGGGGTAATAGGCTGGCCAAAGGAGGAGATAGAAGCCACTGACATAAAGACAAGAAAGCTCCTTACCATGCATGGAGGGTTTCACCCCAAGTCCAGCACCCTGAGGCTGTACGCTAAGCGGAAGGAAGGGGGCCGGGGACTGGTGAGTGTCAGCACCACAGTCCAGGATGAGACAAGGAACATCCAAGAATACATTGGGAAGATGGCCCCAACTGACCGAGTGCTCAGTGAATGCCTCAGGCAGCAGAAACCCAAGAAAGAGGAGGGAGACGAGGAACCATCATGGAAGGACAGGCCCCTGCACGGTATGTACCACCGGCAGATAGAGGAGGTGGCTGATATCCAGAAATCCTACCAGTGGCTGGACAAAGCTGGACTGAAAGACAGCACAGAGGCACTAATCATGGCAGCACAAGAACAAGCTCTGAGTACAAGATCCATAGAGGCTGGGGTCTATCACACCAGGCAAGACCCCAGGTGCAGGCTGTGTAAAGATGCCCCAGAGACAATCCAGCACATAACAGCAGGGTGCAAGATGCTAGCAGGCAAGGCATACATGGAATGCCATAACCAAGTGGCCGGCATAGTGTACAGGAACATCTGTGCCGAGTATAACCTGGAAGTCCCGAGGTCAAAATGGGAGATGCCCCCAAGGGTGGTGGAGAATGACCGAGCTAAGATCCTGTGGGACTTCCAGATACAGACGGACAAAATGGTGGTGGCTAACCAACCGGACATAGTGGTGGTAGACAAACAGAAGAAGACGGCCGTAGTGATCGATGTAGCGGTTCCGAATGACAGCAATATCAGGAAGAAGGAACACGAGAAGCTGGAGAAATACTAAGGGCTCAGAGAAGAGCTCGAGAGGATGTGGAGGGTGAAGGTAATGGTGGTCCCCGTGGTAATCGGAGCACTAGGTGCGGTGACTCCCAAGCTAGGCGAGTGGCTCCAGCAGATCCCGGGAATAACATCGGAGATCTCTGTCCAGAAGAGCGCAGTCCTGGGAACAGCTAAGATACTGCGCAGGACCCTCAAGCTCCCAGGCCTCTGGTAGAGGACCCGAGCTTGAAGGATAAACCGCCCGCAGGGGCGTGCTGGGTGTTTTATATATATATATATACACATTTATTCATAGATTCTTTGTAAACCCTAGACATGGATGTATGGGTATATCAGCAGTTTACTCAGAGCATCTTGTCTGATACTAACAACCATGCCCCATTCAAAGTCCCTTAAATCACCTTTCTTTCTAGTTCCAAGTTTAAACTTCATGTAATCGTCTTGATCAGAGCTGCATGTCAAAATCTATGTTGATGCTGCAATGTGATTATTATTATTCATTAGCTCAAATGAACAGAAGAACAGGTATCATTATTAAAAAGCAAAAATATTTGAGGATTCAGAAAAGCAAGCTGTGAGTAGCATCATAGCATGTTATTATCAGTATCATAGCTAGACTAGTTAATAGTTTGCATACCAACAGAAGACCAGTGTTGCTAATTAACTGCAAAAACAGTTTCCATAGCCGTGTACACCTATTAATACAAACCAACTGAGACACTGTCTTACACTTCAGGTAACTGAAAGGCTAAATGTCCTATGGTAAGAAGGTACTGATCGTAGTGTATTCATCGAGACATCAGACACATCCTGCTTCTTGTTCCTCCTGTCCATTCTCCCGATCCTGATAAGACTGGCACTCAAACATGTATTGATGGATTTGAAAAGTTTATATTTTCAGTCAAGAATAAAAAAAATTATATCTTTTGGTAAGTTTGGCTGACAATTTACCATTGGAGCCTGCTTGGTTTTAAGCATCTGGTCCTGTTTGTGGAAGCCAGGTGAGCAGCAGCCAACCAGAGGAAACTGATGTTACAGCAAAGGGGTGATATAAAAAGGCATGAGCTCACTGAATGATCTGAAATTTTTTTCTCAAAGTTTGATGCGCATGTGTTTTATCACAGCTGTATTTCCTGCAATGCAGCTTTTGACGTTTAACAAATGAAAGATTTGCTCAGACTCAGAATAATTTCTCCTCAGTTGAATCCAGTGATCGTAGCATTTCCTCCACACTATTCTGATTTTACCGTGATTCTTTTTTAATGAAATTAAATAAATAAATGAAAAAATAACATTTAAAAATGAAATAATCTAAACCACATGTGTGAGAGTTTGAAGTGATTGGAGCTGCTCTGTGGCGAAACAGCCTCTGCTATCCAGTCGCTCGGTGACGGGCTGGGATGTGACAAGCTGCCAGCTCATATGGTGCCTAGCCTGAGTCACTTAGCTCTGGTCTGCCTAGACCCCTTCATCCTATACTCTTCCACGTCTTCACTATCTCTCTCTCTCCCACCACACACACACACACATACACAGCATCCTCTTCCCCAGCCTCATTTGAACCATTAGAGCCAGGACAGGAGAAGCCTCATTCTTGTGCACACACCCCACTTTTTCTCTTTCATTTTCTGTCATCTATTTTCTGACGCCTTTGGTACACTCCACCATCTCACTACCCTCACATGTGGACAACCCATGGAGACTAACTCCTGACCTGATGATGGAGCCTTTCTAGGTCGTCTGTCTGTCCATCCATCCAAATGTTGTCTCTACAATGTCATGGTGAGTGATGGCTTAGGAGCA
The DNA here is from genome assembly GCF_057381915.1 of Diplotaxodon limnothrissa. Lineage (NCBI taxonomy): Eukaryota > Metazoa > Chordata > Actinopteri > Cichliformes > Cichlidae > Diplotaxodon > Diplotaxodon limnothrissa. The sequence goes on along the minus strand of NC_140607.1, from coordinate 14,557,932 downwards.
TCACTGTAACTGCCCAGTTATTTGTGATGTCATAGTGTTATAAATTCAGCAGAAAGGCAAACTAGTAGTGCTTTTTAAATATATGATTAAAAGAAGGGTTTATGTTGATGGAAACGTAAAGTTGAACTGAGCCAAAATTGAAGGCAAAACTTTTCAGGCTTCTATTATCTAGCTTTGGTGAGCCTGTTAAAATCATAGTCTCAGTTTCCCATTCTTAACTGACAGGAGAGTCACTCGGTGTGGTCTTCTACTGCCGCAGCACATCTGCTTCAAGGTTTCACGTGTTGTGTGTTCAGAGATTCTCTTCTGCATACCTTGGTTGTAATGAATTTGAGTTACTAGTGACATCAACAAGGCATTTTCACCTTAGAGATGGTTGTGTGGGAAAATCTCAGCAGATCAGCAGTTTCCAAAATACTCAGCTAATGAATACGTGAGATAACCATGCCATGTTCAAATTCACTTGACTCACCTTTCTTCCTTTTTTGCTGATTTGGCTCAGTTTGAAATTCAGCAAGTGATCTTTGTCATGTCTACACACCTAAATGCATTTAGATGCAGCTATATCAGCTGATTCTGTTATTTGTTTTAAATTGCTGCTGAAAACTTATTTTACAGGTTAGCTTTAGCCCTTTATTTTTGGCTATAGTTTGCAACTATTTGCCTGTATGTGTGCGTGTATGTTGTAATGAATGTCTGACTGTATGGTTGATTATGTGTCTATATGTATGAGCATGTGTTTTTTGAGTAATCCTATACAATGAAAGTTATTATTATTATGCGATTGGCTGATTCGATTATTTACGTTAACGAGCAGCTAAAATTTGAAAATTTTTGTCCCCATCCTGAAAACGTGACTCGATGAAAGAAGCTGGTTAGGGCATCTGGTTAAGATGCCTCCTGGGCACCTCCCTTTGGAGATTTTCCACGCACCCCTAACTGGTATGAAAGCCTGCAGTAGACCCAGAACGGGAGAGAGAGAGATATCTTATCTGGCCTGGGAATGCTATGGGATCCTCCTCTGGAGGAACTGGAAGTGCAACCAGCAAGAAGGACATGTGGAACACCCTGCTTAGCCTGCTGCCACTGTGGCTTCACTTTGAATAAATGGAAGACAATGCATGGATAAAATGTCCATTCATTCTTAAAATAATATTCCACATTTCCTTTTGGTCTCGTATTGGACAGAATTCCAAGTCTTTTTGATGAACAACCTGTGTTTGATCTGTTCATCCACAACAACATCGCCTTTATTTGTCACTCTACACTTTTTACACTGCAGGACAAGCTGCACTTGACTATTTTTCCTCCACCTGTTATCTGCAATGACACAACATTAACACTATTGTGTGAACAACAGCAACAAGGCAAAATCAGACACACAAAATACAGTTAACTCTTGTTTTCTTTTAATGGATTTTATGCTTCTATCTATTTGCTTTATGATATAACCACTAAGAATCTGAAGCATTGACAAATTAAGACAAATTAAGAGCATGAGTCAGATATGTGTAAGTTTTAATTAAGCACAATTAACCATAACACCTCCTCCAGCTTGTCCGGGGGAACGCCAAAGCATCCCCTGGCCAGGCGAGAGATGTAATCTCTCCAGTGTGTTCCCCCAGACAAGCTGGAGGATGGATGGATGGATGGATGGATGGATAACACAGAACACCAAGCCTATTTTTAATCAACTAGGATAGGCCATTTAACATTTTTTCATTGCAGACATTAATATCTGCATCTTCATCTTTTTTCAATTTTCAGCATCTGCTATTTCCTGCACATGACTTGGATGTAATAAAGTGATAGAGTGAAGGATTGGTGGAGAACCATGGATTAGAAAAAGGAAGAAAATAAAGGCTAAAGGATAGAGGGGGAGGTACAGGACCATTACTGGGCTCTCTGGCATCATCAGGGATTCAGCCTTGGGTCAGAGCTACTAATGAATGTCTCTCTGCCATGCTCTCAATCTTCCCCAATCTCACATACACAACAATCATATTCAAAATGCACACTACATGTACAGTTACGCATTCATGCACGCTTGAGTGCTTTGAGCCATACAAGCAGACGCATGTGAAAACCCAAGTGCACAACTACGTACACAGACACACTCACAGCTGAGCCGCCATGTCCAATCCAATAAGGTTTTCACACAGTGTTAAAAAAAACAAATAGCTGAATTTATGCTTCCTTCTGGGGTCTCAAACTGTTTCCATCTTAATTCTGGTGCAAAGCCATTTGTTGCGTACATGTTATTTTCTTGCATCGAAATCTCTTCAGTAACACAGCACAGGCCTGTTCATCCCATTTTCCTGTTGCTTCATGGAGAAACTAATCTTGTATTATCATTCATGTAAGTCTCAATGTGTCATCTGCAAGACAAAAGAAAAACAGTTTAGTCACCTATATCTCCATGTACCTTGAAAGCCACACCACTTGTGCATCTCTGCAGTCTTTCAGGGAAAAAGGGCTTACAGTGCCACGCTGCTGAGAAAAGCCAACTCATCCCCACCAGCATTTGTTGTGCTCCCCTTAATCTAATTCAACAGCTAGAACCACTGTGACAGCAGCTTCTTGCTTCAAGCACTAAATTATAGTCTTGCAGGGAAACGGCAGCAAAAATAAAGATGATATGGAGAATAAGCAAGAGTGGAGACAGAGCAACAGAGAAGATAATGCACGCGGATAAATTAAGATGGATGTGGGATAGAGAGAAACAGGGGCAAGTATACAACAGAGCAGGGGTGTATCTGGTGGGACCGTCAGAGAGACAGTGCATGGATTGATGTAGACAGCTGGACATGGGGTTTTTAATCTGTCTAAATAGGATCTGCCCAATGCAGGTTTTTCTCCCAAACAGCAGGCCCAGCACTGGGTTTGCGACAGCCAGACAACAACTCTCAGAAATGACACCACTGTTCTGCGTGTATGTATGTGTGCGACTGTGAGAGTGTGAAAGTAAACAAAATATATTTATGTGAAGAAGATGAGGGAGAGAAGCAAACGGTAAGACAGGCAGTCAAAATGCCTGCAAGTCTTGCTGACAAAAGTGTCACATAAACTTTGTAATTTTCATTTCGAGTTTCTACCTGATGCCAAACATTTGGTGATGCAGATTCATGGAGCTAATTTCAGTTGATGTCTGTGATGTAACGTAGATACAGCAGTGAAGATTCCAACTAAAAGCAAAGCAAATATCAGTTGAGTTTCCAGAAAGTCTGCAAAAGAAATTGTGCATTAATATGTGATTCTATCTACTGTCATTATGCATATAATTTGTCTAACTCCCTAGAATTAATGAAATAATACTCGAGCCAGGTGACAATACTAAGGAATAAGAGAGTGCAAGAAGATGCGATAATGACACGATGTAATAGGTGTCTGAAGTTGCAAAGGTCAATAGCCATGCTATTATTATCCCAAAGAAAACTCTGCTTCCAAACCTCCAAGTTTTTCATAGGTGAAAAACAGACTGCAGAAAATGAATATCATCATACTTCGTAGATATCTGTACTCAGAATCCTTTTTAGGGTGGACAGAAACTGGAAGAGATAACTGTGGCCACCATGACTTCATCCTCTGGTTAGTTCTGTTGTGAAACCTCAAGCTAAGAATTAAATTCTGGTTTGATAACAGGAGCACAGCACTTCACTGGTGGGTCACTTGTCAGTCAAGCATACCCTGCTTTATCCTTTTTTTATGACTACAGTGGAGAGTATAATTTATAAAAATACATTCAGTTTTCATTTTATTAGACTTGAAACAAGTTGCTGAGATATAAACTCCATCAGAAAAGTGCTTAATGCAGTCACAGAGTGAGAAAACTAACGGCTTTTTGGAAGCTTGACCCATTGTTCATAAACAGTAGTAGTGTTCTGTCAGGGGAAGCAAGGCAGCAGTGCTTGTCCAGTGAGATCAAAAAATAGGCATCGAGTAAAACATGCCAGCGTTCTGTCATAAAGCTTCTTGCTTGTTTGCATAAATCCTTGAAATTAGTGCCATCTTAAAGCTCCAGTTGTCTGTAGAAGCAGGTTTGCCACTGGAATCTACAGTTTCTGTTATTTTCATGGGCGTGTCCCTGTCCTATTACCAGAGGCTGAAGCTTGTCAAACTGAGAGGCCAGCTGCTGTTTCTGGCTGTTTGTATACACACGTGAGGCCAGTACAGGAATTATGTTGCCAGTAGTACATTTCTATGGATTGAGTTGTTTACATAATGTGGCACTACTGCTATTGCTAAAGGACCACTTCAAAAAGAAGGGAAAAAAAATGGGACTTTGGAGATTTGTACTGCAAGTCTATGCTGCTTGGTGAAACACATTATTACAACACTATAAGCTACTCTTAATCGTCATTGTATACAACCACAAAAACAAAATACAAGTTGACATTGCATTACCAGCTGCTGTTTTGTCCAAAAGTGGCTTATTAGTCCTGTGCAGGGCTTTTTGCAGCCCAGCAAAAAAATACAACAACAACAAAACAGAGAGAAATCATAAAAAGAAAAAACCTTGGGAGAAGAGGGGATTGAGAAAGAAAACAGAAACACATATACTTGCTAATTTTGTAGAAAAAGAATACAAATATCAGTAAAGAGTTTATTAGAGATTTCTGCCAGCGAATATATAGCTGAGGTTTAATGTGGGTACACGGGTATGTGTGGCACATAGTCGACTGGGTGTGTCAGCCTGCTCTACTGTCAACTCTTTCAGACAGGCTAACAGGCTCTTGGGTTCCAGGACGCAGAGATTGTGATGGGAACACAATTTAATTGGGGTAATCGGCGCGCTTTTAGGGACCTGCTTATTAAGGGAAACCCCTCACACAGACGGGCACCTCAGCAAAGGCAGACAGGCAAGCAAAGTGACAGCTCGGCTTCACCATCCAGTGTCTTTGCCCACATTCCTGCATCAGAGACCCCAAATCAGCGGGCAGGGATGCAGTGTATGATCGCTGATGTGTGTGCCGATGTGTGTATGTGACATCTCTGTAACACTAACAATGTTTAACAGTACTTAAATGTGTCAGTGATACAGTGCCTATGCCTGGAGATGAGAGGGCATAAAAGGTGTGGCGGTCACAGTAAATACAGACCTCCATGAAACGTCCCAACCAAAAATAAATTACATTTTTCTGAACATTGTATTTGGGTTTTTTGCCATGATGCAATAGTTAATATCAAAAATCAACTCAGAGGCTAAAAAAAAAAAGATTTGTTTAAAATCACAACCTACTAATTAACTTTTGAAACATGTCAGTGTAAATAAGTACCTTCAGTATAAAATCATAAAATCTTAATTCCCATAGACTGAATATGCTTTGGTTTTGTTTTACTAAAAAAAAAAAATCTCACTGAGCATGCTCAGTTTGACTGAAGCCCAACTGAATCGACAGACAACAGTTTAATTCATTGTTTAAGGTAACAATAACTGAGATTGTTTTATCTCGTCTCATCCGCATTAACGTAGTCATAAGAGAAAGGGCTGTGAGGATTAGACACTGTCTGACTCTGCCCCCAACACACACTCACCTACAAACTCATGCAACTCACGCAATCCTTTCCCAACACCCCACGTGCGGTCTTTTTCCTCTCCAATATGAACGAATCAGCCTCCATGTTGAAAAGTGTCGATACAGTAATCACATTTAGCATTATTTCAGTCTCCTCATTAGGGACAAACCTTCCTTTTAGTTTTTCATTTCTCTCTCCACATTAAATGTTTCTTTGTTTTTCCTCCCTCCCCGCTCTTCTCCCATTATCCATGCATTCATAACTTCATGAAACTCCACATTAAAACTCTTTAGCGAGGTGGGAATCCAGTTTTCTGAATCCCATTTCCTGTCCTAACTCCCTCAACCCAACACAAAAGGGCTTTTATTTTATGCTGTGTTTTCGGTGGTCTTAGAGATGTTGCCCCATCCTGACTGAGGGTCAACACATATTGTTTATGAAAAACAAAAGGATGATGACGTGATGTCATGTCTAGACTCAATGCAAATGAACAAGGTTCTTAAAAAAAAATCTTGCAAGCTTGCGTACAGTATTTTCAAACCCATGTGATCACACACACACACACACACACACACACACACACACACACACACGGATATCTAATAAACCACACGCACACACACATACACACAGTAGCAGACAAAGTGGGAATGATTATGGTAATGATAATAATCATGGCTGTCATCACCGTCTCCTCCACCATGTTAAAAATTAATCTGAGTTAACGGTAATCCATGTCTCCTCATTAGATTACTGGTGTAGGGAGTGGAGACTCACAGGCCATCTGTACATCATTAACAGAGTCTCAGTGACAGCTCTCTCCTCTACTACTACCTTCCTCCATCTCTCTCATCCATCCCTTCATCTCACTCTGCGTTCCTGTTTGTCCATCTCATCCTGTACCACTGTCACTCGTTCTCCTCTTCCACTCCCTCATTATTCAGTGTGTCAGTCTATGTGTGTGTCACGTTCACAAATCAAACCCAGTGACAGAGAGGATTTAAAAGCCACACTGATGTGAGACTGTTTCTCGATCTCGCAGGGGTGTCATCATCAGCCAGCCTCATTATCAGCCCATGATGATGATGATGATGATGATTATTATTATTACTATTATTAAAACACATCTCTGTTAAGTCACTGGACACTGTTGCATCTGATGCTCCTGCTCTTACTCTCCTTCCTACACACATCACTGGTGAAACAAGTCCAAGCAAAGCTTTGATTCATGATAAAGGTCAAAGGTCAAAGGTCAAGGTCAGCGCTGTTTGGAAGTGGACAGGGGTTTTTCTCAGAGACAATTTACTGATGGCTTTAATCTCCAGGAAAAGGTGATCTTTTTACATAACCGACTGGCTCCTCAGCTGCAAAAAAAGAGAAAATTTTGACACGTCCATCATCGAATGGTGTTGCTCATGTCACCGGAACAAGTACAGACAGGCAGAAAAAGAGAAACAGAGGAAGATGCTGCAAGACATATACAAAAAATGTCAATGACATTGAAAATGACATTGAATGGTGTTGAAATCTAGGCAATTCGCATATTTTATTTATTTTTGTAATGTTTGGCTGACCACATCAGGCCATCAGAATACATATATATATATATATATATATATATATATATATATATATATATATATATATATATATATATATATATATATATATATATATATATATGTAAAAAGAAGTTTTTGGCCAGATAGTGGTTGACTACCCTGGAAGCTTCAAAGTATTGAACATTTCCCCAGAGGCTAACTCATCAGTAATGGGCTCCCAGATCAATCTCTCATGATAAATGCAAAACAACCATCATTTGCTAGTTAACTTGTGTGACTGTCTCTCTTTAAAGGCAGACATCTGCTGTGTAGCAACTAAGAAATTACTGTAGCTAGCCAAGAGCGAGTAAAAACCCCTTAACAGCAGTGTATCTTTAAAATATAGTTAAATGCATTAAAAAACACTATGAGTCTTGTTACATACAAGGAAAACTGAAGCAGCTGTTTCCCATGTATTCCCTCACAAAATTGAGGTGATTGAAGTATCTTTATAACACCTAAAATATTGTTAAATTCTTTAACAGAATTAGTGACTGCAGACTAGACAGATTCATAATTAAGCAAAAGAAAGTGGTGATGAGGATACACAGTGCAGTAAATGACTCCAAGGCTCTTGATAATTGATAACATCTGTACTTTAATTTCATTGCGGGGCAAGTCTCCTCTGCGGTCTGTCCTGCTGTGGGCAAACATTCTCCACATTCTACTTATTTCCAGTCAGACATGCTTACTACAGGACAATGCCGAGGTTACACCAGTGAAGTGTTTTCTGTGAAGACTTGTGGAAATCACTCCCCCGGTTGTTTCCTGCCTGAGCTTTTGAACTGTCAAGACTCCCAAATCAAAGCATAATCTCACACAGCACAATGCGAAGCAGCCACTGAATGAAATCGACAGCAGAGTCCGTAAGACTCAGGTGTGGTTTCACATCGCTTTAACCTCAGCCGGTTCCCCGGCTATCTCATCTCGACAGGCGTTTGGGACGAGAAGCTCATCAACTTTTCCTGTGACATCTGCCAGTGAGGAAACTGTGAAAACAAACGGAGAAGTTCAGCTGCTTCTGCTGCAAGATCTTTTGTCTCTGTCAGCACAAATCTGTGGATTTTTTTTCTGCTAACTTTATGTTCAGCTTTTATTCTTGTTTCAAGGCGGAGCTCACAGCATTTGTGAGTGTGCACTCATGAGTGCGTGTGTTTGTGTATGTGTGTGTGTATATTGACAGATGGCTGTCATTGTGTGAGACCCGGTGTGCACATTCATATAATAGAGGCAGAGAAACATAGTAAACATATGTAGTGGACAGCAGGGTTCACTGACTGGAACTAAAGGATGCACGTTCAAAACACACGGCACACACACTTTGATTGCATCAATTATATCCACGCTCTGCAATATTTCAGCTGCATGTGCAATGCAGGTTGTGTGGCTTGTGTGTAACATGAGTAGCAGATAATCTGTATTTTTTGTAGGTTTTGTTTTGTAAATGAAAGCGAGATGAAGAGAATATCAGGGAAAAGACTGATACACCACTATTATGTATCAAAAAGTGACACAGCTGAGGAAATCTTTAAAACCACGAGGAAAGGAAACAAACTGAGAAGTCACCAAAGAAGTCTCTGGACCAACTAGCTTTTTGTATTTATGTATGTGCGTATGCGTGTGGAGGCCTCACCACTCCACTGGCCCTGCGCAGCAGCCTAACCGTTCCTGACAGCCAGTGGCTCATTAGAGCTGCTGTTCTGTGGTCCTACCTCCATCCGCCTGCTCCCAGTTTCCTGGACCCAGCCCGCAAAAAAAACAATAGGTGTGTGTGTGTGTGTGTGTGTGTGTGTGTGTGTGTGTGTGTGTGTGTGTGTGTGTGTCAGCTGGCTGTGCTCAGGCTTGAACCAGGACAGGCACAGGGGGCAGTGGGGAAGAGCGAGAGAGGGGGGGAGTCAAGGCCTATTCACGGGCACAAAGACATAATTAACCAAATTGGCAAATGGTTCGAGAAACTGTCTCTTGAACATTGTGTGCTAGCCTTCTGTTGCTATAGCAACTCTAAATTTGCGTCTACGTTTGTGTGTGTGTGTGTGTGTGTGTGCGCGCGCACGCGTGGGAGTTTGTTCAATGTCCACATTAAAAGTCACAAATGATTATCAATCACGTCTTCCAAGACCACACACGCATAGTAATCATCCAAAAATGCTTCGGTTTAATGCTGCAAAATCATTTTTCTGACAAAAATCTAGTATGTTTTTTAAAGACTTCCCCTGTAAAGATTTTTAAAGATTACCCGATAAAGAATATATAAAAGTATTAAACAAACAGATGTGCTGAAAGCGTGTCTGTTTTTCTGTCTGCCTGCTTCATCCCTGTCATTAGAATGATGACGGAAAAGGCGGCAGCGTCACTCACGCTCTCACACATCTTCATCACAGGTGTGTGCGTGCGTGTCTGTGTGTCAGTCAGCTGACTCTTCCCCAGTTCGTCAATAAAACATTGATCACAATGACAGTGGGGCAGACATCAAGGACAAACTGTCCACTGATCAATGGATGCACGGCTGCTCTGTGCGTTTGTGTAAGTGCGTGCTGAAAGCTTTCCTACCACAGAAGATAACATTTCATATTCACACTGAAGCTGCATAAGAAATCGCTGTATCTATCAAATATAAATTTCACGGCTGTACAAAAGTTGGAAGTTAAGGATTTGTTCTTCAGAGCTGCACTAAATTTAATCCATAGAAAGTTGCTCTTCTTCAGAGTTACAGTAAGGTTGCAAGGTTTGTTTGTTTGTTTTTGTAAACTTGTCTTCCTCCCGACGACTCCAGCCCCGTTTTGAGGTTCGTTTCTGTAAAGTTGTGCCTTTTGGCACCAAGCAGCATTGTGGTTTGGGAGCTCGAAGCTTGGTTAAAGATAAACTTCAGGTCTGACTGAAGAGTTCACTCTTTCTCGCTCTCTTCCCCTCCCCTCTGTCTCTCTCCCTCTCTGTTTCTTCCCCTCCCATCCCTCGTTCGGCCCCCAGAGTCACAACAAGAAGCAGCAAACAGCTTGTGCATCCCTCGTACCAGGAGAAAATGCCCCATTTTCGTCTGTTTGAATCTGACATTTTTGGCACATTAAATATTGGACATTAATAAATTAAACGTAATGAACTTAGATGAAAGAAGAAAAAAGTCCGTTGGTACAATGCAAGAAAGTATAAAAGGCAAGAGTGCAAAAGAAAGAAGCACAACAACAACAAAAAAGAAGGCTCAAACTTTTTTCTTTAATTCCAATTAGCTATTGCCTTCTGCAGCCATTGGAGATTATTTTTCATGTTCATTTATTCAAACAAATATTGAATAATTTATCGTGGAGGGAATAACAACATGAGAAATCACAAGCACTCAGTGCCAATGTAGGGAAAGAGGTCTGTCTATGAGGAGTGTGGCTGATGAGCGCGCTTAATAAGTGCAACTTATTGGTCATTTAATCTAATTAGACCTCCGCTGGGTGTTTTGTAACATTGAAATAATCATAACTGCTTGAAGATGCAGCTGATGCAGCTGATCCGTGACCAACAACAGCATCGATTTACTATTTAGTTAAACTTATTGGAAATTATGAACTACTGTGCTTTGATCAGTCATTACAGACTATTACCTTCCGTATCACTGATGGCATATTTACTGTAACGTTGACAGACTGCAGCCCATTATGTGTGGCAAGGGGCATGTGTTTCTAACACCTGTGTCTACTTTCTGGTGCGTGGTTCGGTCTCATTTGCGTCAGTGTGCGGATGTGTGTCAGTGGTCGGTACACAGTATGTAGGTCAGGGTAAGTGAAACCAGGGTCACACCCGACTATTTTGTTGCATAATACATTGACTTCCAAAGATCCCATAGCACTCGTCTCTGTGTTGCCTGCCGGTCCAGCTGCTGGGATCCCTGCAAAACTCCTGCTGTTGTGGTTTCAACCCTCGTGGCTAACAAGGACTTAATTATTGAAATTATTCAGCAAAAATTATGCTTTCAATTACCAGTTTTTACTACTATTACTTATTACTTCACTGTTTCCAAGTTTATAACCAAACGGATTGTTTTCTGATGACCGCCTCACACACTGCAGCACTCTGTTTTAAGGTTTAATCAAGTTTAACGCTACTGAAAATTTTCCGGATTAGAAAAACATAGTTAAGGTTATTGAACAACTTCGGCTAATAAAAGATGCTGATTTGAAACCGCCATGTTAAAGTCGAGGGGAGTAAAAGAAAACAAAAAACGGAAACAGTCACATTCTCTTAGTTTCTTTAAACATGTCGATGTCAATAACCATTTAAGAACATGAATGGATTGCAGGGAAACTGCAGTTTAGTAGTTTGGTAGCTTGGATGGTGATTTTTGCATCACCAAAATCATAGAGGGTGTTTGGTATATAATGGTAAATTGAGACGTTCAGACAAGCTTGTGCTTAAGGCGTAGCTAGGATTAGCATATGGCATACAGTTAAAGCGCCTGGTCTTGGTCACTAACCAGTTATTAAACCCAAAAATGAATCATTAAGACTAAAAAGTGCCAGTGTGGCTATGCTGAATAGCCACTTTGCATTAGTATTTTGTAATGTGCAGTGCTTGTAAGAAGAAGAAAAAAAGTACAGGCTTCTAAAAAACTTGCAAGGATTTAAAAAGACAGCAAAAAAAGACAGTTGCAGATCAGCTTTTTTGCCCATAGAACCTGTTTTAGGAGTTTGAAGCACTAACAGACTGGCCAAAAACTCAAAGAAAATAAATAAACAATGACATGGATGGTGACCTGCTCTTGCTTTTGCACATTGCAAATTGTATGCTCAAGGTATATTTGAATTGGGGTGCTAAAGCCCCAATTTTTACTTTTTGCATTGGCAATGAAGGCTTAAGTCATGTGGTATAAATCTTTGAATGTTGTTCCCAGGGCACTGCTTATTTTCACGTCCAGTGTTCTGCTTACATTGTTGATCATTCGCAGGTGTATAGAATCTAGAATCTGTTTCTAGTTCTCACGAAATAAACGGCACATAGCGTCATTATTTGTTACCACAACACATTGCCCTTTAACAATGAATAAAAACAGCAGAGCCTCTCTATTTTGCATTTTTTTAAGACCGGTGTTTTCCCAGATGAGTATGCAGTACCATGATTTACAGCACCTTGTTAAAGTGAATAGGTGTGAGCTTCTTGGGTAATTTGTGAATTGTACATGGCAGCACCTATGAGCCTGTGTAGGCACCTCAGGACCAATTATCTCTTCCTCTCATCGTCCCATCTAAGCAAAAGACCCCATTAGAGGTCCATAAAGATATCACAGACAGACTAGAGACCAATTATGAGTCCCTGAACTAATAACAGGTACACCAAGTGACAATATGGACATCCAGTCTACATCTTTCTCTCATAACAGCTTGTGAGAGAGTAAGAAATTGTGACAAACAAATTCCCACGGCCCTTTCTTCACTGCTACACTGCTACACCTGTAGAAAGGCATAAATAGTTTGACTGACAGATCAATAGTGTTTCTGTGCATTTCCCTGTGATTAACGGACATTTTATCGTCATTAATCACTAACATTTCTTAGATTTTTATATCAAAAAAAAATGCTGTGAAATTATTTTCTCCTGATGTTTTTTTTAGAAGTTTTAGATGCATCCCATGAATTTTATCACATTCCCAAAGCCAGCTGTGAGTGATTTTTATTTATGCTCAAGCATATCTGCGCCAAAAAGTGGATGCCAAAAGTGGCACCAGTATCCTGAATCTCCTACCCGCACCCAGTTACTCTGTCCAAACCTCCCTCTCACCCTCTGATGGATTGGCCATCTAGAGAGGGTAAGTCCAGGTCGGGTGCTCATCAATGAAAGAGCCACGAGACTCCGGTACAGCGATGAAACCAGAGGGGGAGGAGAACGGAGGGAGACGAATGGCAGCGATGGAGAAGAGGAGGAGACGGAGGGGGGGGAATGGACTTCAAAAACAACAACGGCAAGAAAACAAACAACAGGGGGAAAAAAACAAGTGAGAGAAAAGAGAGAGGCGCAGAAGAAGCTCAGAAGCACCCAAGGTCCTCGAACTAATTAAGATGATTTGCATTTATTTATGAGGTTTAATGAGCAGCTTTTCAATGGTTTGTTTTCCCCTAATATGAATATTTCCTTTTCATTATGTTACATAGATGGAAAAACTCATTCTTTCCAATAATCACATCCTGCCCTTTCAGTATCTGTAGATACCGTAGCCATTAAATGTGTGTGCATTTATTTGCTACTCATAAACTTCTATCTATCTTGTAAGTAAATAAAACCTTGGAAGAATAACAACACAGGACATGGTACCCATGTTACATGTCACTATTTAGTACTCTTTTACTTGTTCCATCAGAATTCAGAGGGTAAGTAGCAGCCAGGTGCTGCTAAATCAAATGCACTAAATTAACTGATGATCACCAGTAAGTATAATTATCCATAAAAGCAGGTAATTGGACTTTAAACTTTGTTACTCTGGAGCCAAAATTCCCTCACAGTGATGTGAGAGACTGATAAAGTCATACAGAAAATAACAACTTCAAGTTATTGTTATTTCCTTATTAAATTTCGACAAGCTCCTGGGTGTACTAACACAGTGCTTCTCCTTGTCATCTCTTTGTTCAACAGTGAAATATCTGGATACTACAATCACCAATAGGTTGTGTGCACAAACTCATATTTTTCATGGTATAGACAGTATGTGATTATGTACAATTGTGGCAAAGGTTTGCATACACTTAATGTTGGCATGAATCTGCATGATTTCTTTGAACTATTGTTTGTTGTTAGAGACCCAGCTTTTCAGCAAAGTCCAAAAAATGCCAATTCGGTTGAGGTCAGAGTTTTGGGAACTCCATTCCAGAAGGTTAATCTGCCATTTCTAAACAACTGCAGATTCCAGGACCATGAGCTTAAATAATTGTACGTAAGTAAAAGTTATTCAGATGTGTCACCACGTTTCCAAAGACTGGAAGAAGATCCGAGATGAGTGAATATTGGTTATGATGTTCAGTAGCAGCCCAGGAACCATCAAGGCTCATGTCTGCCACAAACTGGACACTGCTGGAACACCAACACCATTATCCACAGTGAAGCCAGTTTTACAATGCTATGGACTGAGAGGGTACCAAGCAAGCATGGAAGCTCTGCTCCAAAATCAACACCTTCAAGCTTGACTGAAATTTGCAGCTGTCCACAAGTTTTATTGTCAGATAAAACAAAGCCGTTTGTTTGGAAGAGTAAAGGTGAGGATTTCAAAACTAAGAAAACTGTACCAACTGTCAAGCATGGTGGTGGTAGCATCATGCTCTGGGACTATTTTACTCCCAGTTGTACTTGTTTCACAAAGTGGCTGGAATAATGAAGAAGGAGGACTGCCTCCAAATTCTTCAACTTCACCTCAAAACAAACTTAAACTTGGACAGATGGGTGTTCCAGCAGGACAATGATCCCAAACACATCAAAGCTGGTTTTGGATAAAGCATGCTAACATTAACCTTCTGGAATGGTGTTAAGAAGGCCCTGACCTCAACCCTATAGAAAATGTGCGAACAGTGCTTAAAAACTGGGTCTGTACCAATTGAAATGAACTCTACCAAAGGAAATTTTAATTAAATATTAACTGGTGTGTATGTGTATATTTAAACCTATACTTATACTTTATCTCTGTGTGGATAATGAGCTTTTTTTTAAAAAATTTTCCTTTTTTTTTCAGAATTTTAACTCTTTGTGGTCGACAATCATTCAATCATCACTGAAAAAGAATATTTCAAAGAAATCATTAAAGCCTCAAGAGTACGATGACATCCATGCCAGTGATGAGTTCATGTAAACTGTAAGGTGCCACCAACAGTTAAAAGTTGCACTTTGGTGTGTTTTGTATAGATGTAAGAATACAATTTTGTATCGACACCAACTTTCCATTAATCCAAAATGTATAGAATCTGGATGTTCTGTACAGTGTTTGCATATGCCTTGATTTTTGATGAAATGTTAACAAAAACAACTGTACTTACGTTCATGGTCTTTGGCATCACACTGATGAGTTATTGACTTTTCATCCAGGACCATCATCAGAGTGATACGACTGCTATCTGCAGAACTAATAACATTAGTGCCACTCTTCTGTCTATTTTGTGTTTATTGCCTGTCTGTAAATGATCAGCACACTAACAAGAATCATCCATCTCCTTTAAATCCTGTACTCTTTTTATTTCACTTTTTGGGTTTACATATAGGACACTGGCTCCACAAATTCATCTGACTCTTTATGTCAGGACGGATTGATCGTTTCCAGCAACATTATAATCGCCACAAAAACAGGAGACAAAATCAATAAGCAATTCCCATCAGATGTTAATCACAATCCTGTTTACTTCCTGCCGTACAGAGGCACAAATCTCTGATCTTCATTAACAAAAGTCACATTATCTAGCCATACTGACCTGTACACTGGATTTCACTGGGAGACCCTGTGGCGGCGCTCAGGAATATGAATCAATGAATGAGAATTAATCCACAGTAACACTACTGAATGTGTATTCTGCAGCATGGTTGTGGATGCATGTGTCTTCTCCTCAGAGCTCAACCCTGCTGGCCTGCCCAACAGTCCCCATGACCATATGGCTGACTGTAATTATACATAATGTACTTCTCCATCAGGTTGGGCCTGATCTGGAGACTATATGTTGGTGAATGTGAGCTGATACCGTGTGTCTGTTTTAGTGGGTATGGTTATACAGGTGATCCCTCAGTTCATATACGTGGGTGCATAAATGTGATTTGTGCTGTTTCTTATGGTTTATATTCTCTGTAGGGGTTAATTAAAGAGAAAAACATAGTTTCTATATAACCTAATCTTAACTGTCAGTATGATTAGGGTGGAGAATTGTTGGCGGATGTTACAAAAACATGTCGTATTCCATGTTTGCACTTTTAGAAAGATTTATGGAAAATGCTTTATTTGAAAGTGATTAGTTACTTAACTGCAAGGTAACGTTATTGTTTTGTGCGTGTCAGAACAAAGCTCATGAAAATCCAGAGACTTGCTCAGTGAGTTTGGGTGTTTTTCTCAATCCTGACAGTTTTTGTTCAGAAAGTTAAAATAGGTGCATCTGGTGAGTTCACACATTGTGAATTTTAAATTATAACCGTCTCTGAATGTTTGACGGGATCCCTACCAATATTCCTCCTTTTCCAGCACTCTACTGTAAGCTTATGAATAAAATGTTGATTTGAATAAAATTAAGAAAATATGATTCAGTTACTAGGGAAATTTTTTTTTTCAAAAACTCAGTCATAACAATTTCTAGTTACCACTTTTCTTATGTCACTTGTGAGAGTTATATACATTAAATGAATAGCTTATTTGTAAGGAAGTGGTCTGATGAGTCAAAAAATGCTTTATGTAAAGATAAAACCAAACTGGCCATATTTAGTCCTGTTTGGACTTTATGATATCTGTCAGTTATAACAGTTAGAAACTAACCAAAAATCTTAAATTTATAGGTCATTGTTGTAATTAAACAATTATTTTTGTTAACTGTCACTTAATCAGCCTTGTATCAGTGCACTTTTTATTTTTATTTTTATTTTTTGAATTGATGTTGGTACTTTAAGGCCGTCATATTTACCAAGACTAGACAGCAGTTAACTTACGTTGAAAGAAAGACCCAGTGCATGAATAGAAAGGAGAAGGTGGCTCCTAAGGATGAAGGGGCGGCCTAAGAAGACAACTGAGTTGTGGAGAATATTTTGAAAACCGCCCCTGCTTTCTAAAACACACCCACCTCAGACACCGTGCTCTCATACTGCTCTCCTGTGTGTTTTATCAACATATATGTGTGCACAAGCAAGTATGAGTGTGTCTATGTTATGTATGAGTGCATAAATTTCATAAGACTCTGCGTGTGTCCATACTGCGTCTATGCCTTTGATGTGATTTATTCTGTAGCCTCTTCTTTCTGTGCGTGTGTGTGTGTGTGTGTGTGTGTGTGTGTGTGTGTGTGTGTGTGTGTGTGTGTGTGTGTGTGTGTGTGAGGGTGATGAGTTGTGACAGGTGTTGTGGCCGCTAGTGCTGCAGGAGAAGGCGGAGAGGAAGAGGGGAGGGAGTAAACGAGAGCAACACAGATGATTATTTAATTACCGTCTAATACTGTGTACCCCTCCTCCTCCTGCTCCTCCTCCTCTCTCTCTCGCTCTCTCTCTCTCTCTCTCTCTCTCTCTTCCCTTCTCTCCCCATTCTCCTTGTCCCCCTCTCCCTAACCCACACACACACACACACACACACACACACACGCACACACACACACATCACTTCATCCACTCCCCCTTTTCATCCTTTCTTTATTAATGAACAATCCGGGCCTTTCTACAAATCCACTAGGGCTTACTGTACCCCCACCCCCCAGATACTCTGTGTATGTGTGTGTGAGAGAGTTGGCTTCTCCCTTTGGAGGATACCCCCCCCCCCCCCCCCCCAACCCATACACACACACATCCCCCACAACACGCGCAAATACACAACACGCACACATGCACGCACAAATTTCCAAACTAATCAGCGCATTCATTGATTTCTATCTCTTTCTTGTGTGTGCGTGTGTGTGCGTGTGTGTGCGTGTGTGTGCGTGTGTGTGCGTGTGTGCGTGTGTGTTTAGGGCATTAACATATTTTATTCATTCATTTGTAAAAGAAAGCATTTGCATGTACATGTGTGCATGCTGTTATCTGCAGGTTCAGTATAATGCTCTTTTGCGTGTGTGTGTGTGTGTGTGTGTGTGTGTGTGTGTGCACTTTACATGCTCAGGTCCCTGTCTAATGACTGTATGATGACAGTGACCTGAGTACCTAATGTTACGTGTGTGTTGTGTCTCTACAGCCCAATTATGTGCTCCTTATAGCACACAGACATCCAGTACAATAGTCTGGTGAGTGCGTCCTGTGGCAGCAGGTCCTGCCAGTCTCCACAGTAACAACAGGGATGGGAGTCAGTGTGAGAGCAGAAAAGAAAAGACAGTGGGTCATGAAAGAGAAGAATATCACCTTTCAAACACATTGATACACTATACTGCAGCATAAAACAGATAGACATGGAATATGGAAACTTGTAAACACACTACCAGAAACATATTAAACATATCATGCAGTTGTTTCAATATTCATCTCAACAATGATTTGAATATTCTCCTCCTACTCTGGCCTAAATTTCAGGAAATCTCTGTCTCTGTTGATATGAGTTCAACAAGAATGGCATCTATTCATATTTTAAAAAATAATAAATAATACAAATGATAAAGAATTGAGCCTAGAATAGCATAGACACCAAGGAATATACCTACGTTTTTTAAATAATAGAAATCACATCAGATAACGATGAAATCAAAGGTCATGTTCTTTTGATTGTGGATTACGTTTTTGTATTATCAATCATTTGGGCAAACTGCTTTTATAAAACAGTATAACTGCTATTATTTCTTCTTGTAATGGACTGAAAACCACATTAATCTGAATTTTTATGGGTTGATAACAGGTCAGTTTATTTTAACCCCAGTTATTCGTTGATAAAATGTGCATAACATATCATAATGGAATCGTAGCTACATATAAATACACTGGTAATACACTGGCTATTACTAAATATTGGCCCATATAATTCCTTTGTAATCATATAATGTGTGTATAAGACATAAAAATTGTAATTGTGGTGTTGCATTTCACCCTTCAGAGAGGGTTTGTCAGAAGAAAAAGGGGTCACTTTATCCTTTGATAAAACATTTCTATCTTGATGGAAGTAGTCTCCTCTAGGATGTCAACGCGCCCGTCCTTAGGGCTGAATGGTTTGATGGGTATGAAAATGATGTGAATCATATGCTGCAGCCTTCACAGGCAGATCTCAGTGTAAATGAATAGCTGCAGGTATTCATTTACACTGAGATCTGACAATCTGAAGACTCTAGGTTGATTTCTTTTGGCAGACTGATGTTCATCACTCCAGCTCCAGAGACTTAAAGAATCAATGCCAAGCTTCACCAAAGCTGTCCTGACAATAGATGATGGCACAATATGGTGCATTTCCTTTTTCCTTTAATTTGTCACCTGTCTTTATATTAGGCAGAAGCATTAATATGTGGTAGCCAGTTCAGTCGCGCTGTTATATAATAATAAAGCGAGACAATGTCAAAGTATTTTAAAGCTGCTTCTCATATCTAGTCTAAATTAGCAGTGCTAGTATTCGATCACCACAGCTGAAGCTTTAAAGGTTTGCACTAAAACCCTTTTGCTGTCCAGCGCTCATCCTCTGCCTCTTCTCACCCTTCCACCATCTTTCTCCCACCTCTCCTCACTCTTTTCACTTCACTTTTCTGACCCCTGTCTTCCTCACCTCACCTCTCACCTCCCTGCTACATCTCCACACCTCTCCTCCTCACCGCAGCACTCTGAGCGTGCCTCTCACTTCCCCTCGCCTCCCTCCCTCTCCTGCACTTCCTCTTCATCTCACCTCCTCTCTTCTCTATCTTCCCATCTTCTTCTTCCCTTATCTCCCTTGTTAATAATTCAACAGCAGTGCACACATGAGTGGTCATCGCCCGAACTTCACAAAAGGGATCTGGAGGACAAATGAACCATAAGGGTGGCGGAATTAAAAACTTCCCCACGGCTCCACTACAGGGCCGGAGGAATCTGCCGCCTGCCTGGCTAACGCCCGTCTGTGCATCCTTTCCCTCTCTTCCCCCCACTAAATGTTAGCGCTCCTCTTTCATTGTGTTGTGGGAGAGAAGGACGCGGTTGGCTTTAAATGCTAAGTATGCCCTGAGTTTGGAGTTTGGGAGCGGGGACCGCCCAGTGACATTTTGTCTTTTCACACAGCTTGTTCTCCCATTAGAAACCTGCAGATGCACGACTTTGTGTTGATGAGGATGCGCCCATTTGTGGTTCTCAAAAGACATTCGCATGCAAGCATATAAAAAGAAAATGTAAATTATAGATAACACATTCCACGACACGTATTCATGTGAATATAGCAGCTAATGAATACGTGAGATACCCTTTATACCTTCCAACCCACAGGGAATAAAAGAGAGGAATATTTCCTTTATTTATTAGTTATTTCATTTTATTCCCTAGCATATGGCTGTATTATAAACCTGGATAAGCCAGGTTTTGATAGGCTCCTTTACCACACATTCAGATAAATAAAAAGTATAAATATAAAGCTTTATGTTGATGAACTGGTGGTTAGATCAAACACTTTATGCTATCAATATTCAGTGAAAACTATTTGCTGATAAATGCTGTGATGACTGATGTCTTTATTAGTCATACAGAAAAGCACTGATTTGCACATTTTGAATAAAATGACATGGTACAGGTGAAGATTTGCCATGTTGCTGTGGGTCAGTATAAATGATCACTGAGGAGTCTGAGGATTTGCTGAAAAAGATACTTTTTGCTTGATGAGATAAAAAAAAAAGGTGCAGAAAACCTTCTGAAAGGCCATGTATGCTTGTTTAAAAACACATGTTTCAGAGTTGAGTCGTATGTCCTTTTCTCACTCACCCAACCGTTCTCAACTGGTTCTGCCAGATTCTTCCTGTTAAAAGGGAGTTTTTCCTTCCTACTGTTGTAAAGAGCTTGCTCAACATGGCATCATCTGACTGTTTCTGTTAATATAGGGCCTCACCTAAAGGTGACTGTTGCTGTGAACTGGTGCTATATAAATAAAACTGAATAAAATTTAAACTGAATAGTCTTCACAGACTTACTACACGGACAAATCATTACCAGTGTAGTAAAACATAAGGTAATGTATTACACATTAGTCATTACTCTTTGAAAGTAATGCATTATTTCACTTAAGGCCATTACACATTGGGCTTGTTGTGAAAAAGTGACATGAAATAAGAACTTTCCAGATCCATGTAACATATAAATTAACCAAACGTGTTGTGTTTTTGTGGAAAATGTCCTTAAAAAATGTACCGTTAAAAAACCGAAGTCGGTCCTGATTCTAAACAAGAAAAGGAAGAAATTCTGGGTTCATCCAATTCTCTAGAGCAGGCAGCAGCAGCAGGGAGGATTTGATGGTTTGATTCAGGAGTGGAATCACGGCTGCTTTGGTACATATTTCAGGATGTCAGTGGGGAAGTTTGAGCTCTTGTTGGCAACGATTGGACCACATCTGAGGAGTCATTTCCGAGATTTCCGAATGACCCGGAGCAGCTTGTAGCTGTGCATCTGACGTAAAATAGTATAATTTTACTATTTCCGTGTCATTTTATATTCAGCACGAGCACATTTTGAGCTTCAAGTTGTAGTTGTTGTTTGTTGTCAAATAAAGTAGTCTGATTGGTCAGATCTGTTTGTTGAAAAAAAAAATCCCCAAAATTGAGCTTGGTCTGAAAAACTAAATGCTGTAAATTCATTCCACAGAATTACACAGTTAGTGTGAACAACGTCAGAAAAATATTTTTAACTGGTGAAATATTTGCACGGATTTTACGAGTCTGGTGTGTAAAGGCCTTTTTTTACACCCTTGAGAAGATGATTCGTTATACTCCTCCTCATTCCATTGCTTTACTCTAACAAAGCCTGACATGCTCTGTCAAATAATTACCAATTAACAATAGAAACCTTAGCCTAGAGTCCCACGAACCAACACAAATCCCTATCCTAATGAGGACACATAGAAGCTCTTTTGTTTAGTCTTTAAGTACTAACTCAAAGCCAACAGCACAGTTAAAGCCCAGCCCAAACAGAACTTTACTGCAGCTCTGCTCACAGAAAGAGATACAGGTAGAAATGAAGACTTCAGCATCACAAGCATGGCTTCTCATTCTGCGTCTGTCACCTGTGGAGGATCAGGATCTGGCTGGCTGTGGTCGGCATACACTCAGCTTGAAAGGTTTGGGGAGTTTTTCCACCAGCAGCTTTGTGTTAGCATGCTGTCTTTGCTTGGAAAGAGTCAGTGTCAGCAGTCGATTCTGTGAGTGCAATTTTCAGTTTAAAGTAACATCTTACTTACATTTCTCAAAAGTTGTAGCTCTCCCCTGCCATTATCCTCCCTGCTCTACAAGAACCAGCTGATCTTAACTTTACCCGTTTTTGTTCAAATTTCATCTTATCCTTCATCTTGTGCAAAAGTCAATTCTCAATATATCCTGAATTTATCAGCTGAAGAACGCCTGTATGTGAGCTACATACCCAGAACAACAGACAAGGAAACAGTTACTATCTTTTTATTTATGTATCTGTCTGATCTGTGCCCTTTTGTTCAGTCCTGAATAAACTCACTCTAACATGCTACCTGACACCTTTAGTAAACCTTCACCACACTAATCCAACAGCTTTTTTCCAGTTTCATTTCCACACTCAGCCGGCGAATGATTCTTCTTTACTGGTAGAACAAACAGACTCGACACATATCTAAAAAGTTGCTAGAAACACCAAGCACAAACATGTCCACCTCAACTCATTCTGATGAAGGCATGTTCTCAGATGTAAGAGCTCAACAGCTTACATCTGCAACAGAGCTAGAGCTTAAATTAGACCCTGACAAGCATTTTTATGGCAGTGAGAGCTGTGCTAGAGGCGTTATGTTTCCTGGTTGTTCATCCATCCTTCACATTCTCTTGAACATGATATCGCAGTAATGCCTTGAGGGAATGTGACAAAATGTGGCACCAAATTAATCTGAACTCAGGGATGATTAATTTGAATTTGGTAGTCAAAGGTCAAGAAAGGAGTAAAGATGATTAAAAGTGATGACATTTGGTTCCAGAAAGTCCAAAGTTATTTTTACTCTATCAGGACCACTTCAGTCCAGTAGAATTATTCCATCTGCAGATATATTTTCCATATACATGTGGAAAGCCTGAGGTGGTGGAGAGCACCCCCCACCCCACCCCACCCCAACACGCACATACATCAAAAGCCTGAGGCAAGGAGAACAGCAGCTAGACCACCCTTGGGAGGTCTAGCAGGCATCAGTGACAGTAGACATGACACTGATTAGGTGGACACAGCATGAAAAAAGGAGCTGGGATAAAGGCAGGTTTCAAAGTGGCTTGCAGAGAAAGCAGCAAGCATAAACAGGGTAAACTGGCATAAATAGCGCCCTCTGTTTGCCAATTGCCAACTGAATGCTTACACTATGCTTCACTTCTCAGATATACCCCCCACACATGCATGTCATTGTATTTCCCAGAGTTCAGATCTGTCTTCTTAATAGATCTGCAGGGTTTTTTTCTAGAGTTTTTTTTTTGTCTTTTTTTTTTTCTTTTTGAAAATCAGTGTGTAATCAAGTGATGAGATGTATGGAGGCTGTTCAAAGTTTCGACTCTTCTTCCAGACATGACAACATGAGGGAAAAGTACGACTGCAGAGACTCCTGCCTGTGAGCATGTAAAGACACAAAACACCCAAACAACTGTTTTATTAGAAACATGGAAGCCAGTCTAATGGAAACTGATCAAATGACTTGATTTAAACTCCTGTTTGTTTTATCATCTCAGGTCATTTTCTTTCAGTGAGCAGGATCGTGGATATTACACAGGAACAAGTCTGTGTTTTCTTTTGCTGCATTTTTTTCAGGGGGGGCTTGTTGTACATAAACAGAACAAGTAAGGGGAAAAAATGAGTGACGCACTGAATGTCACTTGAGGAAGGAAGAGGAAGAGGTGTGACTTGTCCCAACATCCTTTGCATTTTACCACTGCAACAGTCTTGTCAGTCACAGAGTGAACAAGGAGGCATATGTCACCGCATTGTCGCTATGGCAATGACAAGCGCACTGATGACTCACTGTGACACATGGAAATACAACAAACAGACTGCTGGCCTACACACACATACAAACTGAGTCAGTGTAGCGAGGCAAGATCACGGCAGACAACACACACAAAAACAACACTGTAGCTTCTGCACAACAAAATGCGTGCACATACACAGACCTATACTTGTACACATTAGTGAGACAACAACAAAACGATGATGCATTCAGCCTTGTTATACAAAACTGACAATGTTACGATGGGAGAAGAGTCTCGAACTGGTCACATTGGGAACTGTTGTGTGACATCATATAACGGCGTAGACTGGAAACGTGGGGAAACTGCATTTTCTAATCGTTCGAATGATTCATAGATGCATTTGTGCACACACCTGCACAAATATCCACACACAGAAGTAGTTCATTTTTAATGCTACTGTTAGTCTTTTCTAACAGTGGCATTAATTTATCTAACAAGTATCAAGTATTTATATTTTTGTTTAACTTAACTAACTGGATTTTTTTCCCATTGCTTACATTTTTTTCCTAGTTCACCCCACATGAGCGATGGAATGAACTGAGCTGCCTCAACACAACCAGAAATCAGCACAATTTGTTTGACATTTAAGGAAATGTGCGTATTTGCTTTTTGATTCTAAGCTGTGATAAAATGAATCCACTATAGCTAAATTCGCCTGCTCACAAAATAGCACATTAATAGTCATGTCTTTGCAGACAGAGCCAAGCTGTCATTCCACAAGCTTTAAATCAACACTCATGATTCTGATTCCTGAGAAGTCTGCTCTATGCCACCCAAATGACCGCCACCCCAGAGCATTCGCTCCTCTCATCGTAACTTCTGAGTAGCTGGTCCTGCAAAACATTACGTGCAGCTATGTCGTCCCGCTTGATCACTTGTTTACCACAGTGTAAACTGGGCGGGTGGATGGCATACTTACGTATGCCATCGCACACTGATGTCACGATGCTATTCGCTGATTTTTGCTCGACCTGATTGTTGAGCTGATACAGCTCGATCGCAGCAAACCCCGCTGAAATTGACACTTCCCCAGTGTATAGTTCAGTATGGCTGCACTGAGTCATCTAGCTCCAGTTGCATCATGATGTTTTCTGATGACAGAACATTGGTGGGCCGCAACAAAGATCAAAAAGGTTACAAAGTAATACGTGATTACTAAATGTGAAGCAAAATTTCACCTTGCTTTACTCACGTGAATTCAGTTGTCACAGTCTATGGGGGAATTCAGCTTACGGGGTTTTTTAGCAATGCAGCCTGAAGCAAAATTTTCACCAAAACTGAAACATTTTAACCCACATAAATGCAGATTTGCGTCAATTCAACTTTATGCTGCACACAAACTTCAAATCATATTTGCTGTGAGAGCACCCTAATCAGTTTTCTCTAACCTAAGGGAAAATGGGGCCATCCGTGCCCCATAAATGATGAAGATTGGTATTTCTAAGATGGGCAAAGCCACAAAAGAGGTTAGTGGATATGCACCAGTTTCCCTACATAAAGTCAAAAAAGGTGTTGGGTAAAACCTTTTGCTAAGTTAATATTCATTTTATTTTATCAGACCCACACATACCAAACCGAACTAAACATACCTCACTGTACTGTACTTACTTTTTGTACTTCACATTGAATACTCGCACATCTGTGCACGTTTAATACCTACTTGTAATATACCAGAAACATTCGTATTAATACTTATGTCATTTTATATTTATATTTATGGTTGTATTTATATCTCTGTATTTATCTATTTATATCTCTATTACTGCACTTCATTTATTACGATTGCTTTGTTGTCTATTGTATGTATGCTGCTTTGACAACTCAATTTCCCTCTGGGATTAATAAAGTTTCTCTGATTCTCATTCTGAAACCAGACTGGTGACGCTCATTTGGACAAATTTAAACCAAAACAACAGTGCCAAGATCCTCTAAAGTGGGTGATCTTCTTCCTGCGCCATAGTCCATGGGAATCATGGGAGTGTAATCCACCTCAGTGTAACCCAGCCACCAGTTTTACTCCACAAGTTTGACTCAAACAGCTCCTGTAGACAGGTGTGTTTTCTTATTCTGGGGTACAATAAAGCCCTCTTTCACTTTTAGATACCCTCTTTCTCTGAGACACAGCTGACCAATAAACAGTGCAAGTTATCATGTGGGTTTATACTAATGCATTTTACTCTGCTTGGATTTTTCTGCGTGTGAAAGGAAACCAAACCAATGAGACAAGACTTCAACATTGAAAAGTCATGAACTGATCTGGATCAAATAACTGTTGGTGGGAAAACACTCATAGTATAAATTTAAGGATTGACAGTCAAACAGTTTTTACTCCTCTCGTATAATCCCAGACATATGGTTAATATAATGCACCTTACTAATTCCACTCTAAACAATCTGATTTCAGAGTGTGCGTTACAGTCTACTGTGCTGTGCAAAGTTCATCAGCTACACTAATGCTTACATAAATAAATATCTTGTGCAACCTATTTACAACCGTCTGTCCTATATTGTGATGTGGTCCGTGAAGAATCACATGTGGACAAAAAATGTTGAATTTTATTTTGATTTACAGAAAATTTGGATGAACGGTAATATGACAAACAGAACGTCTCTGCACCTGGCCAAGAAATAGTCCAGTGCATTGCTACCACAAGTAGCTACCTGGCTATTACGGGCTACTGTAGGTGTTTTCTTCTGTTTACGATCTTTATTGCTAAGAGAAGCTAACTCTCCTTGTTGTGGCTATTAAACAGACATATACACTATTAGTGTTAAGCTGGGGTCTCTAGCAAGAACACAACGAATCTCAATTTGTGCAATATCTGTTCAACTACTCAGTTAATCATGTTTGATTTGGCAAAGTTAGCTTTACATCAACAAAACAATTTCATAAAATCAATACTGTTTATCTGCAACAAATAGATAGCTATGTATGCAGCTATGTTTAATAAGCAAACCTTTATAGGTTGATAAAAACTTCAGATCTAGGTGCTATTTTATTCTCTACAGAAGACCTCTGTTGACACAAATTAGCTGAATATAAAGCATTTTTAAGAGAAAGGATGGGAAACACAAACAAATGTTTGATACTCTTTCCTTTACACAAACAAAAATCAGCACTGGCTAAGAGAGATTAAAGTGAATCGATAAAACCGTAATTTTCCTCGTTTTTGTCCCTGTAAAAAGGGTGTATGCAAAAGCAATGCCAGCCTGTGTGCATGGAAGCAATTTTTCACAATATTTGGCAGCTGCTGGTCTGACAATAATCACAGGGGTAATCTAAGACAAGACACCTGCCCTATTGTGAGGTGTAGAAGAGCAAAATTACTGCTAGTTTTCACCACTTCCTTAGTGGAAGTACACTGACAAAAAAATCACTTCATTGTCCATTTGGATGGAAAATAACTCTTTTGTAATCTTTTCTCAGAAAAGGTGTTTTTACTGTACATGAGTAAATCAGGCATAATAACTGCTCAGGCAAGAGGGGAAGAGTCAGGGTTACAGCTGCTAAGGAGCTGTTTTTCCAGGTTCATTTCAAATATATACTTCATGTTTGCATCCATGGGTGAGCGTGTGTGGTCTGGGAGCCCAGCTGTAGTGAGGCTAGACAGTCGTAAAGCGTTGCCTTCTGCCCTAAAGATACGCAGCGCCATCTAAAATGAGCAACCAGACTGAAGAAGGAGGGAAGGTTAGAGAAGAGAGAATTACAAATTCTGATAATAAGACCATGATATTTACAATCTACTTTAATTAATAATAATGGATTGGATTTATATAGCACTTTCCAAGGCACCCAAAGCACTTTACAATGCCACTATTCATTCACTCTCACATTCACACACTGGTGGAGGCAAGCTACGGTTGTAGCCACAGCTGCCCTGGGGCAGAGTGACAGAAGCGAGGCTGCCATATTGCGCCATCGGCCAGTAGGCGATGTCTTGCCCAAGGACACAAAGACAAGGACAGAGAGCCCGGGGATCGAACCAGCAACCTTCCGGTTACAGATGCGCTTTCCAACCCCCTGAGCCACGGTCGCACACCCAATTGTCACAATTGTAGTTCTGACATGCTTTTTCTACAATATTTCTCACGTCCTTACACTCTCTGTGTGTTTATACCACTCTGAATTTAGTCCTTAGGTCATGATCGGGGCAGGAGCTTGCCCCTCCCAGAGCCTGGTTCTGCTGGAGGTTTCTTCCTGTTCAAAGGGAAATTTTCCTTCCCACTGTCACCAAGTGCTTGCTTACAGGAGGTAGTCTGACAGTTGGGGTTTCTTTGTATTATTGCAGCGTCTTGCAGTGACTGCTGTTGTGATTTGGTGTTATACAATTAAGACTAAATTGAATTGAATTAAATGTTTGGTTTAGAGTTTGTACTTTTGACCTCAAACATAAAAATCTAGAGGAATCAGGAGTCGCACAAATCTGGATAACTGTGACATTCATCTGTGCCCACATGACTATTCTTTTTTTATGGGCATGAGGCTGAATTTTACTGTGTTCACACTGTCAGAAGTGTTCTCAGGAAACTTGGTAGCTAGATGCAATGCTCATGATTACCCTCTCTAGCATTACAAGGACTTTAGTAGGTCATTTCAGTTTGATGGTCAGCTGTATTAGTGTAACCCACAGAGGAGCCAAATCAAATGGGCAAAAAGATTTGAGTACTGAGGCAGAGACAGAAGGAGAAATGCACCATCTTGAAAGGCAACACAACTAGGGAAACTGTGGTGTTCCTGTGGTGTCTGCTCTGTTGTTAACTGAAGCAGCCTGGTCTGAAAATAAATGTGCTACAGCTCATTGTGCATCCAAAGTAAACCAGGAACAATGTCGGCAGAGGGTCATTTAAGACATCTCCCTCGGTGGATATGCCAAACAGTAGTATGGTAGCTGCTCTAAACACCAGTGAAGTCTGTTGTAGTCTGTAATGGTGTGGTGTGAAGTGTGAAGTCTTCTACCTTTTCAGTGGAGGTGGAGACATTCATTCATAAATCATAGCCATGCTGGCAGAAAAGACTAAAAGTGGCCAGACCAAATGCTCACCTCTTAATACTATAAGAAGTTGTTACAAGGTAACATGTAACAAAAACTTGCATCCAGAGGTGAAATGAACAAACAATGTTGTTGAATTTTGTAAAGACAAACCCACAATTGAGAATTTAAAAGATATTAAAAAGTTACCAGTAACACACAGACAGAAATGTAACAGGCTGTTCTTGTGATTTCTCATCACTAGCTGATGCTAGCCCTTAAATGGCTAGTCTAGCAAGCCATTACATTAAATGATTCATTTTTTTGCTACTTTTTGGAACACACAAAACATTTTACTGAAGGCTGGCACTGCCTTTTCTGTAGGAAGACATTCAATGGAAAGTTATCTACAGTCTCACAACTAATCAGTCTGTGCAGATGAATGGTGAAGGTGATTAGGTCATCTTGCACAGTAGCCCAGATTTGCAGAGTTAATAATAGAGTTAACATGACTTTTAATCACCTTTTAGACACGCACTCCTTTGCATTAATCAGCATTTTGGCTCATGTCTGAATAAGCAATCTGATCACCTTTCCATAAAATAAAGATGGCGATCTTTGATGCCAGTGAGTTCCAGGCATCATTGACTACAAAGAACTCTGAGCAAGCATTAAACATTAATTAAGGATCACATTTACTTTATTTTTAATTTATCCAATTATGTTTAAGGCACTGAGGGTGAGGGACTG
The DNA here is from genome assembly GCF_057381915.1 of Diplotaxodon limnothrissa. Classification (NCBI taxonomy): domain Eukaryota; kingdom Metazoa; phylum Chordata; class Actinopteri; order Cichliformes; family Cichlidae; genus Diplotaxodon; species Diplotaxodon limnothrissa. The sequence goes on along the minus strand of NC_140607.1, from coordinate 14,528,307 downwards.
TGTTAAAAGAATCAGTAGCTAATATAATATTTTTGTTCATTCCAGATCTTTAGTACCATGGTATACATTATGAAAGGTTTGCCACGGTTTCAACATTTCTAGACCCAGCTATGCATCTGAATGAGAGGAACATTAATTTAAAAGTGACTATGATAAAAGGCATTACTTTAAGCCACCAATACATCCACGCCTGAAAGGGGCTTTGGAGCCACAATAGCTGCATTTATGGAAAAATGCCGGGTTGAAATAAAACTGTAAATCCACTTTAACTTTCAGGCAGACAAATATACTGTGGTTCAAAGGGAAGCCTCATTTAAATTGTATGATGTCTAAGTACAGTAAGACCTACTGTGGCTCAGAGAGAGATGATGATGGAGGGAGAGTAGTGAGTGTGCAAGGGAGGTTCACATACTATAAGAGCATATGAATGAACTTTACATGTAGGTTTGTCTAGACACCAGGACACCCCTGTACACAAACGGAGCACTTTACACAAAAGACCACACGTCTCATATAAAATAAAATAAAAAGGCTTTCTAACAAGAAGGAAGAGGAGAGAAACCACAGTAGCATTTGTTTGATAAACTCTTAGATCCTCTTTATATTACTGACATCTCTGGTGTTATTACAGTAGTAATTTCATGACCATAACAGCTCAGTCATTTATTACTCACGTGACTGCTGCTCTGAACCTCTGAAGGCACTGAGGCATTAGCAGTAGATCCTCAAGTAGATCATAGATGCTCAGTCAATTGAGAAGTGGGGATTGCAAAGATCAAGTCAAAACCTTAAACTCTCATCATGTTACACAGTTTTTACATTTGTTAAATGGCACGCATTTTTTACAAATGAGGCCACAGCCACCATGAAAAGTTGTGGCTGGTCTGCAGTTATGTTGAAGTAAGTGGTGCGAGACAACATAATGTCCACATGAATGCCAGAACCCTGGGTTATTCCCAGCAGTAGAAAAGTGCAGTAGTGCAAGCTGCTTTTATCGCTTGCACTGTTGTCGTTTCAAATGTTGTCTTTTCCTAATCACTGCATAAGGGGAGATGTCCTGACCTGGCCTGACACAGTCATCATGTCATCACAATTTGTCCCTCGTCAACATGTCTCAGATCCTAACCCATTATAATTTTTCCTACCTCCAGCACATCAGCTTCAAGAACTGCCTGTTTATTCAATACATAATGTACCCTGCTCCTTGGCAGACGCGACTGCAATGAGGTCAGGGTTACAGAAGGACAAAATGACGTGCAAGTGCTGCTGTGACAACCCAGGCTTTCACTTGGATGATGAAGCTCTGTTCTCATTCATCTTGATTCCAATTCAAGTCCAGTTGTTCATCAATATTAAGATGGATAGTTGGACCGCTATAACTTTTCAACATGAAGGGCATCTTAATTACTGGAAGAAAAATGTTTTTGACGTGAAACGAATAGTTTTTATTACTTGTACTCAAATCGCTTTTAGATCGAATGTATTTTTTAATGGTAAATGGCAGTTATTTCACTTAATTCATGTTTAAATAATAAATAAACACTTAACTTGAAAAAACAGTCAAATGTTTCACCACATGAGTTTCCTCCTTTCAAGATTAATGAGTATGATATACGTTTTGTCACCACTTACTTCAACAGTAAAAGAAATGTATAGCCAGTAAATTAAGTAAGTCATTATAGAAGACATGAATATTCACTGACTCTGTTCTCACAGCAACAGAATCCGTCATTTAAGGAAAGTCCCTCCTTCCTCAAACAAATGCAGAAGTTCATGTGGCAAAAAAGGGGGAAGGGTAGGAAAGGCACCTACGTTCATAAACAGTCTGCGGTGAGAAGGTCCCACCCACACAGTTTACAGACTGTGAATGTTGGGGTTGCTGGATAGGTTAACAAAACATTGGAGTCCTATGAGTACAGCACCTTCTGTACCTTACTCTGCGTCCACTCAGGAAGCAGTTTGCTCATTGTGCATCGTTTTGAAGCTGGCGATTGGTCCATAGACAGTATAAAACATGGATTTACCTATCATGACCTATCTTGGTTGCAAAAAACAGATGTGACAAATCATGCAGGTCTGACTGTGAAACGCACTCACGGGCTAACAATTTGAGACCAACAAGTCGTCAGCCAATGACCGTTCTGTTTGCTAGCACAGATAATCTTTTGACACACGGTATGACCAAGATTTACAGAATAGACTTATTTTTCTAATTAGCATGACCCAAAACAAGGGACTGAGCCCATGAATGCATTAGGAGAGTGTTTACACTGTTAGGTCAGTACCAAAAGCTGTTTTAGACTTCGATAGGAATAGAAGTCTTTGAAACCACAGCTATCGCCATTTTGTGGCCTACAGAAACATTGTGGGTTTAAAGCACTTGAGTATTGGCTTCATTTTTTTGATTAATCTCGCGTTCTGTGAGTTGGTCACAGGCTAATGGTTCCAGGCTCCGGTTACGTAGGTTACTCTCTAAAAAGTATCTGTTATCAGCTCATAATTGGTAATCACTCAACTCAAATGCAAGAAAAGTTTTGCTTGCGACCCACTATCTTTTTGTTTCCTCTGGGGTTTGTTTTTTTTTATCTGAAGTCACTCAAAATGACAAAAGGGTAATTTTTTGTTGTCTGGTTACCATGTCACAGTAAGTCGCTTCCTCTGTGGACACATGTTAACACTCTAAGGGCTAAGTCATCATCTGTGCTAACCCTAACCCTACTCCCACCTTCACTTTGGGGGAGCAGCACCAACTCTTGCTAGCAAAAAATTCTTTGCAATATCAAACTAAAACCAATACCTGAATCCCAAATATCTATTGAGATTACACAAGATATAACACAAATTGATTTTTTTTAATGTATTGTTCTACATGGTTTAACAATAACGTTATCACATCTTAAAGTATGAACCTAAATTATCACTGAGTGAGTACAGAAAGCAGCTTTTTGTTAGTAAGCTATGTCCTCCTGGTGATGAGGGTGGCAGATTGAAAAATGCCTGCATGCGTCTTTCTGAAGGGCAGCTAAAAATTTCATCATGTTGTTTAATCTGGGTTTGTTTTTCTTGGTTATATTTAGATGTCTTTACTTGTTTACGCTTGAAAAAGCAATTTTTAATTTGAGACTCCAGGCATTATTTGACTACTAGCTCGAAGATTTAGGGTATTTCATCCTGTAGAGCTCAATTAGTACATTTAAAAAAGAATTATCAGTTATAATAAATATTTTCTCACTTAGCAACTAAAGAACCCGAATCATGGTGAGATGATGTGTTTGCACTGAGAGTAAGACTGATTTAAACGGCAGGCTTAAATTGCAGATTGTGTCGTAATTGTTTGTGCATTTTGGGGTTGTGCTCACGCATGCCTGCGTGTGTGTGCGAGTGTGTGCTCCCCGTACTGTGATTGAAGTTATCCATTATTGATGATGTCCTGATGAGATCAATCAAGCCAGAGTTTTCTCGTCTTTTGGCTGCTGAAGCTGATAATGCCGTTATGACATACTAATCGTCATGTCATGAATATTTAAATCACAAGGAACACACATTCCATATTCATGACTCTTCTCTGTTTTTTGTCTAGTTTTTTTTACTTTAATTTTTCCCCCCGTCTGGAGTCACCCCCCATCATGCTTTTCTCTCTTAATTCATTTTAGACTGTATTTATAAAACAGTCACTGTCGCCATCTCGTTTGCTGTGAATCTAATCTCTAACATTGAAAATCATTCCCACAGAAGATACCAGATCTGTAATTTTACGCCTGCGCTCCGTTTTCCGGCTGTGACCAGAAGTCCACAGAGATCCATAGCACATTTCGGTTTCCTCTCCATCTCGTCTGTTCTCCACTGCATTGTTGTTTTATTTACCTCAGAGACAAACACCATATTTATTCATGACTCCTCACAAAATGCTGGTAAAATAAACATTTGTTTTCTCCTAATGAAAAGCGTGTTTCGGAAATGAGTTGTTTTGTTTTGGGCTCGACCCCAAACAACTTGCTCTCGATACAACAAATATGTATGAAAATAAAAAGGCAATAATGCAATTGGTTACAGCGTAAATGCATTTGTTCCAGCAACTATCCTGCGGAGGCAGGCAGATCAGTAATAATTCATAAACAAAAGAGCTAACTGTGTTCATAATTCATAAGAAGAGAAACATATACACCCCAGTCATTGCTGTGGCTTACTGGGCCAGTGTGCAGTAGAACAGAAAATGCTTGGATGCGTTGAACTTAAAGGTTCGAAGAGCAGCATCAGGAATTCAAAATTCAAAAGTGCACAATGACCAATTATCAAAAGTTACACTTAAAAAACGATTTAAATCCAATGGACTTTTGTGCAGTTTCCTAAGCTGACCACAATACAGACACAAAGTGAGAGTTGCAGTACTCACGTGTGTGTGTGTGTGTGTGTGTGTGTGTGTGTGTGTGTGTGTGTGTGTGTGTGTCTCCGTCTGTGCTGGTTGGCATGAATGTTTCAGTGCTTAAATGGAGGCAGACATATTGAATCTTCACTTATCCTTGGGAGAGGCCTCTGGCACACACACCCACACACACAAGCGAGGCTAGGAAGTGGTGTGTGGGAATATTCATACAGCATTAAAAAATAATGGATTGAGACACACCAAATATGGCATATGTGAATACATGTGTGGCTGTGAGTAATTTGCAGTAAAACACAAATTTCATCTTATTTCATAAGATTTTTTTTATTTTCTATACAGGAAAACATTTTCATTCTTGCACTGAAACCCTTTCATTTTATTAGGTGGAAGGACTTATTTTGTAGAGTTGATTTCCTCATAGACATTAAGTGAGCTCTTCTAGACCGGATGCATATGGATGGATGGATGGATGGATGGATGGATGGATGGATGGATAGATAGATAGATAGATAGATAGATAGATAGATAGATAGATAGATAGATAGATAGATAGATAGATAGATAGATAGATAGATAGATAGATAGATAGATAGATAGATAGATAGATAGATAGATAGATAGATAGATAGATCACTGCTTCCTTTTTTTTCAGATAGGTAGAAAATATGAAGGATCTTCATAAGTTTATGGTCAAAACTTCTTTGTTTAGACTACACCTTTTGGTGTATGGCTTCCCTGCTTTGTTTATATGTGTTATGTATAAGTACTCACCGTTAAGTGCATGTCTTAAACTACAGAAGCATGCTCTCATTGGCAATTTGGGGGAGGAAAAGATCTAGAAGCATCGTTCTCTTAACAACCTTGTCTAGACCTCTGCTCTCAATGTACATTACAAGTGGCCTTTATTCACACACACAGAGGCACACACACACAAACTTACTCACTGACTTTAATAGCTATGGTGTGTTTTTGTAAGTTGTATAGGTTGCCTCGAGCGCTGAAGCCCACAGACAGGCAGGTCTGATGGAAGGATGGATGGACAAGAGGCATTAAATTACATGCTGACTGACCACAGAGGTGAAGACTCAAGCCCCAGGCCTAAAAGCTGTCTTCCTCTCTTTGTCCATTGCCTTCCCCTCTGTCTCTTCATCCATTTTCTTCAAACTCTTTTCCACCTAAATCCTTTTTATCTTTAACAAACCCCTCTCACTCTTTATGCTCATTTGAATGCCTATAACATTGATTCCTCCTGTGAAAGCTCAATTGTACATTTATAATCATGTACGCTTTTTTATTTCTTTGTTGGGCATGTTGTGTGGTCCATTTGGGGGGGAATTGTGTGGCTCTGCAGAAAGGGCAAATGGATATTTCTGGATGAATACATGCAATGCATGTAACTCCTGCATGTGCTGTCTGTCGGCAATGATGATTGCAAATATACAACCATAATTTTTCTCACAACAAGGCACACTAAGGAACAATTAACAGTTTGATAGTTAACAGAAGATAAAATTATTGTTGTCTATAACATGATGTTCTAACACACACACACGGTTCACCTGCTCATTATTGCAAATATCTAATCAGCCAATCATATGGCAGCAACTAAGTACATTTATGCATGTAGACGTAGTGATTGATTGATTGATTGGTAATTTATTTCAACATGTGAACAATATACAAGTACATTTAGAAAAGAAATAAGAGAGAAAAAAATACTATACAAATTACATACAAAAAACCATTCTGATTAATTTACATGTTGAAAGGGAGTGGGAAGAAGTATACACTTATTTAATCCCACCCCTTTGCCATAAATTATCAGTGAATATTTAGTCAGCTTCCTTACTGATATAATTTGTAATGAAAATAGTGAACAGATTTCTGATAGTGAAGACAACCGGCTAAAGTTCAAACCGAGCAGATGACTTTGAGCTGTCATGGTTGTTGTTTCCAGACAGAGTGGACTGAGTATTTCAGAAACTGCTAAACTACTGTCATTTTCCCACAACACCATAAAGTTGGTCAGAGAATGGTCTAAAAAACACAAAATATCTAGTGAGGGGCAGTTCTCTGAGTAAAAACGCTTTGCTCATGTCTGACATCAGAAAAGAATGGCCAAACTGCTTTGAGCTGACAGGACGGCAACAGTAACTCAAACTGGAAAAAAAGTTGCCAGATCTGGTGACTCTCAATTTCTATTGCGACTGTTAGACGTTAGGTTCAGAATTCATTTATGACCCGCAGCTTTCATGTCAAACTGTTCAGGATAACACACCATGTCACAAAGCTCAAATCATCTGAAAATGATTTCTTCAACGAGTTCAATGAGTTCACTGTAATTCAAATGTCCTCGTCACCAGATCTCAATCCTATACAGGATGCTCTGCCACTCTGTTCTATTGCCACTAGGATATAGTGGACCAGAGGATTTACATGAGCCATGTGCAGCTAATAAACTCTGAATTCTCAAAAAATACAATATGGATATATGGGTAGAATATCACGTCATTATTCAGACTTTTGTTAGATATGGGTACATGAACCCAAACTCAACTCCAGAACCTTAATTTGTATAACTTTCATATATGAATATGCAACTGAAAAGTGTTATATGCACTTACTACTAAAGAAGATGATGCAATGATGATGATGATGTGAGAAGCTGGTTAAACAGAGCTTATTTCATACGTGGACCCGTGAATCTGGTTCTCTTTTCGATTTAGAATCATCAGTTTCTTACTAACAGTTCCTCCTGACTTTTCATTCTGCCGCTGCACTGGCTGCAAAGATACACAACTATTATCGTAACATGCACAGACACACATTCTTCTCTATCACTCACAAACACACACACGCACACTTTCCCTCACACCATCACCCCCTACTCTTGATAGGCCAGAGGGGGTTCCATTAGCTCCCACCACCTGCTGTGATACACCCACTCATCCTTTCTCCCCACACACACACACACACACACACACACACACACACACACACACACACAACGCACACTTGCATGCACTTGTGTAGAAATGTACAGTCCTTACTGGCCCATTATTTCTTTTCTTATGTGCATAGCAGCTATGAATTCATTACAAATTGTGATTAAATGTAACAACAGGTTTTTAAAAAGTGCAGCCATATGAGGAAAGACTGCTCCTTTACAAAAATTGTAAATCTTTTTATGGTAAAATGTTATAAGATCTAAGTAGAAATATTAGCAGTAAAATGTAAAAAATGATTAGGAAATTATTCTTTAACCATTAAAATATTGATATAATTACCTGCAAAGAATATCCAGTGTTGTCAGTCTACCACACTACTGACTGCTAATGATCTAGTTGATGGTCTTTATGAATACTCAGCTTGCGAAGATTAATAGTGCTGTAGTGGGCAGGGTTTACATGGCTCTACTGTCAGAATATTAGAGTACTGTACTTAATAAGTATGTACTTAATAAGTATATATATATATATATATATATATATATATATATATATATATATATGTATATACACATACATACATATATAAAACTAATGTTTTTGTGCTTTTCTTCTTGTTTCTGTTTATCACGTCATCTCTCACTCCATTTCTTCCTCACTGTTCTCCTCCACATCATTCCCATATTTCGCTTCTCCATATCCCGTCCTTTCCTCCCTCCCTGCTTCCCTCTCATGCCCCTCCTCAGCTCGGTAGCCATGCTGAAGACGGGGCGATGCGCTGCAATTACTCTAATTGGTTGTGACTTCTTCATTTACATGACAAGTGCGCAGCAGTCCTGGGAACCAACGGCCTGCTTTCTGCACCCTTCTCCAGCTCTGGTCAGCCTGGGCCTGAGGTCCCCTGGGTTTGGTGGTGGGGGGGGACCACTATGAGGAGCAATGGTGGGAGACAAAGAGGTGGGTGGTGGTGGGGGGGGGGGGGGGGGGGGTTTCTGGCATTACATGGTTTATGATTCTCCTCATGGGTCTAGAGAGTCTGAAGGACCCAGACTCACAGGAATGGATATATTAGAGGGGAGTCTGCAGTAGAGGGCCAGAAGTTCAGCATCCTACAGAGTAGCTCTGGGAGCAGATGAGAAGCAGCTGAAAGTTTAAGTCTAGAACTAAAAAAGCTCTCGGAGATAAAATAACAATCGGAGCCAGAGATGTCCTGACATCCCCGAGGAGGTCTTGGAAGAAGTTTGCACTGGGAGTGACAACATTCGGGGGGTTAAGGGGTGATGGGATTTTGGATGGACGCTTCAGAACAATATTGTCTGCTTCTCGACATTCCTCCTGCTCATCGTCACGGCGACGCTGCTACTGCGGCCACCACCCCTAACAAGGCAGCGATCTCAAACAGTGAAACTACTCATTAGCGTGGCCGGGGTGCATATGTGTGTGCGCGCACGAGTGTGCGTGTGTGCTGTACTGTTAGTTTAAGTATTATGAGTGTACTCAGCTGAGCTATTCTTATGGTAATTCAGGAGTTAGGTATTCATTCGGTGGGCGGCTCTAATGTTTGCTTTGCGGATAAAAAGGGGCTTTTATTGCCAGATGAAGTTCACTTGTCAAGACTAATCTCATTTAAACAGCTATTCTGCAGGCCAGAGAGGGCAACACAAACTATTACTCAACAAGCTGGTGGTATTGAGCTTGGTGCTGTTTATTTATGAAGCACTGAAGAGAGCAGGCACATTTCTTTTAATTGATCTGGAGGAAGAGCGTGCCTCTGAAGGATGGGTTTACATTTTTCAGCCTGTCCTAAAGCAAAATTCAGGTGTTCATATATAAAATTATCATGGGGTTTAGTTCCTTAAATGATGGTGAGCTGACGAAAGAAGCAAAAATTTGAGTGATTTTTTTTTTTTTAAACCAGTTGAGTCTTTCATTTAAAAAAAGAAAAAGTAAAAGTGGGCTTGTGGGTAACCGGTGAGCGATTTAGGATAAATATTATATCAAACAATTAGAGCTGGGCGATAGAACGATAACGATATGTATCGCGATATAACTTTTACTCGATAGAGAAATTAAGCTATCGCGATAGACCTCGTCGCTCTTGTCCTCTTAAAAAAAAAAAAAAAAAAAAAAAGATCAGCCAATCCAAATTAAGTAGCGCAGAGCCGAACCAATCACAGCCGCAGCGTCACGTCGCGTGACTTGTTATGTACAGCACAAGTGCCAAACCGCACGTGTGTTTGTTTGGGAAGCAGCCAGCGGGTAATGGAGCCAGCGCGTAATGGAGGAAATGAGTGTGCCGACTAGAAAAATCAACCGAGCGTGACCGAAGAGAAAACAGATGATGGTTCCAACGCCGGAGAGATTGTCGAACGGAAGAGCCATAGAAGTTCTGTAGTGTGAAGGTATTTCGGCTATTTCAAGTCTGACAAAAACAGAGTAGCGTGCACTGTAAATTGTGCCGAAAGCAAGTCTGGAAATACAATGAACTGGTGCATGCGTCACACTGTGCGCCACGTTATTGTTTCGGTGAAATGAATTTCTACAATACTGTTAATTCTACTCTCTGCAGTGTTTAAATGCTTACATATACACACAGTTACTGTCCCTCCACACTTACGACTCGGTTCTGCTTCTATGCCCCAGCTTTGTTTACTTTTTGAGGCTTCTAGACTTCTGATTGGCCAACATTTCTGCACGGTTAGGAATCTAGCGCCACCTGCTGCTTTGGCATGTTCATAGCAGCGTTTTCCTTCATTTCTGCCTTTATGTGTGGACGGGATTATTTTTTAAAACGAAAACGGAAAATCTCCGTTTTCAAAAATACCCGTGTACGTGTGGACGTAGCCTCAGTCTCTGACTGGAAGCGCTAATTCGTCATTCGGCTTTTGTCAGACTAAAGTAACTGTTAAAACTGTTTGAAAAGCTCAGCTATACAACAAGGAGAGATTGAGAATTTCCTTTTAGTTCTCAGTTTATTTGATATTGACAAAAGTTAGTCAGTTTTGTCTGTTCTTCTGTAACACAAACTAAGATTTATTTTTAGAATTAATATTTTGTTTCTAAGTGGAATTGACAATTTAGTCTGTTTCGTTTGTTCTATTTTGAAACTTAAACGCTTTAGCGGCTGCCTTTTGTGTAGTTTGCAATATTTGCCTTTATTTATCTGAAAAAGTCTCATGTTCCTTAAGTACATCTACCCTGTTGAACTTATTATGGGAAATAAATATTTAAATAAAAACAAGCTGCTGATTATTTCACATTTTACTTGTGAGCAACGGCACATTTAAATCTTACAAATATAGTTATTTGGCTTATATCGTGATAGATATCGTTATCGCCTGAAATGAAAAAAACATATCGTGATATGAAAAAATCTCATATCGCCCAGCTCTACAAACAATATTACCCTAAATTAAGCTACAGCCTCTGTGATGTGAAATAAAGTGAGCTGAAGTTACTGTATTCAACAATAAAGTGTTTACCTAGGCTTAAATTTCAGTGTAACAGCTATTCAAAAGTGCACTGTGTTCCCTGCTCTTCATGCAGTCCAGGCAAAACTGTGACGATGCTTCTCTCTGTCTTCCCCTCATTACTGCGCATTTGTTCCAGACAGTAAAGGTTGCCAGCTAATGAGCAAATGAGAGTAAAAGCACTGCAGCTTTTTGAATTTATTAGAATCCAATCCAACTTTATTTATAAAGCACTTTAAAATAGCCAGCACAGGGCCAAAGTGTTGTACAGTAAATAAGTGAAGAACAATAGATAACACAAAATAGCAAAAAATATAAACTAAATAAAACACATAATACATAAAGTTGGATTGAATTATGAAAAACGTAAAAAAGTTAAAAACAAACTCTGTAAGCAAAAATTGCCATACTATTCAACGACAAACACGGCAGACTAGAACCCCGTTTTTAGAAATCTAGTAAAACGCCGTGTACAGCGTGAATAAAAGCGGCCCCATCTCAGCATTAATCCTGCAAGCTGAAAAAGGATACTTGCTGTGTGCGTTTAACTGAAGTGCAAAGTGACAAGTTAGGAGCGAGAGCCATCTCGCTGTTACCGCAAACCCAGTGCGTCACTGCACCTACGCCAAAGGACAGCGGCTTTTACAAAACGACAGCATTTGATGCCCTGGGAATGAGAACAGGTCGAACTGTTTTGCCTCTCCCTATGAGTGATATAGCTTATACCAAACTCAACAGAGCTTAAGGGGAAACAACCAGCAGCTAAAGTCAGTGTTGTCAGTCTTGACCCCTGCTGACCTCAATGGGGACACTTTTGCTACTGAGAGCTTAAACAATGGAGATCTCCCTTCAGGGGTTAGAAAGAGGAGAACAAGTGACAATGATGGGCAGTAAAACACGTCTTAGGCTGGATTCTCCGTTTCTGTGATGGTTGTATTCACTTTCAAACTGTGAGGTAAGTTGAACAGAGCAAAATGGAAAATGAATCCAGTGTGTTTCCAAACATTGTCATGGTCATAGTCTTAGTTGTCTGCTAAGGTTATTGACCTATACAAGAAGGTGGAGCGACATGAAACAAATGATTTTCTGCACAGGACAGGGAGACTAATGTGCAACAGGAATTGTACCTGCAGTGAGGAAACTTAAGTTTATGATTGCATTGTAGTTTCCCACGTGATGAATATCTAATTAAACTTTTTTCAGTATACATTTGGAAATCCAATTAGTTCACACAGAACCAGTGCGTTAGTCTCCCAAGGTGACAACAGATTAAAATAGATTCAACTTCAAATCATCCTTTAAAAGGATCATTAGGCTACTCTATTGCTGTCAGATCAAGCTCTCTGATTCCAGGCATTAAAAGAAACACTATTACCACAAGCAGTACTGGTACCAATTATCTACTTTGTGCTTTGATGAGGGTTTTTTTGTTGTTGTTGTTCCGATATTCATATCTCAAATTCGTGTCAAATAACTAAGCATCCATTTTTTTGCAAAACGAATACACAGCAGTATTTTTTAAATGGATGGATTTAAAAATTGATGCAATTGCTCAGCAGCTATTGCAGTTAAATTAAAGCAGCAATTAAAGCTGACAGTTTGCACTTGATTGTTTCATTTTAATTTGTGGCGTCACCAAAATTTCTGTCCCTAACTGTAACTGTATGTCAAACCATGGTAATAAAATCTCCTGGATACTGTAGCTCTCCTTTAAAGGCAGGTTTTTATCAGTGCCTCACTTTATTCATATCCTCACAGTCTGCTCTTCAGCACAAGAGGAAGGTACACGTTTTTCTATCCAGAGCTAAACGAGATTCTAGCTGTTCCCTGAATTTACAGGGTGAGCTGCAACATGAACGCATGAGTATTTATACATAATTAGCTATAATTATATATTTGTGTTGCCTAGCTTGTACGGCTCACCCCTACCTATTAGCTTAAATCATCATCTAATTGGTAGAGGTGAGCAAGACATTTCCTTTTGAAATAGAGTAGAGGTTTTTGGCTCACTTCACCTACACGTATCTGTTTTTCTGTTTTTATCTAAGAATTCAAAATATTAAAGTGAAGTGAGATGTGCAATGCATGCTTTTGCACTCCTGTAGAGATGGGCCTTTTTAAACAACAGACAGGGACGTTTAACAGCACTTAGTGCTGCTTTAAAGATTTTTCCACAAATCTCAAACAGTCCAGACCATCCGTCCATCCAGGATCACAGCAGTCTGAACAACAAGTACTCACTGCACTGTAAAAAATGCTGCGAATGCGATATAAATCCTCGCTTGGACAGATATAAATATTTAGACTAATGTAACTGGTAATATTTATGTTGGTGTCATTTCTGGCCACCAGATTTGGATAAGCTAAATGAACTGCAACAAAGAAATTGTTTTAATGGGCAGCAGAGTTTTTTTTTCATCCAGACTGTCTTTTCTTAAATGACCGTCTGATTTTTTTCTTTTTAAATCATGCATTTTTAAAATTTTGCCTGAAAACAGGATACTTTGCAAATTTCCAATTTATCTTAAATCATTTCTAACTTGTCTCACTTGTTACCTTCATTTTCAATTGTGTTGGTAAGTTTAGGCATCAGAACCAACTGGTTGTGGTGTTACAGTGATTTTAGTTCTGCACGTTCTGCATACACACACCCAGCTGATAGTCATTGTTTAGCTTTAAAACGTAACTACAGGAGCGTATGCACAACTTGTACAAATGGCCTTTTTTGTGAGCAGTTTTGAATTTTTTTATGTTGATGTAAAGCATTCAGATTGTATGTTTTAGATGAAAATATATTCAGGTATTTTTGTGTACTGGCATAGCATTTCCTGAGTTACGCTAGAAAACAAAACAATTTTGCTCAGATCTCCATTCCTCTCCTTTACACATATAAACTTTGGGACCAGTAAATACTGTCATCATCAGAGGTTTCATGCCACAGATCACCTCTGTTAGTTGCTGTCTGCGTGTAACTGTGACCTGCTTACGAGGAGTTTGGAGTGTTGCTCTGAGCTTGCATCACTCAGACCTGCAACTGTATTTGCATGGCTTCCTCACTTTGAGCTAATGCAGCTATCAAAGAGACCCCCTGAAAAACATGCTGCTTCTTGCTTGTGAGCTTGCGTGTGGATTCACTCGAACAATTGAGCCAAACCTACGGGCTTATCTGTTTCTGGCTGCGCAGACGCCAACTCACAATAAAGTTTTTCACAAGAAAACGCTCTCCTTCTTTACTTCCTCCCCTTTACCTTGCCTCAAGGAAGTCGTGCTTTGGCAGCTGTAAATGCCAGTATCACTATAATATAAAAGAGTGATTGTTTCTTTATTCTCTGGGGCCTTTGAGTCCTGCTGAGATAGTATGCTAGGTGTGTTCTCAGAAAAAACTGTGCGTCCATCCATGTGTGTGTGCGTGTGTGTTTTCTCAGCAATGCTTTTGTTGACTGTGTGAAACAGACCCTTTTTGAAGCTGCCTTTTGAAGTTGTAGATCCTCAGAGAGAGAAGAGCAGCGAGACAGAGAGCTTGCAGATAGTGACAAAGCAAAAGGTAGCAGGCGTGTAACAGGACAGGACACACAACCTCGCAAGACATGTGATCACCGATACACACATTTACTCCCAGCTTCTCAGCAGACTGCCAGATTCCCCGCTGAACAAGCCAACGATGAAACCCAAAGCTAACGTGTGTGTTCTCTTTCTGACCACAGCTGCTCCGCTCTCACGCTCCCTGAGGTGTGTCCCTCACACACACATACACAAACACACACATACGCTCAGACACACATGCAGAAACACACACAGGAGCGCGCAGCGTGCAGGGACGAGATAGTGACTGAAGATACAGAAACACACAGAATTTTATAAGCAGAGGGAGAGGGCTTTTCTTTTTTCTTCTTGTCACCGCTCTCATCATCGTATCATTCAGAGCCAGGTCACGACCAGAGAGGCATCAAAGATGAACTCCCAGTGAAGCCACAGAAGAAGAGAGAGAAAGGGAGGAAGAGGTCATGACCACAGTGGCACAGAAATGAACCCTAGACTGGGATCAGGAGACCAAGAAAAAGAAGAGTTAAATGGAGGTGTGTTGCTAACAAATTAGCTTTGGCTAGTCTTTAGAGATTGGCCTTTTTGATTGGTTCTTTTGGTCTCTTTGGCACACAGCAATTAGGAACCACACAACCCCTGCTCTCCACAGAGACAAAAAGCTGGAGACGCCACTTCTGCTCTGCCATGCTGACTGAATCCTGGACAGTTTTTGGTGGGGGGGAAAGAAATAAACACACATTTTCATGGTTTATGGATAGAAACAGAAGGAGGTATGGAAGAAGATCCTCTACAGGACAGAATGGGATCGAATGCATCATGGTTTTTGCACATGTTAGATGGCGAGAGATGGTTTGAATGCATATAATATGTGCCTAATGTCAGATATTTTTATTCACTGTAGACTCCAGTCATGCAGGCTTGGCTTTATCTGCGAATAAATGTTTACACTCAGGATAGGACACTCTCCTGGTGTTATTGACCAATCACATGGTGTTATTCACCAATAACACCAGGAAACCAGTGTTTTTGGATGAAGATGGATGTAGTCAAGCTTGATCAAATAAGAATAAATATGAAATAAAAGAGACAGTGGAAGTTGTGTAGAGTAGCTGGTGAGCAGGTGGAGGGCACCAAACAGAGATTTCAGAGCTCTGCATTTGATTGGCGGCTGGTGTGAGCATTTCAGACTGATATTTTTGGTGTGAAACGTATGCTGCTCTTTGTTGAAGGTGACCATGGCCTTTGCATGTGTGTGTGCAAGAATGTGTGTGTGTGTGTGTGTGTGTGTGTGTGTGTGTGTGTGTGTGTGTGTGTGTGTGTGTGTGTGTGTGTGTGTGTGTGTGTGTGTGTGTGTGTGTTGAATTTCTTGCTCATTTCCAGTCATAGCAACTGCAGGGCATCACTGTGTGGTTTCCGTAGGGTGTCCTCCTGTCCTCCCCTCTCTTCACCCACACCACCCCTAAGCCAGTCTGACATATTCACTGTCCTGTTTTCATGAGCATGCTATACGTGGGTCTTCGGACTGGACAATTCTTTTTAATTGAGCTTAAAACGCAGCTTGAATGAATTAAAATTACAATCCATGATGACGTGATTTAAAACAGTTTGCTTTATCAGGAGTTTCACAGCTGGTTTATCCATGAAATGAATCTTCTGACTGGTTTGGCTTGGAAAAAAAAACCCTGCATCTTCTATCCTGTTCTGCACCCAGAGATGGAGACATCCATCCCCCAGTACTCCTTCCAAGGTAGGGAGGAGTGTAAAGTTCCCAGAGGCGAATAAAAGACAGGAAGGGCAAAGCTGCCACACCACACTCTAGTAAGGTTCTCCAGGACTGGTAAGTCTCAGATGGGATCCCACAACTACTTCTGTAAGTACCTGATGTCTATCCATCAGTATTTGGAAAAAATTGCTGGACTGACAAAAACTGCAGTTCTTTTAACGGTCGCACCCAAATATGTCAGTCAGCCGAAAGACTCTGGATGCCCAAAACCAGCAGAAATAAGCATCCTTGCAGCCAAGTACAGAAAAGAGCTTCTGTAATAATTCTCCAGGGAGTGCATATTTTTACAACTTATTCATTTAAACATTTTCAAGGCTTAAAGTCAAGGGCTCTGCTTAGTGTGACATTTAGATGCCGACACATGTGGCTGGAGCTGGCTTCTCAGTAGGTGACCTTTTTATCTATCTAAGGCCAGCACTTTGCATACATGGGAATGGATAATTGGACAGATAGCTAAAACCTTGTGATAGTTAGCTTCAGACACGCTACTGCTCCTATGACAAAATCATTAGTAGGTATCAGTAGCTATTGTACAGTGTAGCGCAGCTACTGTACAGTATCTAATGGTTATTTACTTAGTTACAGCTGAACAGATTTGCAGCGTTAATCTTGGTAAAGGAAAATGAAGCACATTAAATACTTTAAAATTTGTTATCTTATATTTAAATGATAATAATAGACACACATCCAGACAGAAAATAAAATCTGCAAAAATACAATGTACAGTTTTAAAATGAAGGAATTTTAATTATTTTTAAATTGGGTTTTTTTTAATCATACATAGAATTTTACCATTTACCATCTGTAAAAACAAACACACACTTAAACAAAAAACATGTAATGGCAGAAAATTACCAGCACATTCGGTGTTTTTTCTGAGCAGTTTTTGTTTTCAGTTGTAGCATGGCCTGGGTCCGTGTGCTCCTGTGTAACAGCTGCACTTTTATTTGCTTGCTATAACAACACGTGACGCAGGACAACAGTTTACCTCCTGAATGTGATTTGATTTGTGTTAATTTGATCATTTTCTTTGTAAAAATGAACATCTTTTCCTCTTGTAGTTCACATTCAAAAATCTCCAATGTGCTGCTGTCTTGATATGTACTTTCACTGTAAGTTCTTAACTTGAATATGTAGCTCAGTAACTGGTTTGAAGGTGATACAAAACAAGCTGAGCAATCCGCTTGGGCCAATTAAATTTTCTCATTATCACATCATTTTACTCGCTTCCTCCCAATTCTCCCCTTCGCTTCCTCTTTCCACTATCTACTTCTCCACACGCGCAGAAAGTTACAGAGAAAGTTCGCACAACTCCTGTGGATTGGGTGGCTTTTTATTGTGTTCTTTATTCATGTGTTATTTGTTTATGTGGATTAATAATTAAAAATTTGGTGCATTTTACAAAGGTTCAAGTCTGCAGATAATGATTCCTCTCCATTCTCTCCCAATGGGTTGTGTTTGTAATTTTCTTGAATATAAAAGTTGCATAATTCATGTGTATCGGCGGGCCACATCTATTAATTATGTCAGTCTTTTAGGTGCTCGCATCTTTACTGCATCTTTTTTTCCCTTTCATTCTTTCTCTCTTGTCCTCTACATCCCTCTTTTGTGATTCACTGCAGTAATAACAACTTTTGGAGTATTTCCCCCCCCCTCTTTCTGTCTCTCTTATTACTCAGTTCATGAGGGTCAAATGGACTGTGTTCAAGTTTCATCTAGAAAAAGATAAAAAAGAAAGAGCGGAAAAAAGGAAAAAGTTTGCAGTGCTGCTGTGATGTAAATGCCCTTATTTAGTAATTTATAGAAGAGGGAATTGAGCACAACTCTGTGGAGATTCATAAACTATTGATGTGTCTAATCTTTTAGATCCTGCCAACACGATGATCATGATCTGTGTTAGCGTAAGATGCTTCAGCCCCCCCACCCACCACCCTCTGCCTCTCATTCTTCTCTCTCCCTGCCCCATAACTCTTAATTCTGTCACTTTCGCTCCGACTCGCTTTGTTTCCACTTTTACTCAAAATAATTAACTTTTTCATTGTGATGTGGTAATGACAACAGCCAGGTCTTGAATACCTTATTGCACTACGTGTCTCTGGCCAACGTTTGGCATTAAAAACGTGAAAAGGTTTTTCTTTTTGAATCTTATGTATGTACACTCAAAGACCAATTCATCAGCTCATTAACACAACTCAATCAGCTAATTACAAAGCAGCAACTCAGTGCATTTAGGCTTGTTGACGTGATCAAGATGACCCGCTAAAGTTCAAACTGAGCATCAGAATGGGGAAGAACGGTGATACTACAGGGAGTGCAGAATTATTAGGCAAGTTGTATTTTTGAGGAATAATGTTATTATTGAACAACAACCATGTTCTCAATGAACCCAAAAAACTCATTAATATCAAAGCTGAATGTTTTTGGAAGTAGTTTTTAGTTTGTTTTTAGTTTTAGCTATTTTAGGGGGATATCTGTGTGTGCAGGTGACTATTACTGTGCATAATTATTAGGCAACTCAACAAAAAACAAATATATACCCATTTCAATTATTTATTTTTACCAGTGAAACCAATATAACATCTCCACATTCACAAATATACATTTCTGACATTCAAAAACAAAACAAAAACAAATCAGCGACCAATATAGCCACCTTTCTTTGCAAGGACACTCAAAAGCCTGCCATCCATGGATTCTGTCAGTGTTTGGATCTGTTCACCATCAACATTGCGTGCAGCAGCAACCACAGCCTCCCAGACACTGTTCAGAGAGGTGTACTGTTTTCCCTCCTTGTAAATCTCACATTTGATGATGGACCACAGGTTCTCAATGGGGTTCAGATCAGGTGAACAAGGTGGCCATGTCATTAGTTTTTCTTCTTTTATACCCTTTCTTGCCAGCCACGCTGTGGAGTACTTGGATGCGTGTGATGGAGCATTGTCCTGCATGAAAATCATGTTTTTCTTGAAGGATGCAGACTTCTTCCTGTACCACTGCTTGAAGAAGGTGTCTTCCAGGAACTGGCAGTAGGACTGGGAGTTGAGCTTGAGGAGAAGCTGCATTCAGCTTTTATGCTCCTTATATCTGGAACAAACTCCCAGAAAGCCTCAGATCAGCTGAAACACTCAGTTTATTTAAATTCAGGTTGAAGACTCACCTATTCTCAGCTGCATTTGAATAAAGCACCAAATCCACACTTTTAAGCTTAAATTTCAAAACTTACATTTAACTACTGATTTTATCTACTGTTCTGATTTTATCTGTTTTGATTTTATATACTGTTTTGTTTGTTTGTTTGTTAATTAGTTAGTTTGTTTGTTTGCTTGTTTTAATCAATTTTAAATCATGCTTTTTATTTGTTTTTGTTTCTAATGTCTCTGTAAAGCACTTTGAATCACCTTGTTGTTGAATTGTGCTATACAAATAAACTTGCCTTGCCTTGCTTTGCCTTGACTCCATCCTCAACCCGAAAAGGCCCCACAAGCTCATCTTTGATGATACCAGCCCAAACCAGTACTCCACCTCCACCTTGCTGGCGTCTGAGTCGGACTGGAGCTCTCTGCCCTTTACCAATCCGGCCACGGGCCCATCCATCTGGCCCATCAAGACTCACTCTCATTTCATCAGTCATCAGTCTGAAATATGGTCAAACTGGTGACAAGTGGCATCTTGGCAGCTGCACGCTTGACTTTTCTCAGTTCATGGGCAGTTATTTTGCGCCTTGGTTTTTCCACACGCTTCTTGCGACCCTGTTGACTATTTTGAATGAAACGCTTTATTGTTCTTCTTTTGACCCATTTTGCCAAAGGAAAGGACGTTGCCTAATAATTATGCACACCTGATATAGGGTGTTGATGTCATTAGACCACACCCCTTCTCATTACAGAGATGCACATCACCTAATATGCTTAATTGGTAGTAGGCTTTCGAGCCTATACAGCTTGGAGTAGGACAACATGCATGAAGAGGATGATGTGGACAAAATACTCATTTGCCTAATAATTCTGCACTCCCTGTAGTGACTTTGAACGTGGCATGGTTGCTTGTGCCGGACAGGCTGATCTGAGTGTTTCAGAAACTGCTGATTTGCTGGGAGTTTCTCACACAACCATCTCTAGAAAGGATGGTCTGAAAAAGACACAAATTCGTATTAGCGGTAGTTCTCTGGGAGAAAATGCCATGTTGATGCCAGAAGTCAGAGGAGAATAGAAAGGGTGGTTGAAGCTGATAGGATGACAAAATTAAGTCACATAACTACTTGTTATATCAAAGGTATGCAGAGGAGCATCTCTGAATGCTATGTCAAACACGGCAGGGGGCTACAGCAGCAGAAGCGCATGCCAGGCGTCACTCCTGTAGCAAAGAACAGGAAATTGAGGCTATAATGAACACAGGCTCAGTAAAATAGAAGACCTTTGGATTGCAGCGAAAGACATCATGGATGTACTGCCAAAAAATCTGCAGCGACTGTGTGATGCTGTCATGTCATTATGGACTCTGAGCACCTTGTGCTTGTTCAGCACCTTTTTTAATCTGTGCCTTTAAGCATTATAAGGAAGTTCTCAAGTGTACTAACACAGTGTAACTAACAAAGCAGGCGATGAGTATATGTTTGTATTGTTTTAAACCTATTAAAAGTCTTTTAAGCCACTTGTCTTGGAGTCATTTCTTTGAACATGTAACATTTCAACAGTAGATTTTTCCTTTTGCAGATGTGTAAATGATAGTCATGATGTATGTCAGCTCTCAGCTTGAATGATCTCTGACATTCAACACATCACCTCTGGCCTTATCTCACCCTGTATACAGTCTAACTGAGACATGACTACTTGTAAACATGTACTACTTAGTGTGAATGCAGGCAGAGCACTAACCATATTTGTTTTATTATTTGTTTGTTTTGTTTTGTAATACAATATGAAACCAGCAGTTTGTGTAGACAAAAAAAAACATCTTTTCCATCATGTGCACATCTCAATAAGCTTCACTCCTCGCATATTAAATTCCTTTCCATCCATCACTTGAAATAATGGGTGGTATAATCAGACGCAGTTAACAAAAGCAACAGCAGGAATAGGAATAGAAATCTATGCACATCTAAATAATACAACCATCAGTATATGCCAAATCTCTCAGGCTACAATCTCCCCCCTAAGGGTGCATGCCTGGAGCTGATTTGTATACAAAACAAATCTAATGTATGCTTTCAACACATATTTAACATATGCCACTCACTGATAAATTATTCAAGAAAAGAGGCTTACATTTTTAATCGTCAGCATTTCGTCTTCCCAGTAAGTGATGAGGAAATGGGAGGACAATGGGTCTGTAGAGAGAAATGAAAATATTTTGTTGACATAATTGAATGTAAAAGTGACACTAACATAAAATAATGTGCTGTTTGTTTACTTCTCATCTATCTATCTATCTATCTATCTATCTATCTATTAGGGCTGCCACAAACGATTATTTTGATAGTCGACTAGTCACCGATTATTTTTGCAATTAGTCGACTAATCAGATCATGCATCCATTGGATGTAAAACCTACATCTTATTGCACCAGCATGCATCTGCTCTTATATAACTATCATTAGCTTACAGCTTTAAGTGTTTAAGGTATGTGCTAACTAAAAATAAAGACAAGAGGATAGTTTATTAAATTTTAATGACATTTGCAGATTGTTTCGGTGGATTTTAATAAACTCAGCCGTCTGTTCCTTGCTATCTAAATTATAACAGGACACCGGAGTATATTCTCACGCATCTCACACTTCTGATAATCAGTTGTCTGCTTGACATTTATTCAGCTGTGTAAAAACTATAACTTTAATCTCAGCCAAACCGATTTACTCAGGAATAAATAAAATACTAAAAAAAAGCCAAACAATAACATTTTTAAGTTATCTAAGTGACTTATATTACATGTTTAACCTGAGTAGCGAAAGACGGCGGTGGGTTTGAAAACGATTTGCCGGGAGTCCGGTGTTCTCACAGGCTCTAGTGAGCCTTGAACCCTGGCTAACTATCGAGTTGGTGAGACGTCTGTTACCCACATCGGAGCGCAAAACGTCGGAGCACTTTTGAAAATATGTGGTGTCTTGATAAACTGAGCAGATATTTGAAGTTTACACAGCTACATTCTTGCCTGAAAATATGTTAAACCTTTATTTTGTGACCCAGAAAGAATAATATGTGTAATATAAAAACTAACTAGCTGCCGCCATTGTTGACAACTGAGCAGGGCCGCGCTACGAATTCTGGGACACTGCTTCTTCTTCTTCGAGGTTTAACGGCAGCTGGCATCCTTGTACATGCAGTGCTGCCATCTTCTGTTTCAGTCCGTTATTACACTCTTAAATACTACTACTCATTCCTGCGTCTTTTGGGATCTTACAAAGCTTCAAACGACGAGTCGACTATTAAATTCATTGTCAACGATTTTAATAGTCGACGTAATCGTGACTAGTCGACTAATCGTGGCAGCCCTACTATCTATCTATCTATCTATTAGGGGTGCAACAATACTCGTATCGATATTGAACCGTTCGATACAGTGCTTTCGGTTTGGTACGCATATGTATCGAACAATACAAAATTATTTATTTATTTTATTAACTTTTCTTCTGACGATGCTGTCTGTGTTGAGCGCACAGCAGATCTGCGTTCGACTACTCCGCCTAGGTTGCACTGTCGAGTGCAGATCCACTGAGCGCAGCGCAAGCTAGCAAGACAGAAGCTAAGCTCGTTGCAACATGGCAACTGCCTCAATGCTACCCGAAATTGAACCTCCCCCACCCTCATTCAGATCTGGCGTTTGCAACTATCTTGGTTTTCATGTGACGTATGACCCTGAAGGTAAGCGCGTCATGGACAAAAGTAAAACAGTATGTCCGATGTGCCACGCAATGCTCAATTAGTGGGAACTAGTGTGTTAGCGCAGTTAGCTTGTTAACATGTTGACACCGTCTAGCCCCACGCACGGGACGATCTGCGGTAACTCGTTAACGGAGATTTGCCGCGTTATGGCGTTAATGTTATTTTAACGAGATTAACGCTGACAGCACTAGTGGGAACACAACAAATATGACTACACATTTACGCCGACATCATCCTAGTGCAAAGACAAGTGGAAGCAGACAAAAACAACAAGCACGCATGCTACAAACTTTACCCGAGTCATTTAGACAGCCGATAGCACATGGTTCTCCTTATGGGGACCTGATATGTTTAATATGCTGCTGAGAATATAGCCCAGAAGAAGCGTATAGTATAGCTTTTATTTTGGAAAGAGCCATTCCTCTGTAATAGACTCTCTTTTCCAAAGATGAGTAATTCCTCAATCAGATAGATTTTTTTTATTATTATTATTTTGTTGTTTTAGCAACATTAAATTTAAAAACTGTACTAAAATATATTATATTAAAATATATATTTATAATTTTAATAAATGACAAATTAAAAAGGCATGAACATATTTTTGTATCGAAAAAATATCGAACCGTAACACCAAAGTATCGAATCGAACCGTGAATTTTGTGTATCGTTGCACCCCTACTATCTATCTATCTATCTATCTATCTATCTATCTATCTATCTATCTCACCTCTACATGCAGAAATTCACCCCAGTATTGTAAACATACAAACAGAGCAGAGAGCAAACCACCAGTTAATTTTTCTCCAAAAGTCTATATACAGAGACCACTGCGAAAGATCTCCCCCCAGCATAAAAATACATGCACGGGGGGTCCGTACAAGTTGGCAACCCACATCTGCGCACTGACTAACACGTGAACTCACCCAGAAGTTGAACCATGAAGGTTAGTTGTGTTCAGGGGGTGATTTGTGACACACAGATGATTCATAATGCAGCCATGCAAACTGTTGTTCAACATAATAAGTATTCAGATGCATGGCCAAAAATAAACACAGGCAGACAGACTTGGAACCAAAAGGACACACAGAAGCAAGTAAATTTCTATGCGTAAGTACATAAACAAAGGCAAACACATGAACACACACACACAAAAACACACCTGCTCTCTTGCAGGAAAGTCCATCTTGAAAATGCTGTCAGTCCATCTTGCTTTGAGATGTAACTGAGTGTTTCAGTGGCTTTTGTCTTTGCCACATGCCTGTTGGCACAAATGTGAGCACACGTGTAGTCGCTGTCTGTCTTTACCCTCAAGAGTCTTTGGCATGTTTCATGCTTCTGTCATGATTAAGGACAAAGACACCTGATATGTCTTGACCTGATAGTATTCTCGTCACATGAACGAGCGGGATACCCGAGAACACAACTTTATGATGAGCAAAGAAATACATTTATGCAAGTCAAATATTATGCAACATAGACAGGATATGGGGAGTCATATAAAAGGATAAACATTAGGCACTGAATTGTTTTTCACGGAGCAAATTTCTTCACTTATGTCAGCCAATTAAACATTTGGCTTTGGCAACTGTCACCATAAGTTTAACATGAGCACAGCCCTTCTGTAAACTTAACCTATAGCCCAAACGTGTTCCACGGAGGTTCCAGACAGAGGTTACATAATCATTCATCATTTTTGGTCTTTTTCAAAGCCTCTGACAAACAATCTGTTTTTTGTCTTTCATGCTGGGGAACAGTAAGCAACTCATTGGCCTACTGCCCCGAAGCCATCAAGGTCAAAAAAGTCAGAGCGAGATCTGCTCGGCACACTGCAACAGCAAATCAACATGGCACGGAAATTTAGAGAAGAGCAACAAAAGAACTAATAATGGCCCTTTCCCCACAATAACCTTTCCTCCCGCCTTTGTTCTTTTTACCCACACTCTTCTTGTCCCTTCATAATTTTCTCTTTCACTAAATGCTTGTCAGGTCTCTCACGCCTTCCCTTGCTTTTCTGTCCCTCTCTGTCTGTCTCTCTCTTTCCCCTCTCTCTGGGTAAGAATAAGGAGCAGCACTGCTATTCAGACCAGTAATTACATTTCTGTCCTTTGTTGGAGCCGAGTGTTATTTTCCATTAATGGTTGGACATGTTATATAAGCAAGTCTTTATGGAAGTGATAATGGTCAGGGACAGAGGAGATGGTGAGCAGGCGAGTGTATCAGTGTTGCTGTTTTTCACAGAAGGGGCACAGCGGAGCTTTCATTAATCCTTCAAGAGTGCACACCTAACCCTGCTGTAAATGAACACACACGTACGTACAGCTCGACTGGGATGAAGTGACACACGCGTACGTACACAACACAGCTACACTCGCATATTCACATATGTGGTTGGCCGCCACAAACATCAGCCATCACCAACCTCACTCCCCATTCAGAAAAGCAGAGAAATAGGCCATGGTGATACGCTGATGCAGAGGTTATGCCCACTTTCACGATATAATTAATTCATCTGTTGTTTGCAAAATGCTGTATAAAATATAGATGGTCTGAGTTTGGCTTTAATGTTTCATACAACCCCGAATGAGAGAGCAGAAAGGCTGGGAAAAATGGCCCTTACTGCACACTCTGTTAAATCATACTGGATGGATGGATGGATGT
Source organism: Diplotaxodon limnothrissa (assembly GCF_057381915.1). Classification (NCBI taxonomy): domain Eukaryota; kingdom Metazoa; phylum Chordata; class Actinopteri; order Cichliformes; family Cichlidae; genus Diplotaxodon; species Diplotaxodon limnothrissa. The sequence goes on along the minus strand of NC_140607.1, from coordinate 14,502,643 downwards.
TAGCCACAGCAATTATCTGACCAATAATATGTAGTTTTACTAGTAGCTTTTTGAGTTTTGTGAGTTGGAGTGCTGGAAATTTTGCTCAGAGATTCTGGTCCATATTGACATAACAGCTTCAATCCACGATTTTAACATAGATTTGTCCATGATGTGACTTTCCCTTTCCACCACATCCCAAAGGTCCTCTATTGGGTTCAGGTTTGGTGACCATATTAATACACTGAACTCGTTGTCACATTCAAGAAACCAGTTTAAACTTTTGATACAAGGCAGAATGGATGTTTTCATGTTGTTGACTTCAAGTTTTGACCCTTAATGCAGCAGAAATCGAGACTCATCAGACAATGAGATGTCAGTCTGGAAGAGGAGATGTCCATGAAGTTTTCCAGTTTGTCTCAGTATATTATAAAGGAGCTCTGGCTCAGACGAGATGGCAATGTTTCTGGATCAAGTTTCTGAATTTGTGGATGCTACAGTCAACTGTGTTCACAGACAGTGATTTCTGGAAATATTCTTCAGCCCATGCAGTGATTCCCATGATAGAATCATGTCTGATTTTTGTCCTTACACAGAGATTTCCTCTTCTGATTCTCTGAATCGTTTTATCATATGTACTATAGATGATGAGATATTCAAAGTCATATTTTTACATGCGGGAACATTATTCCAAAACTGATTTTTGCAGACTGGTGAGACTCCCAATTCTTTCCTGCCTCTACATAGTTCTTTTTGTGCCAAATCATAATACTGATTAGTTGCCAATTAATCTATATTTAGTTGTTCCTCCAGCTGTTTTAGTTCCACTCATTTTTCTAGCCTTTAGTTGCCCCATCACAGCTTTTCTAAGACATGCTGCTACCATCATATACAAAATGAGGAAACATTTTTTTCTGAAATAATAAAATGTTTCATTTTAAGCTTTTAATCTGTTTTTTAATGTGTTATTGTGATTAAAATATGTTTTTGTAAGATTTACAAATAACTGCATTCTATGTTGGCTAAAGTTTTTACTACTATGTACAGTAGTAAAAACTGTACCCAACCATCTCAGAGGTTACTACAGATGAATAACGCTGATGATGTTAATAGCTAGATTTTGTGTTCTAACCTCTTCAGCATACTTCTTTAAGATTATGTTCTTCTACTTGTATTTTTGTAGTCTGGAATTGAAATTGTACTTAATAATGTTTCGCACAGCATCAGTATGTGTTATTATTGAGTTTGGCTGCATAAATAAATAGCTGACATGCAGCATTTTGTTTCACTACAAAGCACAACTGGTGTTTTCTTTCTTATTAGTTACCAAAAGTCTATCTTCTACATGATAAAGGTGGAAAGCTGGGATTTATGGCTCGTTCATGAATCAATCTTTATGGATTGTCTACAGCTGTTGTTTTCTCGTGAGGGCTGAGCGTGAAGAAATCAATGTGCTTTTATAGAAAGTAAAACATAGTCCGGATCATGTATTATCACTTTGTCTTCTATAGCTGACAACTCAATCTCTTTAAAAGAAGAAAAAAAAACAGCATATCTTGGACACCTTTCATTTTCACTTCACTATAAGAGGCAGTGTTGAATTCAAAACAACAAATTAAAAATGATAATAATATAATTGTGCCCAGCTGGGAAAAAAATAAACATACATAGCAACACACAACACACCCATGTAGCATCACTTTTACCTACTAGAACACAACATGATGGAAAGTGACAGCATTGCTTCAGGCAACATCAGCGATAGAGAGAAGACAGAAATGGAAAAATGGAAGGGGAAGCAGAGGATACGCAGAGCTATAGTGTTATATCAGTGTACATAAAAATGCACATACCTATAAACCATACCGCAGCTAGACACGAGTCTGCTAGTCTGACATGTTTTTATTTAGAGATGATCACAGTGCTGGAGAAAACAACTGGGAATACCACACAGGTGGGTTTTTGTAGGTTGAGGTCCAACACTGGCTGATAACGTGAATGTATGACCTTGGGCAGAGCATTAGACCCCATGTTTGCAGTGTTAAGTTAATCTAACAGACTATCGCCCCATGAATATATAAATGGTATCTATCCTCTTATTCAGCTCTTAGCAAAAAAAATGTAATAAATTAATTTTCCACAATGTCGCATCATTATTATTCTCATTGAATAGTTACCGAGCAGTTTAATTGCTCCTGAGTGTGTGTAAATAAAAATGTAGTGATCCTTACTGTCTATCACTATAATGCATGAGGTAAGCAAGAAATGACTAAAGTTCAGTTTAATATGTAGCGTTGCTTTAAGGCTTGCTGAGGGTCTCAGCAAGGAAAACAAACGAATCAGGAAGACATCGGTGACCTTTTGGTAAACCTTGTAGTAGACACACACATTAACACTCAAGTTTCCAAAAGAGGGGAAAAAGCATCCCATATTATACTCTGAAAGTCAAGTTGTTTGATCTCGTATCAAGACGATGCAGGTGATTGAGTACATTGCGCTGAGAAGGATCTAACCCTGGTGTCCTTCAGCCCGCTATTCTTACATGTGCCTGCAAAGGTAATATTGCAGAGTAATCACAACAACATGTCTCCCACATAATGCCCTATAATGAGATTTCCAGTCGCACGTCCATTGATTTCAGCCTATCTCGACCCTCTCAGACAGAAAGAGGGTGAAATTGGTTTTGGCACCAAGAGGTACTGAAAAAGACTCCGAGAAAGAGGAACGAGAGAAAAGGCAAAGTCGCCGGACAGTCGGTTCTTCATTTTTGATATTTTTTTAGCAGTGAGGTGGTGGAAGATCATTGCAGAGTGATAGGATGAGATCTGTGTTAGGTGTGTAGAGAAAATGTTTATGAGTTTATGAGTTTGTATATATATATATATATATATATATATATATATATATCATCTGCCCATGTGTCGATGGCAAATGCACAAGCAGCCATGCATATAGATGTGTGCATTCATGCACGTGTTTACATTGTGTGACAAAATGTGTGTAAATCCAAAGCTAAATGATGTCAGAATCTTGAAGCGAGGATGTCTACATGTTATAAAGACCTGTAATTAGCGGATACAGTGAATCATTATCAAGATGACACTTATGAAAGAAACCAATTTGTGTGTCATCTTGTCGTACATGACCCTTTTTTAGTGTGTTTGTGTGCGTGCGTGTGCAACTGTATACATGTCTGTCTCCCAGTATTTGTCATGTTAGGCAAGAGTTGACGTTGCCAGCAGGTTTTCTCATTAGTGAAAAACGAAAGCTCTTTCGTGCTTTTAACCCACGAGACTTGAGAGATAAAGGAAGAAAGACAGAATGACAGACAGGGGCTGGGAGGGGGATTATGGAGAAAGAGGCTGTGATTGACTCGCCGAGCAACTTAATAAGTTTTTAAATGAGAGACAAAAGAAAAACAGGATTGAGAGAAAACAAAAAGCTGCGCTCGTGAGGTCGAGCCGAAAGGAGGCAGACAGCGCAGACAAGAGGCATAACATTATTTATGGGCTGGGAGTAAGGTGAACATGAAGCTACTTCACAGACTGGAGATGTCTTCTAAAAAGCCATGTGAAGGTTCGCTTTTTCTCCCACTCTAAGTTTCTCCAAACACTCATGAATGCTGACAATGCACAAACACAGCCCACACACGCACCTTTAATCCCATTCATCTATCAATATTTCAGCGTGGCAGAGGATGGACACGATTGTTACCAAGCAGACTGAAAAACAATCACAAGTAAAATTATGAGAATCAGCAAGAAATTACAAGTTACAAGAAAAACTGAGAAGAGGAGGGATAACGTGTTTCAGTGGAGTCGTGTCGCTTGTACCACCACTGCACCCATCGCCCCCATTGGTCTGGCAGGGCTGGATGGAGGGACTGAATCGGTATCCAGGGAGAAAGGGTGGGAGGTGGGGGGGGGGGGGGGGGTCACATCTGGACCACAGACTGAGCGAGAGGAAGAGCAGGATGAGGAGGAGGAGGGGTGGAACATAGACTCAGCTTAATGAATCACTGCCCTAACAAACACACATGCAGTTGTGTTTCCACCACTTCAGAGGACACGGACTTAAATGCACTCCCCGGAGACGTTTCCTAAGCGCGAGCATAACTACTGCTTTCCAAACCCTTACCCATTAATTCTAGATGTAACCTTTAAATCAGACGTTCACTGTTACATTTAACAGTTTAAATTATGAGGGCTCGCTTTTTATCCCAAAAGAGAGGCAGGTCCCAACGCTGTGGCTGTGTAAACAGCTTTACTCACCTACAACATGAGTAATACACATGCCCTTCCCCGGGTGCTGCATGTTTCACCCTGCAGCATCCACTGCTGTACAGCTGCCTCCCCCACAACCCCCTTCTGCTTTTTAAAACAATCTAACACCGACATAGTTGCAGTGTTTTCCTCTCACATAGACACTCAGATAGCCATACGCACACCGTAACCAATTTTATTTCCATTCATTATTTTGGAGATTTAACACCAAGCCAACTCAACAAAGGAGAACGTCACAGAACACCACATTAACACGCTCTTTCATCAGCACTACATTTGCATCTATGCACAGCTGAAAATTTTAGATCAATTTAAAGGAGCGCCCCGTGGTCATGTTTGCCCTGTTGTAAATATCAACTCCCAGCTAATGGCATTTACAATGACATTTCTACCACTCTGCTTTTTTTCTTCTTCTTCTACTTCACAGATGGCATTAATGTCTTTAGTAATGCCCGGCGTGCTACGAAGCTTCTCTGTAAGAACTTTGCCCCTCAGCTTTTTCCCTGCGTTTGTGTTTCCGTGTGCTTTTCCACGGATATGGAAACACACATTCCACAGTGAGGCAGTCAATGGAGCTCCAGCGTGGTGCGGTGATTATGCTGGTCAATGTGCTCCGCTGTGTGACTGCATGCCCCCAAGACTGAGGCTGAGTCTAGACACGAGTCAGCCAAGCCGCCCTGCTGACCTATATCCTACAGTTACACAAAGTGAGAGACATAGGGAAACGGGGAGAGAGAGAGAGAGAGAGAGGGAGAGGGAGAGAGGTGAAGTGCAGGGGAGTAGAGAGAGAGAGGGAGAGGGATGATGGGAGACAAGGAGAGAGGATGTAGAAAGTGAAAGGGTGCAATAAAGTGAGAGAGCAAATTCAGAAGAGAGGGGGGGTGGAATGAGGAGCACGCGAGACAGCGAGCAAGCAAAGATGCAGACAGGAAAAAGGGGGATGGAGAGGGGGGAAAGAGGAAGAGCGAGGGAGCGATGCGTCTATGGATAATTCAGAATGAGTTAAAAGGGAGAAGAGATAGGAGGAGAGGAGAGATTGGAAGTGGCAGCCACTAAAGCAAAGAGAGAGCGACGGCTAAGTACAGCATGTAAAGCAAAAGAAACAGAGGAGAGAGCACTGAAAAAATCCCAAGAGATGGACACCAACCACATTAAACCATCACCATGATATCAGCACTGAAAAGATACAAAACTTGCACTGGGATATTGTCCCAGCCCATCTTCAATATGACTCCTAGTCTTTAGAATCCAAATAACATTTTTCAAAAATTTGCCATTGCACCTTAAACTCAATTAACGTGTTATTAAATTGCAGCGCGGTGTACATGTATGACTTACAGTTCTATTGTTAAAGCTCTCAAAGTTTCCAGTAGCATCAGTGATTTGATATACACAATCCTGTCATTTGAGCTGCAGCAGTCATCCTTTTGTTACAGTACACATGTACACATCGAGATTCAGTAAAGCCATTCTGAAGTAACTCAGTGTTTACCATCTCAACCATGAAGCTCAATGGACAACTCATCATCTATGTCCTTCCAATTTTTTTCTTTCTCTTTTTCCCATTACTCTTCCTCCCAGAATGAGAGACTGAATAGGCCCAGACAGAAGAGGACAAAGACTTAACATGTTTTTCTCTCTTTTCTTCTGCGCATTGAGAGGATGAGCTGGACTGTACTAATAGTCTTTGTGTGTGTGAATGGGACAGAGGGCTTTTTGTGTGTGTGTTCCAGACAGCGGCGCATAAGGCAGGACTTAAGTAGATGTTCGCCAAAGCGTGCGTAATGCCAGGGAAATATCAACTAATCCCTACACTCTTCTACCCTTTACCCCTCCCTCAACATCCATTCTTCTCCTCCTCCTACTCATCATCAGCATCATCACCGTCATCACCATACTGTGCCGCTACATTAAACCATTTAAAATAATATTTACAAATATGATTTGTTTTTTTATCTTAAATGAAGGATTCAAAATTCAGAGATGAACATTCAGGCATGGAAGCCCACTGTACTGTACTCTCCCTGTCACACACACATAAACGCACACACACAGGATGCACTCCATGGGGGATTGTTGTTGTTTCTTAATTAATCCTGGCGGATTAAAAGACTAACAGACTCATTTTACCTCAGCCCAAACAAAGAGAGATGTCAAATCATCCACCCAACGCTAAAGGTGACGACTGTATTAACATGATGAAGCTGCGTGTGTGTACTCGTGTATGTTGGTAGTGGGTAGGGTGTGGTGGCAGGGAGTTATCTGGCCTTTATTGCTACTAGGGGGGAAAAAAAGGGAAAGGGTGAAAATCACAACTACTGTTGTGAACGTTCATGATCTTACTCAGACACATTGTCGGTTTCTGTTTTTCCACACTGAAACACAACACGGCAAAATGCGTCCACACGCATCAGGCCGCAGTCCCGAAGCTTGTGCCAGCACTCAGATTGCATAGGATGTCATTAGCCAATGTGCTAACTCCAATATTCTCACAGAGCCGTGAATGTAAACTGCTTAAAGACGTAATCGTATATACCCTGTGGGACACGGTGCGTTCTGTCAAACAGTGGTGCTGCAGAGTATCCACTAATCCACATGCTAGACTCCAGATTAACAGGAGGGGATGGGGATGTGGGCAAGGGAGGGGTTAAAAACATGCCGGCCAGACCCACTCCCACCCCAACCACATCATCGCGCACATACACACACACACACATAATCATTCCCCCTCCCCTTCAGATTATATTATGCTTAGTGCTGCCCCTGTGCGACAGACAGTAAGAGGATCTCTGGATGGCGTCCCTCTGGGCTCCGTTATTGGTCTTCTGGAAGAGCCCCCCGTGGATTGGACACCTATAGACAGGAAAGGGTTCAGAGGTCAAGGAGTAGGAGTTGGAAAGGTTTAAAATGAGGTGGTTATAAAAGATACATCTGTTTGTTTTGATGAGTGGGATTACTGTAAATCAATCCAGTGATGTCTCATGAGAGCAAGGTAGAAAAAGAAAAGCTTCAAATTCACTAAAGCATGACATGTCAGGAGAAAGGGTATGAAATCTGATTATAATGCAGCGTCACACACACACACACATATGAAACAGCACACGACGTGATCTTTGATTGTTCTGGAAGGTGTAATTTGCACACGCTCGCTAAAATCTGACACGCACATTTGACTTGGTCCTCTTCAATAAAGACTAATGTCGGGGAGTGTTCCTCTTTAGGCCGACCCGTCTTTCACAAACCATCTGTGAATATTAACCGGAGAGGCTGATTTGGAAAGCTGTTTCTGTATCCTCGGCTGGTTTGTATCATTACATACTGCTTCAGAAAATCAACATAACTATCAAGTAGCCTTAAACATGAAAGCCTCACACAGTCCGCGTTTGCAATTTCCTCCCCATTTCAACGTCAACATTTATTAAGCTCTCCCAGAGAAATCAACGACGACTAAATTATTTTGAGAGAGAGCCTCGGGCTACAGAGGCATATTCGATATGCCTAACGAAAAAAAATATATATTTAAATATATATGTATATTAAGAGGAACAAGGATAGAGGAGAGAAGGGGGAAATGAGTGACTCAAAGTAAAACTAGATTTAATATCTTAATGGCTTTGTGTGGAAAAAAAAAACAGATAATAGAGAAATCCAATTAAAATCAGATGATTGGCACTGTGAGGTAGAGACATGAAACTGTTTGTCTGAACCACTGGCTCTATATAAAGCTTTGATTAGATGATGCTCGTAATAGTAGCAGCCAGACTAATAGGTTGTATATTTTTAACGCTGATATACCACAGGCTCTGAACACTTAACACAGATATATAACACTAGTATTAAAAAAGAGAAAAAAAAAGAAGAGGGAAGCAGGCAAAGGGGCTGAACAGTGGAGTAACTCATTACAGAACGATGTGAGCGTAAAGTTTCAGATTTGCATGAAGACTCAAAATTGTACTGTACCGTATCCAGAGTGTGTGTCACAGGAGTGTGTGTGTCTGTGTGCGCAGTGGGTAAGCGTTTCCCCTAATGCCTCTCAAGGTGACTTGGCCTTCCTCCTTCAGGGCTTTCCTTTCAATTCTTTTTGGGATTGAAATTATGATGAAGTAATTTTTCTACAGAAATTGCCTATGTCACTTGTGGTATCTCTCGGCAAATTTCTCAAGTGTATTTTCAATCTCTCCCTCTCTCTCTGTCCTCTTCTTCCATCTCTCATCTCTCCCTTTTTCTTTGGCTTTCCTTCTCTTTTCTCCGAGCTCTCACTTGACATGTCAATGTGTCAATGTCACATTACACTGAGGAAATATGTGTGAAACAATTTCGTGCATGGGCTAATGGAAAAAAAACAAACAAGCTCTTTATTTTGCACCAGCAAAACAGCCTCGCATGACAGTATACATTTATGATCACATAGTGCAGATGTGTGTATCTGTGTGAGTCCCTGCAGAGAAGGATGTGTTATAATAAAACAAGACACTTAGGAGCGCACTGCTAGTGTAGCTGCGCACACTCACTCAAGCTGCAGACCCACATGCTCATACATGCACATGCATATATAGTTTTACAGGGGAAAAAAAATCACCTGCTTGTTTCAGGGGAAAATAAGAGGCAGTGTGGAACATGTCGTCAGATTGAGAGGGAGATTCCTCAGAGACCTGTGGCCTAATTTCTTATTTTCAAGAGGAAACTTATCTAATTATATATAAGTTAACTTCCTAGTGGTCGATTCAAGGGCAGCACTGAATGAACAGCCTTAACAGAAAGAAGGATATCACCTCTAGCTCTTTCCTGGCTGGTCGTTTTCTCTCGTATTTCTCCACCGGTGTCTTGTTCACACATGATGTGCTCTGTTTTGGTGTCGTTGCGCGTGTGCATAGACACCGACAACATCACCTCAGCACAGGAGGCAGCGTGTTAAAATCCTCTGATGATGGTTAACCACTGCGATGCATTTAGTGACATTTTGTGAAGGACGTATAAAAAGCTTAAGTAGGATTTGCATGTTACTTTAATGATGCAGATTGAAAAAGTCAAACAGGAATGAAATCTGCTGCTAAGGGCTCCGTGAGGCTGAACTTAAGCGACGTTCTGTGTTAGTTTACCATGTTAGCCCACCAACAGCCTGAACCATGAAATAATTGCCATAAAATTCACATTTTTTTAAACTGGAGTATTAATTGAACCTTCTGACAAATACATTTAAAAAATAAATTAAATATCAATTGGCATATATGAAACAAAATAAAATACATAAGTGGGTTAGGGTAACAAATCACACTGATGTCTCTCAAACTAATGTATAAAATATGATACTCTTGGCATTACAGAGCTAATATTTGCTAATTAGCACTAAACACAGCTGAGGCTGATGGCAGTGCTATTTGTTTCGAGGGTATCTCTGCTGTAACGACTGATTGAGGCATAATGCCAGCTTTACTTTGAGGTTATTTCATTGTAGTCCATCTAATAACTATTGAAATATATCTCTAAAAACCACAAATCCTAGCAGAGAAGGATGGCAGTGACAAGCTGAGACATTAAAAGTATAAAAACAACTGGGTGCAAGTATGAAAGGATAATGACAGACACGATCATCTCAAAACAGATCCACAATCAATCAACCAAGCAGTTCGACCTGACATCCTTCAAGGCAGGAGGACCATAGATGGGTGAACAGACAGACAGAGATGTAGCAACGGGATCTTGCAGCCAACAGAACCAGACAGCGAAACATAAATGGCAGAAGGACCCGAGATCCCATCTCAGAGGAGAGTGCTTCTTTCTCCAAGTTCGGCCCTTAGGCATGGCCCGGTCTGCTCCCTTCCTCCCTCTTTACCACCATATGGGCAGAGCAGCCATTATATCTAATCAAATGCAACCTTTATGTTCTTGTTCACAATTTCTCGCCCGGCAGACGACGTAGTTTATGTTCATGTTTAAAGTCATTTTTCTGCTATCTCTGTGGCTTTGGGAGGACAGTGAATGGTTGGCAATGAGGGGTAATCCTTCTTAATGGAGTCCCCAGCCCTCAGATGGATTCAAGTCCACACAGCACACAGATCACATAAAGACACATTTTATTGCATTGACAAAATGGGGAGAAACCTTTATTGTATTCTTAACACACACCCCACCCCCCTCAATCGTTTTTTGAACCCTCCTCTCCCCCGCCCCGTCTATCTTTCTCTATCTCGTCTTGCCCTCATCTCGTTCTCCTGTCTGCTTGTCTTCTAGAGTGTTTCACCCTGACCAGTCTGCGATTTTATCATGCTTGCTTTGGTCATTACATCACAATTATGGAGCTGTTGGTACGGGAGAAATAAGAGATGGAAAAAAAAGAAGAATGGAAAAAAGCGACAGATGAAATGTAGGTCAGTGGAGATGTGCTTGGGGCAGTTTCTCTCTCTGTGTGTCTCTCCCAGGGCCAGAGCTAAAGAGGCTAAAAGAGACCAGGGGTGAAAGTGCCTCTCTCTCTCTCACACACACACACACACACCTGCCTCCGTTCCATCTTGCACACACTGACAGTAACAGCGTTACCTTTTAGAAAACCACTCTGATGGCAGATGCCTATGACTGAGTGTGATGCTAACTGTGACTGACAAGGGTGGCTCTTTTCAGCATTGAGTGGAAAGACACTCACTTCTTTATTATCTTGTCGTTTTGGGTTGTTGGGGTTTTTTTTTTGAAGTTTTATTTCATTTATTCACATTTTGTTAATATTTTACGAAGCACAGCACCAGAGGTCACCACGAGTCAGTCCAGGGTCAAAGATTAGCTTTGGGAGGGTGGGGGGCAGGTTTTTCCTCTATGAGTTTGAGAGTGTGCTGAGGTTGTAAATCAGCTGGCAAACACTGAAACATAAAAAAGGAGACAGATGGCTTAACCCTTTAAGACCTACCATAGAACCAAGTTCGCCAGAGCTTATATTATATTTTTACATGCTGTGGAGCCATTTTTGGGAGCATTTCAAGTTGCTATACATCAATACAACCATTATAGCCCAAACTTTAATAATATGTCTGCATTAGGTGCATAGTAATTACATAAATTGCAAAAAAGTGCAATAAACTACAAAAAAATTGAAAATCGTTTTTGTTTTTTTAACATATATTTCTAGTTAGAGAAATTTAAGAGGCTTATCCCTCAAAACTGTAAATACAAAAAAGTTACACAAACTAGTTTCCCACCACAGGAAATTTATTTTGAGTGTCTTCATAGTTTTATTTTTGAAATACACCAATTTTTATATACTGCAGGAAAAACGAAAATAAATATTATAGTGCAAATTTGCAAAATAACAGCATATGCATCAAAATAAACTATTTCCAGCAGTGCAATATGAGTCTTAAGCATCCCAGAAACGACACAGAAAGTCATAAAGTCAAACATAACTTTTTAAAACACATAACAAGTAAAACACAAGCTCATAAGGCCCCGATCGTAAAAAACTACATTTCCGCAAAATGACGTCACTTCCGGTTTCGGGCAGGTCATGCGGTCATGTGATAGTTCGCGCTGATGGACGTAGGAAGTGTTACAAACAGCTGATGGATCGGCGAAGCGTGTTTCTGGAATATCATGTTTTTGTTGCTGCAAGTGATTTTTATGCAGTTTTTGCAAAGCTATATGTGGAAGGAAACTGTGACCTAGGACAAGCTGATGGCATAAGATGTAAGTACAACTCCTCCAGTTTCATATGCAAAAAAAATTATTGCGCTAGCTTACTTGGTTGCAGAGCTACCGGGATTTAAAAATAGTTACGCAAAACAGAGCGTGCCCGCTCCGATCGGCTGTAAAGGGTTAATTATCCCTTCATAGTTGGAAATTCACCAGGAAAGATCATATGTTACCTTAAATGACTTTATAACAAGTTTTTAGAAGCATTATCTCATGTCCTACTAACACTCTTTCACCCTTTTTACTGTGTTAAAGCTTTGCCATCTGACGACAAAGCAACTGACACCGGTGTTTTGTAAGTGTATAAAGCACTGGCTACAATGGCTTTACAAACCAGTCAATCACCTGCTTGATATATTTATTTAATCCATCATTGTGATACTCAAGTTTTGATTGTCGTGACTGGGTCGTGAACTTTTGAATTTTCCCTCAAAGTAAAATCCTGCTGGTTAAAAAAACATCTTAAATTGTAAGTTTGCATATTAAAAATAATCCTGCAAAATTAGTTAACGCAGTTATCAACATGATTAGAAATTCAGAGAACCTGGCTGAAATTTTGATCACACACGCGGACATTTTAATACCTTGCAGCATACACCTGCTTAGTCAACACACAGTGTAGCGATGGTCACAGAACACAGACCTTCTCTTTCATTGTCCAGTTCAGCATTTCAGTGATTCTCTGAGGAAGGACAGCACCCCACCCTGAAAATCATCCCCGAGACACCTGAGATGCCTACTGTGATTTGAGCTGCACTTCTTTTGTTGTATAAGCTATTTTCACCTTTCTATGAGTACCCTGGAGAGAAGCAAAATGTTTTATCGTCGTTTTAAACATAATTACCTTCAATATAACTGATATAAGAATCGTAGCTGTGTTATTTAGTGCAATCACTATGATTCAGTGTGAACATCTGCAGAGGTTGAAGTGACAAAGTATCCTGCTGGGTGCAGTGATCCATGCACATGTGCAAAAACTGTTAAAGTTTCAACAATTCAATAAATTAAAAAAAGGAAAAAGAAAAGCTTCCATTCAATAGTTCAATAAGGACTGTGTGTGTGTGTGTGTGTGTGTGTGTGTGTGTGTGTGTGTGTGTGTGTGTGTGTGTGTGTGTGTTCATATTTAGAAATTCTTTTAAACATTTTTAAAGGAATTTGTTTTTGAGAATTTGGTTTAAACTTAAGTGCAATCATGTGTTTCTTTATTGTTTGTCATTATCAGGCAAATGCATATCTCTCATTTAGTAGCAAATTGTACTTCTTTTTTTAAACCAAATTTAATGTTTTTTTAAACGTTTGCTTTGCACGCCAAAAGTAACCTTTATTCATGAAATCTACTCTGCAGCCATATGAAAGATTCTGCAGAATTATAAAGCCTTGACTTGTAATTACTTTAGTCAACCGATAATGAGAAAGTGTTAGTGTGTTAGTGTGTGTTTCTATGGATTTTATTAAATCAGTAAAAACGAAATAGCACCAGTGGATCTATTCTTGCTGGGCAGAATGTTAGATCTCTATAAATACGAGACCAGATCAAAGACTAACTGTTTATGTGTATAGATGAAAAGTGCCTAAGTCGTATAAGATTGTTGTAATTGGAAGGTGAGGTTAAAAACTTCGCGGAGACTGCCTGTGTCTCGCACTAAGAGTGGGTTCGGGCTGTGCATGTGTGTGCGCGTGTTTGTGTGTGCAGGTTCCAGGCTGCAGGCTGAGAAGGAGAGAGTGGGAGGAGCGGAAAGTGCTCCAGTCCAATCCGGGCCGCCGGGTAAAGCTCTCCTATACGCTCTTCCCTCCCTCAGCCCCCAGAAAATAGTGAAACCCTCCCATAGAGGTGAGAGCGCAGATATCATGAGAAAAGCGGCCACACAACCAGAGCGCACAGACCGACGCACCAACCGACCTCAACCCGCCTCCCTGCGCCCCGCTCTGGGATGCTTTTAGCGCAGAGACGCTTCCACTCAGGGCAGCCAGTGGACGTCGACGCACACCATCTACACTCCTTTCGTTGTTGTTTTTAACCGAGGATCTTTCACCACCACCACCACCCGTAGCCCCTTCTTTTATTTTAAGTGTTTGTTTCTTCATGACTGCTGCTTTGGGAAGCGAGCCTCAGCACCAGCTCCAGCAACACCGACACGATGCGAGGTAAGACCATCCCACTGTGCTCGCACTTTCTCCCACTTAACACACAGTCACACGCGGCACGACGAGCTTTTATCACTCATTTAGCTTTGAAAGTTTATTCTGGGAGGTTTAGGCGAAAATCTGAATTTGTCTCTTTTTTTCAATGTTAAGCTTAAGGCAGTGTGTTTGGGGTTCTCTGCAATCTCGTCAGCCACCTTAAGTAGTCTGTAAAGTTTATTTGGATCCCTCTCCGTGTGTGTTTTGACTCAGGAGCGTGTGTGTGGAACAGGCGCGCGTTCCTGCAAATTTTACTGGAGTCTGGGATTGGAAATTAAAAGTGCCGCATTATATTTAGCTTAATCATTTGAGCTCCACTCCACACCGGCGGAAATTGCGGATAGGGTGGTAGATCGGATTAGATTAGCCCATGTGCAGAAGAAAAAAGGGAGAAAAAAAACTTTATTCCGTTATGTTCTGATGGTAAACTTTATTGAATGCTTCAGGGATGTGCACTTTCAAGCGCTCCACTAACCCATTTTCCCGACTCTCTGCGCCGCGCTGAGAATGTTGAAATTCATTATCAATGCCGTCCTCTGGACGCTCACGCGCACGCAATAAGCAAGACCTGTCTCGCGCACGGTGATACACAGGGACACTCGCGCACAGGTCATTTTGCCCTTAGCCTTTTGCTCGACGTTTAAATTCCGTTAACAGCAGAAAATGCGCGTTTTTCGTTTCTCCTTCATGACTATTTGCAGTTCATTAAAAGTCCAGCGCGAAGGCTTTAATATTTAACCTTATTATTATCAGCTTAGTGTTTTGGAATTCGCTTTATTTACTCTCGACGTTGTGCAATTACCGCTGGCGCTAAAGTTGCAACACTCGTTCAGCTGGATGATTTGAACTCTAATTTATAAGCCAATCTGTTTTAACTGGCCGGACCGCTTCTTACTGGCCTCAGAAATAAGTTAATTCGTTTATGAGGTGGCCTTTATGATGCCTGAATGTTCCTATATTGGAGGTGAGAAATTATTGGAAAATTTTGATCCAAGGGTACAAAGTCGCCTTCAAAGTAAAGGCATGTCACAGAAATCCACGGCCTGTGATTTGTCAAATTATAGCTTATAGCTTTTAGCTTAAAAATAAAATACTCGTTACGTTTCTTTACACGGAACAATATTGTTATCATATACATATACTGTATGCATGTTCGGTCAGAATAATTATTAAGCAAACTTGCGTTACCGTTATTTTAACCTGCTTATTAGTTATGACGATAAACAACAATACACTGTAATCGGATTATTTTATTGCAGTTATTACTTAGAGAAAAAAGGTCAAACATCAATCTATTCATGTGTCCATGTCATGTAAAGATGTAAAGCTATCTGCTGCCTCAGCTCCAGGCCATCAAACCTTAGGCAAGAAAAAAAAAGAAAAAACAGGAGGCCAAACATCTTTTCCTCTTACTCTCTTTCTGCAATCCCATGGCAAACTCCTCTGTCACACACCTTGTATTTTATCCACATTTTAATGGGCCTTGCGACTACTCTCGTGCATGGGAGGCTTTGGAGGGGTATACCAAAAGCTCCTGCTTTCACTTAATAGCCATGGTTGGCAGAAGAGGCCCCTGAAGCGTCTCTCTCACCCCTTTTTTACCATGTCTATCTCTCTCTTTCTCCCTCGCTCTCCATCTTCCTCTCTCCCTCTGCACGCCCCAAAGGGTTTTGTCAGATAGAATTAAATCAGTGTGGGCCGTGCGGCCCCCACTCCCAACCTGTGTGTGCGCGCGTCTGTGTGTGTGGAGTCTCGGCTGCCCTTGCACAGAAACGTGCTCACAACCACAAGGTTTTAAAAAAATAGAGGCCCCTCATGAGCCGTGGTAATTATCATTTAACAATAGCCACAGCTCCTGAAGCCCTGACCGAAGATGTGATGTCACGCCATCGCCCGGCCTGGAAAAGCCAGAGAAACAACATATAATATAATCATAAGAGGCCTTTTCTGCTTCTCTGAAAACGAAGCTGGCTCAGTGCTGTGTGGGATGTTGTAAACAGGCTCATTATCTCTGTATTTTCAACAGCAATGTGGTGAAGCTCAGCTGTAAGAGGTGTTCCGTTAAAACCCATCAAATGACATTAGAAACAGTGGCAAGTGGCCATATATATGTGTTTAAGTGGCAACAGAGTTTTAGTTTTTACGTCTCTATAATAAGACAATAAATGAAATATAATTAAGTAATTATGCCCTATTTATTTGGATGAATCGTTTTAGTTATTGTAAATGAATGTTTGATTTTTTAAAGTAATTTTTTGCAGAAATTAGTTTAACCTAAAGAATGTCTGAGCTAATCAACAGCAACCTCCTACCAAATCATTTATTAATGCCATAATCAATAAGAGATCAGAGCCCTTCTGTGAGATTAGCATATGCGTGCTTGGAAACATACACAGCATCACACAAGCATGAACTGACATGTATTCTGCAAGTGAGTAGCTTCCTGTGTTACTCAGTGATCCCCACAGTCTACATTATCCCATGGATGTGTATCCTTTTTATTACTGTTATAAGCCTAAGAGCTTCCAAATGCACCCGGGTCAGGCAGGTCCACAAGTTCAGCGATGGAGGGAGCAACAGTGGAGGAGGGGCTCGCAGGGCCACTTCTCCTCTGTTAGCAGTATGCGCCAATCACCATCTCTCATTCTCCTAACACTGTGGGATAAGATGGGATGACAGGAAGTGGAAGAGTATGAGAGCACAATAAAGTAATAAGATAATGGCAGGAGATCCAGAATAATGTGTGGGTGGGAGTGGGGGGGTCATTAAAAATATTTATCTCAAATCTACAAGAATTAATGGTCATTTCCATTTCTGGCATTATTTATGTTACCTTGAAAGGCAGCATGTGCACACATTAAAAATCCGAAAGCTCTGAAAACGCACACTGACACAAACAGCTGCAGTACTACGCATGACGGCCTCATGCCAATAGAATTAGTCCCATCCTGCTTTGCTTTAGAGACTCGTTTGCGAATTGATTTGTCCAGTTCGAAAGCATCCCGGGATCAATTTTTAGTCAAAGACAATGGAAGTTGTCTGTTTAGATAAATCCGTGGCACACAACTGAAATGGCTTTAGTTTACACTGGAGTCTAAACATCTCTCTTTTCTTTTTTTTTTGTATTTTTTCATGTTTGTTCCTATAATTTCTTTTTTTTTTATAACAGTAGAAACTATTAAAGAAGCACTTCCACCATTTAGTGCTTGTTGGCTGTCTGTGTTCAGTGTTTACTGTTGTTTTTCTCCTGAGCACAAACAAGCGGAAGGCCGATGTACAAGCACATGGATGACAACACAGGAAGACTCATGTGAATGCATAGAAATGATGCAGAATAATAAACACAGATGTTCACAGCTACACTGTGATTACATTTAACTGCCAGTATTTGTATCATGTGCCATTAAGGGGGATAAAGTAAAGGTTAAAGATCAGTGGCGCTGAGTTGTGCCTGTGTTTCACTTTCAGTACCAACTATGAGTAACAACATGCAAAATATAAGTTGCCATTATTCGTACTGATTTAGAAACTGAGCCCAAAACTTAATTTACACCAAATCACTGCTTTCCATTGTCGCCATGAAACCTCTTTTTGTGCACCCGGTCTGGGTGAATCTTTGCTTTGCACTGTTATCACTGCATGTGTGGTCTGTTGTCCAGCTCGGTGTTGTTGATTGTGTTGTTTATTGTGTGTTTGTGCTGAGTAATGGTCTAGTGTTATGTAAGAAGAGAGGAGAGATTACCCCAAGCTCATGCAGGCCACACTGTTAATCCCTCAACACAGCCCCACTGACTGAAACGGGTACCGGCACCAGAGTGTTGTTGCGACACACACACTTACACACTCATTTTGCATTCAAGACTCACCGTCTACTCTTCACCTAGTGTGTCTTACCTGACCTTTAGATTTTTTTTCAAGCCATCTACTTAAAACATTCCACCATGCTTTGTGCGTGCGTGTGCTGCCTGGATAGCACTTCTGCGGTCCCACTGAGCCACTATCATAGCCTGTGTTTGTTTTGCATGCGCTCAGCATGCACCCAGTGTTGGTTTTATCCCTCCGCGGCCGTCTAGGGGAGCCTAGGCGAACTGTTTTTCCTCCTCAGTCAATTCTCCCTCTTTCTTAAATCTTTCCACACACAAAGCGTGGGCTACACGGCACGCTTCAGTTTGTGTCTCCACTTTATCTTAGCCGGGAGGGATTTCTGCCTGAACCACTCCTAAACTCTAAATCTGCCTTGAAGTCATAGAGTCCTCTGACAGCTCCTTCTGTTTTGTCAGTTTTACTCATCCATGAAGGCAGCGTGTCTCAGTGGACGCACAATGATATTCAATATTCACATTTTCCTCTGATTTACACTGAAGTAAAAACCGGGGGAAGAGGGTGACTGCGCTTATTAAACACAGAAAGCGAGTAAAATATGACAAAGATATCATTGGAGGGGTTCCTTTTATAGGAAAAATATGCTCACATCAAAAGTGAGAATTATCATATCATAACAAATCAGGTTCTGGGGAGAGGGACATCGAGTGCACCGACTGATAGTCCAAAGTCAGTGAGCATTGCGCACACACTTTTACAGTAAATTCTGATTTCTGCTACTCTAGAACAATGTAGAGATTTGGTCATTTATTCAGGTTTAGTCACTTTATGAGTCAGTTCATTTCGTTTTTAGGAGGTTTCCTTTTTTCTATCTGCTTAAAGACCATGAATCGAGCTAAGAATCTATATGGCGAATACACAGAAAACGAAAGGCGAGACAAACAGAATGAGAGAAGGGAGACTATGAGCAAGTGAATGAGTGAGATAAGAAAAAAAGAGGGCAAGTATGAGAGAGAGAGAGACTTAAGAGTTATATAATAGTGCAAGTGTGGACGTTTGTGTGCGTTTGCCTAAGCAAGTTAGTGTGTGCTTGTATGAAATGGTGAGTTAGGGTGCAAAACTAAATTTTCTTGCATGCATACTGGTGCAAATGCACACAGATACAAGCTATCCTGTTCTCATAGCACTTGCACATTCTAGCTGCCTGAAGCAATGAATAACATGCAGTACCTGTTATAGAGGTATCCAAAGTCCACGCTTGCTAACCACCTATCAGACTTCAGCTAACATTCAAAGCAGATTAGTCCATAAACTAAAGGTGTGTGTCAGCTTACCCTCTACGCTACGCATAATCATATACGTATATGATTTGATTATGCACAGCACTGATTACTTGGAAGTGCTGCAAGGCCCTTACTTTTAAGAGGTTTTGCACAAAAAGTGGACTCTGGCTCTCCAAAGTTATAGACAAGATGTGAAGATGACAGAGGAAGTGGCACATTATATCCCTATACTGTGAAGGTGTTCTCTGCAGAAAGCTGCAATAAGCCTATAATATGACTTAGCCTACTGCGGCATCTTTTCTTAATGACAAAGATTAGCCTGTTTTAGTGCTTGTAATCTCATTGAAGGGACTCTTATTAGGTCTGCCTTTCTTCCCTCTCTCTATCTCTATCTCTCAGTTACTGTGTCCAAGTCATGAGATACTTCTCTTAACTCTGTGCGTGAGAGTACTCACATATGTGTGTGTGTGTCCACAGCACTTGCTGTTGATGTGAGGGATCTTGCCATTCACAAAGAGAATGCAATTCTGAAACCAAGACGGCTGCCGCTGTTGCTGCTTTTGCTCACTTAACTCAGATTTAATGTTCATAACGCATTCTGTTAAATCATCCCGCTAGAGACAAAGAGAGAGAGAGAGAGAGAAAGAGAGCAGGTAAAGAGCAGAGCAGGCTGGGTCGAGCCGAGCTGAGTTGTGTGATAGTCTTTGTGATCAATTTGCCTCTATGAGAGATGCCCCTGGGGCCACTTTGGGGAGAACCTTGTTAGGCTGAGTTAAATTGTTGCCCGAGGCGAGCTATTAGCGGCCATCCCTGGGAGAGGACACACACACATAGGCACACATGTGCATGCTCACACACTCACTTAAACAGAAGCACTGAAACACAAGTACATTGAAACCTTTTTAGTACACGCGTAAACTCAAAGGGAACTCGTTCATATGCTCGTGTTCACACTCGAGCTGACAGCCTGTTTCACTACCAGGGGTTTCATGAACTCACAAGCAGCAGGGCAAGAATCTCTAACTCAACACTTTGGCTCTCTGGTCTTGAAAGGTGTTATGCAAAAAGAGAGAAAGAAAAAAAAAGCAGCAAGTAATAGCTGGAGGTATCACTGCAACATTTAAATTGAAAAAAAGGACATTTTGGTTGAATGCTTTGGGAAATGTTGAGCAGAAACCAGAGTGGTCCTTTAAGAAAGCATTTATTTTTTGTTTGATCATTATTATTAATAAGATAATGGTTAAACAGTTTTAAATCACATCGTCTCTCTTTACATAATGTCAGGTATTTTTATTTTAGCTTGTGGAAGAACGTCTTACCATGTACACCCTTCTTTTAAGGGTCAGATTATTTAATGAAGTTAAAAATCATATTTTCTAGAATAGCAGAGACTTTATATTAAAGGCATATGCTTAAATAAAAGCTGTTAGCTTCTGTTCACCCCTACTCAACAGTAGGACGAATATGTGTATGCAGTTATTAAAGCTGTATTAAAGCTGTACAAGTGTATCAGATGCAGAAGTAAGCCTTGTTAACTGAATTTAAAACAGTCCCACAGACGGGTTTTCCATCCTCTTCTCCGTACTCTAATTGTTAGCTAGTCACATTAAGTGCTCCCCTTCTCGTCAATGCTTTAAAGTCCATTCAGCTTCTCTCATCTTGACACTGCCGTTTCCCTGATTTTATCTGCTCGTCAACTGATTATCACTAGAAAGGATGCGACTCTGACAAAACTGCGGGAAAATTTTTCTCTGCCTTATGTAAGAAGTGAGAGCAATTTCTGCCCATCTCTCCATGGATGTCCCTCTCTTTCTTTCCATTTCTCTCTTACACTGTGATAGCCACCTTTTCTCTCCCTTCCCCCTCAGTCACACACACACACACACACACACACACACTGTCATCTACAATTAGACTCAAGAGAAACACCATAGTAGGAGGAGCGTGAGGTTAAGCAAGAATGGCCGATGCTAACATAGTGTTATTTTCTCATCTCAGGAATAAAGCGATGGTTTCTTAGTCAGTGTTTGTGCAAACATATTCTTCCTCGCACCGACTCGCTTCACCCAAACAAAGCTTGAACACTGCTCAGTGTTTCACAGCTCAGTGTGCGTCATAGGTGTCTGCTAGCATGAGGGCAAAGGTGCGAGATGAAATGGAAAAAAGAGAGAGAGGCTGAACTCTAAAGAGTCTTTTTGCTTGTGTTTTCCTGTGTGTATGCATATATTATCACTGCCTGATTTTAGAATGGTAATGACCAGATGCAGGCCTCTCACACTTGGACTTGTTCCTTCCACTCTGATTTCTGAGTCTTTAAGGAAAGGTCAGAGGCTATCAGGGCCTCATAGGTCACCCGGGTGGTTGGAGTGTGCACGCCTGTGTACAGTGACCATGAGAGGGGTTCAGTTTACCCCGTGGATTCTTTTCCCACACCTCTGTCTCCTTCTTATCTATTTGAGGACACATGCTGCACTGGATGGGAGACTATGTGTGTGTGCATGTGCGTGCATGTCTGTGCGTGTATTGGATTTAGGATGGGAGCAGTGTGACCATAAAAATCATACTGTAAAGTCTGCTTTTTTTGAAAGTGGTATGCAGTAATGTGTTCTTTCAAGCATGTCTCAATGTGCGTCTCTGTCTGTCTGAATGTGTCTCTGGGAGCATGTTGGGGTGCATGTGTGTGTGTGTGTGTTCATGCCTGTGCATGTGAATCGATGCTCTGGATTACAGCCAGTGGCCCCCTTCTGTTCCCTCTCCGCAGCGTCCAATCACACCACGGCACAATATTCTATGAGCAAACTGCAGCTGATCCCAGACCTGCTATCTGAGCAATTACCCAGAGTGCTTTGGGGCCGCACGGCAAGCTGGACAAGCTCATGCCCTCTGACATATAGCATGGGGGGAGGGCGAGAGCGGCACTGTTTTTTTCTGACACTTTTATGCGTGTGTCTATGTATTACATCAGGAAGGGGGTTGATGACGATATACCAATGGGAAAAGCAGAGGCGGGGGTATTTAATGTATGCTTTTGCAGCAACAGTATGACTGTAAGTACTACAAAATGGACAAAGACATGTTTGGCGACAATATCTATCACCAAAACTCAATGCACAGCAGACTGTGGAAAAGAAGGGACCGGTGCACGGCTGTGCCAACTTACAGTATTTTAATGAGGCTGTTTCATGTCAGCATTATCTTTATTACTTCAGGCCAGGTCTGAGGTCAGTTTGCATCTAGAAGGCTGAAGCTGGATAATTGTTTCAGTTCTGATTTTTGCAAGTTGTTCCTAAATTAGTGTTACAAGCACCAGAGCTGACTCGAAATCAGTGAAACTTCACCTAAGATATAAACATTATTTTAAAATGAATAGAAAAAGCAGACCCAGCTGGGTATTGAACCTTAAATATGTTTTGTCCCAAAGAAACAAACAGAAGCCAGAGAAAACAGCACTAAGCATTGTTAAACTTCGAAGGTCAGGATTAAGGAGAGAATAGACAATACAGACAGCGACGACTGAGGAGGAATGTGTGCATCTAGCCGGGCCACAGGGCTCCTAAAAAATTAATTTGTGGTAAGTACTGAAGGCTGAAAAACGGAGCAGAAAGTCAATCAGTCCTTCATTCATATATATATATATATATATATATATATATATATATATATATATATATATATATATATATATATATATATATATATATATATATATATATATATAATGTACACACACACACATATATATAGGAAAGAGGAAAGAGGGAAAGTGTGACAGCACACACGAGCGCAGAGGTCCGTTTGAAACCATATGCCGTGGCAGTGTTTCATTGATTTTAATGGGACAGTATGATGTGGAAACATGACAGGAAACACAGGGGAGATAACCCAAGAAGCACTGCTATAAACTATTCCCAGCTGTGTGCATTAATCCGCTCAGTGATCACGCCACCAAAAAGTTTCCTCAGTGTTTTTCATCATTGGCAGAGAAGGAGAGAGAGGAGAAAAACCTCCGCTTGTTCCTCTAAGTTCTGTGAGACAGGGAGACAGAGTTTCACTGAGAGATGGAAATAGATCATGAAATACAGAAACTGAAATGATTTCCCAGTCACACAGCCACTTACAGCGAGGAGGAACACACGAATGAAAAAGTCAAACAGACTGAAGCGGAGTGGATGGTGAAAAGTGATAGCATAATTCACAGTATATAGACATCTAAGACCAGCGCCGGAGCTGTTCAGATTTAACAAGGAGGGGTGTTGGTGGGGGGTAAAGTGCTGATCTCCTTCATTTTCCCAGAAGATATCACGTTAACTGGGAAGAAGCTATGCATATTTTTTAATGAAGTGGAGATACCACCCACATTCATCCCCAACAAATCAACCCCTGGGACTACAGTAGGAGTCATGTTTGCATTTCTGAAGTGGCTTACACTGGCAAAAGTTACGGCAGGAAAGTGAACACCAGTCTCTGGTGTGCACTGTGTCGCTGTAAACTGCGTGATATTGTGTGCTGCTTCAATACATTTCTCTTGTAGACCCATCCTGCAGGCTAAATGAATGAAACATGCATGTCCATTCTGCCCTTTTGGAAACACACACCCATACTTGCACACACATACATGCAACTCAGACTTGTCTAGCAACACCTAGTGGCCTCACTTTGCTGTTACATTGTCAATATAAACAAGCTCCTTTCAGATAGCTGCTTCATTCTCTGTGCATCTACGTGTGCATTAACTCTCAGCAAGCCCTGTGTGTGAGCTACTTATGTGCTTTAGAAATAAGTATTGCTAAGATATTGGTGCAAGGCTGCTGCTTTTTTTTTCCTGTAGTGCAATATGGATAATTAGGACTCTATTTAGGGAAAGGGCCAGCCCAGGAAATTCACAGGAGATCCTCACTTCATTAAAAATCAATTATCACAACACACGTGCTGGTGCAGTACAACCCTCAGCAACACACACTCACACACGTGCGTGACTCACATTACAGCAACTATCTTTGCCTTCCCAGATTCTTAAGCGAAATTCATCTCTAGTTGGTTCGCTCCATCTTTTTCTCCCTCAAGAGATTGTGCAGGCCTGATCCTCCTCTTAGCTGAGGAATCGCCAGCACTGCAGTCCCGTTCTTACATAATAACCTCAGGATAACGCTCGTGCTCCGGCTGGCTGAGGACCTTGTCACTCACTGGGTCAGCTCCGGTTGGAAAAAAGTCCCACCCACCCTCAAGAAAGGCATGTGGCTAGGAGCAAAACAATTTCCAAAAACAGAAATGAGTGGCTGGTCCTCTAAGAGTGGCTAGTGGAAGAACTGCAATAGACTTGTTCATGTTAAGCTTTCATCTTTAGAAATTTATTTCCACCGCTTCTTTTAAGGTTTAAGTTTGCTTCTGTAATGGAAAATCATGAAATCCAACGCCCAAGAAGTATTATCATACATTCCAACTTTGAAAACAATAAGAACGCAGCTTTTTCTAAACAGCCAACAGATAAACGCGTCTTTAATTCTGCTACATGTATAATCCACTGCTGCAGCTACAGTATAGTCTGTATTGTTGACTGGATGTGGAAGTGGGAGTCCTTAAGTGAACAATTCAAAAAACCTCCGCTTAGGGAGGGCGACAGGACGAACGGTGATGATACACCGAGTTGGCTCCAAACACCAATGACATCATTTCCTTTAAGATTGTGACAGCTTAGCACATCATCGCGGTGACAGCCAGACGAGTGCAGAGAGTGGGTGCTCACCCTGGCAACAGCTATGCTGTCATGACCGTCTCCCTATATCCTACCTGACAGTCCCCATTGGCAATGAGCACAACACACACACACACATAGACACAGTAAACAATGCATACACCCACACATACACACACACACACACACACACACACAATTTACCAAACACACACAGACATGTGCACATACTTTATCTTTCTGAGTCTTTTTTTATAAGTGAAATGCTCACTCAAACCATCCCTGAAACACACACAGAAACAATGCACATGCCCACACGCCCATGCTCTTTTGGGCATAATGATTTGATACAAAGACAAATACAATCTCCCATGGGGTAAAAGGAATTCAGTCAAGATATAATGTAATCGGTGTAGAGGACGAGGAAAAAATGTAAAGCACTTGTTCTGAGAAATCAACAGAAATAATAACGCCGTATATCCACATCAGACAGCAGCAGGTGTGGGCTGAACGCATTCAGATTGTCTAAACCCACGGAGATTAACTTGCTTCACGATTAACATTTTGATCAAAGAGTTTGACTAAAAGTATGGGACTAACAGTGCCAACCAG
Source organism: Diplotaxodon limnothrissa (assembly GCF_057381915.1). Classification (NCBI taxonomy): domain Eukaryota; kingdom Metazoa; phylum Chordata; class Actinopteri; order Cichliformes; family Cichlidae; genus Diplotaxodon; species Diplotaxodon limnothrissa. The sequence goes on along the minus strand of NC_140607.1, from coordinate 14,477,114 downwards.
AAAGAATAAGAGGATTGCGAGAGCAAAGAATAATTAGAAGCATGGCTGATGCACTGTTGTACTGTCTTCTGGTTATACGCAAAATGTGGTCTGTTGATACCGGCCATGTCCTGGGTGCAACTGACCTGTTTTACAGACTAAAAATAGGGGTGCACAGGCCGCGTTCATTGACAGCTCTGTGTATGTAGTCTGTGTGTCATCCCAGTCCAGTGCCTTTCTGTGACCCAGTTTGGAGAGCTGGCCGAGAATTGGTGGAAATGGGTCACAGCTTGGGCTGCACCAGAACTCAGAGTATACCTGTGATACCTTAAGCACACATTCAAACAGTGTGTCATTTTGTTGCTAGGGCTGTCATGGGTGGTCCCCTGAGACGGATCAGGAGTTACTAGAGATAGATAAGGGGATTAAAGGCCCTTTTACATCATCAGTTATAACTATGGAGATATGTGTAACAATACATCTTGAATCAGAGTACATAGTCCAGGATCATGGCAGCATGTAAAAAACGTTTCATGTCTCTCAGTGGCCACCAGGGGGCGGATAGGCAAAAATGAATATATAAATTTAGATATTTATTTATACATATATAAAGATGCTGTTTCATTCTAATTAAAGAGAAAAAAATCAATTACCTGGGTAGATCTACTCCTATGCCCTGTTAAAAAAATTACTTTGAATATGCAAATATGTTTGGGTTATTTTTGCTTTTTTTATAGCAGATGTCAGTGTTTAATCCTGGCTCTGTTTTCCAAAGCTTTCCACACCTAAAACTGAGAGAAAGCATAGAGTAACGTTTCACTTTCTGGAAATTTTTAAAACATTTGAAAGCTTCTTTTTTTTTTTAGTGCTCCTGAAACAGATAATAATAATGGATTGGATTTATGTAGCGCTTTTCAAGGCACCCAAAGCGCTTTACAATACCACTATTCATTCACACACTGCCCTGGGGTAGACTGACAGAAGCGAGGCTGTCATATTGCACCATCCAACACCAGTAGGCGGTAGGGTAAAGTGTCTTGCCCAAGGACACAACGACCAGGACAGAGAGCCCGGGGATCGAACCCCCTGAGCCACGGTCGCCCCGTACAAGAAGTAACACTGAAGGGCAGGGGGATTACATTGAAGTGATTGTACCTGCGCAGTTGCTAGACAGAAAACTGCTTCCATTGATCCTGACAAGAGATTATCCAATTATGTATACTGCAAACTCATTCTGCCAGACACTTAGCATATATATATATATATATATATATATATATATATATATATATGACTCCCAAACTAGGCGAGTGGCTCCAGCAGATCCCGGGAATAACATCGGAGATCTCTGTCCAGAAGAGCGCAGTCCTGGGAACAGCTAAGATACTGCGCAGGACCCTCAAGATAGATAGATAGATAGATATATACACACATACATACATACACACATACATACATACACACATACATACACACATACATACCCACAATCAACTCTGCCAAACCAAAGCACCTACACAAGATCAATGAAATACAAAATTAATACTACACAAATCCAAAACTTGTAAGCTCTTCAGTGTGCACACAGATACTTTAGACATACATCCATCGATGTTGTACGAAAGGTTTGGTGGCACGCACGAGAGGAATCAAATTTACAAACACGAACATACGTTATATCTGAACTTCTCAGGAGATTCCTAAAATGTACAGAATTTCCCACAGTATGCAAGGAGATTACATGTGAATGGCTATTTCAGCTGTGGCTAAGCCAGCGCTCAGCAGAGGAGGGGAAGGAGCTCGTCGGGAAATAATTTAGGATTAGATAGGCTGTCTAATCTCTTTATAGAGACTGTGCCATCTCAGCAGCATACCTGCCTACCTCTACACCTATGTCATATCTCTTAACAGGAACTGCAGCTTTCACTTTCCATACAGTATGGACGCTAAGTTCAAAGGCACCCATGACAGGTGCTCGTGTGTGTTGAAATAGTTTTTGTTGTTTATATTCAGTGCCTTTGGTTGTGACTGTACATGGAGCTGCCTATACACAGTGAGTAAAACCTAAAATGAACAAAACGTAGTTCAGTTAGTGCACATGTAGATTAAGGGCTGCTAAACACTAACAGCATTTGAGTTGGTGGACCAAATGTGTTTGCATATGCGTGTGAGTGTGTGTTTGAAAGAGAGAAAAGATAAAGGTTGAAGAGTATGTGTGACCCTTTGGTGTTTTCTCATTATGGGCAACCTTTCTAACCCGCAGGGGTCTGTCCTTTAAGCGTAACACAAAGAATACACATGCACAATCTTGTTACTTTGTGCGTGTAACCGTGTGTATGCAGTCCTTGGTGTCCCATTCATTAGAAAACTCCTAGAAGCACATAATAATTGCCCAAATGTCACTGTGCCCTTGTGAATTTGAAGTTAACGTGACACAAATGCAGTATGCAGGCACACTGTTATCTCAATGAGGTCGTACACCCAACTGGGTTATGTACATTTACCATCAAATTAGACCACCAGCCGAGGTCTGACATCTGTGAGATGACTCAACAAGGTGTTCACAAAACTCCAAACTAGGCCGTATCCATCTGATTAGTAATGCAAGTCTTTCTTGTTCTTGCTTTTTTTCTTACAGCCCAAATCGAAGTTATACCATGCAAAATCTGCGGAGACAAATCATCAGGAATCCACTATGGCGTCATTACATGTGAGGGATGTAAGGTGAGACTCTATGTGGCTGAATCAAAGTCTGATTCATTTGCTCAGAAACATCATATAGTCTATGCTTGACGGGTACCTGAAGCCTGTATTCTCTGCTGACATGTAACCAGGGTTTCTTCAGACGTAGTCAGCAGAACAACGCCGCCTACTCCTGCCCCCGCCAGAGGAACTGCCTCATCGACAGAACAAACCGCAACCGTTGCCAACACTGCCGCCTGCAGAAATGTCTTGCCCTAGGAATGTCCAGAGATGGTGAGGTCCAGGAAATACATATTTATATCTATGGTGCATGAGTGTGCAGGCAAATATATGCAAACAAATACATGTGCAACCCTCTCTGTGCAGAACAGCCAAAAATAGGATCATATGCAATCTTATCTGATACAGTCTGAGCTAGTGGAGCAATTTCTTTTCATCCTTCATTTTATTTTTTGTCCCCATAAAGCGGTCAAGTTTGGCCGCATGTCCAAGAAGCAGCGTGACAGTCTGTATGCAGAGGTGCAGAAGCACCAGGCACGGCTGCAGGAGCAGCGGCAACAGCAGACAGGCGAAGCAGAAGCTCTGGCACGCGTTTACTCATCCAGCCTAACCAACGGACTTTCCACCCTTAACCATGAAATTGGGGGCACCTATGCCAATGGTCACGTCATTGAGCTACCCAAAGGTGGCCATGGTAATGGAGCAGGAGTCCCCGGGGGTTACTATGGGATGGATTCCACCCAGCCATCTCCAGACCAGTCAGGTTTGGACATGTCGGGCATGAAGCACATTAAGCAGGAGCCAGTGTACGACCTGACGCCAGTACCCAACCTGTTCAGCTATGGAGGCTACCAGGAGAGTCAGCTTGGGCCCAATAATGTCAGCATGGGAGAGCTGGGTAAGAAAGCAAAATCATTCAAAGCTACCTGACTTAGCCACGTGGAAATCTGCATGTCTGCTCACAAAGTAGTCCTTTCAGCAGCGTGAGTCAGGGTCCTAATCTGAGAGCCACACAGGAGATCAGACAGGCTTAAATTTACAGCTGACAAGGTGTCATACTACCGTATGCACAGCTAAGGCTGCTAGCACAAGTTAAGATTTATTTAAGATTAAGCACTTCAGGCTGATTCTAGAGAATATAAAATCAAGCAGAAAATGTACAGCAATATAAAAGGACGATAGATTGCCCATAGTACTTGCCACCCAATGTGCACAATGCTTCAGATTAATGTGCAGGTCTGCTTGTACCTAAACTAACACACTCCATATACTCCTATATGCTATATATATAGTAACACTGTGTAGGGAAAGAATACGTGAATAATCGACATGAATGAATAATCTTCTTTTCCAGACCGTATTGCTCAAAATATCATCAAGTCCCACTTGGAGACATGTCAGTACACAACAGATGAGCTGCAGCAGCTAGCCTGGCAGACACATTCCTATGAAGAGGTCAAGATGTACCAGAGCAAGGTGAGGTTTGACTTTATGGCGCCATCGAAACATGACATTTACAATTACAAAGTACCTTATATCTTATACTCTCCCTATATTTGGGTCTTTTTTCCTTTCTAGTTACATTAATTTAATTAACAGCTACTTCTAAAGTACTGAAAAGGATTAAGAACACACACACACACACACACACACACATATATAGTTTTAAATGCCGTAATGCTTTGAACTTTCATTCAAACTCAGTTTACTGAGTTAGTGGGGTTTCTTTTACTAGTAATAGAAATGAAACACATTTGAAATCACAGAGCATGTCAGTCATAGAAATAAAAATGTCGTTTATTTTATTTCCTCACATGAAATAACTAGGTACAAAAGTACACAAACATAACCTGGGTCTTTGGTTCTAGCCCCGTGACGTGCTGTGGCAGCAGTGTGCCATCCAGATCACCCATGCGATCCAGTACGTGGTGGAGTTCGCCAAGCGCATCTCAGGGTTTATGGAGCTGTGCCAGAATGACCAGATCCTTCTTCTAAAGTCAGGTGAGCCACGTGAGCAGTTCAGGCCTATCTCTTTATGTAAGCAGAGGTCAAACTGTCAGTCAGCAGACAGTAAATATCCTGTGGCTTCTTACTCTGGTTGGCTTTTAGTGAGTATATCAACTTCAAATTTATCACTCTCTCTCTCCAGGTTGTTTGGAGGTAGTCTTGGTGCGGATGTGCAGGGCATTCAACCCTCTCAACAACACAGTACTCTTTGAAGGGAAGTATGGAGGCATGCAGATGTTCAAAGCCCTAGGTAAGATATTACTAGCTAAACATTTTGTCTTGGTATGAACGAGGAGTACAGCCAAATATTATTAAAAAAAGAAGTGAGAGATAATTTAATTTTTTTTCTTACTGTCTGCCGTTCCCTGTGCGTCCCTCCAAGGTTGTGATGACTTAGTGAGTGCAGTGTTTGACTTTGCGAAGAGTATGTGCTCACTGCAGCTAACAGAGGAGGAGATTGCACTGTTCTCAGCAGCTGTACTAATTTCCACAGGTCAGTGTGAATCTGCTTATAATAATATATTATAATATTATAATAATGCAGGACGCAATGTGCATGGACTTGAATTAAAAACACTTTAAAAATAAGGTAGTGACTCTCTTTACATTATTCTGTATCAAGCAGCATAATCAGTCCTCACCACGTAACATTTTATACAGTGGCCTCACAGCCGTATCAATTTTACATTTTGCCCTTCAATCAACTCTGTCGGCATTAAAAAAGTCTATTCTTCTTTCAGATCGACCGTGGCTGATGGAGCCTCGGAAAGTTCAAAAGCTCCAGGAGAAGATCTACTTTTCTCTGCAGCACATTATGCAGAAGAACCACATGGATGAAGATGCACTGGCCAAGGTAGGGCTGGAACTTATGGTGAGAGAACTTAGAACGGCATAGAAGCCTAAAATGCATGAATCTATAGGCTAAGACCAAAAGGGAAATCAAACATGAAGACAGGATCTCCTTTGGTAGGAAGGATGGGTGATTCAATGGGAAAAAACACAACAGAAGTAGCAGAACAAAGACTGACTTATAGCCTTGTCCTCATCTGCACTTAAATTTCCTCATCCTTGATCATCTCTCTCTCTTGTCCGGCAGCTGATCAGCCGAATCCCAACGTTGTCAGCCCTGTGCACACTCCACACTGAAGAGCTTCAGGCCTTCCAGCAACTCCACCCAGAAACAGTCAATGTCCTGTTTCCTCCACTCTACAAAGAACTCTTCAACCCAGACCCAAACTCTGCCATGGCCATGCCCAAGTGACTGCCTGTGGTCCACATGCAACAAATGACGCCAGCAGAGGACCAAGAAAGTAAGACAGCCGCATCCAACGAGACGAAAGCAGCTATGTCGACTACGTCATCATCGTGGCAACCACATATTTCCGAGCCCCCCCAGGCACATTTCAAGCTGGTGGGTGAGGAGTCATCTGCTAGCAGCTTAGAGTTCCCGACAACAATACTAGGAATGTCCAGCACTTATCCCATTCTGTTCACCGATACAGTCTGAAGAATGTATATACAAATGAAACATGCCCCAGGCCACAACCTGAGCGGGGCTTCCACCTTTCTCCTGAACTGAACTGACTGACCAGTAATGTACAGACTTTAAAATATCTAGGAACAATTTTAAGCTGTCAATCTTTAAACAAAAAAAAAGAAAAAGAAATTGGTAAGTTAAAATGATTTAACTTTGAAAAAATCATTTGAATTATTTTCCATGTGAAGATGGTGAAGCTGGATGGGGGAGGGAACTGTGGATTTAGAGAAGCTATTGTAGATATTCTTCTAGTGGAGAGCGGATTCCAGTATTACTTCTTGTTCTGTTAAAATAAGTTAGTCTTAATTTAAATATACAGCAGTCCACTGTGGCTGACTATACCGTGTCTACGTGTTTTTATTTTATTTGATAGTTTCTTGTGTACAGAATTTGTAAAGTTGAGACTTGTAAAACAACACTGGCTAAAAACCGGGATTCAATTTGGGTTTGTTGATATATAGAAGCCTTGTCTGGATTTTGTTCATATGTAAAGAAGGTACTACATCCTTCTGAACCTATAGTAATGTAAAGAGAGCATATGAAGGATTTAAAAAAATAATAATGGCTACTGCTACTTTTCAAGCTGGAGATATATACAGAAATATTCTATTTTGCAAGAAAAAGAATCTGGCAGATTTGCCATCTTATCAATCGTTTATTTCTCGCTGCAATAATTACGTCCAATAAAAGCTGGACTGCTTTCGAACAATCAGCCACACACAGCTAATCAGAGACTAGGACCTTGCAATGAACCCCAAATCTCTTCCCAAATTCCCCATGCACCCAGACCTTTATCTCTCATGTATTAGGACCTGTCCGTAAAATTCTGGCAGATATAAGTGGATAGAAATCACGGTGAAGGCGTGTATAGCTGTCCACCAAAATAAAGGCAACGAAAAATGAAACAAACCTGAATTGGATTCACAAATTTCCAGTCACTCAAACATGTATGAGTACTGTATGCCTCATCCCTACAATCACTATTTGCACAATCATTACAGTCCATGGGTGACAAAGACCCTGTGGGCTGTGAATATGTAGGACCCTTTGTCTAAAGAGCAATAATTTTCACACTGCCTTTCTGATCTTATTCCTTTCCTCCTCTTCATGCTTTCAGTTGTTCAGATCAAGGTAGCCGTTTTAACTAAAATGCACTATATTTCACTTAATGGTTATGCCTAACAGTCATTTCCATCGGCGGTACTCATTCCACCACCACAGACTCTGCAGTGTTTTCAGTAAAGAGAGCATTGACTTAGAGTTATAAATTAGTCCAGAATAGAATACCATTTAAAGCTGCAATATGGCATTAACAATTTGAAAAAAGGAAAGTGTGATAGACAATCAATTTTTGCTTTTTATGTAGTCATTCCATAATTTTTAGCACTTACATTTTGTCTTAGTTTCTATGTTTTGTTGTTTGTTGGCCACTTTTTAAAAATCACATTGGCTCCACTGGGTATTTATCCAGGCATGTTGTAATTGGTCTTTTCTGGTGAAGGAATAATTTGAAATCTCATTGCGTAGACATGTTTCAGTGGTTTCTACACACTAGAACTAGAAGATGCTCTGTGAATCTCTCCTGTAAAGTTATAAGTGCTGTGAAATCTCAGCAGCGCGGCTAAAGAGCTCTCTTTCAAAATGAGCCCAAAAAAGAGACACTTGACAGAACATTAGCGCATGATGATGATACTTTCATTACCTGAAGACATGTTGGACTGACTAGCGACTAAAAATCGCACTTTTACCTCAGTTTTGAATGCTATGAATAATGGACTCTGATCTAGTGTTATTTAGGCAATTTTAAAACATTAAGCTTTTCTGATTTTTGCAAATGCACAGCGGCCAAATCTTTGACTTTCCATCAAAGTTATGTACCCCTTAAGCCCGCTGGTATGCCTAACATTTATTATCCTTCCATCTTTTTTTTCCCCACGTGGAGAACAACAATGAGGGAGCAAGTACCAATGTTAACGTTAGAAAATCAGCTTATACTGATCTGTTCCACGCTGCATCTATGTAAAGGTTCCCCAAAAGTCCAGCATCTTTCCTCCGACCCCTGACCCGACCACAGATCATAGGCCAGTGACTCTTTAAAAGACAATCACTTGCTCATTAAGGCTTGATGCACTACAAAGCATCTCTCAGGGAGCAGCTCTTTTTCAGATTTTGCATTAAGAGGGTTTAATATTTTTGCAAATTTACAAAAAAAAAGATTAATTATAAAAGAATAACTTTTTAGGATTAAAAAAAAAAGGCATACGCCACCAGTGTATGCCAGAAATGAAATCTGCCCAGACAAGGCTTTGACAGATGTATGTCTGTGTGTATGTGTGTGTACAGAGCATGAATTCACTGTCCAAATATCTTTAGACTCCAGATTATATAGCAAAAATCATAATAACATAGCACTAAAAAAACAACAACTTGTATATCAGTGTGCTCTTTTCACCACTGTACGCTCATGTTTACTGATTCTTTTTGCTGCTTTTGGGACAGTGAGGGAAGTCCAGTAGTAAGCTGTGACACAAGCGCCATCACAACACTGCAGGGACAGTGAATTCCAACTCTGACTATGAAGTTTTTGTGTGTGACGTTTTTATTATCCCTTGTTAGACTGTGAATCAGAGGGCTGGGATGGGGCTGTAAGGGGAGGTGGGGTGGGGATGTGCCGGCAAGAACGAGTGGCAACGCAACACTGTAAGTAAGATACTGTAGCAATAAGAAGTGGAGGCATTTACTACTGTCATGTTTGCATTGTAAGATTATTTTTTATTTTATTACTATTTACTATTATTATTGTTCTTATTATGACTACTATTCTTCTATTACTATTAGCCTATTGTTGTTCTGTTCTATTTGCATGATGTTTCAGAGCAATGAAACATTTGGGGCTTATTGTGTTTTCTCTTCTCATGATAATGTGGGTTTCGTGGGAGAGGATTTTTTCTTTTGTTTTGGTTTTTTTTGGCAGGGTGGGGAATGGGTTGTGGGCAAATTCCACATCAATTTAGTCGGTTCAAAGCAATTTTTTCACATACTGAAAGGATTTTTAAATAAATGCTCTAATTTATACGTGACCAATTTTAATTTGTTGCTGGATTTGAAATGTTTTGGGGAGTTTTTTGTTCTCAACCTCTGAATGTGTGCGTTGAACGGCCCTTTCTGAACTGGCCTTACTGAATCGGATAACCCTTGAACCTGCTGTGGGAGAATAATCGATTCTGAATGTTATGGAGTAGTTTGTTCAGTGTGAGGGGCTGAACGCATCATGCGCCTTTACCACTCCATCAACACAGAATGACATCACGGAGCGCACAAACGAGCAGTCGTCGGCTCTTCGACGTGACTCGGACAAATTGCGCAGACAATTTTTTAAAACATGCTGAGTTTGAAATGTTTCCTACACTTAGTCGAACACAATCCAAACCTTCTTCTCCCTTTCCTGAGAAAAAGCTGTGTGCGCGTGAATGTGTGCGTGTGAGGAAGAAAACGAGATGTGAGATGACGTTCTGCTCTACCAATGCTTTGTAAACCTTCTTGATGCATTACACATTTGTGCAATTGGAGTAGTGTTGAAAATTTGTTAATTTATTGTTTAGAATGTCTTTGCATCCCAGCAAGAGCAAATAAAACAAAATGTAGCAATCTGTAACCAAAACCTAAAAGGTACTTAGGCTACAGAACCTCTTTTACACAGGACTAACAAAACAACAACAACAAGGACAAAAACAGAAAAAATACAAAAAAAAAGAGACATTTGTTTGTTTTCAAAGTGCCATAGCTAGTGAGGAGTGGAAGGATTGGCAGAGTGGGGCGTAGATGCTTTACGGTGTGAGTTTACTTGAGAAACCAATCAAAAAAGGGGAACTCTGAGGAAAAACCTGTATGTGATTACGCTGATGAACCGTTTTTACATTTTATGCTTTTTCATTTGGTGAGGACTCTGCTTGACTCTGAACTCTGACTCTGCCATAAATCCACGAGCTCTACTGTCCAACGCTTCATTTTCAGACGAGAACGAAAGAGTGACTGTGTGTGTAAAAGCATGCATCTGCAATAAAGTGAGTCACGCCCATAAACGATGGATCAGACTGGGTCGAAGTTCAGAGCCATGCAGGGGCCTTAGTGAGTTCTCCTTTGAGATGTATATACAATGTGAAGGTCTGAAGTGATTTTTTTTTTTGTTAAATTCTATATTTTATCGCTTTTGTAGACATTTTGTTGTGGGAAGAAAAAAAATAAAAAGAAATTTTATGGGTGAGATTCTGCTTCATTTTTCTAACTCACATACAAATCATAATATTATATATCAGATTAATCCATAATGTCTCCTGAGAAAATACAGCTATTAGTTATATACTGAACTAAAAATAGTACAAAAACTGCATTTTATTTTACAGTTTTTTCTATCACGAATTATCACATACAGTTAAATAACAAGTTATATTTTTATCTTTTTATATAAAGTTTTCTGATTACCGCTTTTCCTTCATTAACCCTGAAAATCTATAAACATCCTTAGTGCAAAATCTTTGGTATTATCAAGGATCTTTTGTGAAGAGGCAGAACTTGTGTTTACGAAAGACACCTATAAAAGTTCCCATGCTTTCTTTTCCCTACTTCCTGAGTCAAAGGTCACTTCCTGGTTTCATCGTCTTCTTGCTCTTCTGTCCCCGACGTTGGCTCCGCATCAGTGCTGTTCTCGCAGCTGTCCGGATGGTTTCTTAAATCTGAACAACAGAAACATCAGTTAGCGACATGTCGCTCCAATAACACAGTCATTACCACAAGAAAGAGAATACTGACAGGCCTGGGAGGAAATCCACGCATCCAGCATAAATAATTTGGTTTGATTTGTTGGTGAAATCTTGGAGAGGACACAAGAAGAGGAAGAGGAAACACAACGTACCTTTGAAATATCAAAACAACTGTGTCTGAGTGTTTGCGTGTTTGTTTGCTGGGCTTGTTTGTTTGTGAGCACAGTTTCTTTCCGCGCAGTTATCCTCTAGATGCCGGTATCATGTCTACCCAGAGACGTTAATTAATAGCTAATCAAAGCTAATGTCTCAGCAGCACATCGCCAGCACAAAGACATGATTAATACATAATCAAAGGCCGCTCAGCACAAAGACGGGCCCTCCCTCATGCCTCAAACACTACTGTTGTTATAGAAATAAACGAACACTCGCAGCTTAATTAGCTGGCTGTTCGTGTGTGCCGTCTTTATTTGAAGTTGCTGGGGATTTCTCTCTGAGCCAAGCTGGCCTCCTGAGTGACGACACCGAGGTGACATACAAAGGCATGTATGCACACATGTGCAAAAACAGGTACATACAATGAAATGCTAATCCACATGTCACACACTGGATCAGAAAAAAAACAGTAGACAAGGTTTTGTATGTTTCTGACCTTTTAGACCTAGTCTGTGGCACCAGGCGCTGCAAGAGTGTTTCTGCAGGAAACCATTGATGCCAGCGTCTCCAAGATTATCAGGTCCAAAAAGCATCTCACCCCTGCTAACACTGCAACAGAGTCAGTCAGAGTGCAGACTTTCATCAGTACATATGGGATAAAATGTGAATTTCTAAAATCAGAGAATATAAATATCACTTATACGCATAGCAGAAATGGTTACTGCACCTCTGGTCCTCTGCCATAATGACTGTCGGATCAGTCAGCTCCTCTCCCACTCCTGTCAAAAGGAATAAGGGAACAGATTTTAAAAAAAAGACTCAACATCTCACATGTGCAACTACAAACATGCAAAGTAAAGTAAAAGTATCTGCCTTGTATGTCGAGCACCAGCAGCTCTCTGCGTGAGTACTCGTAGGTCCAGTGGGAAAAGGCTAGAAGCATTTCTTCCAGTGAACAGCAGGGGGTGATCTCTTCTCCCGTGTTGTTGTTGTATTTCATGAAGTCACCAGACATATTCCTTTCAATCGTCAGCCACTGACCATTAGAATGCCAGAGGACCAGTGATACGTCAAGAAATCTGGTGGATAGAAGGGGCAGTTATTAAATGCACGGACACACCTAACACACACACATAGGAAAGATAAAATAGTGACCTTGGTGAGTGGTGCAAATCATCAGGTTTGACTTGGTTAAACACTTGCATCATCTTCTGGGCCGCTCTCTGCTGCTGTATCTCCTTCACAAACAAAAATTGATCATAGTGTTAGAAGTACTTGAAACTCAATTCAAAACTGTGAAAAGTAAAAGATTTGCTAACCAGCAAATGTAGACGAATCCTTGATTACTTGAAAGATTTACCCTTAAACAAAGCTGCAGTGCTGTGCTACCATGGAAGTACTTCTTACAGACACGAACCACCTCTGGTCTGAAACCTTTCACCACGTATACCAGCCCGGGTCTGAGCACATCCTGTTCTGCCCATGTACAGAGAACCCGGCGGCCCTGCCGGAGGCCCCCATCCAAAGAGCCTTCTTCGCTCAAGAGGGGCTGCAGGATTGCAGACAGGCCTCGTGATGACCAGGAAGAGACTGAGCTGGATTCAGGGTCAGCATCAGAGGCTACTTCCTCCAGAGAGTAAACGCTCACCTCTTCACCTCCTACAGAGAATGTTCAAAAACTTGATTAAGTGCACAGAAATGGATTTTGGGGGTAAAACAACAGTAATGAAAAAATAAATAAATCCTAAATCAAACAAGCAAGTTACCCATGATTGAGACAGGAGTGAAAGGGATGGTCTGAGCCAGTCTCATCAAATTGTTTCTCTCCACAGCTGTTAACACACAGGCACGATACAGGCAAAACTACAGATGAGCTAATGTACGAGAAATCACAAAAACAATAGATGCACAATAGATGATCCTTTCAGGATCTAGTATTTAATTTAGATAATTTTCTGCAGATCGTGTAAATACCTGAGTAGTGTGGATACAAACTGTCAGTGGACTGGAATGAGGAGTTCTTGGCTGCAGCAGGTAAGATTACAGGGCATTAAAAAACAAAACAAATACATCTCACTATAACAGACACTACATGACCACATGTTACAGAAAATGTATTCAATCTGTACGTCCAGAAATACCTTCAGCTGAAATGCCACTCTGTATTCTGCAACAGGCATCAAGAAAACATTGTTACGTTTAAGTAAAAAGTTTCGATAAATTCAGGGTAAATCTGGAAGGCTAAAAAAGAAAGGAGACTTACGAAGACCTGCGACTCATGGACCTGGCCCAGCTGTTCCAAGCTGAGTGCGTGGGGCTCCATACATCCTACCAGTAATCAAAGCAAGAACACTGACATATTTTACACTAATTATTTTAGCATTACTATCGCTAATGTTACCACAAATTACAAAATATTGTTACCACACTTTACCACATCTTTACCTGATGCGAAAAGACCTGTTTCTGCAGCAAATCCAGTTGTTCAAAATCTGAAAAAATATTGATATTAACAGTTTTTAAGTAAAACATAAGAAACTTCAAGTGGTTGATAATTTAAACATCGCACATACACATATCAAACTTTGTTTCTTTTAACATGAAAAAACAACCCTTGTCGTTCTTCTCGTTCTACTGTACATACATACAGAGGAAGCAGAGTGATGCATACTAGCAGATGCTCTCTGAAAGCTCTGGGTACAAATACAACATGTACTCTATCTAAATGCAGGTCTTACTGAGCTGACTGAGGCTGGTTGAAGCCGACCGACTTGTGGGTTCTCCTATCAACCTCCGGCGCCTTCCCCAGCTGACATCAGACAACTGGGAATGCATGGCTCTCTATTTTCCAAAACAAATAAAGAGATGGAAAAGCTTCTCTGTAAAGAACCACCAAACGAAAATGAAAAACCCATTCACAAAGATAGCAGGGATTTAGTTTTATGACTTTGTGCCATGTTTTGCACCTGACTGATCCTCTGCTATGAGGAGCACAACTTTTTTCATATTACCAAATCTAGATTGCTCTCTCGTATCTTCACGGTCTTTTTGTTTTTGCCTTTGCTGTCCAAGACCTGAGTAAAGTCAGATGATTTGGACCACTCTGCAGAAACACAGACGTACATTATCTGTTATTGTGTGTAAATGCATGATAAAAAAATAGACAAGGTACACACAGATTTTCAAAATTTCCTTTTGATCATTTTCATCAGGGGCAAGATACAGAGAAAATGACTGCTTATGACCTGAATGACCCTTAAAGTTCTTTTATGACATTGTTGGTTCTGACTTGCAAAATTGTTAAGATTTGCATGTGCTACATATCACAAAGCTCTTCATGCAAACTCATTGCTTTAAACCATCAGCGTCCAAAGATTAACTTGATTTTCAAACCCATGCGTTATCATACCTTGGCTCCTGCTGCATCTTAGTGATGTATTGTTCTTTAAACCCCTCCTACCAAGCAAACTCTCATTGTTCATTGATTCATTGAGAGAAGGAAAGGATCCCCTGGTTGGGCTGAGGGGTGCTCCAGCGAAAGTCATATTCTCCATGCTGGATGACAAAGATCTGCAGTAGCCATACGGACGGTCCCTCGACAAACATGCCCACCTTGGGGATTTTATGGGTTTTCTCCACTGGTTGGAATTTCTGGACCGAGAAGTTGGCTGACTATCATCACAAGAAAAGGCAGGATTTGTCAAACCCTCTGAGATGTCTTCTGGGTCGAACAGAAAAGCACTGCTGGAGGCTCGGTGCACGTCTATGTTAGGTGGTTCTTCCTGTGTGTTTTCCTCCTCTTTCTCTTCTCCTTCTTCCTCTACTTCATCCTCCTCTTCCATGGATGTTTCTTCCTGACTGGTAAACAAATATGGCTCACAAGTCCAGAATTTAAAATGGAGTGACTCCAAGCCTCTGGGAGAAAGAGGAGACCCACACTGGGATGGTTCACAGGACTCACAGGGTGTCTGATCTCTGACCGAAGAAAATCCTCCACTGTTAAAGTGGGAGAGGGACGCACAAGACCCTGGGTCAGAAGCTCCCTGCTGATTCTCACATGGATGATCCTATGGGAAAAAAATAAGTGATTATCAAAGTATTTTAAATTCTTTAAGTCAGTGGTTATTTACTTTTAATGTCATAAAGCTGTGAAGAGATTACATCACATTAAAATAAGGACTTTATGGATACTTTATGGATCTCTTTTAGCTTGTCTCCCCCTAAAGGCCATGTTCAGGTTTGCAACAACTACCTCTCCTTTCAAAGAGTCTAACATGACAAACGTTTAAGGATCAAAACATTGTATTTAGTGTGAGGGAGTAGTGCATTCTCTTTCCTTCTTGTGAAACAACATTACTAGAAGACAACAGTAAGCACCTCTCTTGCCCTTTCTTCTGGTTCTTCTGTGTGTCCATATCTTCCTCCCCTGCTTCCCCTAACTCCTACATGGCACTCCTGTGATTCCCGTCTATTTCCTGCTAAGGTGTAGCCCTTTAGCAATGAAGGCGGGGTACTTTTATACGGCTTGGCCACCAATCGTTGTATATTAGCCGCATCACCGTCTGCTCCACTTCTGTGTGGAAGGGTCCAGCTGTGAGGGATGGCGTGCTGGGATGCTGTAATGAGCCGACACTGAGCCAGGCGTGTCTCCTCCTGATGTAGGTTGTTGGATGCAGAAAGAAGAGTGAGGGTGTCCACAGCCAGAGCAGAGAGGTCCTGGAGATGACCGAGCTGAGAGTCTAAGTCTGACAGGCTATCCTGAATGAAGTTGACCTTCTCTGAAACCTCCCCCACCATCATGCACATCTCTTCTGTTCTGATGGAACAAATATGAGCAAAAATGGTGAATGACGTTTTTACGATTTATTTACTGACGTTAAATGCTTTTTGTACACTAAACACAGCCACATGTTCAGCTGTAAATTCACAAAAAGCAAAGGAAGCCTGTGTTAGTAGGATCACAATACAAGCACAAGCTATATATAAGCTGGTATGTGAGACAAAGTAAATAAACATTTAAGAATCTACCTACTTACTTGTTTGTAAGAAGGAGCATTGGAGGCACATTAAAAAAGTACTTTGAAACACGGAGATTAAAGTTATCGTTTCAAGTCAAACAACTGCTACGGCTGCTAAACCCTCTACATAATGTCTTGTGTAGATGAGTTAGTGAAATCATACTTCAGAGTTGGTTTTAGTAACAAGGAAATTATTTATTTTTAAATACATAAACACGGTGTGGTGATAAACACAGAAATGCAGTTTTAACGCAGAAAGCTGCATCTGGTCAGAAGGAAAAACCAGATTTTAACCCCCGATTTATGCAAAAATGAAACAGCTGGCAATGACAGATGCAAGAAAATCAATGGTTACACCCTTGTGCAGTAAAGAGGGTTTATGTTGTATCACAAGACATGATATGAAAACTGATCAAGGTATTTCAGTAACTCTTCTACACAAGGCAATTTGCAATGTTTGCAATGGGTACAGCAGCCATCGCAGTTGTTTGACTTAAAATGACGACTTTAATCTCCACATATTCTCAAAATAATAATAAGTTTAATCTCAAAAGTTTGGCTTTATTGTGAAAATGAACAATAATCTTTTATCTTAATGCGCCTCTAATACTTCATTTAAATCTAGTTACATGAGTTAACTGCTTTCATCTTGGCACAGTATGTATACCTCATTATTTATTATACTTATCAAACTTATCAATATTAAACTTAACAATGTGATGACAGACAGAGCGATTGTTCGTGTTATAGAAGAAATAATCTATTGGCTCTTGCATCGGACACAAAAGGAACTCTACATCAAAGCAATGATCCTGTGCATGGCTCCCAAACAAGACAAATTTACAAGGCTACAAAGTTTCCAGCCATAGTGATATGGCAGGTTGGAGAGCGAGACACAGATCCAGCAGAAACACACAAGCGCTGGTAGCTCATCTTAAATAATCGAACAAAACAAAAGAAATGAGAAGCCCCTTGTTTGCAGTCCTACCTCTCAGCTGTGACTTTGATCCTGTTCTTTTGACTGCTGAGCGGGCATTCACTCTTCTCGTGAAAATAGGCCTGCACACATCTCTCCTCAAACTCATGCAGCTTCTTGCGATCCTCGTGGCCCAGATAGAGCTCTAGTAAAAACAAGTGAGATGGAAGAAGTGACAAGTGTAGAGATAGCTGCTAAACTATCACCATTTTCTTCCTTTCCAGAAAATATGCTGTGGTACTTACTAAGTCCAGAGGCTCTCTCTTCCCGCTCAGCGTCGCCACTAAATTTCTTGTAAATAGCTCTCAAACCCAGGTCCATGTGACTGAGGAGGTTTAGGGGCGGTGGCAGCCACGGTCTCACTTGATAGGTCATAATGTAGCGGTACCGGTTGTACTTCCACAGCTTGTTGGATGTTGATGCCATGTCAAAGTAGACGTTGCTGTTAACAAGAGTTTGGTTTATTGAAGGGTAGCCCCTCAAACAATTACTATAAACTAAGATTTTTCAATATGCTTACTTGAAAAATGCGATGAGGATGTTGACCATGATGATATACTGGACAAACATATACACAGCCTGGAGAAATGGTGCAAGAAAGGATGCAGGAGGACATGAATCATCTTCCTGACATGCTGTTGACACACAAAAATACGCAGATCTTACACACAGTGCAATAGTTTTTTGTTTGTTTTTTTATTCTTATTCATCATACAAAAACTGTCAGAGACTTGGTATGAATCTCCTTCTGCATCATGAATGCTAAATTAGAACCAGATTCATATAAAACTCTACAGGGACAAGAAAAGGGCACAGAGTCTTCCAACATATGGTACAGCCGACACAGAGCTCAGATTTTAACATCACTCAGTTGGTCTGAGACATCAGAAGCAACCGAGATTGCCTAAATCCACGCTGGAGCAGAGTACATTAAAAAAATCTTAAAGTAAGAGAATTGGCACTGTTTACAGGGTAAAGTGTGACAGACCTTGCACTGATTTGTTTGCTGCTCTTCTTATAGAAGACACAGACATAGCTCTTTGGAAGTGTCCAAACTTTATTTTTTGAACAATCTAAGTTACACCTTCAACTAAAAGCAGCAAAAGGACCTACATGTACTGTAACTCCCTTAGTCATTTATACCAATTACATTTTAAGTGATTTTGTTATTTGCAGCATATTTTTTATGCACGAAGAATCAGCCCCTGTAATAAGTGAAGTTGTCTAAATTCTGAAACAAAGAACTCCTTTCAGCTGCAGTCAATAACAAGCACTGCAATACAAAGGTGAGTCAAGCAAAGCTCACCTTGTGAGGTAAGACTGTTTGAATGACCTTAATTCAAGTGGAATAGGATAAGTGACGAATTAGCCTTGCAGCAATCTTCGAGTCAGTATTTCCAAGAACTCAGGGCAATGCAAAAATCATAAAGGTTAAATTCTACTGCTTAAAAAAAAACCCTTTGGTTAATAAGTATCTAGTGTTATTGGGCCACTAACGGTCTATCTCTGATGCATAGACCTCTCCATAGATCATCCAGTAGGGCTGGAAGACTATGTCTCGAGCCAGGCTCCATGATGGCTCCTCGTCTGGTGACAGGACAGCCTTCCTGGATACTCCGTAGGTCAGCAGCACTATTGCCATCATCACCACAATGTAAAACATGTTTCTGGTCTGGGCACAGAGAGAGTGAGAGGTTACTAAAAAATAAATAAATAAATAACACACACACACACACACACTTCTCAACTTTTTATGTTTCCAGTGAGTGCTGTGCAGTCTGTACACACCATCTTAGTGATCATGGTGAGGTAAGGGCCAGCATGCTGATTAACGGCCAGCAGATCCATCACCCTGATAAACCAGAAGATTATGTCCAGGCAGTATGTGAGGCGCCCTGCTGTCCGGTAGGGATCAGAGTGCCAACGCATTGCCAGTCCGGCCACGAAAAGCAGGATGGCGATGAAATCTGATATGTTCCAGTATTCTGAGAACCAAATCTTCAGCTTCTGGCTCAGTTTTGTTGCCTCAGACATTAATATCTAATTACGAAAGATAGAAACTTACATTACTACTGACTTGTGATTTTATATTCTCCTGTAACACTTTTTAATATATTCTGCTAAGAACTGAACCTCTGACCTCTCTGGTTTTCTCTGCTGCAGTTGACAAGATGTATGCTATAACCAGCCACTCCTGAACACTGGGTTGATCCTCCATCTTCACCAGGACAACATAGGAGAATAACATCAGAAAGGCCAAGTAGGACATCTACAGTTGAATCAGAGAAAAGACATTCAGACAGAAGGATGAGAACAATGTATAATAATCATTTGCATGATGCACTTTGAGAAAGAGAAATGTTTTATCGTGTGTTAACTAACATAAAAAACCTACCGTGTGAAACCAAAACTTGACAACAGGAGCTGTGTAGAAATCATAGAGTGTTGTGATCCAGGAAACACAGCGCACAGTTATAGAGGACATGGTTTCTGACACAGGACCAACACGTTTGTCTTGGAAAGAGAGTCCTTGCTCTGCATCACGACTACCCTGCATGGGTAGAGTAAACCATACAAGTGAGGTGAAATACTATGAAATACTGTAAAATATTAGCCAGTTGAAATTTGAAAGTACTGCACTCCTACTGTACCATGTGATCAGAGCCCTTGGTGCCTGGTGCTGGCTTGACTGAGTCGAGTCCAAACAGCATTGCCTCGTGTGTCTGTGGTACGTGACACATTTCAGCTTTGCTTTTAAACTCCAGAAGTAGGATGGCAGGAGGCAAAAGAAGGCTCAAAATGATCTAAAAAAAAAAAAAAAAAAAGGAGAGCGTGTCTGACTACTTAAACATCCTCCAACAAAACATACTGCTTTGCAAAATATGAAAAAAATAAAACAACACTTGAGGTAAAAACACAATCGTTTAGCACAACCAGGCTTTAATGGGGGTGATGAAAGCAGCTGGTGATGTGTGAACCAAAAGAAAACAGCAAATAATGGCTGAAGCGCTCCCTAGCTACACTCTACATGACAGGAAGATGTAACAATGAATGAAAATTACCGATGTGGTTTTGGAGTGGAAAAACATGGCTTTAAGTTTGACCCTAGATATCAAATCCCAGACAGAACTTCATTATGTGACAAAATGCTAATTCAAAATCGACAACAGTTAACTGCAGCACCCTACCTCATTTATTGCTAATATGTTTAATCCAGAATACTTTAACAATCCCTAAGGAAATTATGCAAACAGACAATGTCAGAAGTGGGATTCAAACCCACACCTCCAGGGGAGACTGCGACCTGAACGCAGCGCCTTAGACCGCTCGGCCATCCTGACTTCCTGATTAATGGATTCTAAATTAGAATCTGGGACCTGATGAAGGTCAACAGGACTGAAACATTGCAATAAATATATTAGAAATAATGGCAAGCTTTTGCAGAGACAGTCACATTTAATTGCTTTTGTGGAATCTTACAACAATACTGTGCAGGCTCCTGTCAAGTTAACAGGTTAAGTTACTTTTTTGTTAAACTTAAGTGTTAAGCAGTTGTGCTATAAGCACTACTTAATTTCGAATAGTTTTGTGCTTACATTTGACTTGTGCTGTGTCATTATATACAATGCTGTGTCAGCACTATGACATTATAATACTGCTGCTGCTACCAGCTTGTAGCAAGAGATTCAAACTTTGAATTAGCTAGTCAGTCTTCAATGATAGCAGGTAATAGGAAAAGAAAGATGGAACATGCCCTTCATGGACTAAAAATGCTGCATCCTGTGAGCTGCAATTGCTGATAAGACATATTCACTATTTTTTTCTATAATTCTGCTGAAATATTTTTGTATAATTTTGAAGCTATATCGCCCACCCCTACCCTGTACCCTTCTATCTTTATTTTTCTTTTTGCAGTGATGCAATTAAATGACACTGAAATATGAATTTTATCTGGTTTATCTGCAAGGTTTACCTTCAAGAATGAGTTTTTTCTCATGTTAAGTGGACCGGTCCAGAGATCAGTGAGGAGAGTCTGGGTGCAGGAGTGTGAGACGAATGGTCTGTGACATGAGGAGACAGCCATCTGCAGACAGGTGAAGTGGCTCCATGCCTCCATCTCATAAGTCAACAGCTTCATGGCCATCTGCTCGTTCTGACGAAACGCACAATCTAACACATCCACCGCCAGCTTACCAAACTCACTGACACACAAAGACAGAAGAGATATGTGCATGTCAACTCTGTGATAATTATAAAAATATGAAAGAACAAAAAAAAAAATTGCACCCATATCTTCACATATACAAAGTAACATGAAGTCCCGAGGGGAAAAAAAGTGTACTGCATGGTAACGGTGCTTCACAGCTATAAAAGGTTTAGAGGTTTCTTGCATTTCAAATCTTCCAAGAACATTTCAATGAGACTCCAGTCTGGATATTGCCTAGGCTGTTCCATTCAAGGTCAGCTTCAAATTAAACTAAAGTTTCAGACACACCTTATCCTTAATATATCCTTCATAGCTGAATCAATGACTGCAAGCTGCCCAGTTGCTGTGAGACCGAGGCAGTCCCCAAAGCATAACCTTTCCACCACGCTTCAAAGACCGCAAGAAATTCTTCTCCTAAAAATAACTCCATCTTTGATTTGTATGTCCAGAGCACATTATGTCAAACATGTTGCTTCTGTCTCTGTGTTCACTGGGAAACTGTAGTTCTGCCTAATGTTCTTCTTAGACAGCACCTTAAATGCAGGTCAAATATGTCAAAATCTATCCGACTGTAGACGCAGGCACTTTGACACCAGAGTTACCTGCAGTCACTGTGATGACATTTTGAGTTGTTGGAGATTTATTTTTGCATCATGCAGTATACCCTTGAATTTGCTTGGGCAGTCAGTCCTGGATAAATTAGCATTCATTTAAAATTGGTGCCACTGTCTTATACTCGAGTGATTTATTTCAACTAAGTTGGAGACATTTTAAATCCCTTGCTAGACTCACAACACAGGCTTAGAGAGCTACTTAAATCTTAACACGATGACATCACATATTTCAGCAAAAGAGACAAAACCAGAGCTTAGATGGGAATTCAAAAGGTATTCCATTATGTGCCACTTTTTCAGAGTGTATCACTGCTATTAATAAGCAATGGATCACTGCTTGTTTAAAATAAGTCATACAGTTAATTGACACTCACAGTGAATACGTCTTGAATCGTTCTATAATGTTATCATCCAGGCTGCTTTGACGTGCTTCAAAGGACATGGAGCGGTAAAGCTTGCAGGCCACCGTTGCACGTGCCAGCGCTTCTTCTCCATGTTGCCACAGGAACAGTGCCATTTGCTGCCTTTGCTGAAGGACTGCCCACACAAACAAGTCGTTGAAGTTGAAAGGAACCAGCAGTGGAGCATCATCAAGGCCTGGACTAGACACATCCCCACTGGTACTGGGTGACACATCTTGCTCCTAGAAGAAAAAGTTAGATGTATGAAAAAAAATAAGGGACAAGGAAATGAAAAAACAATAGATGGGAATGTGAGATTTTTTGTCATAAAACAGATAGAAAAATTAGAAACTGTTAATCTAAATCTTAAAAAAATAACTCTAAACCAACCTTGCGTTTGTAAGGCTGGGCGGTCCTAAAGAAATGCAGGTCCTGGAGGCTCCTGTTCCTTGTAGAGCTTGGCATCAGTCCATGTCTGAGTTTAGAAAAGGTGGCTGAACTGTCTCGTCTACCATTCTACAGGCATCAAAACAGGCATTTGTATGAAAACTGTAAAAGTCATTAAACCAAAGGATTTTTAAATGGCTTTTATCAGGGTGCAGCGGGCAAAGAAAAAGAATACAATCATTGCTCACTTTTTCGTGCAATCGGCTGTACGCAGCTCTGAATTGTTTGCGTGTGTAGGTGCTGCGGTATGCTCCTCCTATGAGATATTCTATCACCAAGCCCATGTCAATGATCGAAAGACGATAACCTGCAGGAAGGGATGTCTCCCCACAAACACATACAAACACGATAAATAAACATATACTGTGCACATGTAAATGTGGCTGCTTTTCTGTGTATTTATAACACAGAAAAGGTGAGGGACCACCCAGGTTGCTGTCAGTGCACAGTTCCAAAGCTGGCATTTGCAATTCTATGGAGGAACATTAGTGCACATGGGAAACTTGCACATCTGTAAAGGCCTCTTTAATGCTGAACAGGTCTTGGAGCAACATATGCTGACAATGCTTTTTTTCGGGAGGGAAAGGGAAGCTAGATTTGCACCTACAGCTACTCTCAATATCAAAACTCACCTGTTTTGCATCTTCAACGAGGTGGTGCAAGAAGCGGGCTGTTGGCCCTTGTGCCTGCAGGGAGGATTTTGTATAATTATATAAAAAAAGAAAATGACAGTTAAGAGAAAATGCAAAGCGCAAAATCAAAGCAAACCAAATTTACTAGTTACTTTTAACGGCTGCATAATGCACATGCAATCACAGCTCCACAAATATCAAATTGTTTCTTTAAGGAACTACTTATCCCAGCGTTATGAATAAGTGAAAAGGCTTTTATACACAAATATAAAGACAACATAGAGAAAGCTGAGGGTGAATGTATGGCAAAGAGCTCTGTGATTTTAGAAGCATCCTAAACCAACTACTGGGAAAATATTTTGGATGCAACTGACCATAAAACACAAGAGATCCTGGTGCAAAAACACTTACAGTGACTGAGATTTGGATCAAAGCAGCTTTGGGAATTGTGAGAGAAATTCAAGAGAAACAAACATAAAGGGATTTTGTATGTTTGCACAGCAAAGTGAAAGCCAAACGCAAGAGGAAATACCCCAAGATAATCAAAAGTACTCCAGTGAGTAAATGTTATTTTCTGAAAAATATATTTCACAGAATTAATTGTACTGTTCTCCTTGATTAATAAAATGATGAATAACAAATAAGAAAAAGTAAGTGTCTTAAATATTTAAAGCAGATATATTAAGATATTATAGTAACCATGTTGTAGAGCTCTTCAAGGCGATCGACTGTGAGGAAGCGGCTCATAGTCATGCCGTTATCAATCAGCGTTTTGACAAAACTGACACGGTCCATCACCAGAGCATCCAGCATGGCTTGCTCCAAGGAGCCCACCTACACAAGTAAAAAATAATTTACATATCTCCTTTTTTGCTTTAATGGAAAACAATTGCACTACAGTTTTGCATTAATGACTCCTGTCAATAGAAAATTGTACTTAGTAGTCAGTATAATCTTTTAATAATATAAGTTTACATATGGTAGTGATAGGATGTGCGATCCTTAATAGTCTGCAAAGGCTTTGTGTGCATTCCAGAGTGCTCTGGCATTCACACCCACATCCTGGGAGCATGGGAAAGGTCGTACCTTCTTTTATTTTTTTACGGTAGGATAAAAGTAGCTATGTCAGTTTTAGTCTAAGTGCCTTTTTTACATATAGATGAACTGTTGGATTTCCAGACCAGCAGGTTTAGGGAAGTCATTTATGGGGTCACACTCTGACACACACACGCACACACACACACATACACCTCCATATTCCAATGTAAGGAACAAACACCCACTGATGTATAAATAAAGACCAGGGCAGTCTCAGAGCTGCGAGTCCCTGAGCCCTCACTCTCGTGCGAGAGCTCAGAGCTGCCCTTGCTAAGCAACAAGTAAAACTGTGTGTTTCTCCTCTCTGATTCTCAGCTGAAGAAGTGTTTTAGAATATATCTCTTAACAACTCCCTTTGTTTTTGACTTTCTCACCTGCCAATGCTGTCCATATACAAGGACGTCTTTCTGTGCAATGTCAGCCCTGTCCCACGCCAGAGTCATACTCAGCTGCTCTGATGGACTGGCCTTTGTGCCTGTTTTTGATTCAGAGCAACAAAACATATAACATAACTCAGATTTTCTGACTTACTAAGAGAAACGCTCCAGTCCCACGTTAATGAATCAAAGTCACTTGAGAGAAAATGTTTGATAATTAAGAAGGAAACAAGTACCCTTGAGAGTAGCGGTCAAAATGGCAGCATCTGGTGCCATCTGGTCATCTGACTCTGAGTCAAAGATGGTTATCTGTTGTTCAAAGAAACGCTGATTTAGTAGTCAGTGTCCTCAGTCACAACACACACATGCCTCAGAGGCTGCTTTACT
This sequence comes from Diplotaxodon limnothrissa, assembly GCF_057381915.1. Taxonomy (NCBI): domain Eukaryota; kingdom Metazoa; phylum Chordata; class Actinopteri; order Cichliformes; family Cichlidae; genus Diplotaxodon; species Diplotaxodon limnothrissa. The sequence goes on along the minus strand of NC_140607.1, from coordinate 14,451,815 downwards.
CACAGACTGTCTATGATCCATACACTGCAGCAGGAGAGTATAGAGGTCAGTGGCTTCAGTCCTCTCCATTCCAAACACATCTCCAATCGTGGTGAGGAAGTTCTCTTTAATGTCAGCTTCCAACGGTCTGAAAACAAACAAACAAACATAAAAACACAATCAGTGTACATTTGGGCCGGCTCGACCCTTTCCGTGTGGAATTGCATGTTCTCCCTGCATGGTGCTCTGGCTTCCTCCTACAGTCCAAAGCTTGTTAGGTCATCCACCTAAATTGGCAGTAGGTGTGAATGTGATCGCAAATTGTTGTCTGTCTCTCTGTGCTAGGCCTGCAATATGCTGTTCAACGTGTACCCCCAGGCAACACAATGTTAGCGCTTTTGCTTCACAACAAGAAGGTCCTGAGAAGGTCGCAGAAGGTGGAGTCATGTTCTCACCATGGTTGCGCAGGTTCTCCGGCTTCCTCCCATAGGCTAAAGACATGCAATTAGTGGAGTTGTGTCAATTGGTGATTCTAAATTTCGCACAGGTGTGAATATGAGGGCAAATGGTTGCCTGTTCCTCTATGTTAGTCCTGCATCAGACTGGCGACCTGTCCAGGGTGTACCCCACCTCTCGCCCTATGATAGCTAGGCTTCCGCTCCCCATGAGACTGAATTGGCGAAAGGATAAGTACATGTATGGAAGGATAATGTACATTTGAAACAATTTAATATTTGTAATCCTGTGTCTTTTTGGTAAATGTTAAATGAGTCAAAATAAGAGTCTAACAAACTAATTTATGGGCTTACCAGAGCAGCCTTTTGCTTTTTTGCACTAAGAGGACACTGCTGTCTAGTTTCTACTTTCTATCTCATTTTACAATCAATTAATTGCATCATCATCTTCAAGTTTTTATATACACCTATTGGGTAACCCTTCCTAAAATATAAACGTCACTCAAATGTAGTTAGCAGGACAGGATCATATTAGTAACTGTGTGTTTGGGTTCATCTGAGATGAGGAAAAAACAAAGAATGTGGCTGGGGTCTAACTGCCTTTTCAAATAGTTGGCATATGCGGCTCGGCAGTGGTGTGAGGTATCTGCTAATTGGAAGGTCAGTGGTTCAATCCCTGACTCCCCTAGCCTTCACACTGAAGTATCCTTGAGCAAGATACTGAACTCTGCGATCCATCTACTGGAGTGTGAATGAGGCTTGTTGTAAGGAAAGTACTTTGGAGTGCTCAAATTGAGTAAAAAAGTGCTAAATCTGTTTACAGTTATTCACTCTAATGATATAACGGTAAAGGGGAGATTCTCCCTTTGCCCATTTTTCTCTTTTTCACCTTAAAATATGCCCCAATACTCATGAAGAAGGTGTTATAACTTGCACTTTGCCGTAAGTATAAATTATGCTTGCTTATTAAACCAGCTGGCTCAAAAAGACCCTGCTATGCATCCACTACAGGCCTATACCAGCCTACGTACTGTACCTGTCAACAGCAGTCTGCTTGTGTAAGAAGGCGAGTAGGTCAGCAGCCCTGCCTGATCCCTCAAACACAAACACTGGCACAGGGGGCACAGTGCTGACGTAGTCCAACACTGTAGACACCACAGAAGGACCTCCCTCCACCACCACACACACCACAGGCACTCCTTGGTTCAGTCCTGCAAAAAAGAGAAGAGATGATGTTAAGACTTCAGTCAAATCTGTGTGCTTCCTATTTTGTTTCTTTTGTTAGTTTTTGCGCAAAAACACCCACGGGGATGTATCTTCTGTAGTTGTATGTGCTTCTCCAGCTTCCTCCTGAGGCCTTGCTGACAGCCATGCTTGCCCAGCGTTCCATCATCCACCAACAGGAAGTGGGAGTGGAAACCATTGAGACAGGCTCTCTTGCTCAAAGGGTTTCCCAGAGGCTGGTAAGGCCTGAAAACCTGAAGCGATGTTGAATCAGTGTCAGTCAAAGACAAAGAAAAGCAGCGCAGTGGGATATGGTACTCTGCATATATCAAAAAAATGTGGTGAGGAATGAAGTAACGTGCAAAAACACAGTTTCAGTACTGACATCTCTGCCTATAAGGTCCATGTTGTTGTCAATCACTCCCCAGGGTGTGATGCCAACTGTGTTTCTCTTCCTCAGGTCATGGCTTCCAAAGGATTTAACTGCATCACCTACATATTTAGACACACCTGGAGGGCATGCAAATAGTAGCTGAATGCGCAGCAAATACACAATAAGAACAAAAGCACTAAAATCCAAGGGGTACTTTTACAACAGCACGCCATACAGAAATGAAACCTAACAGAAACTAACCAAAACTGAACCTTCTAGAAACAGAACACAGATCAACGTAGTTTTTTTTTCAGATGTAAGTAATGAGATTGCTGCCAGTCACTAACTGGAGATAGGCAGAAAATAATACTCCACAAAAAATTGTAAAACTTACCTGTATTAATGCCATCGGTGAAAATCCATGCCCCTGTGCTGAGGGCAGCAGTGATCAGCCCTTTGCTAAAGGCCTGGTTGACTTTAGGTGGCAAGGTAAAATTTTCGGAGCCTCCGTGGACACTCAGCAGTAGCTTGGGTCTTTCCATCTGCCATTCCCTCAACATCAGCTGGAGTAATGCTTCTGGCTTGGAGTCGACAGCAACACGAACATACTGGAAAAACATGAAAGTGTTTCCAACTGAGAAGCTCTTTGTACTTTTCTGAGGTGCTGCTGAGCCGATTGTTTTGTCACTACATTAGATAGCATCTCTGCTTTCATGCATCGCGACCAAGCCTGCTTACATCATAGCAAAGAAAACTTTACGCAACCATCAAAATCTAGGTCTTATTAACAGAGTGCAAGCATTTGCTTCTATATTTGAAGCAGTCTCTTGAGCGTGTGTACATTTACCATTTTACTTTTGAAAAAATGTTCCTTTGGCCTAGAGACACGCACAGAGCTGGTAAACTCACAGACCTTGGCTCGACAGACACGTGTGGCAGTATCTTCAAAGTCTACGGTGCCATAGGCATTTGTGGGACTGGCCCTGGTGTGGCGCTCCATGGACCACTCCTCTTCCACATCCTGTCCAGGACCAGGACAGAGGGACAATGGAGGAAGGGAGTCTTGCCAAGAGTGTTCCCCTATCAGGTGGCCGCAGCAACATCTAGCAAATAGAACGACATTGCATAGATGCATAGGAAGAAGCATCGTAAGGTAATTTTTTAGAATGATTAACTTCAATCATACTTTTACAACACTTTAGCATAATGTTGTTGATTTTAAATAAATTAAATTAAGTAGCTATTTCTGATAGTCTGCTTTTAGATAATAGGGAAGAGCCCAAAAAACAGTAACAAAATTATCAGTGACACTTAACTACATGTTAGCTCCTCAAAATAGAGGCAGGGTTGTTAATAAGCAATAATAATATGCAGGCGCATGACAAGCCCTAAAAGATGAAAGAAATCCACCTGGACTTTTTAAACCAGCCTTCAGTGATTCTTCCATTTATTTTCTAAATCCCACACTTCCTCTCCACCTCCCTTTGCCCTTGAGTACACATTTCTATGTCTGGCTGTTGTTATCATTTAACAGACCATGAAAATCACACATTTCCTGCCATTTCCCCATAACGGTACAGTGCAAATGTAGGAGAAAAAAGGCAGAAAAGGACATGATGAAATGCTGAAAGAATGAGGGTGGAGAAAACAATACAGAAGTATGTAGTAAGAAAATAAGAAAGAGTTTGGTAGGACAGCATCTTCAGCACAATATTCATCAGTGATACCTTATCAAATTTTGGCAAACGTGGCATACTGGAATACATCTGAAAGAGACAGGAAGCGTTATCAAAATATCCACATGGCTGCTATTCCTGGAAGTAAGGGCTACATGCCAAATAGTTCTGCTCTCAGAAAAATGTTATTTCAAATAGCTGCTGTTAATGTTATACTACAATCTGTGTGTTTCTTCTCAGAATCATAAAAGCTAATCAGTGCAATCAGATCCCAGTTTACCTGTGCTGATCCCAAGAGGAAGGGATGAACTTCACACACTCTCTCCTGAAGAAGGTTTCCTCAATCCAACACTTTCTGGACTAAAAAAAGAAAAGCAGAAAATATTTACTTACAGCACACAGATACTGGAGCTGTTAAGCACTATATTGTCTTCTTTATTGACTCGTATTCTAGGAAGTGGAAGCACATTAGTCCTGAAATAAAAAGCGCGTTTATCAGTGACCTTCTCAGTGAAGCTCATTTTAGTGTCGATCACATGCTGAGCAAACAGTGTAGTAAGTGTAGATCCCTCCCCATCACAGAAAGCTGAAATGCAAACACCAAAACCCTGAGCTGCAGCACTCAGCCCCTCGTTCCCCTTCACAGTAATCTTTCCTTCATGTTTCCCAGGAATATTTAACAATGGCCTCACTGCAGGGAGAGAACTGCTTTCAGGAAACATGAGCACATACACAGACCTATACATCCTCTTCCTCTGATTAGTCTACACGGTTAGCGAAGTAAACAGTTACAACTGTTACAGTTTTATATGCACTAAATAAAACCGCCCATTGTGCAGCAGCAGGACCAACAGTTTAACACATTGTATGCACAATGAACACCCGTGTTATGTTACTACACTAGTTCATTAAAAGTTTATTACTATTAACCGTTTTATCTAACTTAAAATCACCGCTAAGCGCTGCTAATATCACTGTTAGCAAACCGGTAACAGAGAAATATTGCTCAAATTTCTCATGAGTTCAAGTTCACATTTCGTAAAAAGTACACTTGTTGGAAATAAGCTGACCTACTTAGTACATATATATATATTTATATATAATATTAGCATATATCTTACCATGACTGCAAACTTCATTTATAAACATGTTCGAGGCTAGCAAAGACACTCCGCTTCATCATTACTCTCCCGACAAGGACTGAGCGCCCTTTAATCAGTCGCTGGTCCAAAGGGCAGGTTTCCAGGAAGCCTTGGGGAGTTCATGGCCTCCTCCCTCCAGCTCGGTTAGGAGTTTTTCACCTCCTTAAGTTGTCAAGGAGGTGAAAACTTAAGGAGTGGAGACACCCTTATTGGTTGAGGCAATAAGGGTTTCTCCCCCTCTTTCTCATGAAGGAATGTGGTGACTGGTGAAAGTGGACACTGGTGAGTCAAAAATCTTACTAAAGTGTCGTCAGCTCTGGCTCAAGCAAAGTTTCACACAGCGCAGTGAGGCTCAAAACACCTGCAGTGGCAGTAAAATAAACAGGGTTGTACACTTGGGCAGGACAGAAGAGCAAGTTTTCCATTGCAATAATAATATTAATATTAATAATAACAATAATAATATATGGCAGATGTCTGTCAGATAGATAAATCTTGAGCTACCCCTCTAATATTTATATTTAGCTAGGAAATTTAGAAATAGGTGCAGGTTCAGTTTTATTGAAACGTCCAAACACACAAAGTCAAACTCTCTTAGGCAAACTTTCTTGTAATTTCTTCAAGTAGTCTTCAGAAAGAGTTCTTCAGGGTTCTTGAAGCACATTCAAAGTTGGTCTTTAGGTGTTTCTGCCTTTTGATCTGTTCTCTATCACCAGGATCCCACACTGCTTCAGTATTGTTGAGGTCTGGGGTCTAAGGAGGCCAATCCACGAAAGATAGTGTTCCAGTGTGGGTTTCTTTTCAGGTATATTTATACCGTACTGACATGTGTTTGAGATTATCATCATGCAAGAATAAACCCACTGCCAATCAGATGCTTTCCAAATGGTGATATGTGGTGAATCAAAATCTGTTGTGCTTTCATACTTGCATTAGTTTTGACAACCTCCACAACACCATTGGCTAAACTGCAGCTCAAAACATGACACAGCCTCGGTCATGTTTTACACCTCTCTCCTGCCCTCCTCTTTGCATTCTCATGGCAATTTCTACGGAAAATTTCAAATTTTGATTTTTCACTCCATTGGACAAAGGATGTAGAAAAAGGAGCAGCAAGACATAAGAAGACCATGAAAAAGATCCATGGACTTAGTGAAGGAGCACGTGCAGGGTTGGTGTGACAGAAGAGGATGCTCTTGATGGGGTCAGATAGAAGCAGATGTTTCACTGTGGTGGCCTCTTGAGGGAGCAGTCAACTGAAGATTCATCACTGCATCAGAGCCATTGCAGCTGATTTTCAGCTCAGTTCTTGTAATTGTGAATACATCAGCCTATGGCTGCACAATTATCCGATGCCCAGTCCACTGTTTTAAATTTAAAACCAAAGTGCTTTATAATGCAGCATCTGACCACCTGCCTGGATACGCCAACCACAGCTGTTCCCTGCACAACTGATGTTTACCAAACAGAAATGGTATGCAAAGAGAGCTGAGGATCAGCTGAATGTTAACACAAAAACCTTAACAGATGTGAAAGCATTTTTATTTTTTTTTGTTACAGTGCAATAAAAATTTTTTTGTCACTCTTTGAATAATCGTGACAAATAATCATGATTATCATTTTGGCCACAATACTTCAGACCTAATAAAATGTGAATACATGTGGTATGAATGTGTTACAGATGGATCTCCGCTTCCTGTCAAGTATGTGGTGTAGAGGGTGGTCAGCATTATCGTTGATAAAACCATAAATAAAACCAAACAATTAAAAGAAAAGTCACAAATATATATTTTTATTGTCAATGAATACAAAGGCATGTAACAACCAGCTCTAACTGGCAATCAGATGTGTACAAAATGTACAACCAACAATTCAGTCACACAATTTAAAAAGTGCAACCCTACACAACTGGACCAAATTTGTTCTGAAAGGCAACTATTATCTGCAGACCAAGCATACATCTTTAATTAGATCTCTAATTAGTTAGACACATATTTATATAATCCTACTCAACTGTAGGTTTGCAAAGTAAGGACTCAGCATTGAACATGGGAGATCAGTCACTGCTGTTATCAGGCTGTCTAAATGCTGGTCACACAAATCTGCTGGATCTATAAAAGGTTTGAAAAAAGTTCCACTTAGGTCTGTGAAATCTTGCATTAGACTGTTTTCCACTTAAGGGGGAAAAAATAAAATAAATAAAGCCTGTATTGCTCTACAGGGGCAGCCTTGGCAGGTTTCGGTTATCGCATCTCACCTTGATGCATTTCAAGTAACCTGTTCTTGATGCCTCTATTTGCTGAAGAACATCACATTGTCCTCATCATGTTCCCATGCTTTAAACGGGAAGAGGCAGCTTTCAATAGGCCTCGCTGTACTACCAATCATCTTCAAGTCTCCATGGCGTCAGAAGAAGATGCTTTTGACTTGTCTTTTGTTTTTGAGTGGGCGCTTGCATCTTCTAGCAGTGAAAGGTCAAGCTCAGGTAAAGGCACCCTCCAATACTGGAAGGAGTTGTAAGTGCAGTCTTCAGTGTTTGCGTCCTCATCAGCCTGAAAGGGAACAGACAGATAGAAATGTAACGTCCAAACGCAACTACGTGGCAACATTTTGTTACCTGCTGACCAATCAGTCCCCTTTTCACTGGTCTATACAGAGTACAGTAAAAACAAGTCTAGAATGTGTAAATGGTGACATCTAGTGGACACTCACTGTAATCACACCAAATTCAGTTGTATTGCATGGTCGCTAAAACTGCAGTGAACATCCCCGACTTCTGTTATATTCTCAATAACTTACTTTATCATTAGATTTGGGAACAGCGGTATCTGGCTCCTCGCTGCCCTCTCGTGGTCGTTTCTGGGAGCTCGTGACTGAAGAGCTGCGACGGTCTTGGAAACTTCCAGACGTCTGCACCGCCGAAACATTTACTGCACGCTTCCTGGCATCGTAGTGTGAAGTCTTGCGATAAGAAGCGGTCTCTTCTTCATCGAAATATTGCGGCCTCTTTCTGCAGCGGGTCCCCAGCAAAGCCAGGAGGGACGGCGGGCTCACGCCCCCGGACGGAGCCATGCTCTCCGCCTGTATGTCAACAGCGCAAAGGGAGCGGAAACACCTCTTGGAGGGAGAGTTGTGCAGCAGAGTGTCCTCGGCGCGCCTCTTTGCCATGCAGTCTGCCGGTACGCCACCGATGTGCACAGAAAACCTGAAATCCCTGTAATTGCTGGATAACACCGAAAGTGCGCAGGAGCGTGTTTAGTGATGCACGATCTCGAAATGATGAGCACCGGTAGTAGAATTATTGCAAAGAACCAATCAGAATAGAGCACTGCTTTCTAGCCCCGCCCAGAGCACCCAGTCTCCAATCACTTAACTCTCATCTACTTCCTGCAATTTACAACACTGCCTGATACTCATTGGTTTGTGTACATCAGGGTTCAGGAAAATATGTGCACTGACACAAAAACACAGACAACACTGGATGAGGAAAGCTAGGCTTTTGACAAAATCCTCCAAGTACTCACATGTGACACCGTTGTTATTTCAGTTACACTGGCTTCCTGTTAAATTTAGAGTCAATTTTAAGATCCTGGTCTTGACCTACAGAGCTGTGCACGGACTGGCACCAGCCTACCTGATCTGCTACAGCCCTATGTCCCTAGCAGGTCTTTGAGGTCATCTGATCAGGGCTTACTTGCTTTAAAAAATACTAAGAGGAGGACTAAGGGTGATAGAGCTGTGGCCCCTAGACTGTGGAACTCTCTCCCCCAAACATTAAGAACTGCGGACTCAGTAGCTGTTTTTTAAAAAAACAACTCAAAACTCACCTTTTTAAAACTGCTTTTGGTTAATTTTTTGCCTGTTAGCTCAATGTATTATTGGTCGAAAACTGACAGAAAAGCCTTTTACATGACAAGTGTCATGTGTGTTGTCGACATATAGAAAGCATGCACCATATTGTTAGTCATTGGTGCTAATTTCAGTCATTATAGAGATGTACTGTTTAAAGGTTGGGGAAACCTGCAGTCAGCTGAACTAAAGAAGTCACTTGGATTAATAACAAAAACCTTTCTCACACTGAAAATGCTACATCGAGATAAACAGAATCAACTTTTTGGGACACTTTATAAAGATTATAAATAGAATGTCACATTTGACCTCTGACCTCTCCTTTAAGGTCAATAGATTGATCTGAAGGTTATAATAGTGCTATATAGAGCTATTTAAAACTATGTTTGACCTCAAATAAGGTCAAACTTTCATTAAAAAAAAATGATTCTTCAAATTCTACTACCTTTGTTTTTATTGGCAACATTCACAAGATGATACTTGTATATAGAGATTCTAGATATCGTCGACCTGTTGTCGTCTTTTCTGTTATGTTGGTGTTAATGTATTTGAAAATGTGTTTAAGTAAAACTGAAGAACCACATTTTTAAAATGTGCGGCTTTATTTCAAAGTGTGATGACAGTCCAAAACAAACAATATAAAAAAAATATTAGATGTAGTTATTGGCACATAAAAGAGAAAAAAAAAAAGGAAAAAAAAGGAAAAGCAGGCATTCACATCACATTCTTCTATCACATTCTCCTATCACATGCACACACGGAGCCTAAAAACAAAATGATGGTCTTCGTGGCCAGCAGCTGACACACAAACCACAAACACAAAGTAGCAGCCAATGGTAAGTGATTCATCTCAGACCCAGTATTTTGACTTTTGTTCAGATGGTACAGATCACTTTACTTCATATCACATCACCTTACTTCATATTACATTCCCCATTTTGAGCCACTTCAAGGTCTTGTGGATTCGGGCAGACATTTTTAAAAATATATCTGGCCAAAAGGAAAATGTTCCTTTTCCTTTGTTGTCATATTTCAGCCAAGGATTGTGCTCTTATGCTTTCACTTGGTTTTATCAAATGGACATCTTGTCACGTCGGGCTGTCGGGACCCTCTCGGCGTGGCGACTTAGCAGCCGGTGGAGAGTTTTGTAGCTGGTCTTCGTTTTGACCATTAAAGTACTGCAGCTCTGCAGGCTTCCGCACAACAAAGTAGGCACAGTCGTAAACGTATCTCAGCATCGACCGGTCGTTCTCTGTGTAGGTGGTCTGCATTGACTCCTTCTCCACCTGCGGGAGGAAGTTTAATTTGATTTTACTTCTCGAGCAAGGTTTCGGACAAGCGTATGGCTGAAGCGGTAATATTTAGGTCTTCAGGTTACCTCGATGTGGAAGCCAAATCTGACCATCGCTGTCCTAATGTCTTCGTAGCTAAGCTCAACTGAGAGCTCGTTGGCCATGTTCTCAAAGTGATACAGCAGTGGACCTTGAAAATATTAAAGAATGTTTACACTGTTAAGTTCACCGACTTAAGAGGAGAAAATCTCATCCATGTGAAAGTAAGACTCGTGTTTCCTTTCTATTCAATCAAAACAATTTTGTTTTAAAACTGAAAAAGAAAAAAAAAAGAAATATAAAGATCCCCTCTATTTATTATTATGGCTCATTTTTTCTAAACAAACCAAAAAAAAAAAAGTCAACATAAATAATTACTAATGTGAACAAAATCCAGCCCTATAAAAAGATATTACAGAGTGAGTGAAGAAGATCTAATAAGGCCTTAATGGGGGGATGATAAGATGCAGCAACTATAACTAGCTTAGCTTAATGAGGACCTGCAGTAGTTATTAATAGTTTGAATACGGACACTCACCCAAGTTGATCCACACTCCACCAGGCTTAAGAATCTTCCAGATAGTTTCCACATACTCCAACACATTATGAGCCGTGTCGATGAAGAAGCAGGTAGCCACACAGTCCCAGGACTCTGCCAGAAACACAAAATATAATAATCTTTATTAATACTTATGCATTTTTTTTATTACTAATATTACTAAGGTGGACATGAGTGAGATGTATTCATCGTTTCCAGCACCTTGTTAAATCTGTGCCATCAAGAACTAAAGCAGTTATGAAGGCAAAGGGAATCCAAACCAGCAGAAGCAAAATGTACCTAATGAAGTGACCAGTGAGCATATTTTATAGTACATCCACATTGAAAAGTTTGAGTCAATTATATTGTGCTTTTTGTAGATGTAAAAATGTATACTTTCGACCAACATGAGTAAAGTTTGGTCCCCTTTTTAGAAATATCTCATAGGTTAAAGATACATTTTATTTACCTGGCTCATTGTAGACCTCCACAAAGTCCCCTGCTACCATGGAGAAGTCTGCATTTAGTGACAAGCTCTGAGGGTTGACATCAGGGAATCTGATTGGTCGTGTTTGGTCAGAGGATCGCTTGTTGTTGCTAAACTGGTGGATCCAGGGGTAGAGTGTCAGAGCATTCACCTTTTCACACCTGAATAGAGCAGTGAAGATTGACAAGGAGAGTAAGAGTAGCGATTACAGACGCAAAAGAAAATATTAGTTAAGGTGTCTGTTCAGCCTGTGCATTTCTGTGTAAGTTTTACCTATTGAGAACAAAGTTTGAGGAGAAGAGCATGAAGAAGCTCCATTCGTTTCCCTGGCACATGTAACCCAGCCGAGCTATCTCCCAGGCTAGACGGCCAAGCCCAGCACCCGGAACCAGCACGCTCACCTTAGACACATCACTGATATAATAAAATGCACAAAATGCACATATCACATAGAAAAAAACTGTGTAAGTCACATAATCACACCAAGATGTTGAAACTATAGCATGCAAAAAGCTGAATGCACATATTCAGCAACACTGACTTTCTCTTTATTGGCATGCATGTGTGTGTGTCCAATTTACCATGTAAGCTCCTTACTATTGATCACTTGGGAAAAGTCTTTGGATCTCTTGGATGATGGGCTTATAGCAGGAGTCCCTCTCAGCCTGGCCTGACTCACTCCAGTCTCTCACAAACTGTTTTATGGTGGACTTAAGTTTGTCCATGTCAAATGTAGAGGATGGACGAATCTTCCTTGGATCCTCCTGCTAAAAGAATGGAGACATCATTAAGTCACAGTCTTTTTTCATCTGCTCCCTTTAGGGGTCACTACAGAAGATCATGTGCCTCCATCTCATCCCATTCCAAGCATCCTCCTCTGTCACACCAACCATCTGCATGGTCTCCTTCACTACATCCATGAATCCTATCCATTCTGGTCACACTCAATGAAAATCTTAACATCTCCAGCTTGGCCTCCTGTCTTTTTGTCAGTGCCACCGTGCTCAAACCATACATAACAGCAGGACTCCATCTTGTAAGCCTTCCTTTTCACTCAAGCTGCTGTTCTACAGACCACACTGGGTGAGGACTGGGTGACACTGTTCACAAATCACCCCTGACCCTCATCTCCACCCACTCCACCCCGCCTGCACTCTCTTCCCCATGTATCTTTTGCACTTTTCAGTGCTTTGGATGGTTGACCCCAGGTATTTAAACGCATCCACCTTCACTACCTCCACTCCTTTCAGATTCACCTTTCCAGGTAACTCCCTCTCATACACACATGTAGTTGGCCTTGCTTTTCTACTGACTTTCATTCCTCTTTTTTCCAGAGCATACCTCCACCTCTCCAGGCTCTCCTCCTCCTCCTGCTCTCTACTCTCACTACAGATCACAGTGAAATGGTAAATGGTAAATGGCCTGTATTTATATAGCGCTTTTCTAGTCCCTAAGGACCCCAAAGCGCTTTACACAACCTGTCATCCACCCATTCACACACACATTCACACATTGGTGATGGCAAGCTACAATGTAGCCACAGCCACCCTGGGGCGCACTGACAGAGGTGAGGCTGCCGGACACTGGCGCCACCGGGCCCTCTGACCACCACCAGTAGGCAACGGGTGAAGTGTCTTGCCCAAAGACACAACGACCGAGACTGTCCAAGCCGGGGCTCGAACCGGCAACCTTCCGATTACAAGGCGAACTCCCAACTCTTGAGCCACGATCGCCCCAAGTCTGCAATAAATTATAACTCATGGAAACTTCTGGTTGACCTCATCTATTCATCATCACTGCAAACAAGAAAAGGCACACCTAACTCCAACCCATCATTAACTCTTACCTCAACCTCACCACTGTCTTGCTGTCCTCATACATGTCCTGCACCAGGCTCATATACCTGTCTGCTACTCGTCACAGCTCCCATCTTGGCACCCTATCATATGCTTTCTCCAGATCCACAAAGACACAGTGCAACTCCTTCTGACCTTCTCCATAATCACTCTCAAAGTAAACATCGTACCCATAGTGCACTTTCTCACCATGAAGACATACTGCTGCTCACAGATCACCACATCTCTTCACACCTAGCTTCAACAACTCTTTCCAATATCCTGGCTCATCGGCTTTATCTCTCTGTAGTTGCTACAGCTCTGCATAGCTTGTTCTTGAAAATCAGAAGCAGTAGACTTCTTCATTCCTCAGGCATCCTCTCACTCAAAAGATTGAGTTAAAAAGTGCACTGCCCTCTCCTGCAGACATCTCTATACCACCCAAGGTAAGTCATCCAGCTCAAACTGCCTTTCTATTCTTCATCTCTTTCATAGTTGTCCTCACTTTTGCCTTACTAATCACAGGAAAAAGACAAAACACTAGAAATAGCCAGCTCTGGATCTGTGATTACAGTTCATACAGCAGATTTAAGTCATACCCTCTCTCCGTATTCCATGTTCTCAAACATGTGGAGGCTGTGGTGGACGATGGCCTGCAGCACCTCCTGGTTGTGGTCCGCACACTGGCCGATCCGGGCCAGGTTGGACAAAACGTGTGGCAGCAGATTCTGGTGGTGCTGCGGAAGACTCTGAAACTGACGCTCCGCGCGTTTGACCTGCTCCTGAACATGGATCCTGGCAGGAAGACACAGAGCTGAGACTCAGGCTTCACCAGCTACACTGATCACCATAACCATACTGTGCACAAGGTTCACTTTTTTTCTCTTTCACTGTATTTAAGTGTGTTGTGAGCAGTGTGAAAGGCAGAAAGGGCTGATCAAAAGAGGTCAAATGCAGCGAGCAGAGTTGGTTCAAAAGTAGGTGTCGCAATTTAACGTTTAAACACATCAGTAAGCCTTTTTTTTCTCTTTAGACTTGGTGTTCTTCTCTATGCTATTATTTGCTAACACTGCCATGTATTGACACAAAACACCCGCGGCCTGTCTTTATTTCAAAAAACCTTTTCATACCTGTAATATCTAAAAGCATCAATTATTCTCCAGAAATGTTTCCTTTCCAGCCTGGCCTCCTCCTCCGGGCTGTATTTTATTCTTTCTTTTATATAATGTGGTCCACCTTTAGCTCCTTCTTGTCCTGTTGTTTCAGCCATATCTTGAAAAAAAAAAAAAAACCTTCACATCCAATCAAAGCGAGGCAAACTTCTTCTTCTTCTGATTGGTTTTCAGCGCAGCAGACTCTACGATGCGCAGTGCTGCCACGTAGCGTCAGGTGACTAAACTACACTTTGTCTTTAAAAAAATCTATAAATTAACAATTTATTTTAAATAAATACAATAAATAAATACAATATTATACAAATATAAAATAAATACAGACAATAATGCAACTCAGCTCAGTAAAAGCATTCTGAACTCAACTCAGAAAACTTACTCTGTTGGTAATAATAATAATAATAATAATAATAATAATAATAATAATAATGGATACTTTATTGATTGGTAAGAGCCTAATCCCTGCTGGCATGAACCTTTCAAGAGAATAAATAAAATGTATTTAATGTAATAACATGTAATAAACGCTATTTGTACTCACAGTCAAATTAAATGTGAAATATTGAAATGACTATTTAGTCTTTTCAGTCTTTTTTGACATAAAGTGCAATAGTGCATGACTTGATAGTTTAAGATGTATGCATCTTTATCTCACGCCTTTTTTGGTTTTCCATGTGCCTGGCCCAGAGGTTTCCAAGTGTGTTAGTGCAAAATCTATGCATGTTACACAATAACGCATCATTATTAATAAAGATGATTGAAAACATGCTATATTATTGTTTACCCCTGAGAAAAGCTGATGCTGGGAATCCTGTTGTTTGTATTTTATCTTCTACTTGTCAAAAACAGGTAGAACAATACTAAAACCATGCAGTCATAAAAGAAGAGACATGACAAGTGAGTGTTTTTTGTTTTTGTTTTTCTGAGTATTTTATGTTTACTGCAACAACCGTGGAAGAACACAAAGCATTTCCTCCATCAGATGTTTGGGTTAATAATCTTTCCCATGAAAACAATGTTTTCTGTGTTACGCTCAGTGATGATGACCATAAATGGGCGGTTAAACTTCAAGACCGGGACAATCCGGAAGGAGAAGAGCATGATACCGATGCCTGTAGCAGCTGCTGCTGTGGCTCCAGCCTCATCAACATCCAGGGTGGCTTGGTGTACCACCTACAGCGCAGTGGAGTGAGAAACATGTGAGAGGATTGAATAAAAGGGAGAAATGTGTGTTTAATAACACTGTCCTTACCTCTGAGACTGCCAGTTTATGCCCCTCTGAAATACCGGTCAGATTTGCACTATCACGAAACATGTCTGCCATTCCCATTTCAGTCAGCACTTTGTTCAGTTTGTAGGAAGTCTTGATGGAGAACTTTGGCACATATATGTTGTATCTCCTAAAAATTGTGAAAGGAATCAATAGTATTGATATTCATCCGGCAAGCATATTCAGGGTATGACAAAATATTTTTACTCTTCTTGAATTCTTAGTTTTTGCATGTTTGTCACACTTCTGTTTCAGATTATCAAACAAATTTTAACATCAAACAAAGATAACCTGAGTGAATGCAAAATGCAGTTATTAAAGGATAATTTCTTTTATTAACAGAAAAAAAGCTACCCAAACCTGCCTGCCCCTGTGTCATAAACTGCCCCTCCTTGTTAAAACATGAATTTACTGTGATTAACCACACGATTAAACACAATTTCATAAGCCACAGCCAGGCCCGATTACTGCCAGACCTGTTGAATCAAGAAATCACTAAAATAAAAACAGTCTGACAAAGTGAAGCTAAAAGATCTCAAAAAGCAATACATCATCTAAAGAAACTGCTGGAAAACTAAGTCAGTGACACCTATCAGTCTGGAAATAGTTACAAAGTTTTTCCAAAAAGTAAATAAATCTTGATGATCCCCAAGTATTTCAGTACGTGGACTGACATGACAAAGCTGAAGTTTTTGGAAGGTTTGAGTCCTGTTACGTCTGGCGTAAAACTAAGACCGTGTCCATGAAAAGAATATCATAGCAACAATGAAACATGGTGGTGGCAGTGTGATGGTCTGAAGCTGCTCTCCTGTTTCAGCATCTGGGAGACTTCCTGTAATTGGTCGAACCATGAGTTCTGCTCTCTACCAGAAAAGTCTGGGGGACAATGTTTTGCACCCTGAAGAGTTATGCAGCAGACGATCATCTG
Source organism: Diplotaxodon limnothrissa (assembly GCF_057381915.1). NCBI lineage: Eukaryota > Metazoa > Chordata > Actinopteri > Cichliformes > Cichlidae > Diplotaxodon > Diplotaxodon limnothrissa. The sequence goes on along the minus strand of NC_140607.1, from coordinate 14,435,556 downwards.
AAACACACGAACTCAAATCCACCTCTGATTGGCTCCAAAAAAACAAAACAACATAAAGGTTTTGGAGTGGTCAAGTTGAAGTAAGGATTTCATGTTTTAAAAAAAAACCCTCCAATGTGTTTGAGAGTGGGCCAGAATCCCTGCAAACGCCTGACTGCACCTTGTGCTGCCAAAGGTGGCCCAAGCAGTTATTAGGTTTAGAGGGGAATTACGTTTTCACATAGGGATGGGTGGGAATCGGTAGTTTTTTCCACTTCATAAATGAAATCATCATTTAGAAACTGCATTTCATTTTTACTCCAGCTTTCTTTGTTTAATCTTAAAAATTTTAAGTATATGTAAATATGATGGACGTGTCTAAACCAAGAAATTAAGCATGATTTGAAATTCTACCCAACCTCTGCTTCTTCCATTTCAGCCATTTGTTGACATGGCCCGGGCTAATGGCGTTCTCCAGCGTTGCCATATTATCAGGCAACATCAGCAGCATGGAGTGGGTGCCGTTGAAGGGGAGGTGGAGGACTGTTGTGTTAATGAGCTTGTCATCATAAATATCAACATCCTCTTCCATATTCATCATCTGGACTGGAACCTGGAAATGTGACAGTTTATTGGAAAACAGGTTGAATTAGGCGCAGTGATGTATAATTATTCCAACTAATCTCCGTTCTGAATCAGCTGCTTGAACCTGAACGTTCTCCGCATGGAAATGGTCGTCTGTGGTGTCCTGAGGATCGAACGGAGTCTCCCACTTTCCTGTTTTGCGGTTATAAGCAGAAATAAATCACACGTTACAGATGACACATCAAACTTAAACCTTGGAATAAAAGAGAGACCAGCCAAATCTCATCTCAGTTGACCTCTTACCTTTAAAGTATATGTAGCTGATGAGATACATGACTGTGTTTACATCCAGGCTCTCAACCAGCTTGTCAATCTTCCCATTGGTCTTGGTCTCCACATAATTGTTGATGGTATTGACACTCTCCGTGGCTTGGGTGAAGTCAACATTAAACCCTTCGGCAAAATAGGACTGCTTCAACACCTCCAGGAACTCAGGTTGCGGCTTAAAGCGGTTGTCCACGAACACGGCAGTCCCCTCACTGGTGTCACCACTCTTTGCGTTTTGCAGGAGCGTACGGAAGGACTGATCTACATCTGCTTGCATGAGCTGGGAACTGTTGAAACCTAGACCACTGAAAAGCTGCTGGTGGGTCTCCCCCCGAGCTCCTACGGACAAGGCAGCCAAGGCAGTAGAAATACTGACTGGTGAGAAGAAGATGTTTTTGCCTTGAAAGTCGGCATGAGCTGCTAACTTTCTGTACAGACGGAAGGCAAACTCTTTGTTTGCTGTGGACACCTGTGAGAGGCTGCTGTCAGTTTCTTGGTCTTGATCGGCATGGCCCAAATGGTGATGGCCTCTACCCATGCAGAACACTGCTGATAAGATCCAGATAGCCAAGGCTGCATGCATCATGGTCAACTGAGACAAAAGTTCACAATCGATTGCTTGTTCATGTGGGTTATGCAATATTTGCTCCTGAAAACAGTCAGTTTTGCTCTTTCGTACTGTGAACTGAGTTTCTGACCAACACGCTATGCTGCAACAGTTTTTGCTAAATTCCCAACAAATTTCTGTGTTTCTTTATCTCCTCACTCATTTGAAGCAGAGGGGCCAGATTTAATCCCTAATGTTGCCTATCAGAATTTACTTACGTACATTAAAATCCAAATTGGCTGTTTTGTGTATGGGCTGGTTAAATCTGTTTATAGACGTCATGATACTTAGCTGCAAATATTCAGCGTCATTAAGAAGAGCTTAAAATCAAAGTTACAACTTACAGTCTACAGATGTTACATATTAAAGATAACCGTGCATCTGATGGCGGGACAGTTAAACATGCTATTAAAAAAAACATATCGCTTACCTTCTTCTGGTTGGAGCTCACTGTATGTATTATCAGCCACAGAGAGTGAAGCTGGACAGAGGGAGACCTTCTATTTATGAGGACGATCAGGCCGAACTTTGACTTTGTTTGCTCTTTGTCTCAGCCTCTTACTTGCTCAACCTCTGCATTTGTTCCGTGCAATGACTCCCCTGTAATCATGGCATCAAACTGAGTTCACACAAAATGCACAGAAAAGCCATTGTTTGTTAACGCAGGGGTACAAAAAAATGCCATAGGTGATCACTAATCACCAGCTGTGCTGTACAGTATAGCAGTTGAACTTTGATATCACCCTGTCAACACTGATGTCAGAGAGAAATGTTTCTCTGTTGTGCAATGAAACACTAAAACACTTTTGAAAAGTTAATTTCTTTATTTATGCAACAGCTATTGGTCGAGTTAAAATTTCAGTGCAGTGCTGAAAAACACATTTAATATTTGGCCACCATGGAGCCACATTACTGTGCAAAGGTCTTGAGGTGCCCATTATTTCTTAGTATTTTGTTGGGAAAACAGTTATTGAAACAAATGCAAAAATACATGTTAATACACTATATAAGGCAAAACAGAGCTTAACAAAGCTTGAATGCTAATATTTGGTATGACTACCTTTACTCTTCAACACAGCCTGAACTGTCTTAGGCTGCTTTCTTGCGTTTTCTGTAAGTAGTCTTCAGGAATAGCGCTTCATGCTTCTTGAAAGACCTTCTTTGTTCTGTTCTCTGTCAAGATGATCCCATACTGCTTCAATAACGTTGAGTCTGCATGACTGACAGTGTTGCATTGTGTGTTTTTCTGTCCAGGTAAGTTCTGACTGTGGCGGAAGTGTGTTTGTGATCATTGTCATGCTGAAAAATGAAGCATTAACAAACCAAATGCTTTCCAGATGATATTACATAGTGGGTCAAAATCTGATGTCACTTTTCTGTGTTCATTGGTTTTGATAAGATCATCAACACCACTGTCCTAAATGAATGTCCAAACCATGACAGCAACTCCATCGTTTTTCTCAGCTCTCTAGTGTGCCTCTCTCCTGACCTTCCTCATACATACTGGCAACAATTTGAACCCAAAATTTCAAGTTTGGATTCATTCCATAAGACTTGTTGCCACTGATATTCAGTACAGCTCTTGAGTAATTTGGCAAGAATTAAAAATGGCATCTTAACAGATCTCAGCCTTCCAATGAGAACATTTCTGATGAGGCTTCAGCGAATAGTAGATGGATCACCTGAAGTGCCCAAAACATAAATCGGGTCAGGATTTGTTCCTTTTTCCACAGACAATGACTTTCAGATGCTGCATCTGCTGTAGATAGCTTTTTGTATTTTTGGCCTGGCACTTCTCCTTTAGTTCTCACACTGGTCCATTCATTGAGTTAGGTGCCTTTTTTATACTGAAGTGATCCATTAGTCAGTGTTAAATGGCTTAACAACATTAGAAAAAAACAACAACAACACATTCCTCTGAAAATGGTCAGGTAGAAGCGGCCGATGTCCAAAGAAAGAGCTTCAGAAAGCCTACAGAACTATTGATCAAGACCACGTTTAAAAATTACGAAAAAGGTTTGGTTCCTCGAAAGCGGCATATAAAGAAATCGGTGGTGGCTCAAAACTTTTCCACAATATTTATGTAAATTAAGCTGACTGCTAAACATCTTGTAAAACATCAGTCCATTTAACATGTACAAATGTAATGTTTTTATCTTAACGTTCATAACAATGAAGACCAAAGAAAGGATCACATGCTGTAAGACCCCAAAGTAAAACGCAAGAAATCTTTCATGCAACACATCATCTTGACATTAAAGATCAATCTTCTGGACCCGTGAAAGGTGACTAGTAATGCTGTTAGACGGGTTTCAGCGATGTTTGCCAAAGAGCTGCTCGTCCAGTTTGATGAGCTGTCGAAGGAAACCTCGGTTAGGAATCACACCACGGCTCTCTTTCACAGCACAAATAGCCTCGACGAGAGTGAGGTTCTGCTTCAGCATCAGGTAAGCCAGGACCAGGGTGGCAGAGCGGCTCACTCCTACATGACAGTGGACCAGCACTTTGCCTTCACAGAGAAATATTAGATTAAATTCCACACATCAAATCCATTTGCCTTTGAACTGTATTTATATCATTTTTAACTTTCTCCTCTTACCTCCTCTGCTCAGACCTCTATGGATAAAGTCTGCTGCTGCCTGGAAGTTGACACTCATGTCATAGTTACAGGAGTCATGAGCCTCTACGCCCATGTAGGTGATCTTCATTCCCTCATAGATATCTGGTTGTCCCTTACGATTACTGTGAGCTGCGTTCAGGATGTGAGTGATGTGATTCTTGTACAAATCAGCCTGGTTCTCTGCACTGTGTCTGGAAAACACACCACTCTGTATTCAGACAGTAGGTTATACGGCATGTATGCAATATTTCATCGTGATAAACTGATCCTTAGAAAAACACTTTAAGCATGCGAGTTCGAACATTCGAGACGTGCTTTCATGCCAAGGCATCAGTGCAAACGCTTACATGGCGTTGTTGTAGTTTATGCAAGTTCCCACTGTGGAACGCAGCAGGACAAGTGTCACGTTACTCATTCTGCATTTGAATCAGATTTATGATCAGCTCCTCTTTCACGTATGTGGAGTGAATCCAGGACTTTTATTGATTTGAGTATTTTTACTAAAAGTATCAGATGACTCTCTCAACACAAGAAAAACATTTGGAGATTTAGAAGTCAGGAAGTTTCCTCAGAGTCATAATCTCAATTTGAATCTGCTGTATATAAGTAAATACTGACGCTAGAGGAATAGGTGCAGTTAGATTATGTCAGAGTTCATCAAAAGAAATAAAGAGGAGTTACTTACTGGTCACCAATGTACAGCCTAGGCCACACTTCATCTGCATGACTGATTATGGCTTTGCCAGTATACAAGAGTTTTTCCAACTCAAACACAGCTAATCCAGGTGAACTCAGGTCAATTTTCAATTTCCGCGGAGGCGGCTCTGCATTCCACCACACAGGAAGTTTTGATGTATAGGACATTGCTTTTTCTGTCGACATGGCAATTTTATCTTTTGTAATGGTTTGTTAAGGGTAGGCAAAAAGTTTAAAAGGTGAAAAGGTTATGGAAGAGTTTGCCGAGACTACCTTTTACAGCTTCGCTGATGAAGAAAACTGCAAACAGACTATTCCACAGTTGGTCGTCTGTAACCAGTGACTCAAGTGGAGCAGGCTTGTTTGGCTCAGATTCACACACCGGAGGGTGTCCTGTGTGTTGTCAGGCCATTTGACCCTTGAATTAAATTAGACTGCACTTGGAGCCATCATGGGCGGACATTAATGCTTTTGCGTCCAAATAGCTGTCTATTTAAAGAGCTCAATGCAGGCCTGCAGCTGAAGGCAGTGTGACCTCCAAGCACCAGTTTCTACTTGAGAAAAATAAGCAGCCTTCTCATTTTTAAAACAGAACAACATTTAGAAATGTTGTATGACTGATACCTAAACCGTCTGATATTCATGTGTGTTCGGTAAAGGCAAAGCAAAAACTAATTTGATCAAGAGTTAAAAAATATACTGACATTTAATCATTTTTCTGCCCCCCCCCTCCCACATTTCACTTGTGATCTTTTCACCGTTTATCAGGCAAAATTCCCCATCCTATGTTGGAAACATGCATTACATCTAAAACTACACAGTGAGTTGCATTTGAGCAGAAGGGGAAATAAACACACAGAAAATGATTTTCTTTTCCATGCAAACCTTGTGATATTTTTATATTTTTTTTCTCCTAATTATATAAAACCCATCCTCTTAAATATGGCACTTTTTGCTAAAACACATCAAGAATGTCTGAGGAGGGAAAAACAAAACAAAACATACACACGATAATGGACAGTGATGCGCACACAAAAATCAGTTTGATATAAACATAGATTTGTCCTCATTATCAAAAGGACAGAAAGAAAAACATTTAATCCAACCTTGTCCTTCAGCATAAAACATGACTGAAAATGTTCAAGTAGAGATTTCAGTTTTATATATATATATTTGAATGTTCAAAGATGGAGAAAAGGAACAGCTTGTCCAGTCATACTTAATCAAGTCTTTATCAGTGAGTCAAGTGAAACACATGGCATTCATATGTAGGTCTGATTCTAGGTCTTCATCAAAAAAAGATGAAATAATTGGGAACAGCAATCTTCTGGGGGATTTTCACTAATCTGCTACACTCAAGGCCCAGTTCTGAGCTCTGAGATATCATGATTGTATCAAGTGCCTATCTGACATTACAGTGCATGCAGGGCTTAAACTGAGTGAGAAAAAAAAAAAAAAAAAAAGAAAAGACAAAAGAAATCACTGCACCTACAGAGGCGGAGGCATGGAGAGGTACGTGGCTATGGACAAAATGCATTTACTCCATTAGGTGAAAGCACAATTTCCTGATCATGCAAAGGGACCGTGAGATGAAACGACAGCCTGCTAAAGAAGTGCAAGAGCTGATACACTTTGGATCAGACTGAAACTGACCCACATTCCTGAGGGACAGCGTGATGATAATCTGCGTCCTGACTCAGAGACAACAGAGAGCTGCAATGTGGCACTACACAAGTTCATCTTCCAGTGACTCGCTCCTGCTTTTGCAGCTGATAGAGTCACTCACTGAGGCTGACGCAGATAACCATGAGCTTTCACGTCTAATACCACCATACCTTTTATACCAGCATTATTAGGCTTTAAAGTTTGAGTCCACGTGCCAGTAACTGCTGTGTCTTTTTCTTTGGTCCATGCCACCTTTCACAGGTGTTCTATAGTAACATGGTGGTGGGGAGAGAAAAAAAAAAAAAAAAAAATCCCTACAACACTGGTCAGCAAAAGACGACAAGAACCTGAACATGTCTATGGAAGATCAGGAAGATGAAAACAAAGTGACCCACAAGCAGAACAAGTCCAGCTCAGAAAGCTTTCTTTTCCAGCTGGTCCAGAATGGCCTGGATTCTCTGTACAGCCTCCTTTCGGGCTTGCCGGACACTCTCCTGTCCCTGAGTCTCCACAGAGTCTAGCACCAGCAGCTCTTTGGTAAGCAGTTCCTCCAGACAACGATAACTCTTGTCTGTTTTTTTGCCAACAAACTCATCAACGTCTTCCTGAAGCAGCAGTACTCTGGCCATGACCTGCTGGACCTTAGCCAGACTGGGGTTATCGCTCAGGGGCTGAGGTGCAGCCTGACTTGGAGTTGATGCTGGAACCGAAGGCGGGGCCTCAGCTTGCGACGCATTAGGATCACCTCTCCCAGTTTTATACATTTGTGGAGGAGAACTTATTTCAGTAGGATTACCACTGGGGGGATTCGGGGATGGTGCTGGCTTCGGTTTAGGTCCCACCGGTGGGGCGCGTTGGTGCTGTTGGTCCTACAGTAACACAAGAGTTTGAAAAATATTGTGTTTTAAAAGTTTGATAATATAAGGCTGTAAACTGACTCAAATAAATATACCTTAGCAAAGATTTGGTATTTAATTTTTAGAAAATCTAATCCCTCCAAAAACAGATGCTATCCACCCAGAATAGATGCGCGATTACAGAAAACAAAGTGCAATGGCTGTTCTAGTTTTACAGTTCATCATGACAGTTGTAATACATTGTGTGCACATCTGTGTTTCACAAAAAAACAAAACAAAATCTCTTAAGATGCTTACCTTGGGCTGGTACGGTGGAGGAGCACCTGTTCCAGTTCCTGGCCACGCTGGAGGATGTGGTGGACGGACTGGATTCCCATAATGGTTTTGTGGAGGCTGTTGCCCCGGCGGCCATGGCTGCTGTGAGGGTACATATGGACCAGAGTGTCCCCATGCGTCAGCCTGCTGGCTGGGATGAAGTGACTGGCCAGTTGGGTATGGGGGATTTGGAGGCAACGCATGGCCACTATCATTGTAGTGAGGGTACGGTCCGGGAGGATATCCAGGACCCTGAGAGCAGAAGACAAATGTCTCACATTCAGAAAACGTTTCTTTTGCGTTTAAAAAAAGGCATCTGTTTTTAGATTAAAAAAATAAATAAATAAAAATAAAATTACAGTGTATAATATACCTCATTTGTAAGACTTTATTTAAACTATTGTTATATTTGAAAACTGTGTGCGCTTAAATGCACCAACCCCTTGGCAGTGTGGCCCAGGGTAGTGATGATGCTGGTGTTGAGAATGAGGCTGTCCAGAAGACCCACTGCTTTGCTCTGCATGGCAGCCTTGGTTAGGATAAGAACCCGGAGCCGGTCTTTGAGGGTCAGCACAGTAGAAAGGGTTGGATGGGTGGAAACCACTTGTTGAATACTGACTCTGTGCTGGACTGTAGACTCCATGGCCGTTTGGATAACCACCAGGCATTACCTATGTGAAAGACACAAGAAGGGGAACTAGTTATTTAAAATAAAAAGTATAAATCCATCAGAGATACAACAACTTTGACAAGATAGATGTTAATATGAAAATGTAAGCATAAATCCACTAACCCAACCTTAGAGTTAGAGGTACTGGTTATGCTGCATCTGTATAGCCATACCTGTGGATTGTACTGTGGTTGAACATCTGATCCAGAGGGATAGGTATTTGCATAGTGCCCTGTGGAATGAGACTGAGGATACCAGTAGTGTGGAGGGTAGCCTGGATACTGAGGAGCATCCTGCAAATACAGTCACAAAGCATGGTTGGCACCAGAGTACTTACAAATAGACATTGGTATGACACAAAACTTTAAAACTACGCCTTCAACGTCACAACCAATCCCAGGACAAACAATAACTGTGCAAACAGGGACATTGATTCATCTGCCTGCGGAACCAGTTATGCAAAATCCTTAAGAAAAACTAACCGGAAATAAAAGGGCCCAACATGTCACAAGAAAGACACGAAATACTGACTCATTATTTCAAACACGTGGAGTCTTATTAACAGTGGCGTCACGTCAAGATTAACGTAAAAGTCCCGGAAAACAGCTGAACTCTGTCCTTAGCCGTTACTATTACATAATGCTAGTTAGCTCAGTTAGCCACGCAGCTAGCATAGACAGGGCTTTGTGCGAGCTGGCTGAAAATGATCTCGGCCACAAATTCACGCTTTTCTTTAAGATTTAAAGACACTAAAAGAGTGTGAATACCACGAGAATATGTCTGAGCTGTGTCCACTTACTTACCATACTGTTATTCCAGTTCCCGTGATTATTTCCGGAGTTGCAAGTCGAGGGCCAGCCGGGTTTCAGATTGGACTGCATTTGATAATGATGATGCTTGGACTAAGCGCTCTTACCAGCAGCCGCCCTGTCATCTATCATTGTGGGGGGGGGAAACAAATCTGCAGCGAGCCTCGCGTTACTTATCGGATGTGTCAGGTCGTCTGAAACGCCAGCAGCAATGTTGTCGTTTTCCTATACAAGTGCGGACCCCTCGGTTGAAGTCGGGAAACGACTGAATGACGTGAGCGCCCCCGTGCTGCGCCTTTAATAGCGAGGCGCTGCTAAACCTACAGAGGTCTCACTCCGTCAGATTTTTTCTGGCACAACCAACGTTTGGACGGAGAAAGTAACGCCAGAGTCTACCATCATTACACTAGCTATAAATTTATGATATGATTTTAAGACGTTAAACGTCTATTTTCTGGGCGTATTTCAACAAAAATATACATGTATTTACATAATGTACGGCGTTTTGAATTGTTCCGGCTCTGTGACCAATATTGTGTAAATACGATCTTTGCCGACGCATGCGCGCCAGTAGACGTTATTGGCCAATGGGGGGAAAGGTCATAAAAATAACATTTTAAAAACATTAACTGCTATTTTAATCTTCAAAACCCACCGATGCCTGAAGTTATATTTATTTAAAGATGTATTTTTTAAAGGGCCGTTCCTGCGTGTTAGAAATGTAGTGAATCGCCAGCACACGAAGGGTTAAATGCTTACAGGAAGTTCATCCCTGGCGTGTATAAAGACGCTTCCTGTGCTAATTTTGTGAGAAATATGTATTGAAACATTAATGGCTTGACGGTATATACAGATATAAGACTCAAATAAGAAGAAGAAGCAGCAGCACAAGATGAACTACGTACCAGGGACGGCAAGCCTCATTGACGACATCGATAGTAAGTTGGAGGAGTGATTTGATGGAGCTGATTTGGTTTAAAAAGAAACAATCGTTTCAAGATGTGCAGCATCGTGTCCGACGCAATCTGGATCATCTGCAGCGAGTTTAAACTGCCATTTAACGTGCTCCTCTTGTTTGTATCCCACAGAGAAGCACCTGGTGCTGCTCCGAGATGGAAGAACATTGATTGGTTACCTGAGAAGCATTGATCAGTTTGGTAAAACTCTTAATTATATCCACCTTTAGTATTGTTTTTCTGAGTCGGGTCACTGCATTGGTTACAGCAGGCTCAGTTTATCTGTCATTATGATTCCCATGATCGGGTCTGTTCTTTATTTACCCCGGTTCGTTTGTCCTCCAGCCAATTTAGTTTTTCACCAGACAGTTGAGCGCATCCACGTGGGAAAAAAGTTTGGTGACATCCCCAGAGGAATATTCATCGTGAGAGGAGAAAATGTGGTGCTGCTTGGAGAGATAGTAAGTAGACATAATCTCGTTTTCACTTTGGTTTTTGAAATGGTCAGAAGGATGCAAAGTAAGGCTCAGTAGACATTGTTACTTACATTTCCTTATGTCCTTCACACACTGCATTGATACAGTTGTGAGAGTAGGGGTTGACATAAATGGTGGCTAAGGGTCCTCGGGCTAGAGCCTATCCCAGTTGACACAGATTGAGATCTGGCCTTTCTCACAGAGAGACGCGCAGCCATTCGTGGGCCAATTTAGAATCACTGATTAACCTAACATGCTTATCTTTGGACTGTGATAGGAAGCCGGAGAACCCTCACCAGTCTTTCTGGTACAAACAGATGCCAGAAAGACTGGTGGGCTCAAACTCCTTCCTAAGAGACAACAGTGCAAGCTGCTGATGCATCCTTAACATCCGACTCTCCTTAACCATGCTTGTCTGATGTACGTCAACAGCCAAGCTGACGCTTTACAGGGTCACTGCTGTGACACAGGACCTTCAAGGCCAGTACACTGAGCAGAAGTGATTCATGAACTCTTCTTGCGCTGTTATTCCTACCTTATGCTTGACAGCAGTACTCTGCTGTTAAAGGGATCCACATCATGCTGTAACAGTACAGCATGTCATGATGTAAAACTGCTTCAGTCATAGCAGAGGCTCGACAGCACCTGTACTCTGATCTGCTTTTCAGTGCTTTAGAAGATGTTGCTGCCTTTTGTGACATTTGCCTGATGATTAGGTTCATTTGATTGTTAATTTATTTCTGTTCTGAAATGCTGATGGAAATGGAACGGCAGTGATTAACTACTTGGTGCCTTTTGGTGAGCTTGCATCTGGCAAACGATGACCGTAAGCTGACATCAAATCCTGTGTCACATCAGAAATGATATTGACGCACAAAAAGGCACATAGTCTCAGCATACGACATCTTCTGCACGCATTAATTTATGTATAGTTTTAAGAAAATGTTTGTCAAGCATGAATAAACAGCATTTCTGTTCATGCTGCTTATTATCAGAAAGCAGTTTGTGATTGATGGTTGGCATGAACCATCCAGTCTTCTTGAAGATTTGCAGATGTTTCATGCCTTTAGTTCTAGGAAGTGGCAGGTGTGCAACCTGTCCTCCTTAACTGGAAAAAGGAAATGGCTTTTGGAGAAGTCATTAGCACAGAGGTTCACTTTATTCTTCTACATTATTTGTGTTTGATAAAGACACTTGTTTGCTTCATTAGTGTAATCAGATTGTTTGTCAATAATCAAATTTTTGATCAGGTATTTTATTAGTAACAATTCAAAGTTCCAGAACACCCAGTAATTCCAATTAAAATGTGTTCAGTAGTATTATCTGAGTGTTTCAGGCCTGTGCAAGATGTGACACGGTCTCTTGTCTTTGCAGGACATGGATAAGCCCTGTGACACGGTGCTGCAGCAAGTCTCCATTGAAGAGATCTTGGAGGAGCAGCGGCTGCAGCAGCAAGCCAAACAGGAGACGGAGAAAGTCAAAATGCAGGTCCTGAAGGACCGAGGCCTGTCCATACCCAAAGCTGACAACCTAGATGAATACTAGCAGCCTAGTTGCCGTGGGCCTCTTTCTCAGTTGGCATTGAACTGACAAGTTTGAAGTTGAACCTGAGAGCGCATGGGAGCCTGACTTTTTGTTTTTAAGTGGGGAGAACATACCATTATATGGAGTCCAGCTACTGTGATGTACTGTATCAATTTAATTTGAGGTTTGTAAGGGGGGGGGGGGGTGTCAAGTCAAGAAAAAACTTTTTTTTTTTCTCTGAAATCACTATGTTGACAATTAAGAATCAATAGCACTTTGTATTCTTTCATCATGTGGTGAATGTTTAAATAATGTGGAACTGCTATTGAGAGGGGGGGGGGAAGACTATGTGCTTTGCCCCATTAAAGAGTTTAATTTTTCATGATGGAAGCTCTACTTGGGTGGGAGGGGTGTCATGCATTAAAGGGATGTGAAGCTCATCGCTTTGGGTCAATCAGGGCCCGCTGCCCTCTTTTATGATGGCGCCACAGACACCACTAAGCAGATCACGTTAGCCGCTGCAATGTGACATCAAACCGGGCACTTGTGCATTTGTTATGTGGGGAAATGCCATAATTCATTGTGGTAATTGCACTTAGGCAGGCGGCATATCGGTGCATCAGGCTGCCCCACGTCCTGTTTATATAAATGAGAGCCCGTCCGCACACTGAGAAATCGATCCTATCTGCCTTCAGCGGTCAATAAGCTTGTTAATCGTTTTGACTGATCCATCGTGGCTTCTGTGAAACGGGGCAGCCGCGGGATTGTACTCGCTCCTAAACGAGTTATCCTCGTGCCACATGATTAAGCACTTCCGGTGGCAGTTTAATGTATTTTTCTTCCTTTCGTTTTATTTTATACTATGAACCCAGAGCCTGACAGCCTGCAAGCCATAAAGAAAGTTTCCACATATCAAGTCTTATTATATAAAGTGCAGTTTCCGGTGAAACTTCAGCGTAAAGTGCTTGTCTTCAGGAGGAGGGCAGAGGACCCCACATGAAGGTTTGTCGGTAACGTTAATCTCGAAGCAAACGCTACAGTGGACACTGGGACTGACTCGACCTGATTTCTTCACTAGATCTTTTTTTTTTTCTTTATACACTCCTGCCTCCATTTCACCAGCAAACACTCATAAAGTTGTAAAAACACAATAATACAGCAACAGCGCGCTTATGATGATGTAAACAACTTTTTTAAAATATGAAGAAGCGAGTCATTTGTAAGAAATGAACAGAGCTGTATAAGTTAACGGTTTGAATAATATTTCCTGAATATGTCCTGTCGGACATTGCTTTAAAATCTTTGACAGATTTTTTATTATTTTAAGGCCAATTTGAGATTTAAAATTGGCCTTTTTGGTTTATTTTGGAGCAGTAAATGGCAATGTATTTTCCAGAAGCTCATCTGTGGAGATGTTTAGAGAGAATTACAGTTTAATTACAAAGATAGCCCTTCTAAAATGTGGATTTGCTCCTTGCTGTCATAAATCCTTTGAGAATCCTTACCTTACAAAATTACTGGATTCCTCGCGAAACGGCCAATCACCTGGCATTCAGTCGTTATGTATTTATATATTTTCAAAGGTGAAATGCTTGTTTAGCATTGTTGATTCGCGAAAGTGATCCATAACGTTATGCACACCAGTTCTCGTATGTAGTTTAAAATTGAACACCAGAGGGCGACTTTACCTCTTACCCTTTTAATCTTTACTGCCACTACAGTCGGAGCACCTGTGCTTGCGTTACTGGGACAGAAATGGAATCACTTTGGCGGAAAGAAGCTCACTAGTTGTAGAAACTCTTGGGTATGAGATTCATGGCTACTCGAGGTGAAACGTGCGGGACCAAATAAAATGTGAATGTAGAATTCACAAAAAGCATTTTATAAAATGTGTCGCTTCCTCCAGCGAGCCAGGCAGTTGTAGTGTGCTTTTATTTTGCAGACATCGTGGCCTAACTTCTGGTAGAGGCTCACTGTGTGACGCCGCTTAACTGAGAGGCCCAGCCTATTTTGATTACGTACCAACAGGGGAGGAGGGGGCCCGCTGATGTCCTCTCTCGTGCACTCAGCCAACCCCTGCTGCTGCTGTTGTAAGGTAAAGCTGGCGGTATCCTAGTGTACCCTTGTTAAGGATCCGCCGCCGAAAGAACCCGGTTTGCAGACATCGGATCTTCCAGAAATAATTATTTTATGCGTCGGGGAGATTTCCTACCCAAATTACGCATGGAATGGTTTTGGGGGGATTGGAGTAGAAATGCAGCGCCGCACTTCCAGCCCACAACAAGAACCATGCCCAGCTTACACTGCAAGCAAATTTATGACATCCTGTTTTATCCTTTACGACTTTGATATGAGTGAATTTTACTTGGATAGTCACCAGGAGTGAAGAAAAAGAAACGCATCGCACAGAGCTGAAGGACGCTGTATTCGCCGCAGACGTTTGTGTGCCGAGAAACCTCTACGTTTAGGATTTTTTTTCTTTTTCTCTTCTTTTTTCTTTTTGATGGAGCTGGAGAACATAGTAGCCAACACTGTACTGCTAAAAGCCAGAGAGGGTAAGTTGACACAAATAGTAAGCGGGCCTGCTTTTGTCATATTTTGAGCTGTGCAGAAAAAAAATAATCGTAAGGATGACGGCAGCCTGCAGACTGTGTGGCTCATTACGGCAGGTAAATCCTAAAGATGCAACAGAAAAAAAATCGGGAGGGGGTGCTGTGCAGACAGTGCAGACAACATCAACGGAACACCGCGAAACTGCTCGTCTTGTAATCAGTGATAGACTCGAGTCAACCAAAATCCTTGCACATTTTGACAGATTGTATGCCCCCCCCCCCCCCCCATTAAATATATATATAAAAAAATATATATGTTGGGGGACGGGGGCGGCAGGGGAGGGAGGATGGGAGGGTGGTCTGCCTCCCACATCCGCTTTCGTTGTCTGTGCATATGAAAGCGGCTCTTTCGCAACGTTATGCATGCTGGAGCAAACACTGACACGGGGAATAACTCCTTTCTAGAGGGGGAATAAAATGAGCTTAGGCTGTCTGACATTTGAAAGGTGATCCGATGACGTGACTGGTGTTGAAATCTGTGTAAAGGGCCCCTGCGGAGAGACGGACTCTGCTTATCTGTGTAGAAAGAGTCAAATGTCTGAAAAGGCCAGTTGCAGCCCGACAGCACGGTCTGAAATATGAAGGCGCACGGTGTCATTAATAGTAAATTCTGAGGAAGACAGGGTTGCGCTGAGGGCACGAGGAAGGCCTGGAGGTAAACGCCGCGCACTGTGTGATGCATTGACCGTTTTGGTCGTTGGGATCATGTGGGCACTTTTATTTCAGGTTTGGGGCCTGTGGGAAGTTACAAAACAAAATTCATTAGGTTTCGCCTCATAAGCCAAAATTAGGGAGTGTTTTGGTTGTGCAGCTTTAAACAGCAAGATAAATCCTGAGAGAAATAGCCATCCTTTTCCCTTATTCAGTCTGGGTAATGTCCAGAAACTTAAACAAAATGAAAACAGATTACATTTTGTCCTGAGTGTACCTGGGTCCCTTTGGGATGCCCTTTGAACTCTCCTCAGTAATCCCAAACCTGTTTTCAATCAGCAGGGTTTAAAAACCACCACTCACACTCATCCCACTTTATTGTCATGATTATTCTTTTTTGTTTTGTTTTGTTTTTTGGAACTGGTTGCAACAGTTTTCTGTCTTTCTGTAAATGCATCAAATCTTTTGCTTCAGTTTAAAATGACTCGGTGTATGTACAAGTGCAAGTGTACACAGGTCCGGTTGCAGGGAAGCTCATAGTTTGATGTGGCAAAAGCCTCTGCAGAGTTGCAAGATGACGCAGGAAAAGACTTTGGTTCTCTCGCAGCTCCTTCCACGCGTGTTACAACGTTGGCATGTTTTTAAAATAAATGGGCTTCCTGCACATAGAGCTGGAAGTGTTTCATAGGCACTAATAGAGTAATAAAATGAACCAGGATGGCGACATGCTGTCAAAATCCACACGAAGAATGCCTTCGCCCGTGGGTTGGACTGGACGTTTGTTTTATGGCAGCAGAACACGACTGGGCTGAGTGAATCAAGCTTCATGAATTAATAAGAGCAGTTAATGACCCATGACAGATCTCGCTTGTCCCAGCTGCTCCAATGGTGTGCATCTGCCCTGACTGTGTGTGCGCGTGTGTGTGGAGGAGAGAATAAGGCCTTATACAATTATTGGATGAGATGGATCTTTGAGTTAATAGCTGAAGCACGACTTTCTCAGCAGCTTGATCAATGCCTCTATAAATGTAGCTGTGTGGGACTGATTCAACAGTTGAATTGGAGTGTGCAGTGCACACACTGAACAATTTCACAGGTTGCAATATTGGTTGTATCCTCTAATGGTCTAAATCATTAGAGGTTTTGTATTACGTGATGCAGTGCCAAAGGCTATGCACATCCATGTCTGCTGCTGTTAATGCTGCTGCTTTCTGTGCATGCATACATTTAAGCAAGGCACTGTACTGTACACACAGAGACTCATTTTAGATCATGCACTAGCAACAGCCGAGAGAATGCGAGTGGAGCAAAGTGAAGAGTGTTTTTTCCTGTTTGTTTATGCGAGCATATCTCCAGCCATGCCTGAACTGAGAGGCAAGCATCCTCTGTCTAAACTTCTCCAGCTAAGGACAACAGGAAGGCCCAGTTTACACTGCAGTCTTTGGCTTGTTTATGCCAGCATCCTCACACCTCCCAGATCAGTAAAACTGTGCAAGTTGGAGAAAAGAGGAGAAATAAGAAAGCTATTGATATCCCCGGGCCAAGAGTGGCAAAACAGGCCTCGTGCCAGCCTCTGGTTGCTCTTTGACTCTTCAGTGTCAGCGATGGCTGCTCTGACGGTGCTGGTCTGGCATTTGCCGCCAAGTTTGGTGAAAGCTCATCGTCGCTTATGAGTATTCAGAGATAATTTTGAGATTAGTAATTAGCTGGAAGATTGGAAACACTTTAGAAATGGAGGATTTCTAATCAAAAGAGTGCTCCGTTTAATCACAGTAAAAAACCTAACTTGATTTCCACAAGAAGAATTTTTTTTCTTTTTTTTAAAGAGAGGGGCTCTGACCATATTGGACCATTTTGTTAAGTGACCGCTGTCTTACATAAAGTTCAGTGGTATAATACGCTATCAGTTTGATGCAGCCCATAAGCTATTTAATCAAATTGATTGTTACATAACAAACTGAGTGGGCTACTGCCATCCGAGCTCCATCTTCCTGTAGAGCTCCTCTCCGGTCTCTGCGGAAGATACTTTATGGATGATGAGTATGCGGTGAAATGAAACACTTCGATGGTCATCTGAGTATCATCTGACAGCGACAGCACTGCTTACTGTGTCAGAGCAGCAGGGGGAAACGCTGGTGCGCTGGCCTTAAAAGCTGTGATGTCTGTGTGAGTTTGTCAGCTGAGGAAATTGGGGCTTTACAACAGATCAAAAAGATCAAAGGCACTTAGGCCTGACAGGGCTCTTTGTTTCAGTGGGATCTGTTACACTGTGGCCTTTAATGTTATACATATAGCTGACATACAGTCAGAGCGAGCGAGCAGGTATAATATCAGAACATACTGTAGATTTATGTGTGCGATAGCCGATGAGGGGTGTGGGGCAAATTCCTTTGTTTAAATGTAACCTGAACTTAGCCACTGTGACGCGAGCAGCATCGGTGCAGTAGACCCTTTGCTTATTGTGTGTGTGTGTGTTCACAAGCCTCTGTCTGCCTGCCTCCCCATTCACAACTCTTGCTGGCAGCAGTCGCAGATTCCAAGCCAGGCGAGTGAACGTCATCGGTTGTTTAAGTGAATGAGAGCAGGGGAAAAACTGCATTGCTGCATCCAGATGCCTTTCTTGAATTGTGGTAACAGAGCCCGGGCATTTAGTTTGGGCGACTAGACAGAATTCCACTCCGCTGCCTGTGGGCTTTCTCATTCGAGCTGCAGCGTTTTTTGAATGTTGTAGTTACATAAGTAAAACTCCCGTTATATAAAAAATAAAAGCAGCTGAGGTGCTGTGGACGACTAAAAGTGATAGAAATACAGCAGGCGAGGATTTATTATTTAATCATCACTGAACTGAATTCTCAGTAAGCCTCCTTTCTGTAGCCTCTTAATTGAACTGGTAAATGTTTTGTATTGTTATGAAGTTACCATTGGTAATAACTGAGGAACAGCTACTACGTAAACCCAGAGAAACTACAGCTGAAATATGAAGAAAAACTCATTTCTTTACCGACCCAACTGCAGTAAAAACAAGCCCCAGTTTTTCCACGACATTACTTGACTTTTACAATAAATTCATGTGTGATCTCATGCATGCTGTGGTGCAAGTTCATGCTGGTTGCATAGAAAAGGGGACAGTCTATCACCATCTGAGACAAGACAGCGAAGTAATACCATGGAAAACTTTTACAGTCCAGTTTCAGCTTAGTCACTAGGTAGATTGTCATCTTTTTACTGAGTTACTTTGTTGTGGTTAAATAGGCGATGGCATGTTTTATTGCAAAGGTTATGAACATGATAATAGTGCAAGCAATTGCACAGTTTCAGGTTACTGGTAACTTTTCGAAACATTACCCAAACGAGGTGTATGTACATATGCAAACGCACATTAAACACGGCTAGTAAGCGCTTGTCATTCTGCTGAGACGGCTTCCTCGCATAACTAAAACAGGTTATTATAGTAGTGAGAGGGCAGCCATTGAGGGCAGCATAGGGGTGCAGTGGTTAGCAATGTCACCTCTCTCCAAGACAGGTTCTGGTTTGAAACTGTCGGCCAGCTGGGAGCTTTCCGTGTGGAGTTTACATGTTCTCCCATATGCCTGTGTGGGTTCTCCGGGTACTCTGGCTTCCTCCCGCTGTTGAGAGACACGCTTGTTAGGTTAACAGGCCATTCTCAATTGGCTGCAGGTGTGGATGTGAGAGAGTGTGTTGTCGTTTGTCGGTGTTAGGCCTGTGATGGACTGGTGTGTGATTGTGGTGTACTGTGCCTCTTGCCCAGTGTCAGCTGGGATAGGCTCCAGCCCCCTCCCACGACCCTACTTTGATAAGCAGGTTAAAATAGATCATGCTTGTGCATAAGTGAGTAGACAAACATGATTCACCTCAAATTTTCTAGATTTCACGTGTGAAAACAGCTTTACTGAGTAGATTGCGAAACAGTCCCGGGGACCTACTGCCGGTAACACAAAACTTCCTGAAGAGTGTTACCAGATGTGCTGATGTTATTTTTCAACCTAAGTATAAAAAAAGTCCCTTGTCAAAAATGTAAATGTTTGAAACGTTTTTGTAAGGAAGTATAACCATGAAAAACAACATAACAAAAAAGCAGTTCATTGGAATGTACTGTTTTCATTCCTAGATAGTACACAGTTAAATTTGGGTTGGACAAAATTTGGATATTTACAACTGTAATTCGAATGGACGTCTGTCAGAGGACCTCCTTTTTTACACAGTACCTAATTATACATGACTTATTACAAAGCAAACACAGTCATAAATACATCATAGTTAAAGTTAGTAATACCTTTTCTTTTTTCTTAGTGTTTCAGCTGTACATTTACTGTATTTACCTACTGATCATCAGTGGTAATTACCCTAGAATACACTAGAATTTACCGTATAATTGCCAGTATAACTGCCTACTGGTCAGTGTCCGGCAGCCTCGCCTCTGTCAGTGCGCCCCAAGGTGGCTGTGGCTACACTGTAGCTTGCCATCACCAGTGTGTGAGTGTGTGAATGGGTGGATGATTGTGTAAAGCGCTTTGGGGTCCTTAGGACCACAACAGACCATTTACAATTATCAGCTATTTACATAATTATTTAATCTTTTGTGACATTTTTAGGCAAACACCAAAAAATTGCTTCTTTTTATTTAGATTTACTCAATGAATCTACAAAAAGAAACATTAGAACAATCGTCTTAACTAAACCAAAAATAAGCATTTACAGCGTGTGTAGATAGATATAGAATAGAAAAGAATAGAATAGCCACTTAAGTGTCATCCAGTTTAGTGCACATCACAACGAAATTTCTGTGCATTTACTCACCGTCAGACTGTACAATATAAATCTAAAGGTATAAAAAAGGAATCTAGGATATGTACACGTAAGAATATAAGAGACATTTGTGTGTATTCACTGCTTTTAGAAAAAAACTGTTGTATATATTAGGAAAAATGACTATATTGCATAGTAATAATAGCAGCAGAAAAATATAGTGTAAATTACCATTCCAGGTATGAAATTGCATTGCCCTAAATATACAGTCGCTGATTATTTTGATTATTAACTCAACATGGCTGTGTCTTAAATATCTGGAAGTCTCCAAAAGTTTGTCCGAGTCCCGGATTCAGCCTGCACTAAGCTCTGATTGGAGCATATTGCGTTTGAAACCAGCCCTACACATTTTTTATGTTTTTTTGCTGCAGTTGTTCTTTTAAGAAGACATTTTATTTCTACATAGATTACTGGCTGATAAGAACTGATTAGTCATTGCTGCTAGGAGAGTTACAGTTAGCCTATTGTCTTTGCAAGAGATTTACAGAGGGTTGTGTGTGTGGGAGAGGAGGTTGGAGGGATGTCGGGGGCGGGTGCTTCAGCGTTCCATAGAACAGCAAACCTAAGCAAGTCCAGCTGCTGTCGTTACAACTTGCAAAATGTAGTGAAATGAGCTGCACCCTCCACTATCAAATGCACAACACTGATCTTTGTTGTTTGCACCTGCCAGCTAATGGTAATCTGAGTATGAGCACTATATTGCAGACTCTGTAGTCTCTGTTACGCACTTCCTGCCCCGTTTTCATATAAACAAAAACATTTGCCTGGAGTGCTCCTCTCTCAGGACCTGTCTGAAAGGACGGAACCGAGGAATAAAACTGTCAGCTTTTATTTAGTAGAGACTCTTATTGGAGGGAAACCAGCGTCTCATTTCCTCATCGGGTCCTCCTGACAGGAAAGAAGTAAAAGATTTTTTTTTAAAAGAGGACCTGAAAAGAATATATTGCATATACATGCAGGACTGTTTATGGTGTTATTAACAAAAGGTGATTCATTTGAATACGACATGGATGGGACCACACTGGCAATGCCCGACTATCCCATTGAATCTCATCATGTGTTTTCTGGAAGTGAGATCACTGCTAATGTTGTTAAAAGTATATTACAGATAGCTTGAAAAAATTCTCGGTCCTCATAAGATGGAGCCTGCTGACTCTAGTTATTCTTTAGTGCCGTGCCAGGCTGGGAATCGTGATTTTTTGAGCTCTTTGAAATCTTTCGAAAACTTTTTGTTGCCCTCCAGGTGTGCAGATTTGAACCCTTGAAAGCCTGAACCACAAGACAATTGTTTAAATTGAGTATTAACTAAACCATATGACAATATTTTAAAAGTAATTAAATATCCATTTGCATATGTGTGTGATCATGTATAAGTTGTATAGTTTTAATGTTTTATTTGGGAACAGAATGGTGTGTATGTGTAAGTTTGGTGATGGAGTTTTTATTATGAATGAATGATGAATTTTTATGAATTATTATGTCTATTTTTATGCTTAAGGACAACAGATGGAAATTAGCCCTTGGCTATAATCTGGTATGTTTACATTCATGTAATTTTTTTTTTTACATTTATGTTCATTAACATGCACTGTCCTAAATAAATAAATAAATATATGAGTCTTAATTTATACAATATTTGCTACATCCAGCATATTAATATAATTATTTTGTAATTTATTACTTTAAAATGCATTGCTCAGTTTATCCAGGTTTTTCCAAGGGGTGAAAATCACACTGATGATGTAGTCACAACAACTCACAAAACCTCATGTGTCAAATATGATACATTAGGTATTTTAAAGGAGGAATTTTTCATTTGTTTTTTTCATTTTCATTTGTCTGTAAATTCCCAGACATACCCACAGTTAGATCGCTGTTAGCCTGGCAGAGCTGCTTGCATGGCATGTCTTCATTTACATTTGGGGTATTATATATGACCCTGCATGTACAGTTCACACCATTTCAATTAATATTATTGGAACGTTTTTGCTGTTTAAGTTTGTTTTTTGTAAATTCAAGGATAGGGGTTCCTTTATTGGCTCTTCATTCTCTAACAGCAGTTTTGCACTGAGATTATAAAGCAAAGACGAAGCAGAGATACCCATATCTCCACCGACAACACGCCACAAGGCTCGCTGTGTTTTGAGTAGGAGTGTGACTCATTTTTTCTTGAGTAGAAAAAAATTCAGCTCTCTGGCTCCTACTATCTCTATTGTTATTGCTGCCTCTACCCACACATACAGTATACGTAACTCAGCTGGATGCAACAAGTTCACGCCTGTTCTCCAGGGGTTGTCGAGTGGAATTCTGGGAAATACCGGAGATGATTTTCTAAAGTAAAAGTAGACTCGGTAAGCCGAGTGAAAGTGGATGGAGGAAAAAATGTGAATTTTAAGCGCTTGTCATTAAAGTACTCCAGGAATGCAGTCAGAAGCCTCTCAGACACACAGGTGATTACTTAAGTACTGTTTCATCGTGTCTCCATGTGCTTCCTGCGCTCTGCACTGCTGCCATATTGCTTTAATGGAACAGCTGATGAATTTTTGATGTGCATTAATCCAATAATCTATACAGTAACTTCTGAACCTTTCTCTCTGATATCTCCTGCTGGATGAAGAGCTAAATGCCAGACTGTATACGTCAATGCAAACACACTCAGAACCTACATGATGTTAAATGAGGCTGTTTATTTCCTTTAATGTCAGGACAACTAAACATAAAGAAGAAATGAGGGATCTTTTATGTTTGAGGAAATACACAACTGTAAAAAAGTGCTGATCCAGCCTTCGGATCCAAACAAAATTGGGGAAAAAAAGGCACAGGGATTTATTAAAACATGTTTTTGGATGTCGGTGAGGATGTTGAGGTCCGGGCTCTGTGGAGGCCGATCATGACTGATCCATGTTTTTACTGCATTGGCAGCATGTTTGAAATTATTGACATGCTGAAGCTGTTGCCAATCAGATGCTTTCCAGATGGGAGTGCATGATAGATCAAAATCTAACAGTACTGTTCTACATTCGTAATCTAATCAATTTTGACAAAATCTCCAAATGCAACTCCAAACCATGACAGAGCCTCCACTGTGTTTTACGGATGGCTGCAGAGACTCACTGATCAATGTCTCTGAACAGCAGATGGATCTGTGCTAACACTTCTTTCTTGACTTGTCCAGTTTCTTTATAATTTTTAAGGACACACGGCACACCATGCCAGGTTTCCCACTAGTAGCCTTTTAGGAATCAGTTTGTTGGTGTCAAAATAGTATTTTGGCATTTTTCCCAGATTAAATTAAAGACATGGGAGCAAATGATGTGTGTATAGGCTGCTAGTAAGAAAGTGACTGCAATTTAAAACTGGTTCTTTGCAAAGTTGTCTGTTATGTGTGGACACAAGGACACAACACTGGTTCGTCCCTTGAGTTAGTTGCCTTTATTATGCTTGAATGATTCATAGGTCAGTGGCTTAACAAACAAACAAAAATGGTCAGGTAGAAGGACTGGAGTGAAAAGGCATCCAGTGTCCAATGAAAGCCTGGAGAACTATTGCTCAAGACCACTTTAAAAAACAATACAAAACAATCTGGCTGCATGGCAGCAAAATATTAAGAAATGAGGTGTGGCTTTGTATTTATACATAACATATTGTTATTTATAGGAACCTATGACACGGGGATTCTTTAGAGTGCATTAGAGTAAAATCAGCTAATTTATTTGTATATTTGTAAAAACATAAATCTTGAGTAAAGCTCCAGAGAGTTATAAATGAGGTTGAAAGAGTTCATTAAGGAGTTTGGCTCATTTAAGGCCAAAGCAGATTTTAAAGACTCTTTTTTTTTTTTTTCAATCGAGGCATGTTTTCGTGGCAGGACATCACAGGAGCAGGACAAGGAACAAATATCTTTATGAAGAGACTGTGTGTTTCATGCAGAAGGAAAGAAAGCACCCACCCAGTAATGTCAGTCCACGGTGCCCCATGAGTTCTATCTCACT
Source organism: Diplotaxodon limnothrissa (assembly GCF_057381915.1). Classification (NCBI taxonomy): domain Eukaryota; kingdom Metazoa; phylum Chordata; class Actinopteri; order Cichliformes; family Cichlidae; genus Diplotaxodon; species Diplotaxodon limnothrissa. Next base: position 14,411,388 of record NC_140607.1, on the reverse strand, counting down.
GATGAGTCGGCTCTGTGCCTTTCAAGCACTTTCCTCAGTGTTTGCTCACTTAACTGCTGATTTTCACTCTGAATAAACTAAAAATCATTCCTCGTAGAGATGTAGGACTGTATCGCGACACTGTTCACACTACCAAAACATTTATCGAGGTAAACAGATGCTATAATACCTCGTCAGAGCACAGGAGCATCCTGTTACGGCTAGCTTCATGTGGACTATGCTCTGTCCTCTTGGATCTTTATGGATGAGCAAACAGCAAGTATTACCCAGCGTGCCCTGCGCTGTGTGTGGTCCTTTGATCGGACAGCACGGTGGGTTATATAATTTCAGGGTTTTTTCGTGCTCCCCCCCGTCACATTCCATACTTTATATATTTATAGAACAGGAAACTTGTGGCACCTGACTGTTCCCAGACAGGATATGTACCCTGCCTTCTGCTGCGCTTGTCAGATTTCTGTCCTTGCATGCAAGTTTTGACACTGAGTGTCTTCCTACACCGTGGCTGTTTTGCTCGTGAACACATGAACTTTAACAGGCGCCGCTTCTCTAGTGACAACTGCCACAGCGCCCTAGCTCTGAGGTCATGGACTGGTTTGACCACCTCAGTTTGTATTAACACATTGCTGCTGCCCTTGGGCTGGTCTCTATTAATAGCAGTAATGTTTACAAGGACATAAAGACGGGGAAATGGGCAGTGTTGTGTGTGTTTTTTTTCCCCTCAACTCTTTGTGCAAAAGTAGCTGTTGGCAAAAGGTTAAACCTGGAATTTATGTCTCAATCTTAAACGCGTGTCGAATGCAGCTACTTCCTTAGGTCAAGCTAGATTTGGTTGTTGTTTTCAGCACACAGCTCGCTAGGTTGTTGGGACACAGCTGAATAGAACGCCAATACTGTTGCTGATAAGATCTCTGTTTTATTGTCTATGACTGATTTTGAGTTTATGACCCCTCATTAAGCGGTTCAACATGTGACCCTCACAGCAGCCAAAAGAAGCCGAGTGTGTTGCCAGGTAAAAAGGTGCACGTCATCAATGTTTGCTTCGAGCATTTCAGCAGATGTTACAGGCGGACCATCCAGTTGTTATTATTGTGATATATGTGGACACGGGAGCTCATTTAGGATGGTAATAAGAACAGAGGCACCGACATGACATCATGGTGGAACAGACCAACAAAGACCGTCTTCCTGCTATAGTCCACCCCTGCTGCTCAGGTCTGGGCAGTGTTTCCCCTGCCTTCCTGTGGCATACACACACACACACACACACACACACACACACACACACACACTTTTAATATGTGGATTAAAGCTTCAATAATGAGTCTTTCACATCTTGTTTTGGTTTGCTTTCAGTGCTGCTGGCTTGACCTGATAGGCATGCGCATGCATATATGCTTATATTTTTAATAAACTGGTATGCAGTGTAGTACCTTAAACCTTTATTTACGTCTACATTCCTGTTTATACTGCATATATAGGAGCAACATTCACACAAAAGCAGTGTGCCAAGGTATGTTTTTTGTTCTCTTTGCTCCTCTTCTGTCTTTGCAGCAGATAGATATCTAGTACGATTTAATCACATTTCCCGTGATAAAGCAAACCCATATATTGCTACGAATCACTTTACAGCGCCCGAAGAAGCACAAAGAGGATGTTTTGCAAATGCAAAGCTCCCGTCTTCCTTCAGTAATATGCTTGCTGGGTGTTTACCACTTGTGTTTTGCATGCACAAGACCATTGGCCCTTACCTGGAGCTCTCATGCAAATAAATCCCGATCACCGAACGGTTGGATGTGCCGGGAGGGATGGACCGAGGGGAACAAAGGCATTTGCATCATAGTCTGGTGCTGGTCGGCCACAATGTATTTGTAACTCGCTGACCACCACAGTATGACTCAACCGCGAGGCCGACATTTAACAGATCAGACAAAGGAGGTGATGTGGGAATAAGCGAGAGTTAGATAATCAGAAAGGGATAGTGAGTTGTTTGTGAACAAAGAGGGTCAGTGCAGCCAGGAGATGAGAGTGAAGAGTCACTGAAACCTACTCAAATCTTGCACACTTTTTTACACAGTGTAGGTGTAGAAAATAGCACATATTCAGAACGCTCGGCTCTGCTCACGCTCGTGCTCTTAACATCACATTCTGTTGCAGATGTTATTGCATATATGCCAGATGCACAGTGTGACAGTCAGGATGTGGTTTCAGCTGGTTGTCCACAGCACATCTAGCTTCATGTTTGGAGTGAGATTGTAAGTGGAGGTGTTCGAGACCTCGGAGATTATGTGTGTGCACGTGTGTGTGTGTGTGTCAGGCACTAGATGTTAATGGCTTGGGTTCTTTTGAGTGTCAGCACTTTGTGCGTATAACCTCAAATCTAAGCAGGGTTGTTTTCGAAGGTGTGGATGGATGGGGCCTGCAGGATTGCCACGAGTTGATTAAATTGAGCATGAGGACAACACTAGAGAGAGGTCACAGTAGTGACATTGTGCGTGCACACACACACACACACACACACACACACACACACACAGATGTTTGGGGTTCGGGTAACCCCCTGGTGTTACGCCAGACAGTTGACGTTTTGTCTCTGACCTTCTTTTTGCTTTACTTGACATGCCTTGATGATGTCAGAGCTCCTAAACATGAGCATAAATAAAGGGTGGCGACCACACTGCCCACATGGAACAAATTAGACGGACAAGTTCCTGTGTGCAGCAAATCCACGCCACAGCACATATTTCAGCTCGTGTGTAACTGACAGACCACATAAGAGTGAGAACGCTTTAATAGCGAAAGAAATAAACAGACAGCCGTGAACAAGATGGTTTATGGAGGATATTTACGAGGATATTCATACTTTTAAGAGCCAAGTTTTGTTAAACAGGAACCTAGAGTTACAAATCTGGACGTAAAACGAAACATGTGAATGTTTTTCTCTTCTTCAAAACATGATTTCAAAAAGTTAGCACTTGCTTTCATCTTTGTATATCTAATACTGTTGTAAACTTTCCTCAAATCCTGCCAGAACATTTCGTAAAGCCGTGTAACAGCAACGTGTCAGACAATTTTTTTAACCTCTGTTAGGCTGTGCTTTCTTGAGCCCACAGACAAAAGAAGCCAAAGGGCACTAAGGCTAAACAGAACTTTATTTGTTGTTACATTCAGATGAGGAATAATTGATTCGTTGTATTTGCATGTTTGTGGGAGTGTTTGGGTGTGCTCTGTGTTCTGGTCTTTGCACCACATGGGCCTCGAATGTTACAGTGGGACGAATTATAAATATGCTTTCGAGCAGCTTTATTTGCAGTGATGAATGAGAGAAATCGAGGGGTTATAAAAATAACATGAACAGCGTGACAAGAGACCACACGTAGAAAAGCCCAAAAAGGAGGCAAACCACTAATCTATAGCACTGTTCTATTTTTATGGCCAAGGAGCTGTAGACGTCCTTAAAAAAAAGTCCTAAAACAAAAGGGGGTTGATAGACTTGAAACAGCAAATGAGGTCAGTGATTGGCTGGCAGCAAACTTGGTGACAGTGATGTGGTGATGACAGGAAATCTTCAGCAGTGTGTCAGAAGAAAAGGGAAAAAGATACTGGATCACAGGGAAACAGCAGAAGAGCAGAAGATGATGCCAGGAGTTCCAAAAAGCAGGAAAGGGGGGAGGCGGGGAGGGAGAAAGAATGAAAAATAAATAGGCTTGGAGAGCAATGAGAGGCAAAGAAAACAGGACACAGAAAGAAAAAGAAGGAACTGCATTATTTGTGGTTGTCTCAGCATTGTGTAGAAGTTGAATGCCTGGGTGGAGCACCCATGTTTGGTACAATTATTTGACATGGCGTTGACCCTTCACAGGAAATTTATGCCATTTGGCTGGACGCTTGTATCCACAAATGCCTCACACTAGCACAAGTGCATACATTTTTAGCATGGCGTCCCTCCCATGGGGAATGACCTTCTTCATTCGCTGTATTCTTTTGCCTTTTTGGCAGATGTCATGTTTTCATTAAAGGAGATTCAAAAACTGGAGCACACAGCAACACACTGTATTTTTGTGTGGGGAGCATAAGTTTACATATGAGCTGTTTACAGAAGCGATCAAATAAGGAAGTGCGCCTGTTTATAGCATAGTTTCGTCTACAGCAGGGGTGCCCAATCCCGGTCCTCGAGAGCTACCGTCCTGCAGCTTTTAGATGCATCCCTACTCCAACACAGCTGAATCAAATGAATGGCTTGTTATCAGGCCTTTGCCAAACACGATGGCATGCTGAAGAGGTAATCAAACCATTTGATTCAGCTGTGTTTGAGTAGGGATGCATCTAAAAGCTGCAGGACGGTAGCTCTCGAGGACCGGGATTGGGCACCCCTGGTCTACAGTAATGTTAATGAGGCGCAGGTGCTCGAAGTTAATGATTGTCTTTGGGGATATTTTTATTCGGGTTATTAATACATTCATGCTTCGTGTTTGTCTTTGGTGATACGAGTATCATTCTGAATACCGTATGTGAGCTTTGCTGACGTAGGGTCCCTTATCTTTAACACCCCTCCTCCTAAAAAGAAAAATACTGCAGTTCTAATAAGAGTCAGTACAACCCTGTAAAACTTTTTATGACTCAAATATGTAAGAAGTGGATTGAAATACTTTTGTATACTTTGCTGTGAAATCATCTGTTCAAAAATGTTATGTCAGCTTGTAATGATGGAAATGATCTCTAATTAAATCCCTTTGTGCCTGTATAATGTATGGTTATGGCTGGCTGTTGCAATGTAATCCTGAAAGTATGACACACGAGGGTCATACTTGGTAAGTGAATAATAAGCATAAGTGTGTAAAATGAGGCTTTTGTACTATGTGGGCAAAATAACCCGTACCATGCAAAAGTCTTGAGCCACCCCTCATTTCTTCATATTTTGTTGTCATTTTTTAAAAACTGGAAACTGGTCTTAAGCAATAGTTCTCCAGGCTTTCTGAAGGTCTTTCAAAGTGTTTCTTTCAACATGGGCTGCTTTGTTAATCATTTTTAGTCCAGTCTTTGAGCCTGATCATTTTTCTTAAGCCACTTAACACTGACCTATGAATCATTCATGCTGTAAAATTGTACCTGTTGTCCATACACACAACAGACAATTTAGCAAAGAACAAATCTGGAATTGAGTCTTTAGACTCTTTGTTATCAGCAGCCTGTCACAAAAACATATAATTTGTTCCCATTTCTTTAGTTCAATATGTGAAAAGTAAGTAAATTAAGTAAATACGTTTTTGTTTTGTTTTTTTAAATATTCATAGAGCACATTTTAAGATAAATGTCACAAAGAGCTTCACAACAAAAAATAGTTAAAAGTTATGAAAGGTTACACAGTCTGACAGGCATAAATTTTTCCACCAACAAAGTGGTTCCCAAAAACCTATGAGCTCAAAACTTCATATCTCAGCATGTTGTGCAGAGTGTCCTTAAAAACCTGAGGAAACCAGACAAGCGGAGGGGGAAAAAGTAGCAGGCCTACGTGGAGAGTATCTGAAAGTCATGTGAAAAATTTGAGTAGACCTCATACAGGACCCGAGAGATGTATGTTGTCCCTCAGTTGATCCATCTTAAGGGAAAGAAGAATGGTACAGTAATTATATGCTGTGTTTCCATATATATTTGCAAATGTTTCAGCAGATGACTGCATCTATTTCCTGTTTTCCCAGCAAAATGGAAAAGAACTGAGGCGTGGATTAAGACTTTTGCGCACTAATATAGAGCAGAACATCCATTCTGGGTGCACGATATTTCAGTATCAGACATTGTAGCACACTTTTATGATCTTGCAGAGAGAGTGACAAAAACATGAATGAATGTATTCATGTATAAGATAATGTATTTGCTGTTAGATTAAATATTACATATAGTAAATATAGAGTAAACATTTCCTTAGTCAGTGATGTATGTATGTATGCATGTTCTGTCTATACCAACATTCATGTGTAACGTAATTCAGCAGTCAGCACTAAGTCTGCTATGGTTCACTTGTTTGACCGTTGGCTTACTTTATCTTAGTCAGTTTATGGCTTTCTGGGGAAGAAAGTTTCCCAGCTATGGTCTAATATCACACCAAAACATGCTAATTTGAGACTAATCTTCCCCTTGTTGAGTGCAATTTAATTTTCTTGGCAAGTAAATTATATAATATTACAAAGGCAACAGTGAGACGCAAAACAGACTGCAGAGCAGGAGGAAAGGATGAGACAGTAATGCAGCAGGATTGATGGGAAAACTGCTAAAAGCTTTCACTCAGAGCCTCCACAATGACGTAGGGCCTCTCGCATTCCTGGGTTATTACTTAAAGATGTCTGCTTGTCATTGCTCTCAATGCCTCTCACATTGGGTGAGCTGCTTGCAGCAAATTTCCACTGCACAGAGCGGTTAACCCTAGAACACTATCGCTGGGTGATTTACACCCGAGAAAATACATTTACATGATTTCTCTCTCCTGCAGCTGTTTGCGTGTCGAGGAGCCTGTGCCATCACCAGCTGATGCATGATTATTCAGTGCAGTGGAATCCAGTCTGGGTTCTGATGGGAACTGAGCCGGTCAGAATGGGCTTTCTGTCTGTGTGGACACAAAAACACACACACTCATATTAAACACACACACACACTGTTCCACTTCCAGTGAAGCCACTCACATGAAAAGTGAGCAAGAAAGTCAGTGGAGAGAGGAGAGCGTTACGGAGGAAGTGAGACGTAATCTATGAATTATATATACACACTGAGACTATGATTTCATTCAGGGGAGAGCCCACACACAACCCCCCTCTCTTTTAGCCATTGGGCATTCATTTTCTCCTCACTGACGAAAATAAATGTGGACAACTTTATTAATTTCTTTCAGTTGAACATTTTTACCTCTTGTTTTACCTGTCACCACAGGTGGAGGAGGGAAAAGGAAAGGAAGGAGCAAAAAATGGAAGGAGATCCTTCGTTTTCCCCATATAAGCCAGTGTACTGAACTGGGAAACAGCATCGGTACGTGTTTGTGCACTTCCTTCATCTAAAGAGAGTGTGTTTGACTGTTTGTTGGAAAGGCTGCGATTTAAAGTCTGTGTTCATTTTATGTTTTTTTTTTTGTTTGTTTGTTTGTTTTTCTTTTGCAGACAGGGAATATTTCAGCATCTGTGAGAAACAGCCTATCGGACGACTTCTCTTCCGTCTTTTCTGCGAGACCAGACCGAAACTCCAGCGATGCATCCAGCTGCTGGATGCGATGGTAAACATGCACGCACACACGACTTACATCGACCCCTTTTTTATATTTGCATTAAAAATATCATTTTTTTTTTTTTAAAACTAAGGAATAGAAAAGTCAACCATCAACTCCTTGTGACAGATCACACCAACCTTCAACCAGTGATTGTAACTGAACCTTATCGCAACAGGATTTTAGTCTGACGTGTACTTTTGTTGTTTTTGTCATCTTACCGCTGCACAGAGTGTCTTTGAAACACAATTTAAAGCTTTGACTTACACATCCAGTGTCATTGCATTGATACAGTTGAATTCCAACACTAGGATCCCACCTAGAAATATTTTTTTATACCCTTTTTTAAAATGTTAAGCATTAATACTGATAAACTCCACACAGAAAGGCTCCAGCTAGTTGGCAGGTTTGAACCCACAAGCACCTTGCTCGTGTAGCAGCAGTGCTTCCCCAGATCATAACACTGCTCCCTACAGGGTAGTATGGTAGGCACTAGGCATTATGGGTTCATCTCATCGTGATTTGCCCATCACATTGAATCATTCATCAGACCGTGTGACCTTTTTCCGTTACTCCGATCTTTCTGTCTGTTTAGCCTCACTCATAAGTGGTTTTCTTTAGGCTACACAGTTGTTTAGTTCAGTGGAAATACTTTTACTTTTACAGTCAGAAATAGCTGTGATTTTTGCTTTTGATTTGTTGTCATTTTATTTCACCAAAATTGTCATGATTTTTTTTTTTTTTGACCACATTTCTTTCTATGAGATGATGGTTCACCAAGTTTTAATGAAACTTATTAAAACAGTTTTAATAGTTACAGTTGTTAGTTGTTTTTTTTGCTAGATGCAGACCAATAATTTAGCCCTTCTGAGACAGTGTAACGTCTTTACCATGACCATGGAATACCATGTCTTCCAACAAGGCTAAGGAATGAGAAGCTACCCACTACAGCAGTTAGGGTTAAACAGCCTGTAGCCAGCTGAAACACATTGGCAACTGTAGTTGTCCAATGGAGGGCTCTTACTTATTTGCCTAGTTAAATCCAAGTTTTGTTTGGTTGTTTTTTTCCCAGGCAGAAGCACGCATCATGACACCTACAGAGGATGTTAATAATGATTTTGGTGTTTGAGTTTTCTAGGAGTGGAGTGCTTACTAGAGGGATTCTCAAACAGCAAGTTTTAAACTTTTCAAAAGTGTGAATTTGCACAGAACTGAATAAACAGCATAATGTGAAATGTTAGTGTGCTACGTTATTTCATGAAATTACATTTGAATAATCCACTCCGGCCCTTAAAAGTCAGTCTTGTGGAAGCTCATATTAGAGTAGAATAAGAAAAGTGTCTCTGCATTTCAGATCATTTTAGATTTGACAAACTAATCAGTCACATCCTTTTCATGGGTAAAGGTAAAACAAAGTTTTCAGAAACATAAACTACAAATGCACGGATTGCAATATTGTGAAGAAAGTGTGAAGAAATCATTGAACTTTACAATATAACCCAATCCACGGTAAGCTGCAGCATCATCTTAAACTGAAACAACTGAAAGTAAAGTGCTCTGCTACTGGACAGATGTACAAATAAACAAAAATCAGATGTTGTACATTAGAGGTGGGAATCACCATACATCCCACGATACGATATTATCACAATACTTAACGCACGATATGATATTATTGCAATTTTTTTAAAAATGTTGCGATATTCAGATTCTGTACATAAAGGTAAACCTTATCAATATTCATTTTATCTAATATCAAAGTCTCACACTCAGTCTTTCTCTCATTTCATTCAGTTTTATTGTTGACAAACTGAACGGTTTGTATTACAGTCTAGTCCAACTTAACTGAATGCAACCATCTGGTACAATTATAGCTATTCTGAACTATGCAATTTATGAAAACTATGCAGCCCCTTCAGCAACTGAAGAATTTGAAAGTAAATTAAAACAAAATATAATTTTACATTAAATAAAAAAGTTTTAAACTTAATTAAAATAAAACTTGTCTTAAATTAAAATAAGTAAACTGTCATGTTTATTGCTGCCAAAAAAAAAGTTAAACACATTTGGACAGTGTCAGGATTCTTGCTCAGAAAAAGGATCAACATGCTCTGAAGTCAGAGCATGTTCCAGTCCACAAAAACTTTTTTTGTAACAAAATATCGATTTCTGCTGTCCCTGTATCGATACATTATTAGCAAACAAAATATCACGATACTACACAGTATCGATTTTTCCCCCCACCCCTATTGTACATCCACCTTTACCTGATATATTTTACCTTACCAAACAAAAGCAGGTGCAACAAAACCAATGTCAGTTGCTCATATAATTCTGTGTGTTTTTAACTTCACCAAATAACAGGAGAATGACCTTTTTCCCTTTTTCACTTGTCTCTATAATCTTCCCAGTAACTTCTTTAATCTTTTGCTCATGCTGAGGCTGCTAGCTTGTGGCTAGCTTTGAGCTCTGGATTGCTGGATAGCCATTTTTATTTTGTTAGCTTCTTTAAAATGTCCAAGCTCAGCTGGGTAAGTTTCTGTTTAGGTTTGTTAGAATTTTGTTGTGGTCCTCCTGCAGTTTACTTTGGCAAACTCTTTATAACCGCTCACAGGAAGTGGAGCTTTCACGCTAACGACATGCGGCTAACAGTGTGTACCTGACTATTTGCCTGCAACCCTGTCCACATGCTGTGTATCACCGGACATGGTCAGGAATGCTGGAAAATGTCAGATTCCACTCTCTTCCTAGAAGATCTCTATTAAACATGAAAGGATTTCAAAGGCATTATATTACATCTACTTTATAGGTGATGTTTTGAGAGAAGTAGTTTGCACTTCGACTTTATATCATCTTGTAATGACGATTTGTGCTTACAAATCGTCATTACAAGTAAATAATCACCTATAATTTTGAATTCATCTTTCAGCCCAAAAAATCAATGGTTATTTCTGGTCGCCACCCTTTATTTAATTCTTTTGCATGGAATTAAAGGCTCATCTAAAATAAAAGACTAAAAATGTTAAGTTGTACAGTTCCCTTTTATTGTAACCTGCGTGTGATCAATTATGTAATGGATAGCATGTTCTCAGATGCGAGTATCTGGAGGAAAAAAAATTGTGTTTATTGCTGGATAAATGCAGTCCTGGAAACACACTCATCAACTTTTTTAGTGTACTCACTCTGATTAGAGGGCAGGCTGCAAAAACGCCGGTGTTGCTGGGTCACACAGCAAGAGGACACAATTAAATGGAGTAGTGATTATTCAACCATCCAGATCCCCAATCTATCCAGCTTTTTGCCTCCTACCACCCCATGTCCACGTCTAGACAAAATACCTCCCACATGACACATTTAAGTCTTTATCTATCTATGCCCAGAATATCTTAGCGGACATGTGACGGGCAGAAAGGACGCATTGTTTCCCTCGCCAGCCCCTTCCAGTCCCGGCGCACCCCCGTCTCTCCACTTTTCTGCCCACTTTTAACCGCCCAGCCCTAAAAGTGACCATCACCCCCTCCATGCCACCCCCACTCTGTGTAGGGGGAAAGCACTTACACTCAAGCCAAACACGTGTTGGAGCTAATTCTACAGTCCATGTGACAAACTCAGCTTTATGAACCCCATTTGACAATTACTCAGGTCTGAGGGTGTTTACAACCAGGCAGGTGGTTGTATTACAAGTGATTAAACAACATTGCAGTCCATTGCTGGTATGAGGTTTACTAGACAGTGTTATTGTGTAATCTAGTGTGCAGTAATTAGTGTAATCTACAATTTACAGTAATTGTTGTTCTTTTATGTATGGTTTTTTTTAAACGTGTAAGCCGTGTGAAAGTATGAGCACAGCGGTTCAAAAGGAGGAGGGAGTGTTTGTGCATGTGTTTTTTCGGTGTGTGCAACTTAAGTGGTTCCAATGGTTCCTCTTACATCATGAGAAGGTGTTTGTATGTGTTGGATCTACTCTGCTTCCAAAAGGCTAAGGAGGCGTCTTCTTTCCCCTTTGGCTGAACCCCCCTCCCCCCTTTTCCTGCTCCTCCAGCAAGCGGTGGGAGTCAGACAGCTCATTTACTGTGTGTGTGTTTCTCTGAAACCTCTGATAACAAAGCCTCAGTTAATCAACACTTGGCAGCAGTCACAGCGCTCTCTCTCGTTCTCTGTGACTTTTAGTCATAATCTTACATGTTTACGTACAGTGTTGGCTTCTTCGTGTTTCATTCTGTAGTGTCTGTGATGCTGTGGTTTTTTAAAGCCAGTTTTTTCCTTAAGCTTCGAGCTCATGTGTGCTTCCGCGGTGCATATCATATATACGTTGATGTGTGTTGTAGTGGAAAGCTGGTGACGCTGGTGTGACACACTGTGACACTGCAGGACCTCAAGGAATCCCACCGTGTTTACTGTGTGGTTGCCAGGCAACACAGGGCCATGTTGGAAAAAGCCCACTAATAGAAACAGCCATGCCAGCATGCCGCATGGATGCCATGTTGCCCTCCCCCTCCCGCTTTTGAGAGGTTAAAAGTGCCGGCTTCCAAATGCGTCAGCGAGCTTTTCATGTCACTGCCCCTGCGAGAAGTCCAGTGTGTCCGCCGCGTAACGACCCAACCTGTTAGTGTCATCAGCTGCATGTGTGCAAACACGGAGCCAAGAGCAGCATATGTTTATGTGAGAGTGACAGGGAAACACAGATATACAGAGAGTGAGAGGTGTGTGTTTCTGTAACCGCACAGCAGCTGTTTCGTCTTTCAAAGGAAAAAAGCAGGAAAAATTCGAGAGACATTTGGTTTTTTGGGGGGGCTTTTTTTTTTCCACTATTGGAGTTATGCATCCAGTTTGAATGCCTTCTAGTCCGAGTTCTAAATCATCGTCAGTGTAATTTAAAAGGATTTTAGTAACATGTCATTTATCACAGCTGACTTTCTCTGGTTGAACGATTATAAAACACTTTAGTTGTGTTTAGTTTTTCTATTATCATCATTTCCTCCTGCACTTGTTTGAGGGGAAATTTATTTCCTTGTTTTAAACAAATCTCCTGCGCAGATTATAGATCTCGTCGATGTAAATTGGGGATTTGGGATGCTTGAGATAAAAATCGGTTTGACTTGGCTTGACTGGAAGGGAGAAGTTATTATTTTCATTCCAATAAATTCTGTTATTCAACAACTGCAAAAGAATAGTGGGTGTCTTCCAAGTCCACTGGGACTTTGTGGTTAATAAAACATGTAGTCATGGTTTGCTGCTACAGAAAGTCAACAATCAAGCTGTTACAAATGTCAGTGAAGTAATTAATAAAAGGTCAGATTGAAAGACAGTTTCACAACACCCCATCCAATAAATCATTGCATTACTAAATACTGTCTGTTGTTGTAGATTTGAGATCTATAGAAGTCTAAAGAAATGTTTCACAATTTCACAACAAACTAAACATCATCTTTTACATCTGAACTTTGAAATTAGCCAATAATTGATCAAGTGATGTAAATGCCACTGTTTATAGTCTAGAAAATATTCATTACATAAGTTGCCTTGTTTGAAATTGGCACTGATAAATAACTACTTGACTGCAGACGATCAAGTGCACGTTAATACTTTTGTCACATCTATAAAAGTATGTAACACAAATCTATAACAGGAGTTTTGTTAACAACACTGAGTTGTTCTCTTGTTTAGGAAGACTACGAGGTAACACCTGATGAAAAAAGAAAAAGCAGAGGGTGCCAGATCATCAAGGCCTTTCTATCAGAAAATGTAAGTTTCCTCATTTGATGCATTTTAAAAATTTTCGAGCCTTCTTTTTTTTCACACTTTGCTTCAAAAGAAAACTTTGTAAGCAGACAAGCAGACGGCAGAATTAAAGTTCGCCAAGATGCCTGCATGGGTTTAGTAATCAAGTGTACGCATTAAAAAGTCAATGTATTGTTACTTCATCGTCAATTAGATCAGGCGTTTATGTTATCTCTTTAATTTGTAGTGTGTGTAATAAAGAGTGACGCATTCCTGTATGTGTGCTACTGTTTACATGTGTTGATGTAGTCACCTCAGCGTGTAGACATAGCGGAGGTTTTTGCAGACCAGTGCAGAGAGAACCTCGAGCTGAGTCCATGTAAGGAGATCTTCAGCAACTGCCGCAAGTGAGTTCCTCATTCATTCACACTCACCTGTTTGCAGGACTCTCTCTAATTTGTCTCTGCCTTGTCTCTGCATTTTCATCCCACAACGTGCGTTTTGGTAACTGATTTTTTTTATTTATTTATTTTTTTTTTTGCGCTGCACCAGGGCTGTCCATGACTACCTGAGTGGAGCTCCGTTTGCAGACTACCAGAACAGCATGTACTTTGACCGCTTTCTACAGTGGAAGATGCTGGAGAGGTTGGCTGGGTTTTGTTTGCTTATATCCATTTCTTATCTGTGAAAAAAAACCACATTGAAATTCTGAATGCAGACATTTATAAAATGTAATTTAGTAGTTGTAGTCAGGGATGTGAATGTGGGGAATAATCAGTAATCAAGATAATATGGATTACATATCATTTATTTGTAAAATGACTAGTAAAGATCACTGCCCTATAAATACAGCAAGGTTAAAATTAAAGTCGAGATAAAAGTTGATGTGTATAACGGTAAATAAGCTCACATTCATTCAGTGCTTCTTTTGTCTGATTATTTTTGGCGTGGAGTTTGACAGTTTTAAAACAAAAATTAGCCGCTGTCTGTTCTCCAGATCACGTTGTGGTAAAGATTCAGTGAGTCAAAGAAACAACCTAAAAAGAGACAAACATAGACTCCAGCGACAGGTAAATAAGGAAAAACCCAACATAAGTAAAGTCCGCATTATGCAAAGTCTGTATTGACTATAACTGTGATATTTGCAAACGAAATATCACTATTATGTTAGTAATGGACATTTGATAGTCTGGGAAATAACTGTGTCATCACCCCTCATGGACTTTGTATTTTTGCAGCAACCATTCGGAAAAAGTTGGGATCCTGTGTAAAATCTAAATAAAACTAAATTATTAGCAAATCCCATCCATAATTTATTGACAATAGAACACAGAAATTATATCAAATAATGAAAAACTCTAACTGAATGTAACTGAAAAATTATTGGCTCCTTTTGATGTTGATGTAGTTGGCACAGGGCCGTGTTCACCACTGTGTAGCACCCCCTCTTCTTTTAACAACAGCCTGTAACGTTCAGGAGTTGAGGAGAGCAGCTGCTGGACTTTTTAGAGAGGAATATTGTCTGATGAGGGAACAGCATCGTCAAAAAAAACGAACCTCTGCCTATATATACTTACTGAGAAACTGATGCTCTTTTTATACCCAATCATATTACTGGCCTGTTGCCACATCACCTAATTAGTTGCAAAATGACGTGTTGCTGCAGTAAAATTGAAAACGAGCTCCATTTTTTTCTCCATTTTAACCATCAAATAGGTTTTCTGTGTTCTGTTGTGAATAAAATATGGCTTTATCCAAATTCCAAGTGGTGGCATTCTGTTTTTATTTACATTTTGCACACAATCCCAACCTTTTGGGTTTTGGGGTTGTTATTTTTTTTCTTTAAAGTCATTTCACAATGAATAAAATGAGACATGAATTGAATACAATGATATTGCAATAATATTGTATCTAGAACTTTCTGTGATAATCATGAAATGAAAGTCAGATGTCATGACAGCCCCAGCAACCATAATTTAAAAAGTTAAGAAGGTAAATTTTCCAGATAAGAAATGACTTGGATAGAATTACACCTCATTCTAAACAGTATAATATTTTATGCAGATAGCATGTAAATAAACAGCAGTTGGGAGTAAACAGCAGGCTTTCAGAGCAGCCTTGATTGTATCCGTGTCTGGAAAGTGAAATTATGTACAAGAGGTTCCATCATCTATACAGGAAACAGACTCAGGATGGTATTGAGTTCTGCACATAATGCCTGTCTTAATCAATACTATGAACATCTGTTAATGGGTTTTGCTGTGCCTGTGTTTTTCCAGGCAACCAATCACTAAGGACACGTTCAGACAGTACCGAGTGCTGGGAAAGGGGGGATTTGGAGAGGTGAGAGACCCGGAGATAAATTTTGATGTTGACATTAAAAGTATTGCCATTTCACAGTGAAATGTGAGATAACACGGTGTCTTTAATCCACAGGTATGTGCCTGCCAGGTTCGAGCAACGGGGAAGATGTACGCCTGCAAGAAGCTTGAGAAGAAGAGGATAAAGAAGAGGAAAGGAGAGTCCATGGCTCTCAACGAGAAGCAGATTTTAGAGAAAGTCAACAGTAGATTTGTCGTAAGTAGAAAATTAAGAGGAATAAAGTGCAGCGTTGATGCCTTGCGGCTTCTGCATGACTGTTGTCTTCAACCAGGTGAGCTTAGCGTACGCGTATGAGACCAAAGACGCCCTGTGTCTGGTGCTGACCATCATGAACGGCGGCGACCTGAAGTTTCACATCTACAACATGGGCACGCCTGGCTTCGACAAAGACAGGGTCCAGTTTTACGCTGCTCAAATCTGCTGCGGTCTCGAGCATTTGCACAGGGAATCGATCGTCTACAGGTAAATCTCACACAGTCTTAAATGCATTTTAAGGTGTAATTCAGTCAGAAGAGAAAAGCCTTTGAATGTTAATGTTTTTTAAAACATTTTGTTTAATAATGTGTGTTGTGAACTGATACTTTATGCTTTAACACACTTGCATGCTGTGTCATCTTTAGGGATTTGAAACCTGAGAATATCCTATTAGATGACAACGGTGAGTCTTGAAGTTTCAGCAGTTCTTATTCGTAAATATTGCGATGCAGCATTTTGCATGTTAAATTGCACATTTATCTTATGATAAATTACAGCCAGCTAGTTGTGCACAAAGATCCTGTCAGGTACATGTGGATAACATCAGCAGTTCTACCTTACCTCACCTCACCTCACTAACACTCTGTGTTGCAGGACACATTCGCATTTCTGACTTGGGGCTGGCTATCAAAGTGCCTGATGGAGAACTCATTAGAGGCAGAGTGGGGACAGTAGGCTACATGGGTAAGAAGCACTGTAGTCAACATTTTTAAAGGAGAAGGGTAAAATGTGCAAGTTTCATTAAGTTTCTCCCTTGGGTCTACAGCTCCGGAGGTGATAAATAACGAAAAGTACGCCATGAGTCCTGATTGGTGGGGACTGGGCTGCCTCATTTACGAGATGACCGCCGGGCGATCGCCCTTCCGCGCCCGCAAAGAGCGAGTGAAACGGGAGGAAGTGGAGAGGAGGGTGCAGGACGAAGAGGAGGAGTACAACGACAAGTTTACAGAGGACACCAAGGCCATCTGTAGAATGGTGAGGCTTGATGGAGAGATGTTTGTATAGCGAGAGATGAATGATGAACAATTGAGTGATTCATCTCTGCTTCTACTTCACCCAGCTGCTCACCAAAGACCCTAAGCAGAGGCTGGGGTGCAAGGCGGATGGAGCAGCAGGCGTCAAGGCCCACTCGTTCTTCAAAAACATCAACTTCAAGAGGATGGAGGCTGGAATGGTGGAGCCTCCCTTTGTGCCTGATGTGAGTTGTTGATATTATTCTGCACTGGAGGTTTAAATCAAACTCACTGCTAAAACCAAGTATCCTTACTGACACTCCCTGCGTCAGTAAGGACATTTTTTTTAAGTTTGTTATATCAGTGGAAATATTCAAAAATAGCCAGCATAAAAAATAAAATAAAAAATCAGAAACGGCAACCAAAATTCCATGATGATAAATTATCTATTAAGATAAACTTGTTTTCTGTTTTTCCCTTCAACCCAATCTTTTTCATGGTCATTGCCCTCTCTCAGCCTCGGGCAGTGTACTGTAAGGATGTTTTGGACATAGAGCAGTTCTCCACAGTCAAGGGAGTCAATTTGGACCAAACAGACAATGACTTCTACTCCAAATTCTCTACAGGCAGCGTTTCCATCCCGTGGCAGAATGAGGTAAGCGCATTCATGTCATACGGCATTTTAAACGCTCAGTGCGCTTCTCGCAACTTGCTGGGAAAGCTCACACATTTTCCTCTTTCTGCTTCTTATTCTCATCTTATCCAGATGATAGAAACCGAGTGTTTCAGAGATTTGAATGTGTTTGGGCCACATGGAATGAGATCTCCAGATTTGGACTGGAACCAGCCGCCAGAGCCACCTCGACGCAGCCTGCTGGACAGGATCTTCAGGAGGCATGTAAGTGAACGGACAGGCGCATTTGGAAAGCAGGCAAAGCCAATTTCGATTAACCCACGCAAATCTATCTCTCTTTTTCTGCCGCAGCACCCAGAGGTGTCCATTTCCAACAGCCGTGTGCAGTCTTCCAGCGTAAACTCTGTGGACTCCATGTCCAACTCTGCCCCCTAGTGGCATCGTGTCTGTGTGGGCGCCCCACATACACAAACACAGAACACATACACACACACACATATACCGTGCAAAGGGAAGGAGCTACCGAGGGCTTCCCTCCTGCTGACTGGTCCACTGCTGGGGCCTGAGCAACAGCCGGTCTAAAAAGCCTTGATGGCCAGTCCATTGGGTGGGAGGGAGGGGTGGGATGGGGAGGGGAGGGGAGGGGGGATGACCATGCCCTAATGTCCTGGGCATTTGAAGTAGGATGGTCAGTGTTGCAGAGACTTTTGGAAATGTTTAGACAAACCTTACCTACCCTCAGGATTGTTGGACTGTAGAACAGAGCCACTGATAGTGATGAAATTAAACAAAAAAAAAAGGATAGAAAACAAGCTAATATTCAGGGGATCCACTGTATAATAAAGACCACCACAGGGAATCGAAGATGGGGTCTTGGTGAATTTTTATTTTTATTTTTATTTTTTGGTTTATTTGTTTATTTGTTTTTCGAGACAAAAAAGAGAAGAAAAGATTATCTTTTTTTCCAGTCACTTTCAGTCGTGTACTTTCTTTCTGGCCTGTATCTCGTACCGATATCTCTCCATCTATCGACAGCACCCGCCCCCGCCTCCCCAGGTGTCGCCATCTGCACAACTTTAACATGTTTTTTCACCTGCCATACCTCAGATCACTCCTAAACATTCAGAACACATCACCTCAACAACCTCAACACATAAATGTACATTGCCTTGCCGTACACTCAGGCCAAAGATTACGGTTTAGTTTTGTGATACTGTTGTCATTGTTGAATTTTGGGGTTTTATTGAAGGTTTTTTGTTTAGGCTTTTTTTAGCCGTTGTTTGGAACAACAGGAGGATCACAATGCGTGATCCCTTTTCGACACTTTTCTTTCTCTAAATATGAGCCTGCAGACATATCATACCGCTTAAAGCACACATACATGCATACAGTACATACACAATCAGATCGACGCGCACCCTCAGAATTGTGAGACTCGTGTTGTGTTTTCATTGCATGGACAAGTGTAAGTATGGACAGCTGTATCCCTTTCGCTTTTGCATACCTCATTCCACTGATGTTACCATCATATACACGCAGACGTCCCCCCCTCCCTCAGTTTACAGTGTCACTTTATATTTGAGATTATGTGGAGTTTGACAAACTAATTAACATGCTGTACAGAAACAGAACTCTACTTCTTTTCTTTTTCTTTTTTTTTTCTTTTTGTTGTTTTTGTTTTGTTCGGTTTTGCTCAGATTTTCTGCACAGTCCCCACAGAGTGGAGAGGAACACATGCACTCAGCCTGACCAAGTTGCACAATTTCAAATAATGTCATGCTGTTTTGTTACCAAATGAAAATGTTTTACCTCTGATCATTAAGGCACATTATTGTCGTGATATTGTCACATGACGTTTGTTTTTCTACATCCAAAACTAAAGTGTTCTTGTTCTCCCTATGCCTTTTTGTTTGTCCATGTAAAAAGATACTGCTGCATAGACATTTGCTGTTCAGGTTATGTTATGTTTTAGCCCTCTTACACCTACCCTCAACTCGCTCTTCAAAAATGCCTCACAAATCTAAAGGGTCTTCCTCTTGATACCCTGTGTCTTCGATTACAGTTGGACACACAGCTATGTGAAAGGTTTGCCTTTTGATTTTTTTTTCCCTTAATGAGTCCAGTTCAGTCATGCTAGAGCCAGGAGGAGGAGAGGGAGACACCAGAGGATCTCCGCGCATAGAAGTGGCCTTCTCGCAGCAGCACCGCCAGTTAAAAGGGAGGAAGAGTTCAGGCTCTTGTTAATTTAAGAATGTAGTATTTTCCCTGTTTGAGGTAGTGAAAGCTGGTCCATGCAATACTTTTTAATCGTCCTTACCAATCTCACACAAGCCTTTTTTTTTCCCTCTGCGTACTTGATATGAAAAAAAAATCTGAATCAGACTGAAGTGCCTCCTTGTTAGCATGAGCTCTCAGACAATGCCCACACAAATATCAGCACTTTGTTTATTCTCTGACTGTCATGCTCTGTTTGCTTCGCTGGGGGAACGTGTCAACACCAATACACACAAACTCACATGGTTTGTTGGAAGTGAAGGGAAGGAGGAGCAAAAGGATGGAGAGGAGTGAATCAATGAGGGAATTTTCCTTCTTAAATGTGATATACAGCAAAGTGCTGAGTGCATGTGAAAGCCAAACCCACTGTGTCCTTCAAGTCCCAATAAACTCTGTATTATAGTTTGAGTACTCTACAGTTTGTCTATTTATTTCCCTGCCTGCTCTGTGCTGGTTGCAAAGACTTTTTCTTTTTGTGATATATACTGCATTCGTACAACTTTACTATGCTGTAAGAATGTTGTCATTTAGGGCACCAGTGTCAAATATAAGGCCAGGGGTCAGAATCAGCCAGGCGAAGACTCCAAACCTGGTCAACTGGACACTTCTGGAAAGTAGTGCATAGATTTTTAACTTTTATAGCTTTAGTGCGTTATTGATTAAGACTGCCCAGTGCAGTAATTAACTAACAGGTAAACAATCAAATACTGGGAAAGTTCTTGTTTTTTCTTCCACTATTTGTGAGTCTACAGTAAATTAACAAAAACTGTTTATATTAAATATAATAAAGACTGTAATTTTATGCTTTCATCGTGTAGTTTCAATGGTCTGGCTCCCCTTAAGATAAAAGCAGCTGTATGAGCTTGACAACCCTGATTGAGGTTTGTTTTTAATGTTTCCTTTACAAACAGATGATCAGCAATATTGCATTCCCATAGTGTAATATTTTACAGGCAAATAAATGCAGAGAATCATTGTGCAGTAACTAAGTTCTCATAGGCCATGTAGATGTTTAAATGTGAGTACAAAATGAAGGGGCAAAATGTGTAAAAAATATATTTTGTAAACCATTATGAGGCCTCATCCATAGCCAGAGTTTGTGTTTTTAAGTGCGTACATTGTGTTAATATCACTCTATCATAGCTTCATTTCCTTGTGGATGCCTCCATTTTCCACTGTGGAGGCATTTTGGCTCAATCTTTAAAGCATTGCTTCAGTTCATTGAGGTTTGCAGGCAACTGTTTATGCACAGCTCTCTTGAGATCTCAGTAGGTAGAGTGGTCGCGGGTTTGAATCCACTGAACGGCTACCCTGAGGTAACCCTGAGCAAGGTGCCGTCCCTACACACTACGGTAGGGTTGCCAACCGTCCCTTAAAAAACGGAATCGTCCTGTATTTAGAAACAAAAGTACACGTCCCGTGTTGAGCTAATAAGGGACGCACTTTGTCCCGTAATACAGTGAGAATCAAAAGTAGTCTATAAATGTTTATGGAATTAACACTTTGTTTGAAAACATAATTCCCAGCCCCTCTCCTGCTTTGTGACCAATGAGCTGACAGCACACTTATGACAATTCGAGTATGACAATTCAGATTACCGCTCATCTCATTGGTCGAGGAAAGGTCGCTTGCGGAGAAAATACCGGAAGACAACAGATGACCACAACAAGAAGCATGGCCAACAGGGAAACAAACGCCGTCACTGCGGTGCAAGTCTCGGATGACAGTACACCTAAAGCTGGGCAGACACTGTGCGATTTTTTCAGTCGCGTTATTCAGCTCCTGCTCAAACTGCACGATTGACTCGCAGGGGTTAGAAGTTGGTAGGTCACGATGCAGGTCTCACACTATACCGCCCGATGCTCTGATGCGACCTGAGTGCTCACACTGTGCCTCCATAAAATGAAGGTTATAACAGAAAATCTGTCGCTCGCTCTCTCTGTCTCTCACTCACACAGACACGCACACCACCATCAACTTTGCTAAATTGCTAATGAAAAACATGATCAGGCAGCTGTGATTTAGCAGCGATGTAGATCCAACTATTTTCACGGTTGTTGTGGTCGTGATAATTTTGTGAGGCCACATCGAAAAGGCTCGGATGAGCTTTTCAAAGTTCTACAAGTTGTGCCTCCATCGCTTGTGTCCAGATCACAGGCTGCACAGCCGTGCTGCTCCGTCTTTTTCACGGCGTTTAGTGTTTGCGCGTGAGCAGTGTGAGCGGCTCACGAGCGATTGATGATCGGGAGCTGGTCGTGAGGTGTTAATCACTTCTCGTTACCCCACGTATACTACACGACGCACGATGAAGGCCAAAATCGGTCCGATCACTCAAAAATCGGCTCAAAATGGGCCTAAAACCGCACAGTGTGAGCCCAGCGTTAGAGCAGCAATGTTTGTTCCCCCTCAGAGAAAGGGAAGAATGGGAAAAGCAAAACACCTGGCTGGAAAAAGTTAATATGGGCATGTGCAGTGAATATCAGCGCTATGTGGCCAGAAGTGTGATAATATAATTTATTTTGTGTAATAAACGACTGCAAGGATAGATGATTACAACAAATAGATGACTAATACATAAAAGTAATACATAGATGAATAATGATGATGAGTTAAGATGCGTAATCATGGGAACAAGCGGGTTTTCAAACGGGAGCAGCTGATTAGCATTAGAAAAGCTGAAATAATACCTCAGCTGAAGCCAATTGTACTAAATGCACTAAATGTGCACTGTTACAAGAATATTTTTCTTTCTATTGTTTTCTATTATTTTAAGTTAAGCAGGACAGAGTTCTTTTAAAGAAAGATTTACTTATATTCTCAAAAGTTAAGCATGACAGGCTTCTGTTTAAGAAAGAGACCTGTTTTACTGTGTTAATGTTGTCATTTTGAGCTAAAAATAAATGGCTAAATGATCATTTGTTTCACATGTGTTCATATCACAAAGAATACACATCTACTTAAATCAAATTCAAGTCAAAGGGTTAAAAAAAATAATTTCACACACAAAAAAAGAGCTAGAAAATTCACCACACTGGGAAGGGTGAAGACAACTGGGTCGCCCGGCCCTGGCCACGAGGTGTCCCTTATTTATTTTTCAGGGAGTTGGCAACCCTAGTTGCCAACCGTCCCTTAAAAAACGGAATCGTCCTGTATTTAGAAACAAAAGTACACGTCCCGTGTTGAGCTAATAAGGGACGCACTTTGTCCCGTAATACAGTGAGAATCAAAAGTAGTCTATAAATGTTTATGGAATTAACGCTTTGTTTGAAAACATAATTCCCAGACCCTCTCCTGCTTTGTGACCAATGAGCTGACAGCACACTTATGACAATTCGAGTATGACAATTCAGATTACCGCTCATCTCATTGGTCGAGGAAAGGTCGCTTGCGGAGAAAATACCGGAAGACAACAGATGACCACAACAAGAAGCATGGCCAACAGGGAAACAAACGCCGTCACTGCGGTGCAAGTCTCGGACGACAGTACACCTAAAGCTGGGCAGACACTGTGCGATTTTTTCAGTCACGTTATTCAGCTCCTGCTCAAACTGCACGATTGACTCGCAGGGGTTAGAAGTTGGTAGGTCACGATGCAGGTCTCACACTATACCGCCCGATGCTCTGATGCGACCTGAGTGCTCACACTGTGCCTCCATAACATGAAGGTTATAACAGAAAATCTGTCGCTCTCTCTCTCTGTCTTTCACTCACACAGACACACCACCACCATCAACTTTGCTAAATTGCTAATGAAAAACATTGATCAGGCAGCTGTGATTGAGCAGCAGTGTAAATCCAACTATTTTCAGGTTGTTGTGGTCGTGATAATTTTGTGAGGCCACATCGAAAAGGCTCGGATGAGCTTTCCAAAGTTCTACAAGTTGTGCCTCCATCGCTTGTGTCCAGATCACACGCTGCACAGCTGTGCTGCTCCATCTTTTTCACGGCGTTTAGTGTTTGCGCTGAGCAGTGTGAGCGGCTGTGGTGACACCCCCACGAGCGATTGATGATCGGGAGCTGGTCGTGAGGTGTTAATCGCTTCTCGTTACCCCACGTATACTACACGATGCACGATGAGGGCCAAAATCGGTCCGATCACCAAATCGGTCGCACGACTCAAAAATCGTCTCAGTGTAAGCCCAGCATTAGAGCAGCAATGTTTGTTCCCTTCAGAGAAAGGAAGAAAAAAAAGGCTGCAAAAGTATAAGGAGGAATGGGAAAAGGAAAACACCTGGCTGGGAAAATGCATGATAACACATTTAAAGCGCACTGCACTGTGTGCCGGCGCACTTTTTCCATAGGCATGCTTCTAGTGGTGGGCACATGAAGAACACGAGGGGCGTGAAAGCTCGGGGAACCCTTAACCAATTTTTTGTCCACCAGGCCACGGCAGAAGCAGATGTGGTATGTAAACACTGGTTTGTTTTTTTAAACCCTCTGGTTAAGGTTAATATGGGCATGTGCAGTGAATATCAGCGCTATGTGGCCAGAAGTGTGATAATATAATTTATTTTGTGTAATAAACAACTGCAAGGATAGATGATTACAACAAATAGATCACTAATACATAAAAGTAATACATAGATTAATAATGATGATGAGTTATGATGCGTAATCATGGGAACAAGTGGGTTTACAAACAGGAGCAGCTGATTAGCATTAGAAAAGCTGAAATAATACCTCAACTGAAGCCAATTGTACTAAATGCACTAAATGTGCACTGTTACAAGAATATTTTTCGTTCTATTGCTTTCTATTAATTTATATAATTTTAAGTTAAGCAGGACAGAGTTCTTTTAAAGAAAGATTTACTTATATTCTCAAAAGTTAAGCATGACAGGCTTCTGTTTAAGAAAGAGACCTGTTTTACTGTGTTAATGTTGTCATTTTGAGCTAAAAATAAATGGCTAAATGATCATTTGTTTCCCATATGGTCATATCACAAAGAATATGCATCTGCTTAAATCAAATTCAAGTCAAATGGTTAAAAAATAATTTCACACACAAAAAAAAGAGCTACAAAATTCACCACACTGGGAAGGGTGAACTGGGTTGCCCGGCCCTGGCCACGAGGTGTCCCTTATTTATTTTTCAGGGAGTTGGCAACCCTATTTATACGACACTTTTGAAGAACAAAATTCAAGTTAAAATAGCATAAAGAGATTAAACTAAATAAAAGCAAGTAATAATGATAAACAATGTTCTATGAAAACTTTATTTTTTCCAAGACTATTAGGGGAATAACTGTACATCCAGTACATGTCACATATTTACGTTATTCACCACTTTGGTCCTGATTTTATTCAGTATTGTGAATTCACAAGAACAGAAATTTAATGCTGGAGGTTGAGTAATGAGCACAACATCTTTTCGCATAGCCTTTTATGTATCTCATATACCTTTATTTATGCAGAAGTATTCAATCCATATGATATGAAAGTTAAAGAAAAGGAAGAAAAAAATTGTCCTAGTGTCAAGTCAAACAAATGTTGAGGATATTAAGCCGAAATGTTAAAACTGCATTACATCTCATCAGTTAGTAATGACTCCCTGTTCCAGGATCAAAAGCTAGAGCACTGGGGCGATCGTGGCAGTTGGCAGTTCATCTTGTAATCGGAAGGTTGCCGGTTCGAGCCCTGGCTCAGACAGTCTTGGTCGTTGTGTCCTTGGGCAAGACACTTCACCTGTTGCCTACTGGTGGTGGTCAGAGGGCCCGGTGGCACCAGTGTCCAGCAGCCTCGCCTCTGTCAGTGCATCCCAGGGCAGCTGTGGCTACAATGTAGCTTGCCATCACCAGTGTGTGAATGACTGAATGTAGTGTAAAGCGCTATACAAATACAGGCCATTTACCATTTCACTTACAGAAATGTACCTTCTTTTAAGACATAGAGTCTGACCCCTTAACCTTTACCAGCCTAGAATCTGCACTGTGTCCACTGTGGCCCAGAAATGGTTAAGACACTAGGAGTGTGTGTTCCCATGGTAAATAAAAAAAGTCACCCTGCAGAAGGCCAAATGGACTGATAGATGATTCCTGTCATCAAGCCAGAGGGACACAAGGTTGTAGGTTAAGGCTTTTTTGGTAATTTATTTATTTGATAGTGGTGATTTTTTAGGGTTTTTTTTCTGCATGCGTTCCTGTTCACTAATCAGATGACCTGCAACTCACTTGACTGTTCCCGTGACTCTGAGCACATGCTTGACGTGCAGGGCCCACTGAGGCAATATTTCTGTTAGATAGCCAGGGTTTTTCTTGGAAGAAGCAAGCAAGGTTCACGAAACACGTGAGCAGTTTGATAAAATATGTTTTTCACAGATGGTGGTGCAGCATCTGATGATTAACCAAGCCTTCAGGAAGAACTTTCAAGAAAAGTGTGATGTAATGGGCAGGCGGCAAAAGATTCATAGTGAAGTTTGGTTGCTTGCATTAAAATTTTATTGCTCTCTTATTATTGTTTAATCCTAAAGTATGTTATACAAAGTCAGTTTTCCTAGTATAAGGAACGCTTCTGTACATCTGTTTTGTATGAGCTGTTGTCAGAATATCGGCCGTGATAAATACTGTAAATGTAAAAAAGATGTTTAACCCTAGAACACTATCGCTATAAATAGTAACACGATCACTAATGCCGGGTGATTTTTACCCGATATAATATAACCAATGAAAAGTAATCAAATATATCAAAATATGACAACACATGACAAATTAGAGGGGTCTTCTTTTACTTTCAACTGTGCCATGTCTAACAAAATGAAAAATAAAACTCCTAAAACAAAATAATGACTCTGGAAAGCTGGTCTTTGGTCCACCCATTCCTGGGACATTTGAGACTTCCCTGGTGATGGCACAGGCTCCTCGACACGCAAACAGCTGCAGGAGAGAGAAATCATGTAAATGTATTTTCTCGGGTGTAAATCACCCAGCGATAGTGTTCTAGGGTTAAGGATGTTCAGTTCTCAGCAGCAAATTGTTATTCATACTTCCTGTCAGTTTGCACTTGAACAAAACAAAACATTTTGACACTCTCCCTGTTTCTTCACAGTCAAAACACTCAGAATATGCATTTTTGTCAGAATCACCCACAGTTACGTACTTCCTTCGACCTCAGGGTTACTTTTTGCTCTGGATAACTACAGCTCAGTGCATAGATGTGGTTTTAATGCTTGCTTTTTACACATATTGTTGCAAAATCAACCATTTTTGTTCTTAAAAGTTTTTTTTTTTTTTTATCTTTTGCCCTAACGTAAATAAAAATTCCCAAAGGGAAATCATTTAATATGTAATGTAGAGTGTGAAGAAACACAGGGCCGTGGCCTGTGCATCTTCCTTTTATTTGCTCACTGATAAGGAACAATGCTGCCCCACATGGTGACATAGCTAAATGTGGTCTAAACATTTTCTGTAGAAAAAAATATACAACAATAAATCCTAAAAACCTTAAAAAGATTCTCAGAAATAGCCACTGAGATAGTTTATGAAAATCCACCCTATTTATCCATAGCTGAAACCTTTGCAGTTAAGGTCTCTGAGACTTAAAAACACGAGCAAAACCCTTTACAGCAGATGTCTTACGAACATTGTCCATTTAAAGCCATCTTCAAACACATTTTGCTGTTGTTTTTGTTAAAGGGAGCCCAAAGTCTCCAAGCACAACATTAAAGTTAATGTCTGATCATTTCACTCATTTATATTTCCAAGTACCATTCAGGGTTCAGTCATACTGGGAGAAGAAACAAGCCTAACTGAATGGAAAATTTTTGCCCTCAAATTCCAGAGAGTGTTTAGCATGTAATGGGCCATGAAGGGATGCATGAGTCACTCAGGGTCTCTCGCACTGACCTCTCTTTTGGGTGTTTTCATTGCTGACGAAAGGCTGTTTTTTCCCAGTGTCACCCACTGATATACTAATGTCTGTGTCTGCTTAAGTGAGCGAGGAGGAGGCCTGGATGCTGGACACAATCCCACAGAGTGTTTGTGAGAGTGTGGGGCATTCTTGTTGCGTGCGCGATGCAACCTTGGTGGCATGGCCATTTGTACAGTGAAATGTGTGTGTGTTTATCTG
Source organism: Diplotaxodon limnothrissa (assembly GCF_057381915.1). Classification (NCBI taxonomy): domain Eukaryota; kingdom Metazoa; phylum Chordata; class Actinopteri; order Cichliformes; family Cichlidae; genus Diplotaxodon; species Diplotaxodon limnothrissa. Next base: position 14,383,860 of record NC_140607.1, on the reverse strand, counting down.
CACAGTGATAGCAAGGCGGCCTTGTGGGCAGTGCTCCTATATATATGGACCCAGGAGCTGGGCCATTTAAAACATTCACAGCTCAGAGAGAGTTTGAATCTCTGCAATCTTCTTGCCTTCACACAGTTTTTTCTCATCGCTCTTCGAAACTGAAAATGCTGCCTGCTACTTTTAAACTGTGTGCTGGCATCTCCTATCGGCACATGAGGAATATGACAGGTGAGTGAACGAATCCACAAATTCATCCACAAATTCCAAGTTGCAGTCTACATGCCAGCCTGATGAGTAAAGAAAAAATGAAGACAGATGTTGTTCGATAATCCTTCTGGAAGTTCTGGTACAGTGATGGAGTATTTTCTGTCTGCGCTTTCCAGGTTTGAGGAAGAATGCCATGGTAGCCATTCATCATGAGCTGTACAGGCTGGCAGGTCCAGGCCCCAGTAACTGGATCAGCCAAGTCCACCGTCGAAACTCTCTTCTCAGTGAGTTGTTGTGATTGTTTCAGTCACTGTAATGCGAAAAAAAAAGGTCATGCATGATCAGATTTTTTTAATCATAGAATAAGACATAAACAGGTATAATTCAGATAATTGCAATTTGGTTTTAAGGTTCTCAGATTAAAGAAGAGGGTTACAATGAGGAGGAGATGTCTTATTTGAAACAAGGTGAAGATGCACTGCAAAAGGCCATCAGAATCCTCAGCGAGCAGGACGGCTGGACCACTGAAACTGTTGCTGTGCGTGCATACATTATTGGCATCAAAGTCAAGTGTTTTTGTATTAGCTCCGCTATGAAACTTCACATTTTAACACTTCTCGTCCCCATTCCCTCTCTTCTGCAGGCGAATGGAGACAAGGTCCTGAGCAAAGTGCTACCTCATGTCGGGAAGGTGTTCAAGCTAGAAGTGATGCTGGAGCAACATCCTGATGATCTTTACAAAGAGCTAGTTGGAAATATGGAGCAAATGGGGGAGTGGAACCCAAATGTGAAAGAAGTCAAAGTAAGAAAGTTGAAAAATTAATGGTTATTGCTTCTTTTATTCTGTTATTTTAAAAGCGTACACTTACAACATGTTACACAAATATATCCAGAAATGTTAATTAATGATGCTTTACTTTGGAATTCTCCAGATTCTCCAAAAGATCGGCCAGGACACGATGATCACCCATGAGGTATCCGCAGAGACCCCCGGCAATGTGGTGGGACCCAGGGACTTTGTCAGTGTCCGATGTGCCAAGCGGCGAGGCTCCACCTGCTTCCTGGCAGGAATGTCCACTCAGCACCCAAAGATGCCTGAGCAGAGGGGTGTTGTCAGGTAAGCAATGGGGAGCCATCACTCCGGGGCATTACTTTATGGATGCACAGACTGTTTGCGTGCAGATTATTTTAAAGTGACACTGTCTGTTAATCATTACATTTCTCAGAGCGGAAAACGGGCCAACCTGCATAGTTATGAAGCCCTGCGCTGAAGACCCAAATAAGACCAAATTCACCTGGTTACTAAGTATAGATCTAAAGGTATGAATGATCAAGTTTGCATCTTCCCTTTCACTGGTATTAGATTTGTGTAAAAGTGTCATTTGATTCAAACTGACACTGGTTTTGTCTCCGTTATTGGCAGGGCTGGATCCCAAAGACAATCATAAACAAAGTGCTCGCTCAGACGCAGGTGGACTTTGCCAGCCACCTCAGGAAAAGGATGGCTAACAATGTTTCCGTGGAGATGTCTCCTACCTGGTGACACTGGATGTCTATTGAGCTTTGGCACCAGAGACGTGGCAGAAAAGTAGCCTCTGCTCATTTACAAAAGAAAAAACCCAAAACAAAACTCATATTTATCTGCTTAAACTGCTGCAGTCGGTAAATGTGTGTTTTTCTTTCCCTAAAAAATAGAAAATCTGCCATGATTGTCTCTAACACCAGTCTTACAGACTGTGTGCTTTCATTGTTTTTAACCAGGTTAGGAATCGCCTTTGGCTTTTAGTGTCTCAGGTCCCTTTTTGGGTGTTTTAAAACAACTAGGCTAAAATCCTTCAGAGAGATTCAGTCTCAAACAAGTGCCCTGTAAATATAATGCTACTGATTAAAGGCAGGCGACAGTCATATAATAAAATTGTGGGGTTTTTAGAGCACATAATAACACCTTTAAGAGTTCTGATCACAAAGTGAACACTAAACTGCAAAGTGAAGAGAAACTGAATGCCATTTAAAATGTATATCCAGCACCACACCACTATAAACTGCAATGTTGGGTTTGTGGATTACTGATCTTAAGAGTCTGGGTTGGACCTTTCACCTGTGGCTCTGGTGTTGTTCACTCCTTGTTGTTTTCTTTTCTAAATTTGATCAGGCCAAGCTTGGAGAATTTATCTGTTAAATTTGAAAAGTCACAGAGATTGGAATTCTCTTTTGGGAAAACACGATTTAGTCATTTCCCCTTGAACAGAATGTTTTAAGTCTGATTCAGGTACTCATCAGCAAGCATGTAAAAAATGAATATTAAAACAATTTAAAACTGTAAAAGGAAATAGAAAAATAATAATCATGTCACAATTTCACTGGCCTCAATGACTCACCGTCCTGGTAAGACCTTCTGCAAAAGTCAGTGTATGCTTTCTGACATATTCATACATCATCATCATCATCCCACTTTGGCAGAAAACAGTCATTTATTGCCCCTACCTCTTCTGCGAAATTGCACTGTTATTTCATTGTTTTATTTATTGATATTTTGCAGATGTATTTGGCTATGAGCTATTGTAACATAAAGCGGTGTTGAATAAATGACAGTAGAATCATTAGGGTGTGTGTTTTTGTGCTTTTTATTATGCTGTTGATGAATGATTTCTCTGCTCTTTCCTGTTGGGAAAAAACAGATAACATTAAACACTTTAAGTGCCATTTGCTTGACTTTTTTATTTGATCACAGAGATTTTTAAAAAATGACAGAAATTCAAATCCCAGTAACGGAAAAAACACACACAAGTAAAACACCAAGCTCAACATGAAACCAAAACTCCTCTTTTAAATAGCACAGCAATAATGATAAGAATTATTCCTCTTTGACGGGGAGGCGATGGATGGATTTAGAGGCTCTTTTTAAACCCGTGATGAATGTAGCTCATGAAAAATGTCTTCCTATCCCTTGATGAGTTTTCAGGCTGAGCGTTTGCCAGAACGAGCAGGTGTTTGGCCACTCCGAAATGTAAGGAGTCCAGCAGCTAGCAGTCCTATGCGAGCCAGCAGCACATTCCCCAAGATCAAGTAACAGTGGATTTCAGCCCAAACAGGAAATCTCTCCTCCATTACTGCCAGTTGTGTAACATTTTGCCTATTCTGTGTAGTTTTAGTTGATCCAAAATGTTTTGTAACTGCTCATTTTCTTGGCAGGGCAGATAGCAGGGACCTGGATTAGTTTAATTGCAGAGTATAGGTCTGACTTCCCATTTCTAATAAAAAATATATTAACCTGTGCTACTCGGGATGATGCGGTTATGTCATGCCACTAAAGCCTTAGTTTAGAGTGTGAGGTCAAATGGGAGCCATTTTCAAATTCCCCCATAGGGCTTTTTGAGAAATCCGGGGGTCCAGTTTGGTTGCATATAACTGCATGCACTTAAATTTTTAAAGCATAGCATCCCCAAGTGCAGCTTGTTTACCGCATACCAAATGTTCCGGGGGTAAGTAGATGTAATGTGAGTTGTAGCCATTTAGAGATAGTCTTTCACTAAAAAGAAAAAATTCTTGGATTCTTGGATAGGAAAGAGGAAATTATCCAGTGCAGATAAGCTGTGTAACCAGGAAGACTAAAAAAAGAAAAAAATATCTCAGCCTTGATTTTTTTTTTTCAAACCCATTTCCATCTGTGTGCCCTCGTGTGGTCTAAATTGAAGTCTGAATTTTAGGCGCATTCTTTCATCTTATAGAAAGGGAGAAAGTGCCAAGTCAAAAGTAAATTAGAATTTTCAGAACCTTATATTATTATTTCTGTTTTCGTTTTTCCTTTTTATTTCTTTTCGGAATAGATTTTTATTTTTTATTTTTTACTACATATTGAGCAAGAAAAAGGAGCGAGAATCAAAGGTAACGGAAGGCGTCTCGATGTCCCACAGATCCTGTATACCTGAGCTCGAGAATGCGATGACGTAATGAAGATAGAGTCGGACAGGAAACCACAATTCCCAAGATGCACTCGAAATTACCGGTGTTGTGCCCAAAAGTGATTGTCTGCCAGATAGTGATTGCCGTCCGCGGGAGCGCGCGCAGCTGCTTAAAGCTGCAGCGCCCGGATTACTTGCGTTGCCAGCTACTTCCGTGCAACTGATATAACGTGGGGGAAAAAACCCCAAACACATTTATGCCTTTGTTATTAGGCAAAGGTATGCATTTATGGAGCTTTAACGTTTCTTGTAACCGAATTATGACGCTTATCAGAAGGTTGCTTTCAGTGTGTAGCGCAGTCACGAATGACTACACGCATCACGATGGAATAATTAATGCCTACAGGTTTAGTATGTCTACTCTCGTTGTTCATATTTGTTATAAGACTGTCGAATAGTAGTTAAAACAATAAAGACCTATTGTGCCAGTATCACCATGACTCTTTCTTGTTTGTTCAGAATAACGACTGAGAACATGGCATTTTAGCGCTACCAAAAAGTGATTGTGGCCTATAACTTGTCACTGAAACAATATTTCGGCTTCAAACTTGTTGGATATATTCCAGAAGGGTTACATGTGATATATTATATCCCAAAAACTCTCCAAGAACTGCTGAATAACTTGTACAGGAACAATAAAACTGATAATATGCAATTTCCAACCTGCCAAAAAGCGATTGTGGTCTATAACTTGTCACTGAAACAATGTTTCTGCTTCAAACTTGGTGGATGTCTTTCAGAAGGGTCCTATGTGACATGTTATATCTCAAACACTCTCCAAGAACTGCTGAAAAACTTTTAAAATAACATTAATACCGATAATATGTCATTTTCAACCTGCCAAAAAGTGATTGTGGACTATAACTTGTCACTGACATACTATTTCTTCTTCAAACTTGGTGGATGTTATCCAAAAGGGTTACATGTGACACATTATATCTCAAACAGTCTCTAAGGACTGTTGAATAACTATTAAAGGACCATTAATACGCCATTTTCAAGCTGCCAAAAAGTGATTGTGGACTATAACTTGTCACTGACATACTATTTCTTCTTCAAACTTGGTGGATGTTATCCAAAAGGGTTACATGTGACACATTATATCTCAAACAGTCTCTAAGGACTGTTGAATAACTATTAAAGGACCATTAATACGCCATTTTCAAGCTGCCAAAAAGTGATTGTGGACTATATCTTGTCACTGAAATACTATTTCTGCTTCAAACTTGGTGGATGTCATTCAGAAGGGTCATATGTCAAATATTACATCTCAAACAGTCCCTCAGAACTGCTAAATTACCATTAAGGAACAATAAAACTGACAATATGCAATTTTCAACCTGCCAAAAAGTGATTGTGGCCTATATCTTGTCACTGAAACAATATTTCTGCTTCAAACTTGTTGGGTATCATCCAAAAGGATCATATGTGGCACATCATATCCCAAACAGTCTCTAAGAAATGCTGAATAACTTTTAAAGGAACATTAACATTGATAATATGCCATTTTAAGCCTGCCAAAAAGTGATTACCACCTATATCTTGTCACTGAAAAAATGTTTCTGCTTCAAAATTGTTGGATATCATCCAGAAGGGTTACATGTGACATATTATATCCCAAACACTCTCCAAGAACTGCTGAAAAACTTTTAAAAGAACATTAATACCGATAATATGTCATTTTCAACCTGTGCATAAAACGTCAAATTTCAAAAATGTTGTAATTCAAAAATAATACAAAAAAAGGATAATGGCCAAATGGAAACAGGTGGGAGGAGATCTGCTTAAACACATTAGGAATACCAAGTAATAGGAAAGACAAAACAAACGGTAATAAAAATGTCATTCCAATACAGCACTTATTAATTGAAACGAAAACCAAAAACACACACAGCAACACGAACATAAATTAATGAATTAATAAACAAATAAACAACCAATAAATATTATAGGAGACATTTATTGGTTGTTTATTTGTTTATTAATTCATTAATTTATGTTCGTGTTGCTGTGTGTGTTTCTGTGTTGTTCACAACATTAGAGTTCAGCTTTGATTGCAATTTGTTTGTAGGATTATTCAATTATTTTGTGGTTCCTAACATGTTAGCATAGTTACTGTATGCAAAGAATTAATATATATGTTGTTCCATGGTTTACTGGTGTTGAGCTTCCGCTATACCCCCTGTTTCTGGTCTATTTTTTAGTTTATTTTAACTGGTGGTTTCTTCTTTACTTGGATGTAATTGTTATTTGTTTTTGGTTTTCGTTTCAATTAATAACCCTTTTGGATGACATCCACCAAGTTTGAAGCAGAAACATTGTTTCAGTGACAAAATATAGGCCACAATCGCTTTTTGGCAGGCTGAAAATGGCATATTATCAATGTTAATGTTCCTTTACAGGTTATCCAGCAGTTCTAAGAGACTGTTTGAGATGTAATATTTGACATATGAGCCTTCTGAATGACATACGCCAAGTTTGAAGCAGAAATATTGTTTCAGTGACAAGTTATAGACCACAATCACTTTTTGGCAGGTTGGAAATTGCATATTATCAGTTTTATTGTTCCTGTACAAGTTATTCAGCAGTTCTTGGAGAGTTTTTGGGATATAATATATCACATGTAACCCTTCTGGAATATATCCAACAAGTTTGAAGCCGAAATATTGTTTCAGTGACAAGTTATAGGCCACAATCACTTTTTGGTAGCGCTAAAATGCCATGTTCTCAGTCGTTATTCTGAACAAACAAGAAAGAGTCATGGTGATACTGGCACAATAGGTCTTTATTGTTTTAACTACTATTCGACAGTCTTATAACAAATATGAACAACGAGAGTAGACATACTAAACCTGTAGGCATTAATTATTCCATCGTGATGCGTGTAGTCATTCGTGACTGCGCTACACACTGAAAGCAACCTTCTGATAAGCGTCATAATTCGGTTACAAGAAACGTTAAAGCTCCATAAATGCATACCTTTGCCTAATAACAAAGGCATAAATGTGTTTGGGGTTTTTTCCCCCACGTTATATCAGTTGCACGGAAGTAGCTGGCAACGCAAGTAATCCGGGCGCTGCAGCTTTAAGCAGCTGCGCGCGCTCCCGCGGACGGCAATCACTTTCTGGCAGACAATCACTTTTCGACACAACAGGGGGAAGGGAAGCTGAGATTGGAGGGAGAAACAATCATAAACTGAGGTACTTTTAAAATGCTTCATATCACGTAATATTTTCAGACAGGCCGCGGGACGCAATGTTTCTGCTGCATTTGCCGGAACTTGGAGACAAAAGCAGATTTATTCTCGTGTTGCTGTTGGATTTGGGGACAGACCCCCCCTCCATCCCTGTTACAGTTCAGCAGAGCTACTGCTAGCCCGTTAGTTAGCCTGGCAGCTGGCTTTTCGTGTGTCAAAACCTAACTAGGACTGGAGTCCTTAAATGCAGGTGATTGTTTTATATACGAATTAAAATGTTGTGGTGTTTGCCGTAAATTTCGGCGGACTTGCATGCAGTATATGCGCCGTGGCATTCTCCGTTTGAGGTGAAGCTGTAGCTGCGTCTTTGTGCCTGCGGGGTTGCTAGCTGACATAATGCTAGCTTTTCGGTTGCTACAGATAATGGTAGCTGTCAGAGCGGCGGAGCGTTACTGTAGGCAGCTGTCACCTCACTAAGCTGAACTTATTCGCTAGTTTTTTGTTGTTGTTTTTTTTTTTTTTTGTCGCGGCTGTGTGTTTGATTTCTGTAGTGCTATCCTTTTATTTTAAAATTGCTGTGATTTTTTTTTTTTTTTTTTTTTTTTTTTTTTTAAACGGATGGGAAAGTGTGCAGAGCTTTTGCTTTAGTAAAAGTAGCAATATTACGCTGTAAAAAAGTAAACAAAAAGAAAGAAGGAAAAAAGAAAAGAGTAGTTAAAGTCATGCATTGAAAATGTTCTTGAGATATAAGTATGAAAACCAGTGCTTGGGAGGAGGTATTTATTTTACACCACGCAATATACTCTGACCCTCCCACACAGAGACAACATTGGAAGAAACAGGGTCTTCAGTTCAGGTATTAGATTTTTTTTTTTCACAGCAAAATAATTTGGCCCATCCTAACAGGTAAACGCATAAGTGAACTATTTTTGTTCCAGGTGTTGTGATGTATTGTGACTTAAAGGATACGTGATGAACCTTTGCTTGTTTTATTGTTTTTGATATGATGAGCCAAACGTGCTGGGAAGAACCCATAATTCTGTGTCTTTGTCGCCTGTTGGTTGGTTTTTCTGTTACTTTTGTGTAGCCATTTATTAACTTTGCGTTTTTAAACCACTGCCTTTCACACAGTGTCTCCTGCCATACAACAACTCTTCATGACCCCACATCTCGTTGCACAGCTGGAGTTCGGATGTTCGATGCCATTTCACGTGAGGCCAGAGACGTAGGGCTGCTTCGGTGCTTGTGAATACTGCCTGGGATACTTTGGATTTATCTTAAGTGCCAAAGTGATGAAGTGTCTCGGACAGGGAGAGCCCAGCCCTGAACAGGAATGTCATTATTCAGGTTTCGGGCACCTCTGGAGGGGCTAAAGAGAGCAGGGCTGGTCAGTGGTGGAGAGAAAAGAGGCAGGTTTCCAGGCAACTTGTGTATTGATGGGTAGCCATTTCCTCCAGTCAGCTCTCGTGGACTGATATCTGTAGATTCCTGTCAGCATCCATACTCGTGGTTAGACTGGCATCGAAAACCACACAACTATTGCTCTTGCGTGAATATGATGTTCAAACAACACTTTTTTTTCCTGCCGGCGACACCTTTCTAAAATCGACCAGGTGACTGTGGATGTTGTGTTGTCTACATATATGAGGGGAAAATGATAAACGCATAGATACTTGCAGTAGCTACAAGTGTGTGCAGCTGAAGCCATGGTGGCCCTTGCATCAACTCATCAGCCAATCTCAGTTTATGACTTCAGAAGTCTTTAGAGGCCAGGATCAGAAACAAGTTCAGCAGACAACGCGCTCACATGCAATGGAAGAAGACATTGATGTCGCCTCCCGCATTGAGGTAACCTTATTTGACCTTTGTTTTAATCTCATTCCAGTGTTTAGATTTACAGGAACTTAAAACCATTAAAACCGAAAGCAGCACCTGCCGTGTTGGTCAACAAAACAGAAGTACTGCCGTCTGACCATTGTTGCTACGGAGATTTTTATTGTTCTCAGAGGAATCATTTTTCCCTTCCTGCCCTGCACTTTTGTTTAATGTCACATGATGTGCTTTAAGTCCTTATGTCTTATGTGTTTAACCTAAGGTCTAAGGTCAAGGTCCTTTCTGTTATCAGTGGCAGCTGACAGCGCATTTCCTTTATCCCCAGCTTGGTTTCCTAGCCAAAACATTACCTCTAACTCCCTGGCCTCTTTGCTGTCCTTGTGTACAGTTTCATTTGTAAACAGTTGGATCAGTAAGTGTGTTTGCAATTTCGGTGCAACATAAGTCAGGTTATTGCCATTTTCCCCAGTGGATGTGCACCCTTAAATTATTTTCATAGTTTTTAAGCATAAGTGTGCCTCACACAAGAAGCATCCCAGTAAAAGTGGCATGTTTCCAAGCAGGCCACTTTCAAAAGGATACCTGTTATTTAATTTGGCCTATTATACTAAATATTTCACTGTTTAAATTTTTTTTTAATCATATGTGTATTAGTTTTCAGGAATTGCATATGGCCTCCAGTAATAATGTGTTGCTCTGTCATGGAGGGGGTGAATGCTGCACTGTTTTTACATTGTGTTTTTCTGATGCACCTGTTCTGTGCTGCTGCTGCTCTGCTGTTAGGGTCTAAATGGTTTGTCTCATGAATGTAAACCATTAGAGGAGATAACCAATGGACACTCCAATCATAAGCCTGTGAGTACACTTAAAAATCACTTCTCATTGATTCATTCTCATTAGATTTTGCTTGTGTTGTGTCCTTTTAAAAAAATCTACATATTGTCTTCTTTTTTTTTTTTGCTTTATAGATCATGAATGGACTGGTTATTGGTCATAATGTCAAAGACCACACCAATGGCAGCGCACCACTCAGATCTCTGCCGGTAATTAAAGCCTATTGTTACTGTCTGACTTCAAACAGCACGCCACTTCCTTGAATTTAATGTCTCCAAATATTTTATTTTCCAGATTTCAGCATTAAAACAGAATGGTCTTCTGCAAACCCTGGCAGCTGGAGACCAGCCCAAGCCTGAAGGTAACATGAACAACCTTGATTTTTGTCTCACATCCTCTTCTCGTGTGTGTGTGTGTGTGTGTGTGTGTGTGTGTGTGTGTGTGTGTGTGTGTGTGTGTGTGTGTGTGTGTGTGTGTGTGTGTGTGTGTGTGTGTGTGTGTGTGTGTGTGTGTGTGCGTCCTAGATACAGAGCAATTATTGCAGGTAACACCTGACCCAGGAGTTATGGTTGCCTGGGTTTAGGAAGCACAGGAGGCACCCTGGAGGGTGCAGGTCTGTTAGACAAGAAGGATTGATGACAGGGGATTGACTGGGTGGACGTCACCATAGCAAAATAGCTCACCCTGTTGGAGTGCTAAGTTAAAGCTGTGAACCAAATGAAGCTGTTTGTTGAATTGGCACGTTTTCTTTCTTCAACTTTGTTTTGTTTACAGATGATAAGGAAAATGTGGAGTTGGAAAAGGCCAGGCAGGAGTGGGAGGCTCTAGAGCACACCCAGCCAGGTCAGATAAATCTTGCCGTTTGTAGGAGAATGATAATGACTTTGCTGATTTTTGGTCTGTTAGTTGATGGTATAATAATATAACTGTAATATTGATCTCCCAGCTCTCACTGAGGACTTTAACCCAACCCCACTTATCCCCTTCAATGAAGCCCTGCAGTACTTTCAGACCACAGACCTTGGGGATTTGCTGGTAAGGAATGCTAAAAACAAAACTGCAAAGAAAGTAGAATGACAAACAGAGGAAATCTGAATTAGATCTTATTCATAAAAATCACTAGTCTTAAGTGTAGTAAATAGAAAAATATAAAGTATGAGAATGATGATGCATTTGAAAACAAATAAGTACATTGTTTTAATGAGTACACTTTTTCAAATTTTTCCTCAATGTCCACCTGCAGAAGAACATCCAGCCAACCATTCGCAGGACTGGTCTGGCTGCGATCACACACTTCCTCTTTGGACCTCCGCGACTTCACAGGGAGCTCCTGGAGGAGAGAGATCTCGTCTTTGCCATTGCACAGTGTGAGTGTGTGTTAGAAGGGTCTGTTTGGTCTAAACATCACACAAGTAGTTAAAACTCCTTAAGTGTTTCCAAAAACAAAAATTGGGTCTTTTGCACATGTGTGTTTTACTTTTCTTTACACAGGCCCTGTTGACAACAGCCAAACGGTCCACATGCGTGTCCTCCAGACCATTTATAAGAAGCTGATTGGCAGCAAGTTGGACTGTCCACGGTATGGCGTACACTGGGAAAACATTGGCTTTCAGGGTAAGACACTCTCTATTTTGTTGTAAAAAGGTAGTTCTCAATTCATAATTAATAATATGACATCACTCCTGTGCTAACATCATGCTGCTTTGCCTTTATTTACTTTCTTTACTGCAGGTACAGACCCTGCCACTGACCTACGTGGCACTGGATTCCTGGGACTGATGCATACTCTATATTTTGTGATGGACCCAGAGACTCTACCCTTGGCTAGAGACATCTACAAATTATCACAACACCCGACACAGGTGTTACCTGGCAGTAAAATTTACTCTCACAAGGCAGCTTGTTCAAGCCAAAGTGGGAAAATGTGTTCATTTGATTTAATGATTGTCCCTTACTGCTTTAACAATAATTCATTGTGTTTTTGTCTGTTTTAGAACTTTCCATTTAGTGTGATGTCAATCAACATGACCCGCATCGCTCTGCAAGTACTAAGAGAGGAGGCCTTGTCCAAGTGAGACTCATATTTGTTTTGTTTTGTTTTTTTAATTATCCCATTTTCAGAAGTGTGTTTGATGGGTGTCACGACACCCTCTGTCCTTTGTGTTTTGTTCATACCAGGGAGTGTAATCGTCGTCAGCAAGTGGTCGGCGTGCTGAACGAATTCTACGTTGCCACGTATCTGCACCTTTATCAACTGTGGAAGACCCAGCAGAAGACCATCGCTGACTCTGGCTTTGTTCTGAAAGGTTGTGCTTATAATCACGCTAATGCTACCTCTTACTTGTGATGCTGCAGTCAGAAGCCAATTGGCACAAAGACTGGAAACCTCAGAAAATTAATCTGCTTTAAAGGGCAAAGTAAAAAAAAAAAAAAAAATACAGGTCCAAGGTCAGCCTGTTACAAAGCCTTTTGTCAGATGGCAACCTGTGATTTTTACATTTCTGTTTTCATATCCTTAACACAGATGAGATTATTGAACTTTTTCAATAATTGGTTATTGGTTAGTGAACTGTTTCACACACCGTTGATAGTTTTCCTCTTACCTAAGCTGCAGCTTTTGGCTTCATATTTAGAGACAAATATGTGATTGGTATCATTGTTTGAAAGCAACACTCAGCATCTAAGCAAATATGGGATTTCCCAAATGTCAAGAGTCTTCCTTTAGTCTAAGTTAGGGGTCTATCCATTGAATTCCACACTGGAAAAAACACATATTACCATTCCTCCGCAAATCTCACATTTTCTGTATTTCGTAACCTTCAGAGGTGGAGCTGTTTGCCAAAAAGAACCCCAAGCAGATGCTGCGCCGGCTAGAGGTCTTCCTGAAAGAGAGGCGGGCAGGTGGAATCCCCCGTGGGACGTCACCAGACCCTGTGGCTCAACAGCCTTCTCCCAGCCTGGGGGAGCGAGGGGCCAAAGCTGGCACTGCACAGGCACGCAAGGGAAAGGAGATGCACTTCACAGGAGTGTGTGATCTACCGCCAGACATGGAGGGAGAGGCCAGACTGATCTAAGCTAGACTCTATGCGAGTGTTTCTCTGTGTGTGAGTCTATCTATTACTTTATGTGCGAGTGGCTTACTCGGAGCTAGAAGAAGAGCCCCACAAGACCATGATCTAGAACCTGCTATCTGAACCTTATCAAACACTTCCACTCCTTCCGTTGTTGCTGGGGTGCTGCACTTTGATCAGATTATGCTAGGGGATCTTTCAGAGTTATGTTTGAGTTTTGTTATTAACTTATTTATTAAGCATGGGTGCATAGAACAGATATAAAGAGGTCAGAAACTCAAGATGTCACAAAAACAAAATAAAGTGAATATTTGCACTTTTCTGTGGATTTTGTAGCCAAATCAATAGCTGCCAAATTATTGTGGTTGAAGTCTACCTGTCTAAAAGTACAAAATATACACAATTTTGCTCCAAGGATCTCTTATCCAGGTTATCTAAATGTTATAGAGAAGCATGGCAGAGAGTGTCTTTTTTTTTTTCCCCAAAGGCTTGGCATTCTTCTTTGCACCAAAATACTGCTCCGTCACATGCAATGTAACTGAAGAGCAGCGATGACTGGTATGTTGTTAAAGGCTCTGTTGAAATTATGGTAATACAAGATAAAATGAACTAGTCTGAATCCCTGCTTTAGAGAATACAATAGCAGGTTTTCCATTAGTTTGAGTGGGAAGAGGAAGATGGAAAATGTTAATAGATACTGGTTTCACAGCTACACTGTAGGCTTTGAATGCAGCTTACTTTAAAGGTCTGATCACCTTGCATTTGCTGTTGGTGTGAATGGCATATGTCATTTGGACATCAGTCGAAATGTGAGGTTGTAGTCAGTTTTAAGTAGGTGTCTGTTGCCAGAGGTCTAATAGACTAGGTCCAGAGCTCCCACTTAATATGGGGGAATATATTTTAAATAATATATAAAAACATATAAAGTGTATGTGTGTGTTTATCTATTTATATAGATAAACTATATATTAGTCCTTTATTAAGGGACAGCTGTCCCTTTAATCATAACGTTACAGTTGTGTGTCAAAACACTTCAGAATTCTGTTACCAGACTAATGGCTTGGTGATGGTGAGAACGGTTTGAACACTATGAAATTCCACCAGAACAAAATTCTTAAGTCTCTGCTTTTCCTGGTTAAAGCAAAGGAGACACTTTGGCTTCAGCTTGGTCCCAGCTGTAGCCGAAGCTCTGGTTTGAGCTTTCTTACATTCCGTTAAAAAGCATGCGATTGTAAATTTTTTTTTATTTTTTTTTTATTTTTTGACCAGTTTGAAAATTTATTCCAGTGTGTATGAGTGTGTGTCTGTGTGTGGATGCATGTGTGGTTAAAAACAAATGAGCTGATATTGATGAAGGGCGCCTCTCCCAGGAGATGTATGCTACAGTATGCAATCCCAGCTCTTACTCTAAGATTATCAAAACGCTAGTGCCGTGTGATGATAGAAATCGTTCCTAACTTCAGGGTTTGTGCACTTGTGCAAGCGAATGTGTGTGAGTATGTTTGTATGTGTGTTTCATATGACAGGAACTGACTACAGATGGGGTGCTTTCCTCTGCACACAATAAGCCAGCTTTACTAAGTACTTGATCCATCAAGCTGCATAGATGGTACTTCTGTCATTTTAAAAATGGTTCATAACATTTGTGAAGACAATATTTCTCCTAAAACAAACGACACACAGACACACACAACCTTTGGTTTGCGTTTTTAAATAATCAAATGTTGGTTCCAGGCACAGCTGGTTGCAAGCAGCTCTGTGGGCTGAAATGGGTAGAGCTCCTCAGCAAAGCTGGTTCCTGCTTTGTGCTAATGTGAATCAGTCCTCCATCTTTGTAGTCTCAATCTGTAGCATGTTCAGGTAGCACTAGTACTGTAGCATCCTATAGCCTCCTCCTCTTCGTAAAAGCTTGTTGATGTCGCGTCTCAGTTACAGTCTGTAGTGTTAATGAGTGCGCAAACTGTTATTACTATAGCACATACATTTCTTTCTTTTTTTTCCCTTTTTTTTTTGCGAAGCCTCCTCGAGTAGATGCACATTTAGGTGGCACAGCGTGTGTTTTGTAGAGATGTGGGCTAGGCTCGATATGTTTCTGAGCTAAAACTTGTCTTCTAAGAAGGTGATAGTAAACCCGGTGCCTACATCCAAGCAGAGCTATGCGGGGCAGAGTGCAGGTTTGTCCTCTTACTTTTGTCTTTCATTCGAGCCATCGTGCCACGGTAGACTTTATTCATTTGTGTGACACAGTACGCAGAGTTAATGTTACCCCTAAAACATGCCAAATTAATTAATATATACTGTTAAATGCACAGGCATGTGAGTTTTCGATGTCGGCATCTATTCAGACAATTGTCCATCGCCAACTTGCATTCTTCTCGTCCACCGTACAACTTCAAAAGTGAGCTGATGTAGTTTTGCCAATTGTTTGCAAGTGTTTTGATCGATCAGGAAAATTTGCACTGTTGTAGATATTTGATAGTATGTGTGACGTATGCAAGAGGAAGCAGGCCATCTTCAATAGCCATATTGTAACGTTCATTATCACCCACATCATGAAAACGGGCTTTGTGAAGTCAGACTCCCCTCCTCGCTTGAAAAAGTTTGCACCATAGTCTCATATTTAGTTTTATTCAATTACAAACTGAGGAGCAGTACAGTGTATGTAAATCAGGAAGTTTGTATATAGAGAATTAATGATTGTAACTGTATGATTGTCTGTAGGGCATTATATCGAAACACACTGCTTACCTCAAGACTTGAGACAAATCTCTCCTTTCTCTCTATTTTTACGTTTCCTTGTATCTAGGCCTTCTCTCATACTAATTGGATATGATATGTAATGTATATCCTCCACCAGAAGCACTACGTAATAGCAAACTAACACAAAAGCTGGTCAGTGTTACGTGTATTCTATTTAAAGACACATTTATCGACGCTATATAGGCCCACGCGCACTCCGATGCACATCTGCAGATAAAATTCCTTTTAAAGACATTCTATAATTGGCTGATGTGTACTTATAATGTTGAAATAAGATCGCTTTCTTGTGGCTTCAGTGATAGTATGGTATTCTTTTGCTGTAATTCAGTGTTTTGTGTCAGGAAACACTCAGAAACAATCCTGTTTTTACAGCTCCAGTCACAAACAGTTCAATAAATGATTGTTAAGATACGCTTGATCATCAGTCATAATGCTGAGTGCACTTTGACTTTGGTGTATTATCACCTATGTGTATATAATAGCCAAACAAGGCCTGATTTTATCCTCCCATGTTAACAAAAGTTGTATTTTCAGCAGTAATAGATCATGTTCTTATGATTTGATCATCATTTGGAGCCGCTTCAGTTGACAAACCAGAACCAAGAGAAACATAAAACGGGTTCTTGCAGGATGTCAGATGCTCTGAGAGGTGGGGTCTGAAGTTCTGCTTCCTACAGCAGCAGCTTGGCAAATACAATCACTTCTCTCAATATCCTGCGCTTTATATGAAGGTGTTTTACTGTTGCTGTCGTCATGTCCCTCAGAGCATTTTATGACTGTACCTTGATTGTAGAAGCCCTATTTTATACTGAGAGTTATTTGAGAATACAGTATGTGCTGTTGTACATTAAATGTATTGTATGGAGAAAGCTAAATAAATGCTGTTTAAAAACTGTTTCTCTGGGAAATCATTGAGTCATCATAACTTCCTCTTAAATCTTATAAATTAAATAAAAAGGTGGCCATCAAGTATGTGGAAAGCTTAACTTTCAGTAAAGATAACCTGCTAAAGTTCAAAGTGAGCATTAGAATGAGGAAGAAAGCTGGTTTAAGTGTCTTTGAGTGTGGTGTGTTTGTTGGTGGCAGACAGGCTGGTCTGAATATTTGTGAAACTGCTGGGATTTTCCCAACACAACTATCTGGAGTTTACAGAGAGTGGTCTGAACAAGAGAAAACATCCAGTAAGTGGCAGTGTTCTTAGGGAAAATGCTTTGTTGATACTAGAGGTTAGAGAAGAATGGCCAGAGTGTTTCAAGCTGAGAGGAAGGCAACAGTGACTGAAATAACCACTCCATACAACCAAAGTATGCAGAAGAGCAACTCTTAATGTGCAGCACATTGAAGCAGAGGGGCTTCATCAGCAGAAGACCATACCGGGGGCTGCTTCTGTCAACCAAGAACAGGAAATTGAAGCTACAAATTACACAGGCTCACCAAAAGCGGACAACAGAAGACTGATAACATGTTGGAAAAAGCATGGAGCCATCCTGCTTTATATCTAACATTTACAGTACTGGTGGTGGTGGAGGTGTAAGGGTGTAGGGGATATTTTCTTCCCACATATTGGGCTTTTTACTACCGACTGAGCATTGTTTAAATGTCATGGTCTACCCAGGTTTTCTTTTGCTGACCATGTCCATCAGCTGTTCGTATTTACTAAACAGTGATTTCACTGTACTCAAACGACTTCCACAGTCGCCATATTTAAGTCCGATAGAGCATTTTATGTATGTGGTGGGTTTTTGGTTTTTTTTTTAAAAAGAAACTTTACAGATGGATTAAAAAGGTAATAAATGTATTTATTTTTTAGCAACTAATGAAGTGTTTATTTTTTTTTCCTGCAACTTTTTCCTCTTTTGCAGAGGTTTTTAACTCTGTTCTTATCTGTACTCTGCAGTGCGTCAGTACATTTTCTGCAGTTCAGCCACTAGAGTGCACACTTTTAACATGCTGCCATAGAGCTACATGACTCACATGGTGTTTCATTTATTGTGGTGCTGCAAAAATAATCTCACGCACAGAGCGAGTCTGCCAAGACTAATCTGTTCAGTTGCATAAGCTGAAGTTTGATCTGTTTTTCCAATTCCTTGTCAGTGTTTTTAGTTTTCAAAACAACATCGGTGAACTCCTATTAAAATTAAACCTGATCTTGATTCATTTTGCCTTTCCAGTGTTTAGTTTTTAGTGAGCCTCATAAGTCCCAGCGCTGCTTCAGTGGGGTGGAATCGGCAGTATTGGCAGGCCCCTCATCTTTCATAAGATAAGCAAATTACTGGCTTGTTTACATGCTGGTGTGTTGAAAATGTAAATCAAACGAAAGAGACTTTTGTACTGAGTTAACAAAGATGCCTCAATGGAATCTTGATACTGGATGCTCTACATCTGCGCCTAATCAGACTTGTGGCTCCAGTCCCACAGTCCCAGATGACTGGGATGTGGTGGATCTGCTGAATCACAGCAGACACACACAGGACGAAAAGAAAAATTCTAAGCCTTTTTTCCCCCCTTTTCTTATGACCTGAATCAAAATCACCCTTCCCTAACCTATTTTCCCTTCCATGCTTACATTAGCAATGTTTTATTGAAGGAGTGATTTCAGCTGAGAGCAACCTAACTGACATGATTCCACTCAGAAACCCTTTAAAGGATTAATAATGTGAAACAGAGAACTCAGCCACATATCCAGCATCCTACCGGTGTGTCAAGGCCTCTGGCATCCAAGTCAGAATGACGAGAACAGAGCAGGGTTGACTTTTATGAATCTGTTTCCATTTGTACCTAGTGAGCCTGCTGGATTACAGTCTTTCTCTCTCACTTTCACTCTCGCCTTCCCTCCCCCAACTCTGTTCCTCTCTCTCTCTCTCTCTCTCTCTCTCTCTCTCTCTCTCTCTCTCTCTCTCTGATGTCATTGTTTCCTGCCCAATAGTTTCTGATGCTCAGTTCAGGTCTGTGTGCACACACATTAAACATAATGCACAGCACTCTGCTTGAAATGCTGACATATAGGAAATTACAGACACGTACAACACTGATGTCAGCCCCATTTTCAGTCGATTCTGTGCTCTGGTTTCTCTTGTCTGCACTGCAGACATCAAACAATGTGTGCGTACTACCTGTGGCCATGTCACCTTTTGCAGGCTGATTTAAGGCCTTGTAGGGTTGCCTATCTTCTCTTTGTGGTTATCATCCACTGACTTTCCTTCAGAAACTATAGCTGCCAAAAAAAACAAATGCTAGAACTGTTGCATTATCTATAACATCATTCACATCCTTTACACTGTTGTAACATATTAGCTTCCAACAAATAAAATCATTCCATTTGTGCTGTAATAATAACAGCAATAGTAATAACTAAAGTTATCCAGCTCTGTGTTAGTTCCAGCTCAGAAGCCCTGTGCTTGACCTTACTGTAGTCCGAGATTTCTGCAGCATTCTTCACAGCAGTAGTCATATCCCCCATCGATAAGATTGCACAACACCATAGTTTTCTTAAAATCAAATCCCACGCAGTCTGTTTTCCTTTTCTGCGTCACTGTCCTCTGAGTCTGAGACAGTACGAACTAAATGATTTTAGCAGGTTTTCATGCACTTGGACGTCTGTACCTGTGTATCTGTCTTGTTCATCACAGTCTGAAACCCATTCAGAGGACATCTCTTCTTTTTCTGCTCCTAAGCAGAGTTTATAGGAGTTCTGCGGGCTTCACAATGCTTTTTACCACATTGCTTAATATCTGGATTCTAAATCTAGAAACTGAAATGATCTAAACTCTTAGCCTAGACTTATTAATGGATCAGTCATTCTTCATTGAGACTAGCTGCAACCTTTTCTACACACCCAGAATTTAAAGGCCCTGACAGGCTCTCCAAACAGTGGACAGAGTAAGAGGAGGATGGGGGATGGTTAAAAAAAAACACAGCAAATGTTAATTCTGTCTGTGTATTACTCCAACCCCCCCCCCCCCCCCCCCCCCACCCACCCACCCCCCACCCTTTTGTGAAACACAACCTTTTCTCCAGAAAGGAGAAAGAAAAATACGTAACACTCAGAGGAATGAGCGACAGTGCACCACACTGAAGTGATGGAAAGCAGAGATCCCCTTTTTTTTAAGTACCAAAGAAGAATCTATGTTTTACTCCTGCCTGTTTCCCTTTTTTTTTCTCCTCTTCTTCTTTTTTGGAATTCCTCACTCTGAGGATTAGCTTGTGTTTGTCTCAATCCTCCCCCTTTTGCCCATTCTCTCCTCCTCCTCCTCTTCGGCTTGTGGAATTCAGTGTCCTAGGAATCACTCCCCTCTCCTGCTGCTTTGTGGTGACTGAGGAATTCAGCCAGAGCCGAGGACGAAGAAAAATTGGCGTTTAACTCCAGGAGGTGCAAACCCTGCAGTCTGGGGCCCTCACCTGCCTTCCTTCATCCTCCCCCTCCAACTCCTGTCTGAGCACTGCACCTGTTCTGACTTGTCGGCCAGGTGGAGGGGATCCTCTAGCCTTGCGCTGTTTTTTCAGCTGACCCTGGCTTCGGGGTAATTAGGAACCCTGTCTATTCATTTGACTGGATTACTGCTTTGCTTTGCATCTTTTCTTTCCGTCTGTCTCTACAACCCACCTCCCTTCCCTCCCTGTGTATCTCTACCCCCCTCCCACTCCATCTCTTGTCTAGAGCAGTCTGAGGCTGGCTGACACTGTGGCTGTGTGGGTATGTGTGGAGTTGCAGAGGTTTCCCTTCTCGAGTAAAAGTGTGGATCACAAGGAAAGAGCACACAAGGGGGCCTAAGGGTGAAATTTAACCTTCTGGCAATTAAACTGGAGTGAGTGTTGCGCGGTTGTACAAACTCCAAACCAAAGGATTGTGCGAGTTGGAAGAGCAGCAGGTATGAAGATCCAGGCTGTGACTGCGTCTGCGGCTCTGCTGGCCCTGTGCTGCCTGCTGATGATCCCTAGAGGAGGAGAGAGCGCCGGGGGAATAGTTTCTCTCCGGCAGGCTGGGGATCAGCTGCGAGACGAATCGCCGGATGACCCAGAAAGAGAGCAAGGACTTGTAGCAGACTTACTCCCAGAGGAGGGTGGCATCAAGACCAAGAGAGAAGCAGAAGCCAACCAGGCAGGTAAGTGGAAGAAATTATATTTTGTACTTCTAAAGCACAGATGTGTTATGCCGACAAGATATCAGAGCTGCTGAGGTACTGCTTGAGTTGTGGCATGACATGGAGCAAATGCAGACACAAACACACAACGATTCGGTCTCTGACAGCTCCAACAGCGTGACAAAGTCCATGTGCTCGTCTGTCCACTCCTGCTTCCCCGCACAAGGGAGCGGGACAGATGAGCTGGTTTAACTCACACCAGACAAGAGAAGAAGACACTGAGTCGAGCATCTTGCAGACAGATTTTTTTATGACGCGTACCTTTTCCACTGCCTCAGTTGCTCAAGCCCTGCATGAATAATGCTGACTCTTCTGTACAGTCCCGCTAACACACTTCAAGCAATAAGCCCAGTTTTTGGAGCCATTAAATAAGCTCTTTGATGAGTCTCGCTTATGCTGCTGAGGTGAAAGCGGTACATTTATTGAGTATCTGGACTGATTTTGGATCATTAAAGCTGAACTGTGGTTAATAGAGCACAACTAATGGAAAGAGAGAAACATGGTTTCCATGAAGGTGCCACAGGACTTGAGGAAAAGTCAAAAGGAAATACTGATGGACCTCAAGCAGCCACTGAAATGTAATTGGCAGTCTGGACTTTCCTTGGAAACACTGCAATGTGATGCAGTGAAGAAATAGTTGCATAATCTCAGACCCAAGCCTCATAAAAGAACTAATTGTGTCTTTAGCTTCTGTATGCAAGGAGGAATATGTTTTCATTTCAAAAGATTTTGTGACAGAACCGTGAGGAGTGGGCTCTGGAAAACCTCTCTCTCTCTCTGCCGCTTCTTTTTTTCCCCTTTTTTCCAGATATTTTAGGCCGGGTGAGGAGGGCACCTGATGAAGACAAGAAGAAAAAGAAGGACAAGAAGAAGAACAAAGAGCCAAAAGACCCCAAAGCCACCAAAAAGCCAAAAACCGACAAGAAGGGAAAGAAGAAGGACAAGAAAACAACAACCACAACTTTGCCCCCGACCACAACAAGTGAGAAGAGAATACTAAGCCTTGAGCCTGCTTCACTGATCACTTGGATTTGATTGTTGTTAAATCTTGTATCTTATATTTCCAGCGATCCCAACGGAGCCACCCACCGAACCATATACAGATTACCCCTATCCTGATGCCGGTGAGTGGCACACATGCAGGGGCTGCTTGAAGAATATTGACTCAGTTGACTACTAAATTTGAGTTCATATAACTATATTGTTAATATGTGTTAATGTTAATATGTTAATATTCTGTGTGTTAAATTGCCTCCCACTACTGGCTTGGAAAAACATGTTTAACAATTTTTTTTTAAAGGCTGGGAATATAAGAATATAAATGGGATATAAACATGACAATATAAATGGAAACTTCAACCATTGTATGCATCGAAGTCTGAACAGGATTTGGTCAGTGCTACTGCACCTTTGAGAAAATTTATGTAAATCGCAAAATTATGTCATTCAAGTCTGTTTTGGGGTGGACCAGGAGCATAAAAGAAGTGGATTTGCCTCTGGTTTGTAGATTTGAAAGCCGTAACCTCAAGCATTTTGAGGGCTGGATGTGAACACAATGGTGAGCTGCAGAGGAGTGTGGGATGAATGTAAGAACCTGAGGACACTGTCTACATAAAATCTGACCATTCAAATCATGATCATGCAATACTGAAGAAGATTTCAAACACCAGGGTCAGAGGCCATAAAATGACCACAGAAAAACTTGACAGGGATGATTAATCTCATTAAAGTTTTATGCAGCATGACTTCGTTGTCCCAACACTGTTGAATATTAGAGAGTTTAAGTCACTTCCACATTAGCTTATTTTGTACAATACCAGATTGTAGACAGATGGAGGAATCTACCGTGACATCACCCATTGGTTTCTGAAGTCTGGCCTTGAGATGAGTGTTTCAGCTGTTTCTGCCATCTTGGTGAAACTGGAGCTCATGAGAGGGCAGTTTTATACCGCAGATAATCTTCCATTTTGATACACGGAATGACCAAGATTTTTAAAACAGACCATTTTTATCCAGCGTGACCCAAAACGAAAGACTGAGCTCAACAGGAAAGTGTTTACAGAGGTCAAGACAGAAAGCTGTTCTCCCTTTGACATTAGGCTTAGTAGCTTCTGCACCCAGAAGCTACTGAAAATGACAAAACTTAGAGTTAGAAAGATCAAATGTAGCCCCCTCCTCATTTCTGAGCCAGCTACCAGCTCAGTGTTACATTAGCCTCACATAACACACCTAAATCTCTAAATCACAACACTGAAATGAAGACTGAAATGTGGCACACACACCTAGATGTAAATATAGCACCTATTCCGATTAGGCAAAAAAGTTGTGCTCTTTTATGATTTTTTACCCATCGAGGGTTACAGTGTTTGTTTGTTTGTTTGTGAGGATTTGTTGTTGTTTTTATTCAAATACAAATTTAAAACTAGAAATATGTCTAAGTAGTAGTGGAAAGGAGGAAAAATAATTTCAGATCCAGTTCAAAAATCAGAACATTATAAAACACCAGAGAACCATAAAAATATTTGTGTCCAGACTTGTGAGCTCACCATCAGCCAGCTTTTGTGTCTGTTTCCCTCTCAGAAACTGATTACTGGAGCCCAGAAGATGACTACTGGGGTCCTGAGCCCACACCCTCCAGGCCAAAGCCTGAGGCTGCAATCACAGATCCCCCATACGACTACTGGAAGCCAGACGCCCCCGTAACAGATGCCTATGAAGACTACTTTAAACCAGATGAGGAAGACCCAGCTGCTCTTGTAACATATGCCTACGATGACTATTGGAAACCAGCAGAGAAAGAAGTGCCCACTTCAGCGCCTGCCATCTACGATGATTACATGAAACCAGACGAGACAGACCTCTACACCTCTGTGACCGATAACTATGACAGCTACTGGCAAGAAGTAAACCCAACGCCTGCTGCCCCTGATACAAAGCCTGGAACAGATGACAGCGATTACTGGGATGCCACATGTACGTATAAGTCTTTCGTGTCTTTGTTTTGATTGAGGATGTTTAGTGTGGAGGCAGTTTATGTAACATGAATAAGATGATGAAAGCATAATTAGATCCATGTGGCAAAATGGGGGGGCGCTGAAACAATTCTGAGAAATATCATGAATTTACTTAACTGACAGGGGTGTTTACAGGAATTTTTCAGTGGGGTAGGCCAAGGTGTGGGGCACGATTAAGGCAGGGGCCCCGTAGGAAAAACAATTGTCTTAAATAATTTTTTTTTATCAGAAATGCAGAAAATTGGTATTAAAGAAACTGATGCTGCACAAAAAATACTTTTACAAGCAATCTGACTCTTCACTTAAGTAATAGTAAAGGTTTTTATCATCAGCTTGTACTTTAAAAAGCTTGCTTTAGATACTTCGAACTAACAAGTAACTACAACTTGAAAATAACTGGTATAGAGTACAAAATGTGACACTTATATACAAGATGTAATGGAGTAGAAGTAGACAACAACATAGAAATACTAAGGTACAAGTAAATTAAAACCTTACTTCGATGAAATAGTAAAGTAAATTCTCTCATCTGATGGTGTTAAGTATTGTAGCATTAATAGTAATGTACTCCAATAGCATTAAAAGATTAGGAAACACCCTCACCTTCAGAGGGGATGGATGCCACCCCACATCCTTCCTCTAGGCACTCCCCTGCCAGTGGAAACTTGAGTCGAGACAAATGCTTTACTCTCTGTCTTGTGAAACTTGACATTTAAAATAATGGCAGTTAGTAAAATTTTAGTTTATGTCTTTAAAAGTATGAGGGAGTCAAACAACAAGAACTCAATTAGGTCAAAATTTCCCCTTTGTTTTATCATTACTGCTTTGCGGTGTGGAAATAAAAACTGCTGGTAGTGGTTAAAAAGGATCATTGTCAGAGTTTAAAGTGCATTCTTTTAATGCTAATTGAGAGGTCATGTGTACAGAAATAGTTACAGAATCAAAGGTGTCTTTTTTAACAGTGCTGGGTTGTATGATATTATCAAGAAGCTTTTAAATTCATGATTTAAAAAATTAAATATTTCAATTTCCCCATGAAAGTGGTCACTTGTGCTTCTTTTCTTCAGAAACATACTAGATGATCTAAGACAGTGTTACTCTTTGTGAAACAGAAGGAAAGAAGCAAAGAACAGACACAAAAAAGGAGTGAACTGCACTATGGGAGACATTTACAGAGAGTAGGCCAGCAATCTGTCCAGGATGTACCCTGCATTTTGTCCTCTGTCAACTACAAAAGGCTTCTGCCTCTTACCAACCCTTATTTGGATAAGTGATTAGGAATAGGATGTTCAGTGATTAATCAGCTGGACACTCAGTAAACTCGGTGGTTTGTTTAAGCTGAAGGAACTGCGTAAACTTCTGATTAAATAACGTTTAATAACAGATACCCGCTAATCTTTTGGATCCGATTTTCAGACATATTGGAGAAAACTTTTATGAGCGCTCTTTATTTCTTCCCGCTGAAGTCAACAGAGGGCTTTTTTTCCACGGGATGAAATGCATGCTGGAAACAGTGTGTCGTGCAGACCTGTGACACTCATCTGGATTTGAATGGCATGCTCTCATTACTCTTTGTTTCCACACTACTGTACAGTACCTATGCTCCTTCAGCATTTCCAATGATTCACTCATACTTGGCCCTTCTGCATTCTTGCTTATATTCCCCCATTTCTCTGTCTGTTACACTTAAATCACCTCTCAGCTTGACCTTTTGAATTCTTCTTCCTGCAGATGAGGTGCAACCGTCACCTGATGGTAAAGAGGTCAGCCCAGAAATTAAGGTTGAAATCCTGCCAGGTGACTGCAGACTCTCATGACAAAATCAACTAATGTGAAACCTCTAGTAAGCATTAAGATACAAATGAAATAGCCAGCCCATACTTTGTGTTTCATTAGAAATGCAACACATGAGAATAACACTGGAGCTAATCTATGAGCTGACCTGCCCTAGTTTACACACAGGAGTGGGTGGGTTTATTTCTTCCACACAGTCAACAAAACTTTCCACAGTTTTCTTGTAGAGCAACAAAAAGCCCTGTGATCAGAGCCCAGCAAAGTTATGTTTCTCATAAATGGGGAATTGAAGATTTAACAGCTACGTTATACAGCGGGCATCACACCAGCATCAAAATAGAAAACTCCTCTTGTGGTTGAATAATTCGGGCCACTGCTAAGTTGTAAAATTTTGCATGTAATCCCATAAAGCTTGACTCTGTAAAGTAGCGGCGCCTCCGAGGGGCTGAACGAATCGTCTGACTTCGTGTTTGTTCTCTTTTACACAGAAGAGCCCACCGCCACCGCGCCCTATGAGGGGACCTGGTATGATGATTACGACGAGTACGGGATGAGTATGTGGCCGCCCGCTCACACACATGTGAATCACAACCATACTCGAATGTTTTCTATTATTGGTTTAGTCACAGAGAACTTCCTGCCAATAAAGCAAACAGCAAAAGAAAGGGATAAACAACAGTTGGGTCAATAGCTTTCAAGTGTTCCTTGATGACCTGTTTGCATTTCTTAATGACTTGCAAAACCACAAAAAAAAAGCATGCATATACAGTACACTACTGTGCATGGCTCTGTGGTAATCATTGTTGTTTCTATGAAATTATAAGTGATTTTCTTTCCTTTTCTGTTGTTGTTGTTGTTTTCAGAGAGAAAAGAAGACGAGACTGATGAAAAGTGGATGGAAAAAGAGCGAGAAAGAGCAGCCAAAGAGAGGGAGAGGGAAGAAAGAGGTAAGGAGACCCACATGGGATTCTTCTTTTTGTTATTTGCACCACCGTGCGTAATCCTGTCAAAGCAAAGAGAGTGCCTCATGAACCCAAGTGGAAAAGTACTAACAATGATGTTGTCTCCCCTCAGTCATATCTAGTCATACTAAGAGAATGCAGATGTGATTTCCATGCATACAAATGTGTGTGTCTCGGGCACTTGCTTTAACTTGCATGACAGGGACAAAAGTTCACCCCACCAAAGTAAAACGGAGATTAGGGCTGTAAAGAGTTCAGAAATCTCATATGGGCTGGGCCCAAAAGCAAAGAGCGTGAGATAAGCTAAGAAGGCTGTGCCGGCATCGGATTGGAAGTGAGGGATAAAGAGGAGTGACAACAAAGGGAGAAGTATTTCAGCTCTTTTGTGCCACGTGTCTGCCGTGCGTAAAGTTGAAGGGGTAAAGCCCAGAGCAAGTGATATATAACACCACCGGGACTGCTGTTAATGAGGCTCTTCCTGTGTGCACAGTTTGACCCAGACTAGGTCTAAGGTGAAATGATTTTGCAGACGTCTCTGAGAGTTGTTGCATTCTTCCGTAAACCAACTATATGCATCTACAGATACTGTGTAAATGGGCGCATGTGTGTGTTGTGGGTGAGAGAGCTTACAACATGTTTTACATTCTCACTGTCAGCCATGTAACCAGCATCACGCTCCAGTATGTGTCAGAATATGAATAATGACAATGGGTGAGAGACTCTGCAATCTTCCTTCATGGTAAAAGTCCAGGTCAGAGGGATGATGATGATGATGATGAGTTTCAGAGCAGACTTGGACTAGAAGCTAAATCATAACATCTGGTGTGCTTTGTTTTTTAACCGTAATCTGGCCCTCCAGGTCCCCGTGAGGACTTTTGGCAAATAAAAATTGTAAAATAATACTGAGTTCCTCCATCATTTCTGGGCAGAGTAAAAGAAAAATAAATTCAGCCAAGACAGCGCAATTTATTTTGCATTAAGACTGTTTGTCTGGCCTCGGACAGAGAGAGCGCAGAAGCTAAAGGAGGCAGAGGAGAGAGCCAGGAACAGGCCACGTGTCTTCAAAGAGCCAAAGAGTAAGTCAACATCTGTTCAAATCTGGAGAGTATACGTAAGCTTTTGCTGAATGTAATTAACACATTATGTAAATGTTCTCTTTCTGCTTGGCAGAGTGTCCTCCCCTGGGGATGGAGTCTCACAAGGTCGAGCCAGATCAGCTTTCAGCCTCTTCTATGTCTCAGTATCACTTTGCACCTCAGAGGGCGCGCCTAAACATGCAGGTACACAACAATCAGGGCGGGGCCATGCACCTACAAGCAGGCCTTGAAATAACCACCAGCTGCCAGCAACACTGAAAAATACTGTTATTGTTGGGTCTGTCACTTCCAGGAGCTGCCTTAGTGGTACATGCTTGACGGATTCTTTTAAGTCCTCAGTATTTAAATCAACAATGTGTTTTTTTTGGGGGGTGGGCGGGTGGGGGTATCCAAATTCTTCTGTTAATGGATGCAAAAGTAGATATGTTGCTTTGGCACTCAAGATACTAAAAGGGTTCGAGTATTCAGTAGCATGTGTCTCCCAGGGCTCCGATGATGAGGAAAACATAAGAGGTGGAGCGTGGTGTGCAAATTCAGAGGATGCTATCCACTGGTTTGAGATAGATGCTCGCAGGGCGACAGAGTTCACCGGAGTCATTACTCAGGGACGGGACTCCTTAAATGAGTAAGAGACAAACAGACACGCAGACATAAATATGCATCATTTGACATTCCTACACCCAACAATTTGCCCTCTTCTTCTGTCAGCAATGACTACGTGACGTCCTACTTCCTGGCTTTCAGCAATGACAGCAGAGAGTGGACCACCATTCACGATGGATACGCCGACTGGGTGAGTTCATCTAAAACTGTGCCACTTCCACAAGCACCAATACTCATCTTCCTCTCCCCCTCATTCACATGTCCTCTCTTGTGCAGTTGTTTTTCGGAAATAATGATAAGGACACCCCAGTGATGAACCAGCTTGCGGTGCCCGTGGTGGCCCGCTACATGCGAATTATCCCACAGAGCTGGAACGGCTCTCTTTGTATGAGGCTGGAGGTCCTAGGCTGCCCCCTGCCTGGTGAGTCGTATGCCCACACACTCACACACACCTTAAACACAGAAAATGAATAATTTTTGCTGCTCTTTTCTCCAAACAGATCCAGTTAATGTTCTGTACAAGCAAAATGAGGTGACTCCCGTGGACTACTTGCAGTTCAAACACCACAGCTACTCGGAGATGGTTGATGTGAGTTTCCCTGCAAAGTTTATCTGCTGGCTGATAGAATTCCAGGAGGTCCGCTTTAAATGCTCTAATATAAATTGCAGCTTCATTCTGTCCCAGTTTTTCATTTGAACCACCAGAGACCAACATGACATTTCCACAATAACATAATATTCATTATTAACCATCTGCTTTGTAGTGCGTAATGTAATCAAATACAATGCTTTGCATATTTACTGTTGTCTTTATCTCACCTATTCAGCTTATGAAGTCAGTGAATGAGGAGTGCCCTAACATCACCACCATCTACAGCCTGGGCCGCAGCTCCAAGGGACGGGAAATTGTTGCCATGATAATCTCTGGCAATCCCACAGAGCACGAAATAGGTGGGATCTCAAGCAGGAAACGGGCAGATAGCCGTGTTCTTATTGTAATGTGTGCTATAACAACACAAATGCTGTAATGTGCAGTATTTCAAACAGTCTGGGATGCTGATTCGTTGAAATTACGCTGGGTCTTTATGGCACCACTGTGGTATCCTGCAAATCCTAATAAACACCAGGCGGACACCAGCAGATTAAGGCTGACAGACAATTACAGTCTCGCCCCGGTTGTCCCCACAGGTGAGCCAGAGATCCGCTTCACGGCAGGTCTCCATGGAAATGAGGCAGTGGGTCGGGAGATGATCCTGCTTCTCATGCAGTACCTGTGCAAAGAGTATAAAGACAGAAACCCCAGAGCCCAGCGCCTGGTGGAGGGAATACGCATCCACCTGGTGCCTTCGCTCAACCCTGACGGACAGGAGGAAGCTTTTGAAGCGGTCGGTGTAAAAAACAATCAATTAATGACAACATGTTTTAAATACTGTCTAAAACAAAGAGGAAATGTCTGTGAAACATAGTGGGCTACTTAGATGAGTATGTCTCTTTTACCCAATTTCTACTCTGCAGGGATCAGAGCTGAGCAGTTGGACCACCGGTCACTTCACCAATGAGGGCTTTGACATCTTCCAGAACTTCCCTGATCTGAATAGTATCCTGTGGGATGCTGAGGATAAGGGCATGGTGCCTAAACTCACCCCCAACCATCATGTGCCTATACCAGAGCACTTTGAAGCTAATAGTTCGGTAAAGCAACAAACAAACAAATACGCATATAGATATAGATATAGATATAGATATAGATATATAAAGTCTTTGAGACTAACCAGGTTGTGGTAAACAAAAACAAAAGTATGTTACATGAGATTCTGATCCTCTGTCTGTGTGATCCTGATCTTCCTGCTTTTGTTCCAGATTGCTGTGGAAACCAGGGCCATAATCTCCTGGATGAAAAGCTATCCATTTGTGTTGGGTGCAAACTTCCAGGGTGGGGAGAGAATTGTGGCCTATCCTTATGACAGCTTACGTCTCAACAAGCCTGCTGAGAGCCAGAAACCTCAGAGTCGCAAGAAGAGACAGTATGACTTGTTTCCCTACCTGTGTTCTGTTGTTGTTTCTGTACCTTTACGTACACACGTATTGTCCAAATGCTAATTTTTCACCTCTGTGAACCACCAAAATAGTGCTTAATGATTCATTTAGAATCATGTCTGCAGGTATGAGGATGAAGGTTTTGATGTATCTGAGTGGGGAAGGGGCTACCATGAGGAGCCAGTGGAAGACTGGAGAAGCAGAGGGTATGCAGAGCCAGAAGAGGAGTGGCGGGGCCATGGATTTGACCATGGTCACGACACAGGCTATGACCATGGTCGCGACCCTGGGTACGACCATGGTCGCGACACAGGCTATGACCATGGTCGCGACACAGGCTATGACCATGGTCGCGACCCTGGGTACGACCATGGCTATGACCCTGGGTACGACCATGGCTACAATCACGCGTACAACCAGGGTTATGGGCACAGGGAGGAAGAAGACGATGACAGAGGAAGAAGTGCAGGCTACCATTATGCTGAATCTGAAGATGAGCCCCGCGTGACTGCAGACGAATCCCTCTTCAGGTGGCTAGCTATCTCCTATGCCTCCACACACCTGACCATGACACACAGCCATCACGGCTCCTGCCAAGGAGACACACCAGGAGGGGGTCTTGGAATTGTCAACCGGGCCAAATGGAAGCCAGTAACAGGCAGTAAGTAGAGACCAGTGCGTTTAAATTCCCACGTATGTTTATAGCACACCCTGGTGGACAGTAGTTGCAATACACGCTCTTGATCTTCCCTGCAGGTATGAATGACTTTAGCTACCTGCACACCAACTGTTTGGAGCTGTCCATTTTCCTGGGCTGTGATAAGTTCCCTCATCAGAGCGAGCTGGCGTATGAGTGGGAGAAAAACAGAGAAGCAATGCTCATCTTCATGGAGCAGGTTAGTCCCAAACAAACACAAACTGTAACCTGTCCTGACTGTGCTTCAGTCTGTAGTGAAAAGACTATTCAACATCCTGCTGGATATAATGTTGGATTTTAAAATTTCTAAAAAATAAAAATAAATAAAAGTACCTAAAATTGTGATTTACAGCATTGTGATTTTGCAGTTATTCCTCCTCTGTCCAACCGAGATGTTTCCCACGCTGTATTGGTTTTCCCGAGGTTGCTCCCCTTTATCCTTAGATTTGTCCACTGAGGGTCGACTGACAGAGGATGTCATATGTTGTACAGTTTGCAGAGCTCTTGGAGGCAAATGTTTGCTTTGGCTGTATAAGTTAACTGTCTGTTGCTTTGAATAGTTGATCGCAGGTGTTTAAATTCATATACCACTTATCAAAACAGTTTATTATATTATACATATAAAAGACCCAAATGCAACATAAAAATGGGAGTAGGATCAAATATGATTCTTTTGTAATGGATGATTTTTGAGTGGAATCATTTTAGAATAACTGAATCATTAAACCACAGCTTTTTGGATCAATCCAAGTATAATTTTGCTCAATTTTACTCCAAAGTCCACTCATGAAAAAATGAAACTACTGATTTTACTGAGCAGTTGAAGAGAACTACTACTCAGCAACTGTACCTTGTACTTTGCTTCTTTCACTCATGTAACTATTTGTGTACTTCAGGTGCATCGCGGCATTAGAGGGATTGTGAAAAATCAGCAGGGGAACCCTATTGCAAACGCTACTGTATCTATCGAGGGGATAAATCACGACGTGACCACAGGTCAGTATACTGTTCACACCATCACTCAGGATGTAATAAAATATAACATAGCTCAAACTGTGCTCAACACTACTGTTGCCATTGTAGCACCAACGGGGGATTATTGGCGTCTGCTTAACCCCGGGGAGTACCGCGTGACTGCTCGAGCTGAGGGCTTCTCCTCGTTGACCAAACTCTGTGTGGTGGGCTATGAGTCGGGTGCGACTGCCTGCAGCTTCAACCTGGCCAAGTCCAACTGGGACCGCATTAAACAGGTAAGACTGTCCCAACTTGAAGTGCCTCGATGCATGTGCATCTTAGCAGTATTCAGTAAAGCCTCTTTGTTTTTTCTTTAATTTCTCTGCAGATTATGGCCCTCCACGGCAACAAGCCAATTCGAATTGCCTACAGCAATAGCAGAGTACAGTACACCACAGTCAACAATGGCCACAGGAGTGT
Source organism: Diplotaxodon limnothrissa (assembly GCF_057381915.1). NCBI lineage: Eukaryota > Metazoa > Chordata > Actinopteri > Cichliformes > Cichlidae > Diplotaxodon > Diplotaxodon limnothrissa. Next base: position 14,351,227 of record NC_140607.1, on the reverse strand, counting down.
GATCGGTGCCAGTAATGGGTCTTCCACAAATTCTCGACTCAGTCCTGAGCAGCGACGGAAGCGCAAGATCGCTCTCATCCGTCGTCTTCGCCAGCGGAAGTTAATGAAGGCCATGTCGATGAGAACGACGTTACCCCCTACAACAACCACAACCACAATTCCCACAACAACAGAGGCCACCACATCCTGGTATGAATCTTGGGTCTGGGGAGAGGGACAGTCCTCAACTCCTGGCGGCTTCACAGACTCCATCATGGACTATGACTACAAGATCAGTGACTATTAAAGAAAACACAAGTGGCTTGTTTCAAGTAAACCACCGTCCTCTCTTAACTGTAGTTCACGTTGCCGTGTTGTACTTAGAGCTGGCTGAAGAATCAAATTAGGGCTCTCGTCTTTGTACGACGTAAGCAATGGGAATGTACAGAATATCAGCTATATTAAAATAGTACATCTGTTAATCAACATTTGAAATAAGGTCTCTTCACAGAAATGGAACCATTTTAGATTTTTTTTCCCCAAAGATCACACTTCATTATTCTCTGACTCGTTCAATCACTTCTACGAATGCTTCGTGAAAAGAAGTTTATTGTGGATGCACATAAAAAAAACTGTTATTTACACGATCTTCACATATGGCAGAAATATTTTTAGTGTGAACATTCAGTAAATGTGGGAGAACTTGGTAACAGATGAAGGAGTACAGAGGTTTTTATCATGTTTTCTCAGACACAGATGGGTTAGAAGAGTTATTTTTCAAATAAAGGCTTCTTATTAAACCACGAGGGTCTCTTCCTTTCTTTTTCATTTGCTGGTTTTCTTTCAGTTCAATGAAAAAAAACAAAAACACAAATGTTACTTTAACAGAAACACTGAAAGGAACCCATGAGGTAAATGTATCTTATTGAAAAGCTTGTGTTTTTTGGATTGAAGTTAATTTGATCCTTCTCTGGCCAAAAGGAAAAAAAAAAGCATCAGCTGTGTCCTCAGTGGCTTACGTTCATCTCACTTTCCTCATCTTCATCTGCAGAGAAGGCAGAAAAGCTGATTGGCTCACAGTGAAGAGTGCGTAAATTGACGAGGCACGCCATCTGTGTGCTGCTGAATTCTGGAACGGTAACCAAAAGGACTTCCTGGCCATCCGGACCTGGCGGGATGAGAATACGAGCAGCAACAGTTAATTATTTATTACACATTAGTCTGTGTGAATAGTACATTTGTAGCTTAAAACAGATCATATGATAACATCCACAAAGTTTCTTCTGTTTACATGCAAATGGCATGCACTAACCTTTGATGAGCTTGGAGTCAAAAGTAGGGGCATTGCCACTGAAGTAAACATGGGGACACTCTTCCAGGATGAAAGGGTCTTTTTGGTAAAATGGGTAACAACCTGAGCAATTCAGAGAAAATCTTGTCAATAAACCAATAGTGTGTTTAGATTTACCAGAGGCTCTGCGTGTTATTCTGTATCAACTAACCTAATGTGTCAGGTGCCGTCGGGGCCAGATGTCGGAGTCGAAGCGTTTCCTCTAATATTTCCAAGTGGCTGTCCCTGCTGCTGTACCTCTGAATGTCACAGACGTTCTGCCCTGATGTACCGAGGAACCTTCAAGGAAACAAGCAAATACATGTAAACCTAAACATATTTGCACCTAGAAGTGAATATTAAAGTGGATATGAGGCATAAATGGAGCCCTGCTCTGAAAAACTGACATAGGCTAAGTGCGTCTGTGAAGTTGGATTTAAGAAATAGTGCTAAACACGTTGAAAATTTAAACTGTAAGCACTTATTTTTCAAATCCAGCTACACAAACAGAGTTATATCCATGTTAGTTTTTGAGAGCAGGGCTCTATGGTGTAAATTAGCCTGTATACTTGTAGTGTTTCATGCCCACTGTAACAACATGTGTGACGCTGCTTACCTCACTCCGTCTATGCTGGCGTGGTATGGATTGGATGCCAGCTGTAGTGTGGGGTAAACGGACGACAAGGGGAACATGCATCGGTGGAGAGGCTGCTGTGGGAGGGTGTAGTTGGTGGGGTCGTACTGGCCAGGCATTACATCCACAGGAACCGAGGCCTTAATCAGCAGGAGACAGTAATGTGTAGCAAAAGAAAAAAAACAAAACAGTAGAGTTGTTTAGACGGTAATAATCTGTGCTTTTCCTCTTTTCCTCCAGTCCAGTTTATCCACCATCACCCTTCTGCACATGCCCAAACCACCTCAGCCTGTCTCTCTAACTTAGTGTCCAAACCGCTCAACCTGAGCTGTAACTCTGATAAATTCATTTCTAGTCCTGTCCATCCTGCCCACTCTCCATGAAACTCTGAGCATCTTCAACTCTGCCTCCTCCAGGCTCAACATCCTGTCTTTTTGTCAGCACCACCCTCTCCATACAATACATCATATATTACAGCATGTCCAGCTCGTCTACCTGCTCTTCTTCACCTCTCTTGTGTAGTCTTTGTGAGGCTGCCACGATTTATTATAATCAATGACGTCAACAATTAAAATTTAGCGACATGTAATTTTATTGTCGACGTGTCTAATACCACGTAAATCTGTTTTTTTAAATGCAATACACTACAGGGGGCCATGGGGGCAGTATCCCCTATTTCGTCTGCCAAGACTGAACTCAATACTAAAGAAGAAGAAAGTAGTGCTAACTGCAAAGCAGGACAGAAGAAAATGGAAACGGGGATTTAAAAAAAAAAAAAATGTGAAAGAATTTCACAGAAAACAAATAAAGTAAATGCAGACTGTGCAAAGCAGAGCTTTCCTTCCAATTTGCTGTGGGACGAGATAACAGGGTGATATTCACTGGTGGGCAGATGAGATACTGGAGCCCAGAACAGGTGGTTTGCCCACAGGAAACGGAGATAAGAGTTATTGAAATAATCATGGACTAATCGACTAAAAAAAAAAATGGCAGATTAGTTGACTACCAAATTATCTTTAGATGTAGCCCTAACTCCTTGCTTTGGATGGTTGACCCCAGGTACTTAAACTCATCCACCTTCTCTACCTCTGCTTCTTACACCTTCGCCTTCAAACCCGTCTCCCAGTCATTCACACACACATGTATTCTGTTTCGATTCAACTGACTTTCCTCCACCTCCCCAGCTCCTCCACCACCTGCTCCTTACTCTTACTACAGATCGCAGTGTTGCCTAACTATATCATACTCCATGGAGATTCGATTCGTGCCCGAACTCATATGTCAGCCTGTCACCACTGCAAAAAACTAAGGGCTCAAAGGCAATCCCTGGTTTAATCCCATCCCCATCTATCATTCCTTCCACACTTTCTCATACAGTATCACAGGTCCTCCCTTGGCTCTCTTGGATGTTATGAATCATAACATAAACATTTATCATTAAAGTAAACTGTGTCAAAATCTTCAGACTTACCACCAGCTGAAGCAACAACTCATCTAGCAAACGAATGGCATCCACACTGCCAGCTTGAGTCTTCTTAGTAAGATACTTGGCCTGGGGAAAAAAAAAAAAAAAAACAGAGAAAGGGTAAAATATTTATTTTTATGTTTTAAGTAAACCAGTTCACATGAGTGACTTGGGAGGAACGTGACTATATGACAAGGTTCAAACCATTTTTCCCACCTTTGTTGATGCATCCTTGTCTTGAGTGTTTTGACTCAGGAGGTTTCCCGCCAGCAGAACCCTGGAAATTGTTGCTGCACCACTCTGCTCCCCGAGGTCACCGAGCTGACCAGTTACCATGTCGACAAGCAACTGTAGGCCCAGCATGCTGTCAGCATGAGTACTGCCAAGACCCAGACCTGATGCCAGGAGCACAAACCTGTATGAAGGCAGGCAAAGCAATTAATGTTGTTTATCACTACAGGCAGGGATTTACACCAATTAGATGTGTTTTCATACCTGTCAGAGTCAAGTGCAGGCCTTGCTTTCTGCAAAGGAAGATCCGCTGTGCAAAAGTCCTCAACTGTGAACTCCCCATCGTTCCTCTCAGCACCATATACTGCAATGACGCTGCCTAAGAAAGACAACAAGAAACACCTACATCAGACTCATACGTCCACAGCTCATGTGATGCTGACATCCTGAAAAACTACCAACCTGTGACACACTTGTCTTTGTCAATTTTCCCCTCTAGTTTAATCCTCTGCAGTTCATCCTCCAGAATCAACTCATCTGATTCATGAATGTATTTTGCTCGTGCAGGCTGGGGCAGGAGGTTGTGCTGGAGAGCAAGGAAAAAGAAAGTTGTTAAAGTACAATTCAGTAGCTGCTTTCAATGTGTGGGGTGAATTTAGCACTACTTCCAACCTCCTCACTGATTTCTTTCAGAATAGATGGCTGCAAGGCCATACGCTTGAACAGAGTCCCTACAATGCAACACTGCTCCGCTGTTTCTAGATCACACAGCTTCTTGATAACCACATCTGATCCTGACAGATACAGAACAGGAAAAAAAACAGATTAAGAAATAGAAATCAAATGTTTCAGTGTCCCTGATGTAGGTAGGTAAGATTGCTCTGAGCTTACCCCACTTCTGCTGAGCTCTCTCTGACAGCAGAGGCCTCATCTGCATGAGTCGTGCTACGTAAATGTGAGCATACTGGCGGCTGAAGCTCCGCTCCCCAACTCTGTAGCGTTCAGAGCACTGACTATAAGCCAGAGACGTCCTCTCAAACACCGGGCCCTGGTCCTCCGAGGCAGGACGGCAGAGCAGAGAGGAGCCCTCCTTCTGTACACTTAGGTCTGAGAACATGACTGTCCTGAATAAAAGCACAGGAGACATAGAAATGGGTCTATTTTAGATTTCAAAGGCTATCAATTTAAAGCACAGTCAACATGCTTACAAGTGCAAGTAAAGTTGTCTGGGTTTTTCCTAAACACCCCGACTTTTCATGTGAATACCCTGAAAATTAATATAATATGACAGATATAACGACCTTACCGAAGAAAATAGACGTTTGCACTTCAGTTGCTACTCCTCTGAGATCAAGTGTGTTGATATTTTCAGATATCGACGATTATTTTCAGTAGCTTGCGAGCAACAGGAATAATTCCCGCGAAATCACCCGCTCACCGGTGACAGTCTCTATGTACGAGGGCAAACTATCGCGAGAAGTAAGAAAACATTAAAAAAAAGTCAAAAATCTAAAGCACCCGTAGTAAGGAACAAAACATATATACAACACATTTTAAGCAGCCTTGTTATTTTTATACACTTACATTTTACATATTTTTTTAAATAACTGCATCGTTTTTGTTTTATTGTTGTTTTTTCTCGTACCGTCGCACATAAACTACGTCGCCGATGTCGCAACGAATTGAGGTCACAATAGCGTAGCGCGTACCTTCGCCATTTTCACAGCTCTTTGTGCGCTACCGTTTGCAAAGAGTTTCTGTGTTTTTAACAAGCCATTTGCTACTTCAGATTTTAAATCCATTGCGAGAATGCAAGGAAACAGAGGCCCCCAGCAGAACCGCGGCCCAAACCGCCCGGGAGAGCAGCTGAAAAGAGAAGGAACAAACAGCAACGGGCAGCAGCCAGAGCCCAACGAGCAGACCAACCCCAACGAGGCCTTAACCCTGGACCTGCAGAGCTTCAGAAAGCCCGGGGAAAAGACCTTTACCCAGCGGAGCAGGCTGTTTGTAGGTAATTTACCAACGGGTGTTACCGAGGAGGACCTGGAGAAGCTGTTCACCAAGTATGGAAAAGCCAGCGAGATATTTATTAACAAGGAAAGAGGCTTCGGCTTCATTAGGCTCGAAACGAGAATCATAGCAGAGATTGCCAGAGCCGAGCTAGATGATACCCCCTTCAGAGGCAGGCCCATACGGGTGAGGTTTGCGACACACGGAGCTGCTTTAACTGTGAAGAATCTGCCAGAGTTTGCGTCCAACGAGCTCCTGGAGGAGGCCTTCGCAGTCTTTGGCCAGATAGAAAGAGCTGTGGTCATAGTGGATGACCGAGGGAGACCTACGGGGAAGGGCATAGTGGAGTTCACCTCAAAGCCAGCTGCAAGAAAGGCTTTGGATAAGTGCTCTGATGGTGCTTATCTTCTGACAGCTTTCCCCCGGCCTGTTACAGTGGAGCCTATGGAACAGTTTGATGAAGAGGAGGGACTGCCAGAAAAGTTGGTCAACAAAAACCAGCAGTATCACAAAGAGCGTGAGCAGCCGCCACGATTCGCTCAGCCCGGCTCCTTCGAGTATGAGTATGCCATGCGATGGAAGGCCCTGATGGAGATGGAGAAGCAGCAGTATGAGATGGTGGACCGCAACATGAAAGAGGCGCAGGAGAAGCTGGAGGCTGAGATGGAGGCAGCCAGACACGAGCATCAGGTGATGCTGATGAGGCAGGACCTCCTGAGGCGGCAGGAAGAGCTGCGAAGGATGGAGGAGCTCCACAATCAGGAAGTGCAGAAGAGGAAACAAGCCGAGCTCCGACAGGAGGAGGAACGCCGCAGGAGAGAGGAGGAGATGAGGCTGCGCAATGAGGAGATTATGAAGAGGCAGCAGGAGGGCTTCAGGGGCAACTTCTCTGAGAACAGGGAGCAAGACATGAGGATGCATATGGGTGGTCATGGGATGCCCATGAACAGAAACTCTCTGGGGGGCAGCTCTGGTCCAGCTGGTACTCCTGGCTTGGCTGCAGAGAATTCACCAATGTTGCCAGGGCCAGGAAACAACAGCATGCCTGGAGGTGGTCAGGGTGGCTTCCCCAGAGGCCTCCCCGGCCCTGGAGATTATGGACCTTCCAATAAACAACGCAGATTTTGAATTGCAAGCTTAATTCCCCCCCCCCCCCCCCCCTTCCTTTTCATACTCACTGTACTTTTAAGTTCGGCTAGTGTTAACTTTTGAACTTGGAAAACTGCATGTCATTTTTTTTGTACCTGCCTATTTGTACTTTTGATTATTTTTAGTTCTGAAATGTAAAAACTCCAAAATGAGCCATGTGTTTTACTTTACTTCTCACATTAATGTATTTTCATAGGGGTAGAAAGGGCTTTTGTCCTGGTTATGATAACTTTTCTGGAATAAATTCCTGATTCCCTAAATAAAGGCTTTGGTTTATTCAGAGTAGAATCACCTCAGCAAGCTCAGGACTGCACACAATAGTGACTTTTGTCTGCACAGTAGTGTGAGTAGTATTGTCACTAACAAAGTAAAGAGTGGCATTTCTGGCACTCAATATTGATTATTGGTCATCTGTGCCTGATTTATTAATTACCAAAAAGTGAATGCAAATGTCAGCAATTTATAGCAAGTACGTCTTATCACAGCTTTGAAGCTCCATAAACCTGAGTCTTACTGATAGGTTGCAGTTAAATATTAAGCGAGAAACATGGGCTTTTGCACGGTCGTTTTTCTGCTTTATTTTGATAACTAGGGGGAAAAAATGCCTCACACATATTGAGAACTTCTTGCATGTTTTGCTGAATACCCAAATCTGGCTTCCCACTGATAGTGGAAATGGTAATGTCACAGTCATTGACAGATTTCAGTTGGTGTTTTTTAATTGTTTATAGTGGTACCGTAATTCACATCAAGTAGCCTCAAGACGTTTTATATAGCAAGGTAAAGACCCTTCAGTATAAGAGAAAACCCTGATGAGGTGATGATCCCCTATGAGGAAGCATGTTGGGGGAGCACAGAGAGACAAATCTTCAGAGAGAGAGAAGATAGAAGTCATAGACTTGTAGTAGCAGCCTATAAATACCTGGAGAGTGAGGGGGGGGGAAAGGTGAGTAGAGAAGAAATGCTCAGTGCATCCTGGGAGGTCCCCAAGCATCCTGACAGCAGCTCAACTAAGAGATGTTCATCTTGGTAGAGTCAGCGCTGCCAGGCTCCTCTCATGGGCACGCATTTCAGATTTGATTGAACCAGATTATAATTAATACTTTGTTAGTGAGGGGAAGCATTTTAAATTCAACTCTAGATTGACCAGAGAGCCAGCGAGGAGAAGCTGATACAGGAGAAATACGATGTCTATTTTTAGCCTCTGTTAGTCTTGTGGGTGCAGCGCGTTTTTGATCAGTTCAAGGCTTTACAGTTACAACAGCCTCCTCGCTGAAAACAGGAATAATAAATGTAAAAAAGTGGTTTATGTTATGTTCATGTTTCAGATAGATAAGAGTTCCAAAAGGCGTTTTCCGCTTCAATAACAGGCGCTTTTCATCACCGCTACAGCTAACGTAGTCAACTGGTTTCCATGATCAGACAGCTGGTTAGGAGACAACCTTAGTGACAACATTCAGTGGTATAAATCTCAAAAGTAAACGCAGCGATTATGTTATTATGTTATGTGTGAGTTAGGTTCACCCGACCTGATTTTTGCAGCGCTATAATACATATAATTTAGACCGATCCCCGTATACAGTGTACAGTTACCTCGACGCAGTGTTGGTGCACTAATGATCCACCTGCAGATTACGCTACTGGCGCTCTTTGTCTCTCTGCTCTCAAACTCGCCATCTAACACAGGTTAGCCTCGCAGATGTGAAGGTAATGTGAAGGCGTATCCTCACCCCCTTGTGCAGGCTGCCGCTCCCTGAGCCTGGTTGTTCTGGAGGTTTCTTTTTGTTAAATGTTTTTTCTTCCCTCTGTCTCCATGTGCTTGCTCATCGGGGGCTGTTTGATTGTTGGGGGTTTCTCTCTTTCATTGTAGGATCTTTACTGTACAATACAAGCAGCTTGAAGCAACTGCTGTTTTGATTTTGCACTATTAGTGAAGACATGATATTTGCTTCAGTGGAAATTAACTTTACACATTAATTACTGACATCGTAGTTTTACTGTGCCTGATAGAGAGAGCATCTGTTACATCAGTATTAGTGAAAAAGCATTTTGACATACAGAAATGCAGACAGGTTTTGTTTCACCACTCTTCCTTTAAATAACAAAATCTGCTTTGAAACATTATGTGTGGCAAAGAGCTGTTATCACACTTAATAATTAACACTTCTTTCCCTATGAGCACAGTGTTTTATTAATTGACAAGTAACTCCCTGCATGGTGATTTCACCATTTTGTAATCTACACAGGTTGTTTGTGACTCATCCACTGCCAAGCCCAGTGATTCAAGCTTTTTCCCCCCTCCTCCTATCAGTAGCAAGAAAAGGTAAACACAAAAATCAGCAAACTCCTGTTTGTTTTTTCTGTAAATAACTAATACCTTTTAAAAGCAATTTCTCCCTTTCATTTTCCTGGTTGTCTCCGGCTTCCCTTCAGTGGCTCCCCAGTATAAAATCACTGAACTAGCCGAGAAGAAAGCAGAGGACTGATGACTGCTCAATGACAAATAAAGCACAGTCCAAACACTCATGCCCACGCAGTGTGAAACGGCACAGAGGACAACAACCCTTTGAGAAGAATCACAGCAAAGCTACATGTGAACAGAGCTGTAAATGGTACTGATTCATATGGGGAGGGTGGAGGGCAGGCCAGTATCAGTTAGAAAATACAACAGAAAGTGTTTCTGATTTTGACATATTTTTCATTTGGTTTGTGTCATACTTAATAAAACATTCTTATTATCAGGATGATACAAACATGCAGAAGTAACAAGTTCTTTGTGCAGCCATGTATTTTTTTTATTTAAGTCTAAATGGAAACAAATGCGATTTTGTTTCATAAAGAAACTTCATCTGTTTTCTTCTTCTTCTTCCAGCTGCTTCATTTAAGGGTCACTGCAGTGGATTGTCTGCCTCCATCTCTCTCTTCTCCGTAATCTTCTTTCTTTTTCCACGTCAGCTCCATATTCAACATCCTTTGTCCAAAATATCCACTATCCCTCCTCTGCGCATGTCCAAACAATCTCTCTAAAGTCGTCTCCAAACTGCTGAACCTGAGCTGTCACTCTGATATATTCATTTCTAACCTTGTCCACATCAGTCTTAATAGGTGACCATCTCAGCTCGACAGCTCAGCCTCACATCTTTTTGTCAGAGCCAAGTCTCCAGTCTCCAAACCTTACATCATAGCAGGCCTCACAACCGTCTTGTAAACTTTCTTCGTTTGAAAAAATCAGACTTGTCAGTAAGGGCTGTATTGATGGAGTGAAATTGCTTTAAGTTCCACAACACTTTGTAGCTTCAGCTACAGGAGTTAAAAAAGCTGAGGTCATATAATCACACTTCACTGCGTATTTAAAAAAAAAACGCTTCTTTTCTTTTTTTTGCACAAAGATAACAAAGTGAAGCCCAGTCAAATTCCTTGTTAGTTTGCACAAACTTATGATCCTGATGTCATTACAGTCTGTTGGTGTTACAACTATGTGTCTTCTAGCATCAAATCTTAATACTTCATATGTATGTAACATGAGGTTTTTCCAAAGATATAAAGAACAAAATAAGCACAGTAGACCATAATTTATAGAAACACTTTGACGAACCCTTGTATATTGAATACTGACCTCTGGTGGTCCCCAGAAAAGTAATATTAATATAACACATTTATGTAATCAATAAAATAAATAAATACACAAATAAATTTTACCAAATATATTTAAAAGGCACTGAAACACAATCCTTCAGCGACTCCAGAATCTTTTCATTTTTTAATATCCTCCTGAGAACCAGCCTATTCATTTATTCTCTGTCTTCTGTAATGGACATTTGTTTTTGGTCTATATCTTTCGACTTATTTGAACTACCCTACTAAGTCCTGATGTACTAAATAGAGGACATCCCAGGCTTTCCATCGATAATTCATGTGTTTGGGCGGCCTCTTTCAACTCCAACGAGAAAGAAAATCACAAAGAAAGTTCAATGGGAAGATTCTTTTTTCCTCGGTCCTCAGGAGGATATCTAAACAAGAATTTCAGAAATTTCAGGGAAAAATAGAAGATCTAATCTTTCAGTTTATCCAGAAAAATGAAAATATAACATTTGCATATGTATGGTTTTCATTGGCTATGAGCTGAAAAGTGAACGGGTAAAGCTGTGGAGTAAAAAGAGAAATATTTAGTTATGAGAGTAGTGAAGCAGATCTGTAAAGTTGAACAAAATGAAACAAACGTAAATTACAAGTACTATATATATATATATATATATATATATATATATATATATATATATATATATATATATATATATATATATATATATATATATATATATATATATATATATATGCACACACTGCATTGGTGCACGGTTGTGGGAATAAAGAAAAAAAATACAAGTAAAATTTGTATAGGTGAGGTACAGTTTAAGTAAAAATACCACTAAATTTGGAGGAAAAATCAACTACATGTAAAATATCAGTGTCTGAATAACATCTTAAATAATACAGCTAATATAAATATATATTTCTACTGTTATTGGGAAAAACACTGATATTATTTGCAGATACTTAAACAACTTGAATCTCCCTCATGTAGAAACAGATTTATCTGCTAATACAGTTGTTTTTTTAATCTGATACTGAGGGTTTTCTAAGGAAACTACCTTTCACCTTTATCTGAGTCCAACAAGTCAAGATGATTGGCTCTCCCCAGATCAGTTCAGCTTAACATGAGGTCCATAAATAATGATAAGGAGCCCATCATAAAAAGGGGACAATGTACGCTATCTGGATGCAAAATCTGTTTTCTAAAATGGTTTAGATAGGCATTATTTGAAGACTGCACCCTGAATGCTACAGCTCTTTCTCTTTTCTTTTTATGCCATAAAAATCTAAGACTATTAAACTCACAACTGTCTGTGCTGTTGCTAATTAGTACATGTCGATGTGATAATATTATTAATCTTCAAAAACTTAAACATATATATAATATATAATATACTGTTACTGTCAGTGTGTTAACTTCAGTAGGTACATTCTTTTTATTTCCAATAACCCTTTTAGAGAAATTTGTACGTTTGTTGTGTAACATTTAGTATTTTGCCATCATTAGAAATAATTACATAATTGCACATGAGTCTGTTACAGTATTTAAATGATCTACTATATATAACAGACCCATGCATAAAATTGATTCAGCTGTTTATTGCATACTGGTGTCCCACACTGAAAGATGTGCTTTGTGTTCTTAAGTTAAACAAAATCATACTCATCAAAATGCATCACATTAGGTCACATGACAGATAGTTTTTAATGCCTAATTCAATTTGATGCGATCAGTTACAACATTATCAAAAACAGAAGTTAAATGAAACATTTCTCCTGCTGTTTTGAAACAACAACATAAAGGCAAACATATAATGCGATACTTATACCTATATGTATGAAGTACTTATATTTTATACTTCTGTTTTCTTTAATATAAGTTATTTTTTTGGATTGTCAGAGAAATGTTGATTTAGTGCAGAGAGTCCTCAGTCTTTTCTAGCATGAAGCAAAAAGGTTCACACCTGTCCCGTCAGTTTCCCCTGCTTATCTTCCCCCACCTGCAGTGGCTGGATTGCCCACCAGTGGGGGTCATCCCACTAATTTATTGGTCCTTTGCTGTCACCTTCTATGCGACAATCGGGTGTCCTGGTGTTTTATTTTGTTTTAAATGCAGGTTACTGACAACATCACATTTATGTTCATGTCTTTCGTGCATGAAAAGTATCGAAACCGAATTGAAAAAAAAAAGGAAAAAAAAAACATGCACAACAACCAGTCCTGCAAAGGAACTGCTTTCAAATCCTGATTTATTGATCATAATTTTTAATTTAATAATTTTAATAATTTTAACTTTAAAATGTTCTTCATTTTTATTTCCAAAATTAGTAAATGTTTTCAATTTCTCAAGGTCTGCACAGTTGTTTCTCATATAAGCAAGGGAATGCACAGCAAAAACACAAGCTAATGAAAGAAACAGGTTTAAATAAACACACAAAAACAAAATAAAAAATATAAATGATTTGAAAAAACAAACAAACCACAGAATCACTTTGATTGGCACCAAACATAAATGATATGAAGTAAAGTGCTGTTTCCAGCACTTTACATTTTATGGTTGGGCAGAGTCCTTTAAGAAATAGCGCTCATAAAGAATAAATGCCAGGGTGCACCGCATCTACCAACGTCACAAAAACATGATATAACAGAATGAGAATAAAATAATTTAGTGATAAACGTTTGGACGGTGTAGCATCAGAAATAGATTTGTTCTGCTGAATGAAACCTGCTCCCGTTATGACTCTGGAATTGCACAGGAACTGCTGCAATCGCTCTGAAAATCGGCGCAAAGTAGATAGATAGAGATGCTGATAAATCCTAAACTTTATGAATAGTTACAAAATTCTGTTATGCTGCCACTTATCACGAAAGAACAATAAACATCCTCATATCTTTGCCATTTCTTCCCATCTTCTGCACCATGTCTGTTTATCACAAATTTAAATGCTCACGCACCTTCACCCTGAAAGCTCAGACGATAGCATCTGGACCATCGGATCTCTTCTTTATCTCAGCTGTGACCTTGACATATGATAAGAGCATTAATTACAAAGTTGATCATGTCGGCTTGGCATGCTTACAGACCATCACTGGACTTGAAAGTAATATATTTGTATTCATTTAGTTTTTTTCTAGTCCTACTGACCATTCAAAGCACTAAATGACTTTTTGATTTAAAGAAAAATGATCCATCATATCATATCAGGAACACAGGTATTGTTCTCTCACTGTACCCTATAGATCAGATAGTCACTTTGATGATGGTCTAAAGGTTCAGTAGTAGTGTGCTGTACTTTGGATGTTTCCTACATGCACTGCTCTGAAAACAAGCAACAACAGCCTACACATGCTTCTTGCTGTAAAGGGATTGACACGATTCAAATCACTCAGAATGTTTATCTATCGTCAATAAAACTACAAATTTCCAGGTGGTATCAGTTCAAGTATCAATGTAAGATGAAGCACAAGTGAAGAACTAGGTGTGGCTTAGACGTCTGGGTGGGATTTTGTTTCTCCCAGCTCTGCTGAATCACCCCAGCAACCCTATCAAAATCTATTTTCTGTGTTAATTATCAAACGGAGCAACTGGTAGCTTTCGCCCGTGATTGGCCGGCAGCAACATCACACCAGAACACGTTTCTCCTTACGTAGCCCTAACACTGTAAGATAGACAGACAGACAACAGAGACTACCCACATCACCTCTCACCTTCTTTCCTAATGCATCTTCTAATAGGTCAACAGTGAAACACTCCTTACACTCCTATTTTACTGAAATTTAAGAATCTGACTCTTCTGTTGTTGAATCGTGCTCAGGAATCATGATGCGTCTTGCAGCCCTTGTCATTTTTATAAATATTGTGGTAAGTTTTTTCTTCTTTTTTTATTGGGGAATTTATTGCAGTTGTGCACTGGTTTCTATAATATATTGAAGATGTAATACTGTACATTTTTTCAGTTAACAGCATGATGGGGGGGGGGGGGGTTTGAAATGTATTAATCATTTGATCTGTGATCAGCACTTAAAACTAGAAAGATTAACGTTTAATTAAAATCCTAAATGAATATAACTGTTTAAACAAGCAATCAATATGTATTTTTATAGTACATTCGCAGATAAGAAACCCAAATTAAAAGCAATACAATAAATAAATATAAGTAAGTAGTGATTTTTATGTCCAGAGTTGAGGTTAGAGAAGAAGGTGTGCAAACAGCGTCTCAGGTAAAATCACTGTTGTGGTTTTAGATTTAAACTGTGTTGAACATATGCACATAATGCATTCTATTATATTTAAAACTTTCAAAGGTAATGCCCTTCACACATTTGTGACTTTCCCCCAAATTTCTATTCTCGTGTTAAAGGTGATTAAATTTATATCATGACATTTTATTTGCCTTTGCTTTAAACTGTAAAAAATTAGAGATGACATTTTTAAGCCCCGTAGGTTTGGCAACAGTCACCTTTAATCACATTGCATGTTACAAGAATACATTGTGTTTGGCTATAAAAAATAAAAGTCAATTTATATTCCAACAGAAATCAAACACTAGTTTTAAAAGTTTATTGTACTTAGTATTTACATTTTTTTATCTTGTATTGTAGGCACGCATGTAGTTTGTGGTTATAATTAACCTTGAACGTGTGCAATTTATTAGTACAATCTCCATTTTATTGTTGCAAATTGGCAATAAAGAAGCTGAGCTGGCAGGACACCGTGTAGCGTTTGAGTCATTGTGACAGGGCTGTGAGATGTTACGAGTTATCCTTAGAAAATGTTATAGGCATTATAATAAACACTATCAAACTTATACAAGTTTTTGGAAAACATATCATTGAGCTTATCGCTTCGTGTTAACTGTAATGTTTGTGAGTAGGAAAATAATTTTTATAATCGAACATCTGTGCTGAGAAGTTTTTGATTTCTAAGCAGACTCTACATTAAAAGCGCTGTTGCTGCCTTTATTGTACTTACTCTTGAAAACTCGTCTCGTCCACGCAGAGTCTATCAGAGGCCCAGCATGAGCCGGGATATTGTGTTTTTTATGATGAGTGTGGTCGTAACCCGCTGCTAAATAACACCCTCATTGATCCCATCGTCCCATGTCTGAATTACACTCGTGCCAAACTCGTCACTGGAGACCACTACAAGATACTCAAACAGGTGTGTGTATATCCTTCTTCTTGGTGGAGTGAACTGCTGTAAGAGAAGAAGTTTGAATGAAGTGTGGCAGAGGTAGATTTCTGTCTATTCTCAATAAGTGCGTGTTACAATCCTTTTATAATTACATTTGTTCCTGCTGCAGGTGTGCCCCATGTTTGACCAGGGAGAGAGCAGCACATATGCTTGTTGTACGATCAAACAGCTGGGATCACTGGAAAAGAGCCTGACCCTGTCCAAGGCTGTTCTCGTCCGCTGCCCTTCCTGTGCTTACAACTTTGCTCACCTGCACTGCATCAACACCTGCAGTCCTAACCAGAGCCAAACAGTTAAGGTCACAAGGGTGATGAATGTCACTGAGCAGAATAGGACGAGGGAGGCCGTGTTGGGTTACCAGGCATTCATCGGCAAGACTTTTGCTGATACCTCCTTCCAGTCATGTAAAAATGTCCGGATTCCTGCCACGATTGGAGGCTATGCCATTGCCACCATGTGTGGTCGCTATGGGTCAAAGCTATGCACTCCCCAGCGCTGGTACGATTTCCAAGGGGACTCGAGTAACGGTTTGGCTCCTCTGGACATCGACTTTAAAATAATACAAGAAGGAGACACCACAGGGTTGCCAGAAGGTGTGATTCCCTACAACGGGGTCGCTCTCATGTGTAATGAGACCACACCTACAGGAGGGAACGTTTGCTCCTGCCAGGACTGCCAAGAATCGTGTCCAAGTGTGCTACCTCCTTCACCGGTCGCTGGCCCCTTTACACTGCTGGGCACCAATGGTTACCTTGTAATTTCTATCATCTTGCTCATTCTCCTGATACTTTCCTTTGTCCTATACCTCTCTGTCTCCTGGTGGGTGGCATCTCAAAAAAATAAAAAGAAAGGAATACACAGAGGTAAAGGCAAAGACAAGGACAGTGATAAAGTGACTGAGAAGATCATCCATCCCTCAGAGGTGACATGTGCTGAGACAAACAGCTTGGCTGCTCAGGCTTACCTGAGCTCACAGTTCCGGATTTGGGGAACCATCATGGCCTCTTATCCCCTCACTGTAAGTACTTTGATCCAGTAAAAGTAGGACGTATGTACCCACTAGGCCTTCTTTTAGCTTTAGTGGAAGAATTAAAGTCAAATCATAAGATGCTGTTCATACCAAACCCAGTTATGCTATAGCAACAAATCCTCTGAGTGGACTAAAATGAGGAAGATTACATTTTTATTGTTCAAAGTGACATTTGGAATATAAAGAATACTAATAATTCCCTATTATCTATATTTTATTTACTAATTCAGTATAGATATGTTCCCATTTCAAAGAATTTGCACATTTCTGACTTCTTGCGTTAACCTTACCTTACACAGTGGATTTAAGAGAAAGTATATTGTTAGCCAGACGAAGACACCACGCCTGAAGAATATTTGATCTTTTTTCAAGGTCCTCCTCCTGTCTCTTATTGTCGTGGCTGTTTTATCTGTTGGCCTCAAAGACATCAAACTCACCACCGATCCAGTTGAACTTTGGTCTGCCCCTAACAGCCGGGCTCGCCAAGAGAAAGAATTCCACGACACGTACTTTGATCCCTTCTACAGGACAAATCAAGTAATCTTGACAGCACCAGGCAGAAAAAGCCACATTTATGACTCGTTGCTGTTTGGACCGCAAAACTTTAGTGGGATAATGTCCAAAGAGCTCATCATTGAGCTGCTGGAACTCCAGACACGAATACAGGTACTCAAAGTCAAAGCTGACTGCTGACAGTGTTTGAAAAGGTGCATCATTCCATGTTGACTAACTGAAACCCCCCTCATTCTGTTTTTAGAATATTCAGTTTTGGTCAGATGATCTGAACCGGACAGCAAGTTTGAAGGATGTGTGCTTTGCGCCGCTAAATCCCAACAACCCTTCCTTGACTGACTGTGCAGTCAACAGCTTGCCACAGTACTTCCAGAACAGCCTAGACCACATTAACGCTAAAGTGAACATGACTGAGCTGGGAGTGACCAAAGAGGTGGACTGGAGAGACCACCTCATCTACTGCCTTGGGTAAGCATTCATTAAAAAAAACTGCAACCAACACCGCTCATTTTTATAAACTTCACCTTCCGGCACATAAAACCATCCTTTCTCCCCCTTTTTCCACTTCTCCTCAAGCTCTCCTTTGTCCTTCAAAGACATCACAGATTTAGGTATGAGCTGCATGGCTGACTATGGAGCTCCAGTCTTCCCATTCCTGGCTGTGGGAGGATATGAGGGTAAGAGACTTTTAGAACCACAGTGTTATCCCTGAAATTATTGTACAACACACAAAAAGGTGCTTCTAACTCACTTGAACAATTTACACTTGACTTTTCCCAGATGATGCATTCAGCAGTGCTGAGGCCTTCATCCTGACCTTCTCCCTGAACAACTATGCTCGCAGTGACCCTAAATTCAAAGTGGCTATGCAATGGGAGAAAGAGTTTCTTAAAATTGTCCAAGAATACCAGAAAGACCGGAAAAACAGCTTCACTTTTGCATACATGGCAGAGGTAAAAACTCTATGAGTATGCATTATTCGTATATTTACAAAATTTAAGTTCAAATGAGAAATTTGTGTGGATTTTGGGGCAGTTACCTGTGATTTACGTGAGTCACTGTGGCTCAAGAAGTAGAATTGGCAGGTTTGAGGGTTTGTGGCCAAAGTGTTTGGGGGCAAGATAATTAACTCTGAGTTCCTCCCAATGCTTTGTGCTGAGTAAGAATCGCACATGTGTGTGAATGTGAAATAGAAATGAATCACTTAGAAAAAAGTGATTCGGTGAATGAGGTGTAAAATGCTTTGAGTGATGAAGCAGAGTAGAAAAGCTCCATTAAGGCCTTGGCCGCGTGTCACTTGTCTGAGGTGGTCCAGGGACCTTTGTACGTGTCATTACACCATCTTTGCACTCGTTTCCTGCCTGCTCACAGTCGTGTCCTATCTAATAAAGATCAAAATGCTCAAGAAAGCAAAATGAAGCAATTACCAGGCATACTGACAAAGACTTGCTGTTGCTGTTTTTCTAAGAAACGTTAAGTTGGCCTCTCTGTGACCTTTAACACATCTAATCACTCACTTCTCTGCTCTGTTAATAGAGATCTCTGGAGGACGAGATCAATCGAACAACTGCAGAAGATATCCCCATCTTCATGATCAGCTATGCTGTAATTTTCGTTTACATCGCTGTGGCACTTGGAGAGCACTCTTCATGGAAACGCTTACTGGTACGTCTCCGCAGAATGGGTAGCATCAGGTATTCCCGGGTATTGCAACTTGCAAATCAGCAGTTAATCCCTTTAGTGCCATTAGTCTTTGAACGGGTGTTCATAAACCCTGCCACACTCTGCCTTTTCACTTGTGTGGTTTTAGGTGAAATGTCTTAACACCTACCTTCATGGTCTGCCCAGGATGGAGCCCAAACATTTTTATGTAGCACAGTTATGTCAGTATTTTCATTTTTCCAAATCTAGCATCTGCAAAAGAAATTACTTTCCAGTTAGCCTCAGCTGTATGTTTTGTTTCGTGCTGATTAGCATGCTAAAAATGTTCGGTAACATCGTTGATGCTAACTAGTAACTGCAAAGCATAAGAATACACACTTATGGGTTAGGTTTGCTTACACTTTAACACTTAAGTTTGGATTTAACATAAGTGTTAATGTGCATTCATTTGGTATCAGAATAATGTCATTTTTTGCTAACATTTAAGTGTGGTGCTGGATGCAACTGTTAGCTGCTGTCCATTTGACCTAGATTAGATAATAGTGTGCAGTAACCTTGATAACATGGCAAATAAAGCCATATTTGACTAGAAACAACATGCTTTTTAAACCCTCTGACCAAGAGCTGAAAGCGTTATGATCGGAGCTTTTTTTTTTTTTTTAAGTTGCTAAAACATGAATTTAGTTGTTGCTGTAAAAATGTGAGCATAAAATATGCCCCTGGGTTATACTGGCTTCTGTACAGAGAGAAAAAATGATAGAATGGTATATATCACCTACTGTACGTGATAAGGAGAAGCTGATACAGTATGCCTATGTCAGGATTATTGTTCTTACTACAGCGTAATAAAGAAATGTCAATGGGTTCACTGAGACGTTTGTACATTTGCATCTCTTTGTCCTGTAGGTGGACTCTAAGTTTCTGGTTGGTTTGGGTGGGATCCTGGTGGTCGCCTGCTCTGTCCTGGCCTCAATGGGTTTTTATTCCTGGATTGGCATACCCTCCTCACTGGTCATCCTTCAGGTCGTTCCCTTCCTGGTGCTCGCCGTGGGAGCTGACAACATCTTCATCTTTGTTCTGGAGTACCAGGTATTGTATATCTATGTGTGCCATAAATGTACAATGGTGCCATTTTTTTAACATGGTGGAATTTTTATTAAGTTACTCTTCCTGTCTTCCAGAGAGATGTGCGGAGGCCTCACGAGACGCGAGAGGAGCAGATCGGGCGTGTCCTTGGAAACGTGGCTCCCAGCATGCTCCTGTGCAGTCTTTCTGAGTCTGTCTGCTTCTTCCTAGGTATATAATCTGATATCCTTAGTTGAATCCTTAGTTTTAAAAATGTAATAAAATTTTTTTACACCAAGCTGGACTTGGTGTTTTGTCTGGTGCGTTACCCTCTATCCATGTTTGTTTCAGGGGCCCTGTCCACTATGCCAGCAGTGAAGTCCTTTGCTCTATATGCTGCTCTGGCTGTGCTCATGGACTTTGCCCTCCAGATGACAGCTTTTGTTGCGCTGTTGTCCCTGGATGCCCGGCGCCAAGACAACAACCGCTGTGAACTTCTCTGTTGCATTAAAGTGTCAAAACAGCATCCAAAAAAGCCAAATAAGGGTTTTCTGATGCCATTCATGAAGAAATACTATGCCCCTGTTCTACTGCACCGCTACACCAGGATCATAGTGGTAATGCCTCACCAACAACATAAAATATGTTCAGTCCACAGTTATTCTAAACCGCTGACCTCAGCTGTCTCACTGATGTTAAATCTTGCGAGATGAAATTTAATGAGATGAACACAAACTCATATTGAGATGTGTGTGTTTTTAAACAGATGTTTGATAAATTCACTCTATTCTATGTTCTCCTCAGATAGTAGTTTTCATCTTTATGTTCTGTGGAGCCTTATTCCTCATGATGAATGTGAAAGTGGGTTTGGATCAGGAGCTGGCTATGCCTCAGGTCAGTAAGCACAATTATGTATAAATGGCAATGACACTATTTTCTTCCTGTTAAACCTGTTCACAAAGATATTTCTGTTTTCGATGCAGGACTCATACATGCTGACCTATTTCCAGTACCTGAACAAGTACTTTGAAGTTGGCGTTCCTGTTTATTTTGTAACAAAAAAGGGGTTCAACTTCACCTCTGTGGAGGGCATGAATGCAGTCTGCTCCAGCGTGGGTTGTGATCAGTTCTCGCTGACTCAGAAGATCCAGTACGCCACAAACTACCCTGAACGGTGAGTCAGTGGATTTATTGTTTATAATCTGAACACGGGAAACTTTAAGCTTTAAAAGCAAACTCTGTACCATTGTTGCTCACTTAAACTCTGTATCTACCAGTTGCTTGCAACAGTTCTGATACTCTGCATGTGTCCTTCACATCACAACATATCCTTGACCTTGCTGATATCGTAGTAGCAACCTGTTACACACTTTCCAGTCAGATCAGTTAATGATAAACTCAGCAACATAATTGCCACAGAGCAGATGAAGGGTGTCTCTGAGTGATAGTGCCAGTTAGTGAAAGCAATCACTGAGATATCCCCTATAATTATTCTCGAAATATGCTTGCAATCAGAAACTGTGTTCTGACAGATTTGAAACTTCTGATGCACAAAATAATCTTCCCAGCTTGCCTGTGATTCACCTAAACACTTTACATTTTGTTTCCTCAAGATAAGCAGAATTATGGAGCCGTATTTATCAGCAGCCTTATCAGCTGGCAAACAGCATCTCATAAAACAGGAACAATAAATCTATCATTAAGAACTCCAATAAATTTAACTGAAAGATTTGTATCAGAACGCCTTTAATAATCTTTGTGTTATAAAATAGTTAAATTGAGATGCTAATTGTGCAGGTGCCCCAAGCATAAAAACAAGCCATTCACACAATAAAACAACAAAGTCATTCCCACAGTAAAGTCAGGCCTTTCAGTAGAAGACAATGAATGATTATGAATGAAAAAGGAGCAAAGAATTAAATAGAAAGTGTCATGGTGCATTACAGCAACCCTGCTTGAGTTAGGGCTTGAGCTGTTTGCCTCTGTTTTGGTGGAGCTGTAGCGTCTACCAGTGGGGAACAGGTCAAATAGCAAGTATCCAGTGTGACAGCTGTTTTTAGGGTTTTTTAAGACATTTGAGAGGTATCTTGCTTTTTCAGTCTCTTCCAAGGAGGGAAGAGCGGAGCCAGTGAGCTTTCATGCTGTCTTTATTACCCTGGGGGTAGCTTCTTTTATCTGCTGCAGAGCATCCGGCAGACCACGCTGTAACACAGTACGCTGGCATGCTTTCAGTGAGCGAAAGAAGGCAAACCAGCAGTTTCTCATCTACACAGTACTTCTTCAGCAACCTCGGGAAGTGAAAGTGCTGCTGAGCCTTCTTAAACACAGCTGTAGTTATTTAGAAATATTCAGTACATAATCCCAGATCCAGATAGATGGTTTGAAATTTACTAAGTATGAGACTGATATTATTACATTTGAAGTAGCTACAGGTTGTTAGCTTCCTGAAGCATACTGAGCATAGAGAAAGACAGAGAAAAATGGCCAAATATTCAAGCACAGAACCCCTTAAAACACAAACTGAAGTGGTTTTTTAAACTTCAATTTTGAATAAAATGATCAATTATTGCTTGGAAGTGCTGGATAAAGTTACTTTTAATGCAACAGACTAACAAGGTATTGCTGTTTCTTACCTTTTTCTGAATTTGATGATTATGAGAATAAATAATTATTTATATGATCTCAACTTTAGATCCTATGTGGCTATCCCTGCGAACTCGTGGGTGGATGATTTCATTGACTGGTTGAACCCCCAATCCAAATGTTGTCGTCTGTACACCAACGGTCCCAATGTAGGACATTTCTGTCCTGCAATTGAATGTGAGAATCATTTCTTAAATGAAAAAAGCATTAAAAAAACATACTTGCATGCAGTTTTTGATGTTACTGTCTAAACATGAACAAAGACATGACTTCAATAACCCCTACTCTTCTTATTTGTCTTAACAGCTGGTTTAATCTGTGCTAAAAGGTGTCTGGCACGTCCTGATAATGATACGGTGAGGCCCACTGTGGCACAATTCAACCGCTACCTTCCTGACTTTCTGACTAACAGGCCTGACCTGCAGTGCTCCAAAGGGTTTGTATTGTAAATGCGCGCATACACACTAATAAATCCCAGCATCAAAACGGAAATCTCATGGCTTACTGTCTTTTTTAAACAGCGGTCTAGGAGCGTATGACAAAGCAGTGGTAAGAGATGAAAGTGGGGAAATAATAGGTAGGTCCCCAAAAACACCGCATAGCAGTGGAAGTGATTCTATTCATTCAAAAACAGATTTAAAAAATAGGAAATAAAACCTTTTTTACCCCCCTGTCTCTCCAGCCTCTCGGTTCATGGCTTACCACACACCTCTAACCAACTCCCAGGAGTTCACCGCTGCCCTGAAGATGGCCAGGGAGCTTGCTGACAAGATCACCCAAGGCATGAGGCTCGTGCCAGGCACCTCGCCTGACTTTGAAGTGTTCCCTTACACGTATGTGCTTTCCCCATTTCCCTGCAACTCAGCTCCAACCACTCTGCCAGAAAGTTGTTTTCGTCTTTAAGCGGTTTGTATTTTCTGATCAATGTTTTATGTTTCTCCTCCTTCCAGGATAACCTACGTATTTTATGAGCAGTACCTGACTATTGTGAATGAGGGACTCTTCAACATCTCCTTGTGTCTGCTGCCGACCTTCGTGGTCTGCTGTCTGCTGCTTGGCTTGGATCTGCGCTCCGGCCTGCTCAATCTGCTCACCATTGTCATGATCGTTGTGGATACAGTCGGTGTCATGACTCTGTGGAGCATCGACTATAACGCAGTGGCTCTCATCAATCTGGTCACGGTAAGAGCAAATCAGATCATTGGGACTGAAGGAGGCTCATTTTCTCAAGTGCGGACACAGTTATGGAAAGACATTGTGTTGACCAGTCTGCCTAATAACAGGTGCTGATTAGCTGCATCACTGGGTTTCTTTGGAGACCAACCTATACAATCAACTGAGTGTGGATATTTTTACTAAATTTGCTAGCCTTTTGTATTTTTCCCGTGCTTTGCAGAGATTCATTTTTGATGGTTTAAATGAAAGTGAAAGTCTCACATCTTCTGTGCAATCTGCAGGCGGTGGGCATCTCTGTTGAGTTTGTGTCGCATATGACGAGATCGTTTGCACTCAGCACCAAGCCCACACGTGTGGAAAGAGCAATCGAGGCTACAGCCAAAATGGGCAGCGCAGTAAGTAAAGCAAGAGCTGATGTTGTTAATCACCCATTAAAGAAAAATTTGAACCAAAAAAAGGAAAATAAAGACATGTTTTCAAATGAATTTTCCCTTTTTTTGCACCCTCAAGGTGTTTGCTGGTGTTGCTATGACTAACCTGCCAGGCATCATCGTGCTGGCGTTTGCCAAAGCGCAGCTCATCCAGATTTTCTTCTTCCGGTTGAACCTCGTCATTACACTCCTGGGAATGGCTCACGGACTTATATTCCTCCCAGTGGTGCTCAGTTATTTCGGTACGTACATCATTTTCCTCTGGGTTCTTTATGTGTAGTAGAGAAACTATTAAAACTGAAGGTGAAGACTAAGTGTCTCGCTGTTGCATTGTGTCGTGCTCCTTTCTCTCAGGTCCCGGTGTAAATAAAGCGGTGCTGCTCCAGTTCCAGCAGGAAAAAGAAAAGGACAGGGAAAAGGCGGAGACGAACAGCCACATGAGACAAGTTTATGATAACATCAGCTACGAAGGCAATGAAATAAAACAGGACCCGTACTCAAACACCGTGGATGAAAGTGGTTCAAAAACGGTGGGGAAAACTGACAGGTTGTGAGCACAAAAAACAAAATCAGTTTTGAGGTAAATTATTGTAGCATACAGAGTCACGATGGACACAGAAAATGACATTTTGGCCCCATGTGGAAATTATTAGCCTGCTTGTGTATCTCTGTCCAAAATGGAAGGTAGGACCTACACAGGTGTGCAATATTTTTGAAGCAATGCAACAATGGACTAATGCAATGAGGTTCAGGCTTCCTGAATCAACGTATAGGAAGCGTATTTGATAGAGGCTTAAACGAAGAATCACGAGTTAGTCATTTTGAATTTTTTTGTTCAACACTTCACTGTAGAAGTGACTGATTCAAATGAACACACACTCCACAGCTATTGCAGGAAATGTGCAATCAGTGATAAAATATCAACTACATTCATTATGTGAATGAATAATCCACTGAAAACATTATAGTTTTCCATGATTAGAAATTGAAACTGTTTCGCAGAAATGTGTATTTTTGTTGTGATATGTATTTAATATATTATTTCATCATACACAAATGCTTTTCTTTATCTTGGTGCTGCTGCCACTGTATGACTTCCAGGACTCACAAAGCTGTCTCTTTAAAAACATTTCTAATACATGTTAGGATTTTTTTTTTAAGTTTTGGCCAATTTGGGTCCAGGAATGTGTGTGTTTGTTGTTGTTTTTTTTTCAAATAGTAAAAAAAAAAGAATAAATCAAGGACTCTTTGAACTTTGTGTCATTTCATGAAATGAAAATACACATCTTTCAGTTTTTTCTTGCACTTAGTCTGACTGTGATAGAAAAAAATGATTCTATCCATGAAAATATTATGTTGGCTTTTTATACTCTGCCAAAAAAATAATAAGGACTTTTGCAGGTGGGCGTGCTGCTGCTGATCACGTTCTTGACATCACACGTCTCATTTATCGGCGGTAGTTTATATGAGCACTTAGTGGAAGACATTAAGCTGGAGGGCTGGGGTTGGCTATAAGACATGAATTTTTCCTAAAATTTGATGAATTTGATGTTTCATTCGAAAGAACAACGATATATAAGAGGAGTTTAAGATCAAAAACAGGTCAGAAAAGGAAGACGTATAGTAAGGATTTACATTTTTAAACCCTGCACCTTTGTTTCAATAGTTCATTTTCTTTTTAAAATGGGAATATGTCATTGCAGCTTTAAGCTAAATTACTTTATAGAAAAGAAATGTTATTTTGGAATCCTACCGCAACAAAACAAATGGTCATACAAGTGCATCTTATCCTATAGATCAGGGGTATTAAACTAAAATTTGAGGAGGTCCAGTTGGAGAAAATCTTCTCAAGCAGAGGTCCGGGACATCATAATGTCTAACTTACGTTATGATTGTGATAGAGAAGCAACCTTTTTTTTTTTTTTAATTTATATCTGAACGTATGAACAATAGACTGTCAAATCAATGAAAATACAAGTTAAAACATTTCAACAAAATTTATTGTTAACACTGAAACACACAGTAGGCCTACATTAGAAATAGGGCTGCTGTTTAAAATGAATTAGAGAAAATAAATAAAATGGCTAAATTGTGCATCTTAAAACAAAGTGCTTAATTTCAGAAAAAAAAAGTTTCCCTTTTTCTTTACATTTTACATCTCGACTAAACAGTCTCAATACATTTTCAACAGATAACATCAAAACATTTTAACAATTTTACAGTTTCTCTTTCTTTCCCCCTTATATTCCACGTCCCAACTTTCTGTTGTTCAGTGAGAGAACTGAGCTTTAGTTCGCTCTACTAGGATTTTAAATCTGGGCTGGAATGGTGTCAGGGCCATTCTCATACACATGTGTAGGTGCTCATTGGTGATCCTGGAACGATATTTAGTTTTTATTATGTTCATTGTGGAGAAAGCTGCCTCACAGCTGTATGTGGAGCCAAACATGGTCAAGATGTACAGGGCTACTTTCCTCAGATTTGGGAAAGCTGTCTCAGAGACCAATTGGGGCCAGAAAGTGGCAGGTTCAGTTCTTCCAAACTGCTCTTTCAGGGCCACATCTGCTTGGAGATCAATTAGTTGCATTTGAAGAGGCCCAGCATTTGCCCACTTGAAGTGCTGTGTGACTTCCTTTGAGAACCCTCTGACATCAGTGATGGCAAATGGGTTCTTTATGAACATGGTGAGCTGCTGTCCAAAGCTGAAGCTATCAAAACGTTTGCTGAAGTTTTCAATCAGCTTATCAACAAAGTCAACAAAAGAGGACACATCTCTCTGTCCCTGAGCCTGTTCCTTCACTGTTGGGAAGTGTGCATAGTCTCCTTGCAGGTCTTCTTTGAACACTTCAAGTTTCCTCTGAAAGCAGCGGACAGCTGTCATCAGTTCACAAATTGAATTGTCCTTGCCCTGCAGCTTCAAATTCAGTTCATTCAGGTGTGAAGTGATATCAACCAAAAAGGCCACAATATCCATGTTTTTCCCATCATTTAAAAAGAGAGAAAAGTTTGTTGCTTTTTGACTTTCCAGCTCTTCCAAGAAAGCTGCTACTTCACTTCTGATGGACCAAAATCGCTCCAATGCCCTGCCTTTGCTAAGCCATCTCACATTGTTGTGAAGCAGAAGATCATCAGCGTGTGCATCAACTTCTCTGAGAAATTCCCTGAGCATGCGATGCTGACAAGAAGAAGATGCCCTGAGAAAATTTTATCATTTTCATCATTGTTTTCATCACCTCAGCGTACTCGTCTGACAGGGTGGAGCATAACACTGACTGATGAATAATGCAATGATAAGAGATTAGCTCGGGATTGTCCTCTTTCATTCTTGCTACAGCTCCTTTCTCTCTCCCCATCATAGCAGGGGCTCCATCTGTGGTTATTGAAACCACTTGGTTTGGCTCTATTCCTCGCTTTGTTAACATTTCCTTAATGGCCAGGTAAATATCCTCTCCTCTTGTAGTGCTGTGAAGGGAAGTTACACCTAGCAGGTCTTCACAGAACTCTTTCTTATCATTGTTGAAGAACCTTACATAAACTAACAGCTGAGCATTGTCAGACACATCAGTGGACTCATCTACAGCCAAGCCTACACATGGTGGCTTATGAATAGCTTCTTCCAGCTGGGATAGCACATCCTGAGCTAATAATTCACTTCTCTTTGTGGCTGTTGATGCTGACATAGGTATTTGCTTTATTTTGTCATGAAGCTCTTCTTTTTGTTTACCCTCAAGTAATGTTTCTGCTACTGCACTCATGCACTCTTTGACAACACCTGCATCTGCAAAGGGCTTTTTGTGTTGACCTAAAATCCAAGCAACTCTGAGGGAACATTCATGAGCACGTTGTTGGGCGGTGAAAGAACTGGTTAAGATCCTTGTGGACTGATCATATTGGGCTCTGAGACTGCTAATTTTCTGGGACCTGAGTTCAGACTTGGGTGGGTATGATTGTTCAAAAGCTTTGTGCTTTGTCTCATAGTGGCGTTTGACATTGCCACTTTTAATCAGTGCCACGGTTTCTGAACATATGAGACACACTGGTTTGCTGCTTGCGGCCGGAAGAATGAACATATATGCGTCAGTCCATTCAGTCTTGAAAGTTCTATTTTCGGTGTCTACTTTTCTCTTTTTTGAAAGCGCCATAGTTGTTTTACCTCTTGTGACTCCCGCTCACGTCTTGTCTCACTGTATCGTTAATCGTCTCGCTTGTCATTCACCTCTCACCATGTCTTTCCTCTGTCTGTCTGTGTCTGCACTCAGCGTTGCGATCGCCTTGAATGCGCAGATGTGATTGGCTAAGTAGTGTCACGTGGGTGGCGTAACTCGCACACAATTGGTTAGTATGTTCCCTGGTCTAATACAATGTAAGGTTACCGCTTAAAATTGAATCGCCCCGTCAAAATTAAATATAATTTAATATTTTGTTAACTATAGGTCCGGGTCCATATAGGATGGCGACTGGGTCCGGACTCGGACCCCGGTCCGCCTGTTAGTGACCCCTGGTTTAGAGGATAAAATCCCTGTGTTCATGAGAAGCTGAGTATCGCACTGGAGAGGAAATCGTAGGACGGAAGGCTGAAAGAAACACATGATTTTTGTAAAAAGGTGGCAAAGATTAGAAGTAAAAATGGTTAATTTGTTTTTGATTTCTTTTACTAAAATAAGTGGTTATTTTTATTTTCATATACGCATTGCAAATGTGCTCATAATGAGTTGGCACTCAGTCTTTAGAAGGTCATAAGCTTCGTTCGGCGTGATGGACCGGACTGATATATTGCAGGTATTGACTTTGAGTGCAAAGGGCTAAATGCAAACACGCTTACACACACATAGATTATGATTAGAATAAGTCCCTGGGCCAGAGAGTCCTGAACATTCTGAATATTCTAAACCAATTTTGAATCACTCGAGGAACAATGAATAACAACATTAGATTATTAAGGCTAGGCAGAGAGGTGTTTTGGTTTTCTGTCTTACAGAGAAAGGAACAGACACCAGACGAGGTCACGGAGATATGAGGATCCTTCGCAGCAGAGATAGGCGTGGAGACTGCCGAGACAGCAACTGGGGCCAAGGGTCATGCAGTTTGGGCTCTAGCTAGTCACCTCAAAAGGATGGATCCCATAAACACAGCAATAACCATGAAGGGGTTGGCAAAAAACCAGGAACACCAGACCAACGAGGTTCGAGAGGCTCTTGGTAAAAAGGGGGACACGGCTGTGACCCCAGAATACACAGATCGTTGTTTGAAAATCGGGGCAGAATAATCCCCTGATCTGTGCAACGACTGAAGGGTGGTCTAACCCCTGAGGTCGAAGAAAGAAGAGCAGAGAATCACCCGACTGGAAGACACTGATAGCTGCAGCAATAAAGTAAAGGTTAAAAGCTCCTTGGACAGAGGTTCTAGTCTGAGTACGTTTGAAAGGTACAAGGTGGCACCAAAATGAGGTTGGGGAAACTGGAGCACCAAGATAAAGCTGTGGGAGAACTGGAGAGCGATGGGAGTGTCATCTGTAACTACTATTGTTGTTGTAATCATAGTTTTTCTTGCATCTGAACTGTGCAAACACAGAGGTCATCCAATATGGTCCACTCGTTAAACGGGGACACAGGGCCTCAGGACTAAGAAGAAGAAATGGACCTCGCAAACCTGGATTCTAGGGTGTAAGTGATCTCTTTTAAAAGAGATCAAAGGGGGACTGTGAGATTATTATATTATCTTATGCCACGTTATGCCCCTGATTAATGATTGTGAAATTATTATGTAGTTTTAGTTTGCATTATTCTCCTGAATTAGAAGAAGGTGATAACTATTACATTTGTTAAACTGATTTGTATTACATTAGGCTGCTGATTTATTGTGAATGAATGATATTGTTTTATGATGCATTATACTGCTGAGTTATAAGAAATACTGTTTTCAGAGAGTCAGGACCTTGCTTTTTCTGATAATAGAGGAGACAGAGAGCACATTCCACGGGAGCTTCACTCCCACCGTTGTTAAAGGTAGACGAAATAGGGACCCAAGGCCATAAGTCAGGCTCGCTTTTGATTAGAGAGTCCCAAACATGATAGCTTGAACCAAGTTTGAAGAATTAAGAGACCAATTGAGGAGATGAGTGTGGGAGGCGTAGTAGGGAAAGGTGTTTGTTTTTGTCTGATGTCTCAGAGGGTGTTGTCTCATTCCCTGGGCCAGAGGACGGCTAGAGAGGGAACGGTGACCCGGGCCCATGATGCCATTGATGGACATGGAAGCAGCTGAGTGGGCCGAGGAGTGACACAAGCAACGTATGGTGACCTCTTGTGGTCAAGAGGTCAAAAGCGGGAGTGTGGAGATCAGGGAAATATTTTACTGCTACTATTCATAACCATCATCATTACCATTACATTAATTATCATTTCATCAAAGCATTTATTCAATAGATTACACATGTTCTTAGTTAAGATTATTACACCTATCACAGAGAGCTGTCTGGTAAAAGGTTAGAAGCATCAACGGGCGGGGTGAGGCTGAGTGCGTTGGAGGTCGAGACACACACACACAAACAGTAGTTAGACTCATATTTAGGTAAGAGTTCAAATAATAGTTTGCAAAAGCTTGTGACTGCAAAATTGTGTCTGCCTAAGGGACAGTTTGTTCCAGGAGATAAGCGAGAGTTAGAAGATTAATAGGAAGCACCTGGCCTCGAGACGGAGAAGATGTCCTTTTAAATGTGTCCAAAGTCGTCAACAGAACATTTGTGGTTTTGAAACTTATGCATGTGTTGTATCTGCTTGACGCATGAGGGGGCGTCATAAACGTAAACCCTGATGGTATAAAACAACTGCTTGTGTATCATTGGGCGGAGATCGATGCTGTCTGTGGGCAGTGTTCATCTCCCCACGCCCGTGTTCATTAAAATCATTGTTTGACCGAAGCTCTTCTGGACCATTATTGTTTTGTGCTCACCCTCAATATTTGAACTCGTAACAAACAGCAATAACGGCAAAACATGTAATGGACGTGCTGGTCCACTAGACAACATCATGTTAATGTAATGCTTTGGGTCTCTTATGCAAAGTAAAGAGGCTGAAATAAGGTGTCCATGAGTATCAGTTTTCAACATTCAGTATTAAGAGCCAAAGACTGTACGGGTTGGGCCAGTCGTCAAGTCCTGGAGCAAAGTGAGCCTGCAAATCAATAAGATGCAAATCAGTTTATACCTTTCATATAATGTTTGAATTTGTTTATTCTGAGTTTTATTGTTCAGTTAGTTTCCACAGTTCATATATCATGTGTAATTTTTCATTAGTTTCAGTGTTTGTTTGTATTTTATTCTATTATTGATGGTTGTGTTGACAGATTTATCCAAATTTAAAGCTATAGATGTGAACTTCTGGTTCCTTTATTATTACCTGTATAATTAGTTTCAGTGTTTGTGAAGTGGGGAAGGAGGACCCAAAAGCAGGACTCGTGCGATGGACAGTGCTCTTTATTTACAGTGGAGTAAATAAGACAACACAATAATCCCTTGAGCTCCCTCGACTCCTGTGTCATGTCTTCACCCAAAACTCTGTGCTCTCTGCTCCCATGGCTGCTGTCCACCTGTGCTCCACTCTCCTCCTCCTGGGAAAAAAAACAACAGAGGCAGCCGTCAGGACACCATGCCGCCTAATCAACAAAAAACAGTCCCAGTCTAAATAATCTAAAAGACCAACCACAGCTCCAGTGATGGCAACACACAGTTCTAGTGACCAACCCAGTGGGCGGCACTCGAGAAAAAGCAGTTCAGGTGGCCTGCATACATTTAGTATCAGGCTTTACAAAAAAAAGTATCAACTATGTTAGGATCCATGTTCATCATGTGTGATGTGTGTTTACATTTGAAGGTGTTTGTGGATTTGTCACCTCTCTTCAAGGTGTGGTTTGTGTTTGATGCTGAAAGAGATAAAGACTGCTGATTGGCTGAAGTAGGGTTCAGTAAAAATTGTTTGGTTGTTGGTTTGGGCACTGCTCAGGTCCACATTA
The DNA here is from genome assembly GCF_057381915.1 of Diplotaxodon limnothrissa. Classification (NCBI taxonomy): domain Eukaryota; kingdom Metazoa; phylum Chordata; class Actinopteri; order Cichliformes; family Cichlidae; genus Diplotaxodon; species Diplotaxodon limnothrissa. The sequence continues at coordinate 14,319,114 of NC_140607.1, read as the reverse complement.
AATAAACTGCTGCTCGTGTGTTTGTAGGTTCTCAGTCATCCAGGTCATGGTTGTCTAAGGAGCCTGGAAAGAAAGCGACTTTACTTCTTTAAGGTTCTGGATGATGTTTAACTTCTGATCCAAGAAGCTTCTTCAGTTGATGTGCTTCCTTTGCTCATTTTCCACCTCTGCACAGTTTCGTTTGATGACAATGTAGTGCAGTTCTCCCAAACATACAACAGAGGGCGCTATGCACATTCACTGAAGTGCAGAAAAATACAAGTGGGGGAGGAAACAAACAGCAGCATCAAGAGAGAAAACTGAAGTGTTCAAAGCGAGTTACTTTAGTCTCTTATTGTAATATTAATTGACATCTAAACATCACGTTGATGCTTCATGTTTGAGTTCCGTGTCCTTTTACTGCTCAGTTGGAAAATATTGATGCAATTTAAAAGACGAGGAGAAGAGTAATTTCTCTGTACTACTTCAAAAGTAATTTGAAAGCACTGCCTCATATGGAAAATGAATCATGATGAAATCCTGAAACAAATAGTGTTTGTGAATATGAAGAGTTTAGTTTTCATTTTGGTCTTAGAAGTATAAAAATGCAGGACTGAAGACAAGATGGAAATGATGTGTTATGAGAAATAAAACACATATGTCGCTATGTACTATAATTTTATTTTGTTTATTTTTTGTTCTTGTAGGTTTTTTGCTTTAGTGTAAATTTTGAAAGCACTGCTTTTAGTTTGAAAATTGGATTCAGTTTTTAGAGTTCGGACAAAACAATGGACGGTTTCAAGAAATGTATTTTATCAACAAAACTTATTTTGATGGTTACTGTATTTATTTTAATGCCCTCAGTGCACGGAGGCCAACAGCCTCCACGTAAACATTTCCACCCCCAACAATCAACTCAGATTTATGAAGTCTATCATGTTCAGGCCCTGCAGCTGATTGGTGGCATGTCTGATCAGAAAGCCTTTCTGCATCTTCACAGTGTGAGTCTGAGAGTTTCTGAACAACAGGATGAGCTGCTACACACCTGACACCACATTCAAACACACACAAGCTGCAAATCTGACACAATATTTTAGACCAAAGAAAAAGGTTCACAATTTGCAGTTAACATGAAGATATTCTAGAGTAGAAACAACACACAGCACACAAGTTTCATGTAGAGATGATTGTTTATTCTGGATGTTATTTTCATTCAGTTATTTTCCATTATTTTGAGCAATTTTCTGATTTATCCAGTTCATGTCAGAACAAACATTCACAGTAACAGCTGGTCCAGTACAGACACGTTCAAAACCAGAACTGATTACACCATAAATCATGTTGTTGTAAATCACTCCACCACCAGAATCACCCTGAGAGAAGAGAAATGTAGTTTGTGCTCCCCAAAATATCTAAAACATACACAGATGATATACAGTAATATTAGCAGTTAACTAACCCCACGTGCATCTACTTGATGTTCTTCCAGACACAGCCTGTTGTTATATGGCACATATGCAGTACACTGAGAGTATCTGGTAGGCTCACAGTCAGCAACACACATGTCTGCACACTGAAGATTAGGTGGTTCATCAGGGACTAGAGAAAAAGGAAAAGAACAAAAGTTATTCATAATCTTTCAAAAGCTAAAATTGTGAGTAGAATGATGTTTCATCTTTTGTTATGTTTCCAAATGATTTTTAAACAAGGAACTTGGCGCACAGTATATCTACTCCAAAATTTACAAAAAGAAAAAAACTTGTTCTTCATTCAGTATTAAACAAAAAACATAAATGTAAGTATAAAACAGTCACAGAAACCGAAATCAGATTCTAGCATTAACTGTGAAATAATCAAACAAAATATGGTCTTACGTGTGTGGCCGGTGGCATTTACTCTATAACCACCAAGTCCTGCAACCTGAACGACGTCTCCTCTAGAAACAGACAAAAAACAAAACAATCATAAATTAATTTCACATCCATCCATGTGACATGAACACAAAATAAATCAATAAATCATATGATGTAATCTGCAGGCTGGGTATTTCCAGGTGGCTGAAGTGTTTCCAGGCTCCTTAGACAACCATGAGCTGGATGACTGAGAACCTACAAACACACACGAGCAGCAGTTTATTTAATGTAGCGGTGAGCACTGCCCAAACCAAAAACCAAAAAAATATATTGTACCCTACTTCAGCCAATCAGCAGTCTTCATCTGTTTCAGCATCAAACACACAACCACAATTTGGAGAGAGGTGAGAGATCCACACACCTTCATGAGAGGAGCCACTAATGTAAACTAACACCACACATGATAATCATGGATCCTAACATAGTTGCTACTTTTTATGTGAAGTCTGGCACTAAACCTCTGTGTTTCTGTCATACTGCATGTACTATATATACATGTAGCATATACAAAGCACAATAATTAAGCTGTTAATAATTAACAATGTCTTCTGTAAGTATTTCATTTTAAAATACACATCCATTCATGCATTAATGTTTAATGTGTGAAACATTTAAAAAGTTAGTTAAATAATAAATAATAATAATAATAATGATAAAAACCCTCTGTAAAGGACTTTTGGATTTGATGCTTTATGTCTGGATCTTGCGCTTTTGCACCATCTGGTGATGAACAGTGGAATGTAGAGTTGGTTGCATTTTTGGGTCTCCACCCAACCCCTTTTTTGCTAGCACACATGGTTAGCTCCACACATGGAAAAAGTAATGTTCAAAATTAAATAAGTGCAAGAAATAAGTTAGAAAAAGACAGTAAGGCCACAAAGGACTATTTAGCCCCTCCTGGAGGTCAACTTACTTTGCTTGTGTTCTTTAAATGTTTTATTTTCTGTGATTAATTACGTTGTGATTGATTTACACAAAGTAGAAGAATGCATTTTGATGTGATGTTTTTAAAAAAAATCGTTTTCTTCTTTGAGCAGTTCTCCCGAGACCAGAATAAACCCTGTTTTATAACTCTACATGGTGCCTACGTCAACCTTTGAAGGCGCTACACCCTCAAAAGAATCAGCTGTACAGCACATTTGCTGCTGTTGTTACCAGACACAAATATAAATGTGCCAAATTTTAGATCACAGGAAATATTTCTTAGAGCAGATTTTAAATCAGTAACTTTGCAAATTTAGAGGAAATGTTTTTGGACAACAAACGTGTCACATTTTAAACAGGGTTTAATCAGCGCTGACATACAGACATTTATGCGCTGGGTATAACAGACATGCTTACCGTGTGAAAGGACCGCGGATGTCTTGGAGCAGAGAAACATGCTGTATTGTTGTTTTTCTTTATTGCATAAGCAGTGCCCGACTGTCCGAAACGCTCTGTGCGGGTAGCAAAGTCGGCTCCAACGCACCTGCAGGCTATGCCCCATAGCAGGCATCCATTTGAAAGAAAGGTGTCGCTGCGGCTAGGCTCACTCGATAGTCAGGCTTTTATTTGTATTTGCGGCATTCTGGTGCGTTAAAACTAGCAGCCTCTGTGTCCCGCTTGGATCACCATTCTGAAAATTCTGATATTTAAATAAAATGATGAATCGGCGAGTGATGAGGAGCCACGTAGATCCTAAAATGAGGTTTGATTAAATTAAACTCGTATGAACAGTGATGACGCGTTCCAAACAAACGATGCTTTCTACATGGCCAAATTGTGTGCTAACTACCTCACAGCGCTGTGTCCGGGGTCCGAAAAAAAAAGTTAAAACGATATACCTTGCGAAAGTTGTGAAGTGCTGAGGAAAATACTGTGTGTCTGATGGGGTGTTTTTATATAGGTGGACTTGGTTTCAGTTGACCTCTGACATGGAGAGATGAAAAGAGCAGTTTGTAAAGAAAAAAGGTGAAAAACTATGGAACTACAGTTGGGATGTGTGTGCTGGGATGCTCTTGATAAGTATGCAGCTTTTATTGTTTTATGACTTGTTTTGCTGACTGTTGGGGCCCTACCTGTAACCCCCTCTGTCTCATCAAGTCTTACTGTTGCAGTGCGTTTGTGTGGCTACTAGACAATTATAGGTTGCATTAAAGGAACATTGGGGGGTCGATACAGTGCTATTGTGGCTAGTTAAGAATATGTGGTTTTTAGAAGTATCACAAGAAAAGTTTATTTCTAAAAGGATACATGTTGTTTGTGGTACTCTGTTTTAAAAACTACTAGCCTCTGTGTCTTTCAGAGCACAAAAGAAAAGTGCTCCTAAACTAGTTAAAAAAGTGCCTTTATATTACTACTGAGGTTGAGGCAAAGTTCTTTAAATCATCAGGCAAGAAAATCCAGAAACCTTGGGTTAGCCGTGGCTATCCGGGTCATCTGAGCCCGAATAGTAGTGATGTGACGTTCTCTATCGAGGCTTCAAAGCTTGTGTCGAGTAATTGAGGGAGCGTTTCTGCAATGCGCGTATCGAGGCTTGCTTCATTTATGGGAGGAGCTGAAAATGATGACGTCTGAAGCCTCGCTGCCCGGCTGTACCACGTGACTGGTTCAGGAAGTGGTTCGAACTTTGCCGCGAGCTACGACAGCGATATAAACCCCTCAGACTTCATTCAAAAATGTGGGTGTTTGATGGAGAGTTGCGGTTAGTGAGAATTTGGAGACAGTTTGGAGGTTTATGAGAGAAAGTCAGGAGAGAATGGAGCCAGCTAAGAAGAGGAGGATATCCTCACCTGTGTGGGAACATTTTGATCTTATTCCTCCCAACAAGGTATGTAAATTTCTACAGAAGATGTATTTCCATAATACTGATGGTGCAATACAATTTATGTTAAGCTGTCTTTACTTTTGTACAAGGTGAAGTGTTTGCTATGTGCCAGGGAGCTGGGATATAACAACAACACCTCATCCATGCTTAGGCACTACAGAGCTTTGCATGAGAATAAGGGGAACGCCGATTGAGGAGCAAGACCAGGTGAGCCATCAAATGCAATGATAATATAGCATGCAGTAATGTTGCTAAATGATATAACAATATTATACAACTGTTATAAGTTATGTGTGTGATATTTATATTTGTGCTTTGTCTTTATTGTCTTTCCTCAGGAGAACAATCTCAAATAGATGAAGACCTGGTTAGCATGGTGATCGAGGACTCCCAGCCATTTAGCAATGTGGAGGACAAAGGATTCAAAAGATTTGTTAAATCATTAAATCCTAGCTATGTTCTCCCCACTAAAAAGGTCATAAAAGCAGTGAACATTTAGTTTTTACAGAATGTGAACAGGCAGAAGTGTGTAGCTGTCCATACCTCAACGTTACAAAAGCACAACTACTGTCCACACCCCAACCACACCTCACCTCACAGTAAATGATCATTTTCCATACTGCCAGTATAAATATACACAGTATACTGCCATCACTACAATATACATGTTTTACACACTCCTTTTGTTGTTGACATTTACAGGCTGTGTGCAAAAGGCCACACTCTTCAAATTCATGCCAACTAATATTTTTACGTCCAGTAGGTGTCCTACTAGAGCAAATGAAGCTTCAAGAAGCTTTGCGCTGGGATGAACCAATTGGATGAAAAGCTTCAGTGCTTCATGAAGCTTCATCTGCCCATCACTACCGAATAGCCTCCTTCTCCTCCTCCTGCACAGGAAATAATCCAAAGTCCGTTAAATTCAAAAGAGTCACTGAAATAAATGTCTGTTGGGTAAAACATGGTCAGGTTAAAAGCGAGCCGTTTAATGTGGCTGATAAAAGAGTACAAAAACAAAAGGCAGATGCACACAAGAAAGAACCTAACTAGAACTAAACTGGGAAAACTGAATGCTAAACACAAAAGGCAAAGAACAAAACCTTGAACTTTGCAAAAAACATAAACATGGAAACTCCTGGAGACATGGAACAACAGACAACTTGACAAAGAATGAACAGAAACACACAGAATAAATACACACAAGGGTGATTAGGGGGAAGTGGAAACACATGGGGAAACAGCTGACACTACTCTGACATAACGAGACAAAGGAAGCAAAGCTGACTACACTGACATAGGACACAGACCTTCAAAATAAAACAGGAAACATGAGACGCAGACAAGACAATATAAACTTGATAACATAAGACACGCAGCATGAAACACATAAAGGGCAAAGGGAGACTAAAACACAGGGGTAGAAGACACAAGGGGAATCTAAATAAACAAATGAGCTTAGATAACCTAATGAACTTAAAAATAAACCATAAACATCAAAAATAAACTAAAACTTAAAACGCTGGGTCAAAAGACCCAGGATCGTGACAGTGGGAGGTTGAAGCCTATCCCAGCTGCCACAGGGCAAAAGCAGGACAGGCTGCCAGTTTATCACAGGGCTAACACAATATATGTGATAGAAAATCAACTGAAATGTTTGATATTTATTTATAATAATAAGAGAATAACTACTATTTATAATAATATTATAGTTGTTATTATAAAATGTATTTATAAATATGTGTATATTTTTTATAACACCCAACATAAAAGGCTTCTTTCCAAACCTGAGCTGTTTCAGACGCTTCTTGAAATTCTGACTTCTCTGAACTCAGTGTAAGGTGTCTGCTCCCTCACTGCGGCTGTGCCTGGAAGTACTTCTGCTTCTTGTCTTCCCCTAATGCAGCTTTAAAGTATTAAGTATGAAGCAACAGTGCTTCTCTTTGCGCCTCTGAAATCTGTGTTCTCTCTACTGATAAACAAAAGAAACAATGTAAAATGTATTAATAAATCAGTAACAAAAATATAGCGTAGAAGGTAAGTAGAGATTTTCATACCATCTTCAAGCCTAATGCTTTTAAGTCCCACACTCAATGCAGCCTGACTCAAAACCTGATTCTAAATGGTTCAGCACAGACAGAGAGGCACAAATGTTTAGTATTAACCTAAGTTACTGATCATTTACAGTATTACAGAGTCTATCAGTCTTTGCATGAAGTAAACATTCCTGTAAGTTTCTAGCTGACTCTCAGGTGTCACAGGTGTGCCAGCAGGAAAGAGGGTCAATAAACCTGCATCCTGAAGTTTGTCATGCAGGATTAAAGGAGCCAGACTTTGTTCACACAGGTAGAATTTTATTTTACACTGACTCTGGGTAAGTATGAGTATCATACGGTTTAAATGAAGCGCTAGAACTAGCAGAAATTTATTATAGATCCATTGAAGCTAATCGGGATATTTACTGTGAATCTGTGAATGCGTTTAACCATGTTACTGGTAACTTCATTAACTAGTAACTTAGCAACTTAGTCATAACAGGAGTTAATATTTCTGTCTAGACACCATTTAAATAGTAACCGCTTTACCACAATATAAGATAACCTTTACACCGTAACTTTAAGCTAGCACCATAAAGACTGTAAAACACGTAATAATATCTACAAATGCATCTCAAAGCTCTTACATCAGCACTCGCAGTATTACTCAACACAACCACATTAACATTATTGAGTGCAGTGTTGGGGAGTAATACATGTACAGGTGTTAGGTATGTAAAGTACAAAATATGAGTAACCAGTTCGTCACAGTTACAGTTTAAATAGGTGATAATTAGAATACAGTTACTGAAATAAATGGATTACACAGCGGTCATTTTCTGTTTCATATGTTAGGCTATCCCACCTCTAATTTTGGTAATTAAACGCATTGCCGGAAACCCAAATAAAACACGTAATAAGAGTGTAGGAGCCATATGAGTTGTTTCCGTCTGACTAAGTGGGTTGGTTTAAATGGACTCACTGTATTGGTCATGGGTGTGGGGCGTGTCTCATGGGTGTGGTATAAGATAAATGTGGTTGCACTCACTTGTTCACAGCACCTAATGTGATGAGCAGAAGGTAGGGTGAGCACGAGGCAAAACTTTCTGTTGACCGCAACATGATCGTAATATTATCGCAATATGAATGCAAATTGAACACAACGTGATCGCAATTGATAGCAGCTTGAATGATTGTGATATATTTGGACTGTAACTTGATGGTGTTTGTATATTTGTGCACTAATTGATGCCATAGACCAGTTTGTAATTTTGACATAGTAGCTAGTGCAGTTATTCGTAAGTTGCAGTTATTTGTTTGTGCAGTCTGTGCGTTTGTTTGATAGTTAATCCCATATGCTGATTTGTGGTTTGGACAGTTGCATGTGAAAATAAAGAAGCAAATGATACAGAAGTGTTTTGTGCGTTAATTGTTGCGCGTCATCGGTGTCCTCATGTTTAGCCTGCCGCGGCCACTGGTTGGAAGAGCCGCAACAAAGAGGCTCGAATGTACTGTTGATGTTGATGCCGTCAGTTACACAATGGACTCGGAGCCAGCACAACAGAGCCTGCAGCAGGGCAGGAATGCATTTCTTACTTGGAAATTCCAACACCACTTCACATTTAAAGAAGAAAAGGATGGGCGAATATGACTCACTATATAAAGTAGGCCAAATCTGATGCAAGTCTTTTAGTTTTTACTATTTCTTTTCCATATGGGAAATGAAGACAGAACACTAAACAGCAGTAACTTTTGTAGGGTTACTGAAGTTGGACTAGCTGGTATATAATGATGTGATCATTTATTTAACCCTGATTTTAACAGCTCCCAAAGAACCCCCACAGAGTCACTCTGTGAGCAGTTTGCAGACCACTTCAGGGGAAAAGTCAGCGCCATCAGATCTGACATTTTATCTAATCGCGATATGATTTTAAACACATCTGAGGGCTCGATTGTACCTGAGGAGACACTGGACAGCTTTGTCCTGGTTAATGCTGAAAACCTTAAGAAAGTTTTCTCCACAGTGAGACCCACCACATGTCTTTTAGATCCAATCCCCTCTTCACTCTTTAAAACACTGGATTTTTTGAAGCTGAGCTTTTATACATGATGAATTGCTTTCTTCAGCTGGGTGTCTTCCCTGTTGCCTTTAAAACGGCAGTGGTGAGGCCCCTTCTGAAGAAGAGCAATTTGGATTGTAATGATTTTAATAACTACAGACCTGTATCCAACTTACCATTTTTAAGTAAAATCTTAGAAAAACTTGTTTTTACTCAGATTAATGACTTTTTGAATGATAGACAGATCCTGGAGATATTCCAGTCTGGATTTAGGGTGAACCACAGCACAGAGACGGCTCTCCTAAAGGTTTTAAATGATCTTAGATGTAACTGGGACTCCCAAAAGCTCTCAGTCCTGGTGCTACTGGATCTAAATGCAGCCTTTGATACAGTAGACCACGCTATTTTTTTTTTTTTTTTTTTTAAACAGACTGAAACACATGGTGGGCCTCTCTGGTGCTGTACACAACTGGTTCACTTCCTATCTCTCTGACAGAACTTTTATGGTGAGTATGGATACATGCTCCTCTAAGATCCATAAAATGACATGTGGTGTGCCTCAAGGGTCGGTTCTAGGCCCTGTACTTTTTAATTTGTATATGCTCCCTCTCGGCGGTGTCATCAGGAGGCATGGAGTGAACTTCCACAGTTACGCTGATGACACGCAGCTGTACATCTCCGTGTCTCCTGATGACACCAGACCAATGGATGCCCTTTTTAACTGTATTTTAGATATAAGATCTTGGATGGCAGAAAACTTTTTACAGCTTAACCAGGACAAAACTAAAGTTTTAATCATCTGTCCTGAGGCTCAGAGAGAGAAACTCTTGTCTAAATTAGAGGCATTTTCACTATGTCCTTCGCTACAAGTGGAAAAACCTGGGTGTTATTTTTGACTCTGAGCTTGGTTTTATCCCACATGTTAAATATGTAACCAAAATTGGATTTTATCATCTAAAAAATATAGCCAGAGTCCGCCCTATTCTCTCTCGGGCAAACACGGAGATGCTGATGCATGCTTTTATTACCAGTCGCATTGATTACTGTAATGCCCTGCTCTCTGGTCTTCCTAAAAAGAATATTTCAACTTTACAACTTTTACAAAACTCGGCAGCTCGTGTGCTGACGAAGACCAGAGGGCGGGCCCACATTACACCGGTTTTAGAATCGCTGCACTGGCTCCCCGTGTGTTTCAGGATCGATTTTAAAGTTCTTTTATTGGTTTTTAAATGTCTTAATGGTCTTGGGCCTTCTTATCTCTCAGATCTGCTTTTACCGTATGAACCCTCGCGGACCCTGAGGTCCTCTGGTACTGGCCTATTGATTGTCCCTAAAGTCAGGACACATACTCACGGAGAGGCAGCTTTTCAGTGGTATGGTCCTCATCTGTGGAACAGCCTGCTGGAGGAGCTCAGGGCCGCAGAGAACGTACATGTTTTTAAGAACAGACTCAAGACCCACCTTTTTAATTTAGCTTTTACTTAACGTTTATTTATTTTATGCTTATTTATTCTATCCTGTTATTCTATTATTAATTTAGGCTTTATCTAATATTTATTGATTTATTTTTTAATCTTGTTACTCTATTTATATTGTATCCCGTTCTCATTTATTTTATCGTTTTACCCTGTATATATCCTATTGTGTCATATCTCCAGATCGACCGTGGTTGCTGGGGCTCTGGGGTCCTCTCAGCCTGGCTGGGGGGCTTCTTTGCCTCCCTCCTGCTGTGTGCCCAGCCTGGAGGCTACGGTCTGTGACCGGCTCCCGGTGCAGACGGCTCCCTGTTATAGTGTTTCCTCACTTGGCTCATGCGTACCCAGCCCAATTTTACTCTTTGTGTGTGTGTGTGTGTGTGTGTGTGTGTGTGTGTGTGTGTGTGTGTGTGTGTGTATTCACATCGTTTATGTTAATGACAGTGTGGGGAGTGAGTTGGAGGGTGGGGTGGGCTGCTTTTAACCATGTAAAGCACTTTGTTCTACTTTTTTTTTTTGTATGAAAAGTGCTTTATAAATAAAGATTGATTGATTGCTACATGATCGCTAGCGACACAGCTATGTTAGCATAGAAACACAGTGAAGCTGGAGGATGAATGCTAACTTTTTTCCACTCGATAAAAGTTAGCATGAGGGTTTCTGGTGGTCAGGGACAAATGCAATCGCATGGCAGGATGCCTTAAACAGATCAAACTTCAGTCAGGAGAATAACTGAGCTGTACAGTAAATAAGTTAAGAACAATGGAATAAAACAAAACAGTAAAAAATAAAACATAGTACATAAAAATTAAAACAGCCCTATATTTAAAAACAAGCTAAAACAACATTGAATCAACTAAAACAACTGAAGTAAAACTAAAAACCAACATCTCACAAGGAGTGAAAGGCCAGGGTGAATAGATGGGTTTTCAGGAGTGATTTAAAAACAGGCAGAGAAGGGGCCTGTCTTATCTCTAAAGGCAGATCGTTCCACAGTTTTGGAGCTGCTACGGCAAAAGCACGATCTCCTCTAAGTTTACGCTCAGTCAGATGCATTTAGGAGCAGCTGATCAGCTGACCTGAGAGAGCCGGTGGGTGTATAAGGCTGCAGCAGCTCAGAGAGATAAGATGGGGCTAGGCCAGAGCTTCCCAAAGTGTGGGGCCCGCCTCCTAGGGGGGGGCGCAGAGCCATTGCAGGGTGGGGGGAGGGGGGGGGCGGTATGAAAAGGGGACAAAAACAAAATGCTTGGACACTGCTAGCACGGGGCGCCTACACAAACGCAAAGCAGGAGATGAAGCATCGCTGAATAGGTTTCCAAACCAACTTTATTCCAAGCCAAAGACTAGAAAATATGGTGAAGCATATCTGCCCTTTGGTTTCACCTGCACAAGCGCTGAGGTAGGTCTCCCCTGCAGAATTGGTTTTCCCTTCGTCGGGAGCAGCGCTGGGCTGTTCAAATCACGGACAAACAGTATCCCACATTCTTGATTTTTAGTTCACAAACACTTGTTGTAATGACTAACTACTCCTGACATTTTGGAGACGTTAGCTCTTTATACAGTAAAGTTAGAGTGGGATACAAAAAATATCAGGCTGATCCTGCCACGATTTGTTCCCCCGGTTCAAATCACGGAATAACAGTATCCCACTGTGACACACGCTAGGCACAGATACACCCACACACAGGTCGTTGTCATCAGATCCCACATTTATTAAGAGTGTGCACTGAATTACAACAGAACACCGTCTGACAGCGGTCGGTTTCCCCAGCGTCTCTCTCCTCCGCTCCTCTCCACCTCACTATATAAAGGAAAGGAAAACCACCATCAGTCCAAAATCGCCATCAGCTGTTCTTACCAGCATCGCCCCGTTGAGCTCACTGCACCACTCCTCCCCTGCAGCCGCGCCCCGGACCACACCTCCGCCACACCCACAGTTTATGTTTTTAATCCCATTTTGCACAGAGAAGCATTTTTTGAAAAAATGTATTGATAGCAATGCTGAATATTATTACACAGTAAAAAAAAACAACTACATGTAAAATTACACCGTAGGGGTGTATGTCTAAGGAGCTCAATGAGGTAGCTTGGAGCTATATCGTTAATAATTCGGAAGGTGAGCAGCAGGATTTTGAATTGAATGCGATACTTAACGGGAAGCCAATGCAGGTCGGCAAGGACAGTGGGTGATAGAGGCATTGCATCGGTCTTTCCATCACATTTGTGGCTTCTTCTCCGCTGCTTCTAAGTGGAAATTGGTACATTTGACTTCACTACAATTATCTGACATCTTTAGTTGTTATTTTACAGATGAAGATTTGTGCTCATGAAACGCATGAAGTACAATTTTGTTTCTGTAGTTGATCAATCAGTTATTTGACTTGCATGAATTCAGCAACTATTATTATATGTTAAGTCTTTAAAAGTACTTACTGTTGATATTATTTTCTGTAAATTGTTCAAAATCATAAATGTGTGAGAAGCACTCAATCAGGGGCGACTCCAGCATCAAACCTTTAGGAGGGCTCAGCTCAGTCTTAATGTCATGCTTTTAGTGTTGCCTTCAAAAGAAATGTAATTTTTGGATGACCTACAGCAGTGTCTAAGAATAACAGATTTTAATATAATACATCAGCTTTACGGTGGTCACTTTAGTTTAAAACCCGATGCAATGGCACAGTCATGTTGACAGTAAATTTCAAAAACAGTTTAAGAAAAAGCAGATCAGAGGAGAAACCTGCACGGCATTGTTTCAGTCTCTTAACCACATAGAGGCAGGTCCACCAAATCATCAAGTATTTAAAGTACCATTATACAATACAGACAGTTCAAAATCCCCCTGCGACTCCACGTACCTGCACAAGAAGCAAACTGGTAATAGAGCTGATTTTAAATGACAGCTTTTGAATTCATGCAAACCCAAACACTTTGTTGTGCAGACTCAGCACAGAGACTCGTGTACACCAATTCAGAGAGTGGAGAACAGATTTGTAGTCTGTCACATCAGTATAGTGGCATTCATCCTGTTCAAGTTTACAGTGATGTGAATGTTGCTAAATGCTATTATTCACATTAATAGCAGAGTGCTACTGAAAAGCACACAACGCATCCATTTAATGCATGTAGATGTTGTGAAAAATCCACCTGATCTCTGTTAGTTCCAGTCTCTCTGTCCGCGCTTCCTCTTTGTACTGACAATCACACACAAACATTTTATATTCAACTAAAAAAATAACAAAAAAAATATGTATATATTCTTGTAATAATTATTTTAAGAGCAGTTTCGGATCATCGTTTGATAAGAGCATAGCACCCTGCTTAGTTATGAGCGATCACCATAGATGAATGTGGGCAAAGCAGAAGTGACATATATGTAGCCAGGTGGAAGGTCTTTATTATCGGACATGTCCCTGACTTTGACTTCATGTCCACTCTTACGTGTGGACATGAAGACATACTTCTTATGTGTGCTGTGTTCCTCCATCTTTCTCCCTTTTTCTCCCCAGCCATGAAGTCTTTTGAATTTTCACTCAATAACAGCACCTTTTAAAGTTATTTGTTTTTATTTATTTAAACATATAGTAAAATTAATATAAAGTGGTACATGTTATGCACTACCTAAAGTGTGAAGTCACAGAATGATACTATTTAGTGCAGTTTTTAATCATTACCAGTCTTCATCTTAGAGCTTGTGCTCTTATTGTGCCATGATGTCTCCTTTTAAACTGTGTGGATATTCACCTCTTCTTCATCCTTCCTGTTCCTTTCACCAAACTGCTCACTCTTGTTCTCCTCTGATCTCACTTCCTGTTCTGGTTATAAGAAGAATGCAGTCAGCATGTGTCAAAGACACTCCCTTAGATTAGATATTTAACATTTTATTTATCAACTATTTTATGCACTAAATCAATCAATTATTAAACAAATATCATATTGTAGAAAAGCAAATAATAATGCACTAAGCAGTTTCATGCCACAAGAGCTAAATGGTCACTTCACTGTATTTATTTCCCACAAACTACTATACCTAGGATCTTCAAGTTTCCACTATAATTCATTAATCTGCAGCGACTGTAGAACATAAAGTATATTGACCTCTATTGCTTTCTTTATGACTTGGCCTGAATACACACACACATCTTTGAATAGCACAACAAATGAGGTAATTTTCCATGTGTTTTAATAGGTTTTAGTGATTTATGGGTTTTATGTATGTGTGTGTATTTTGGTCTTCAGTGTAAATTTATACAAACTGTAATTTTTTCAGATGAAAGATCCATTATTTAATGTTGCTTTATGTTGACTCTATGGAGAATAAAGCCTTGCATGAGTGTTGCTATTTTTAATTGTGGAGTGGAAGACCTACTGTACTTGTTGTTTAGTCTGTGATCTGAATGCCAAATTTAACCAGATTGAAAGCAAAGGTTACAGCTGGGATATTCCACACATTTGAAAGACTCATTGTGTAACTCAGATGTTTATGAGCTTTGATCACTCCAGCATAATAATTATCATGTAACTGCAAGAAGACTTAATGAAACTGAAACAATCCTAATACAGGCATTTGAACTGTACGCTAAGGAGTGCATGAAGTGTACCTCTACAGCTGAAAAGAGTTTGACTCTATAATTTCTGGATCTACTGATTTGTTTCTGATGTATCTCTTCTTTTATTTAGCCTGTATTTGTATAGTGCTTTACTAGTCCCTAAGGTCCCCAAAGCGCTTTACACAACCAGTCATCCACCCATTCACACACTGGTGATGGCAAGCTACATTGTAGCCACAGCCACCCTGGGGCGCACTGACAGAGGCGAGGCTGCCGGACACTGGCGCCACCAGTAGGCAACGGGGGAAGTATCTTGCCCAAGGACACAACGACCGCGGCCGTACAAGCCGGGGCTCGAACCGGCAACCTTCCGGTTACAAGGCGAACTCCCAACTCTTGAGCCACAATCGCCCCATTATGAACAGAAAGATGATGAAATCCTCTTTATTTGAGAAAATGTCCTTAAACTATTTTTCCTCCTTCTTACTGAGTTTCCAAGCTACCTCTTTGTTAAGTGAATAAACTATTTGAACAAGAAAGATATCATGGCATTTATGATGATACTGTGTGTGTGTGTGTGTGTGTGTGTGTGTGCGCGTGCAGAGGGGAGGTCAAGACAGGAGCTCGCTGAGTTGACCTGGTACATCAAGTTTGGATTTCCCCAGTTATTGGTAAACAAAAAAGATTTAAACTTAAAAGATTTTGAGTTCATGCACACTAGAAAAAAAAAATTCTCTTCATCACAATCATTTGTTTAAAAATATGGCTATTTTACTGATCTATGGTTATTATTAAAGAGGAAGGAAAGAAGAAGAGGAAGCCTGAGCCCAGGTTCTGTCCATTTTCATAACAAGTGACAGCACAGACATCTGAGCTTTTTCGTCATAAAGATTGTGATGTGAAGCATCAGCAGGTAAAGTGTCGTTAAAGTGTCACTTCAATAATGCTGCTGGGAGAAAGAAGTGTTGACACATACTAGTTTTGAATAAAAGGTTTAAAACACAAACAGTCGAATCCTAGGTGTTGCTTTTAAGCTTAAAGAATATAATAAGTTCTAAGACAATTCAGTTTACTTCTTACTGTCCATGTTGTGTTGTGGTATTTACTTTATCATGAATGTACGCTACTTTGTTCTAGCGACTGTAAAAAAATAATTGTATTCATTAAATAAACTAGACTTTCACAGTCTGCATCTTCCACAGTTTTTATGCTTTTTTTCCACTCCAAGTTTGACACAAACCCACAGACAACCAAAGTTAACTAACTATGTGAAGCAATCACAGACACTGTAATGGCTGATTTTTCTAATAAACACAATCAGGTTAACATTAAGGTTTAACATTGAAGGAGATTTGTTCCATAGTCACAGTTATACTTGTATTTCCTTTACTTACATCCAACACTACTATGTTCTGTTTCAGTCCAGGTGCTGGCAGTTTATCCTTTGTTGTTTGGACAAATAAGCTTAAAGCTAAACCTTCATGTTTTTGATGGGAAAGTTTGTTAAACCATTGCTCAACTTATGTCTGCATGAGAGCAGATAATTATGATGTACTTGTAAAAAGACTTGATAAGCAGGTCACAGCTGAATCAAGGGGTAATAAAAATAAGACCACGCGGTCTCAGCACGACTACACATGCAGTGGGTTATCGCACACATTTGAAAGACTCATTGTGTAACTCAGGATGTGACCCCTTATAAAGGAGACAGAGAAGTTCTGTTGTTCAGTCAAGTAAAACCTGGTGAAAGCGCAATTCTAAGACTCTGGTCGTTGCTTAAGTGTATAGATAAAAAATCTTTTCTTCATACATTCTTTTCTTACTATATTAGTATAATCGCCAAATCGATCATTTAATATTTATCTCCTGAAACGATCTACATTAACTTTTTATCCCTAGAAATGTGTTTCCAGAGTCCCAGGTTTAGTGACTTCCTGTCCACCATCACATTAGCCGAGTAGTTGTCAAATTTGAGGGGAGCAGAGAAGATCAGACACCAGTCAGCAGGTCAGAGGCCAGCTCTCATTTCACAAATCAATCACTTGATTTATAAATGGAACAAACACCCCATCAGACCAGGTAATGACCCATTATGAGACAACAGCCGTCTGAGAGGAGATGTTCTGTATCACAAAACATGGGAAACAAACAAACTCTAGGCATTCTGAAATATATAAAGCTCAACAAAAAAAGACAACCATATCAGATCCTGATGTAATTCATGTTGTTGTTGTCTTTATTAGTCATTTAAAAAGAGGTCCAGAAAAAGTGTCCAGGAAGAGATTCTACTATTTATGCAGCACTGCCCCCGTGTGGCCACAAAGACACACAACAGCTTCATTTCTCAGCCTGTTGCCTTCTTTTTCCTTCATGATGTAAACAGTGAATGAACCGAAAGAAGTCAACCCATAAACTGTTAAACTGATACAACAATCATGATGATTATGTAACAAGTTGTAGTTGACTTTCTGGTGGTCGTTTTGGTATACAATTTAAAAGCCATTTTCTTTTATAAATACACCATACACTTTGTTCTTGACCATTTCTTTTCCTCATATCCTTAACGGACAGCGGAGGAACACTACATCTAGCTTCTGTTTAACATTTATCCAGGCGCCCGCACACTGTACCTCTACAGAAACCAAGGGAGAGACAGACACACAAAGATTTCCACTTGAATCTTGATCTCAAAATAGAAAAAGTTTTATCACAAAATAATTACAAGAGCACAAATAAAAACTCGAAACCAAAGACAAATGAAATAAAAGGGCAAGGCCCTGCGACTGAACACAGCACATCTTGCACACCTTTAAAATTCACAAATTTCAGTTTTCTTTGTCAGTCTGTGGTATTAAAAAAATCTCAACATGATGACCAATGTTTGACCTTTCACCTCTAGCATAGTTTTCTCTGGATTTCAATCTGGCCACTCCTGAAATGACATTTATCAGTGTATGTACAGCATCCATTTTTGGTTTAGACAGTCTGACTCCATGGCAACCTCTGAGACTCTTCTTTTCCTAAAAAAAAAAAAGTCTCTATATGACCACCAACAAACCTGTTACACCATATTTTTTCACCAGCTCACCTTTGCTGAAGGTTCTCATACAAATCTAAACATCTATTGAGAAAGTCCACATCACTCTGATCTGTAATGAAAACAGAAAAACAATGACAACACCAGCAGAGGCCTCCGACATAAACCTGGCAACATAAATCTAGATAACTTTGCTTATTTATCTCTTAAAACATTCAACAAAGATTAAAAATTCTAACAAATATACCAATATAAATATATATTCCAGAAACAGGACATTCCAGTTAGATCCTCTCCAAACTTATACTGGGCAGCTCAGCCCATCATCCACTTTTACAAAACAGAAAGCCGCCTGATACAACAGCCCCAAAAGTGACAAAAATCCACCTCCAAAAAGCAAAACTTCTCATAATGGAAAAACAAAAAAGATTGTCAGTCCTATCAAACACTTTCTCTTAATCTAAAGAAATTATTCCAACATCAAACTGTACAATTTACAAATAACTACCAAGTCTCTCATGAGAAAACTCTTGTTCACATTAGAGCTGTGTGGTACACAGTACGACTGATCTCTGTGAGTGATTCATTTCACAAAGTGTTTCGGCCTGGTGGCCAGTACTTTTGAAGGAAGTTAGTAATCTGTGCATAACAGAGCCACGTCTCCATTTCTAAGCAGAGACAAATCTCTGTTTTTTAGGGAGAAGAGAGAGCCCCACATGATGGCTCGATGCCAGTAACAGTCTTTTACAGAAGTCTGCAGGCAGCCCACCCTGTGCAGGAGCCAGCTGACCAGCAGCAGCACTAATCTCCTCCAAAGAAAAGTTAGCATCCAGGACAGCTCTGTCCTCAGAGCTCAGCTGAGGAAGCCCCTGCAGCAGCTTCTCCACTCAAGCTTTATTACTTTACTCCATCCCTAACATGGTGGTGTAAAAGTCCACGGCATACTGACCTGCTCTGCATCCAGGAAAAACCACTAACGCCACATAAACTACGCTAACAACACCATACACAATTACACTAACTCATAATCAGCCTCACAACACACCACACATAAAAAAAAACACAACTTTCAGCCAGACAAACCACACAGTCCACCAAACTTCCATCATTCACAAGAGAGAGGGAGAGATATAAAACGAGAGAGTTTAGTGGATGTGTGTTTGTGTGTGTGATACACACAATTTATGAATGTACTCTCCAATAAAGGTTATGTAGTTGATGAAAAGTGGGTTAGATTAAATGTTTACATTTCTTGTGCATGAAGTAAACTATAATATTTATATGTAAAATTCCACACCTACACCTGTGCGCCCTCACACTGCAGCACATTTTACTCCCCTGGTTGCAGAAACCATTCTATATTTTGTCACAGCTGCAAAAGAAGCTCCACTCAAAGAAACTCAAAGTTGATGGAGAGGAAGAGATTTCAGAACATGAGGCAGGAAGGTGGGGAGAGAGTGAGGCGGTATGGCACACAGGAAACGGTCGAGGGCAGACTCAAACCCAAGCTCCTGCAGTGGGAACTCTAACGTTTAGTACATGTGTCCCCACTCAGCCAGGTGAGATATAGCAGAACCATCAATTCAGAGTCTGACAGTAAGGGTGAAGACGAGCCTGACTGTTGGTCTGCTCCAAAACAAGCCCATAAGCAAGCTTTGAAATAATATGTTACAAAAGTGTGAAACTGCGACATGAAATTTGATTTGAAAATGAAATTCATCCTGATCAGGAGCTGTTATGATCTAAATGGTGTTCTAGATCCAGTAAGCATTCATTCAACTTGTATGCAGCAAAATTAAAAATAAGTTACCACATGTTGTTTTTTAATTTGGTAAATAATTGATAAAATGTTAAAAGTACTGGTCGTACCTTAGCCACATGTTTTTTCTGTGTCCTGAACTACAAGGTTTCTGGACAGGGTATTTTGCTATTATGTCAACTGTTCTTGGGGTAACTCTTCATCCTTGTCCTCTGATTGCTGTATTTGGGATTCCTGTTCGCTCACTTACACTTGATTCCACACAAAAGGATATTATAGCCTTCACATCCCTATTAGCGAGACGTCTAATATTGTTGCATTGGAAGTCTGTTAAGTATCCTACTGTTTCCCGGTGGCTTGAAGATGTCATGTTTTTTTTAAAACTTGAAAAAATTAAATATACGTTGAGAGGTTGCACAGCCAAATTTTTTCACAAGTGGCAACCCTTTATCTCTTATTTTGCTAGTCTAGAGGTATTGCCTGTTTAAATCTACTTTTGTTACTGTTATATTCCTCTAATATGTTTGATGGTTGTGTTGATCTGTGTGGGACTGGGGGGCGTTGTGGTTTGTTTTTTTTGTTGTTTTTATATATATATATATATATATATATATATATATATATATATATATATATATATACACACACACACACACACATACACATACATATATATACACATACATATATATACACACACACACACACTTAGGAAAATGAAGAAAGGTTGACTGTATTTCGGTAACTACTTACAGAAAAAGATTGATGAGCAGAAAAAAAGAAACAAACTTTAATTGTTTCTGATTAGAAGCTGTACAATCCGGACTGACTTTAACAAATGTGCTATAGGCTCACCTGGAAAATAGTGAGCTTTAAAAGACTGATTTTGTTCCAAAGGCTTGCACAGACCTCAACCAATCCTAAGGCTAATTAGCACGGCTAGAATTTTAAAAACATTTGTTAAATGATGTCATTGCTAACATATACCTGTTTTAGAGCATGGTGAGTAGCGAGAATGCAAAGTTATTGTTACCTCTAAAAAGAAAAATGTGAAGATGTGATATTAGCATGAGCTATATAGTATCTCCAAAAGTTGATTCTGTTCATCTGGACTTTACGTTTTGTGGGAAAAACGTTTCGTCACTCATCCAATTGACTTCTTCAGTCTCAGCTGACTGCAGGTTTCCCCAATCTTATAAACAGTGCATGTATATGGTTACCTGCCCCCTTGCAAAACTTTGCTAGACCCGTCCCTGCACAGTTACCAGCTGTCAGTAAAAAAGGATCCTGATGTTATTTGTCTCTCAGAAACAGTTCATAACTTCCCTTCAACTTATTCATGTCACCTAAAAGGTAAACCTGTTTCTCCATCACCTGTTCAGCTCTGATGATTCAGTAAGGACATCTCCTGGTTTCATCTTCACGTTTCCCTCTCACCATATATCCAAACCGATATCATGACCAGCAGCTGTTACAGCTGTGGCTCCAGCCAACATCAGCTGATACTAGAAAGTAATATTAAATAAATTCTAATAGCAGCTGATCAAGTTTTAACCTGCTGCTGTTGTTTAGAGCGACCACCGCTGGTTTCCTCTTTCTGGCTCGAAATGCGCGATAAACAAACAAGAGAGAAAAGCGATCAGCTGATCATTGATCAGTTTCATCATTTAAGTAGCAACAGGAGAGAGAGGGAGAGAGAATGGGAGAAGAAGAGGCAGCTGGCCACGTAAAGACACAGAAGAACTCCAGCTTTGTGTATTTTTTTTTCATTCAAGCTGGACATTCAAGCACACTTTACTTTCTGAACCTTTTGTTCAGTTTCAGCAAGAGCTGGTTTTCTAAATTAACAGAGGCAATCCGACTTCGTTTGGCTGTGAAGAGTAGACCAGCACAGCTAAAAAGTCGTTCACACGCAGCAGAAGCAGGCAGAGCTGTGTTCAGTTTAAGAGAGAGGTTTTTGATACCTGAGAAGGAGTGCAGCAGCTCCATGGTGTCTGTGGCACAAGCAAGGTAACCATCAAGCTCAACTGCACTTTGCAGCCTTCTGGAGATTGGTCTGGAGAAGAATTCATCTTCATCAGATGACTCTCTTTGCTGATCCTCACTCTCATGCTCTGTCGTTTCAAGATGTTGTTTGATGTATGTCAAGGCTGTAATTGCAAGTAAATAACACAATTTTGTTATTTAAATTTCAGTGATTATTCCTGAACACAAATTTAAAAACGGCAAATTCTCAAAAAGGATTGTTTAGTATTCGGGACAGACCATCAATAACTTACAATGTATTAGGTGAAATACTCACTTAAGCATGTGTTCAAATGTAAAAATACACAAAAATGGGATCACATGAATCCTTACCAGCCTCTGTTACATCTGCTCTGTCAGTCCAGGAAGTCTTGAACTTGGGTAAGAGGACTGCAGCTGCAGCCAACTCTGGATCCTCCATCATCGCTCCAAAACGTTTTTGAAGGCCATTTTGCAGGACTCTGATGAGTGGCACGCATGTCTTGCTTGATGTCTCCAGCCTGCTAAGTTTGAACAGTAGTTGTTGGATTACTGGCAGGAGCCATCCCATAAAGGAAGTGGACTCAGACTGAAGAATGTTTGAAGCTTTCACCAGTGGCTTCATGGTGGTACAGTACTCCCTAAGGAATGCAACTTCTGCAGGACTCAACCTGTAAGACACAACAACAAAACCCACCATGACTATAACAGGGATCTTCTGATTTAATATTAAGAGTCTGCTCACGTTTTTAACCATCCATTAAGGAAAATTCACAAGATTTGCAACCATATTGGTAGGTGTCCAATTTTACTCACATTTTCACCTTGAACTCCTCACAAATGCTCCTGATGGCATTTTCCCCCTTCTCATCAATGATGCGTATTATCCTTTCAATGGCAAGGTAGGTTGAATTCCATTGTGTTGCATTGGGACGAATGATCTGTAGTTCACACTTGTCCTCTACCACTTCATTAGCCAAATGAGTTTTGTTCCAAATGGCCTGGCATTTTGCAAAGCATACACGGGAGAGCCTCTCGTAGGTTTCCTTCATGCTCTCTGCTAGGGCAGCATCAGATGTTGCCACAAGGTTTAGCAGGTGACATGCACATCGCTGATGAGACGGGAGTTGATACTCCAAACCAGAGTCTTCATCAAGAATTGCACTTGCCTCATGGTAGTCAATATGGTCAGTCAGGTCAATAGTTTCTGGGTCTGTTTCATCTTCAGCTTCATCTGCATCATTTTGTGCCCCAAACAGTGGATCCAACTTTGTCAAGGCCTTCCACATATCAGTTGTGGTTCTTACAACTTTGCCTCTAATCTTGTATTGGCAATGGATATCATCAAGCGCACCAGCAAGCATGTCAAATGTGTGAGACCCTCTCAATCTTTTGCATGCTGGTGCTGCAGATCTTCTTTCCAGGGACTCTTCCTCCAATGGCATGTGACTCCAAGGTAACTTTTCTGATGAGCTGACCAACAATCAGTAGTGGTAGCAACAAATTTGACTTTATCCAATGCTGCAACCAAAGTCATCTTCATGTGATCAGCAGCTTCACAGATTCTGGCACGGACAGTGGGTCTGGAGAGGACTTTGGCTTGAGGTTGTAATGTGGTAACCAATTCTTTGAAAGATGGCTGTTCTACCACTGCAAATGGCTGTAGACCCTCACATATGAAATTGATGACAAGCATGTCAACAGTTGCTTGTGGAACATGTTTGTTTGCAGCTCTCAACATCAGGTCTGGTAACTTGGCTTGTGTATTTGCTGAGAGCTTGTTTGGTGTGGCTGTGGCCTTTCGCTGACGAGATGTTGATGCCACAGTGATATTGTACTGCTCAATCTTCGATGGATGTTTCCTCTGTAGAGATAAATATTATCATACGTCAGGTTCATACATTACTTCATAACATCACTGTGATTAACACTACAGGAAAACATTTTTAAAACATCATTCAACTAGACATGAGCTAATCTTTGATTGTTTAGCATAGTATAAAAGAGTGGTGAATTTGGTCAAATCTTGCAGATATATTGCTGTATTTATTTACAAATGTAAACCAATTTTGAACGATCATTGCGAAAAACATGAATTTCTGTATACATTCCAAGTTCTGTAATCTGTATACTATCTGTAAAAAGAGTATCGACCAATGTATCAGTATCTAAATTTTTAAGTCCTTTTTATCAGTATCACCCTAAAGTTTTCAGTATTAGTCAGGTTCTAAAAATACTAAGAGAGCAAAATATGTGTATATAGCAAATGTAATTTAAGGAAAGGGATCACATACACAAAAATGCTGCCCATACAGCTAACAAATAAAAACAATCCACATTATGTTCTTTAAAAAAAAATATCATATTGGGAAACATATAACCCTACTGATTAAAACCCACGTCACTATGATAGACCTATATCAGGCCAATCCGGTTGTTCAGTGATGACGCCACGAATCCTACTTCCGGGTCTAAAGTAGTCTGCGTTTAATATGGCTTTTGTGTTGTTAACATGTTTAATGTTATGTATTTTCTTCTATTTGATCTCAAAAGAAAGGGAGGTCAACAGGGATCACTGACTGACCATTACAACATGAAAGCAATACATTTTCTTTTAAAGCAGGTTCAGTCATTTAGCATGTCATCTCATAACAAGACACTTATTGGTTATTTAATTGTACCACATTATAGTAATGTCAGTGTCACAGCAGTCGGAAACCTACAAAGTTTATTTAATGGCAAAACACGTCAATGAAACACGTAATTTATTTAAGGATCACGTTCATTCATTTTTTACCGTGCCACTTTACAACAGCAGATAAACTCCCACCGTCTTTAACTGAGCGATGGATGCTTCGTAAATGCAATCGCAACACGCCTATTACCTGTAATATACACCTGTAAATGTATTCTGTTTGGTTTACTGTTATTTCAAACGACGTTTCTTACCTTTGATCAATGAATGAGGAGCGTTGGGATGTGTTGCGAGCGTTGAGTTACTTGTTTTCTCTCCCGAAACGTAAAAGAGGAGATTTTTTAAAATGCCGCCGCATCTCAAACTCGTTACAGCGCCGGAAGACCGTAGTGGCCAAAAATATATTACATCCGTAGTGGTTTAGCACTACCATAGAGAATGAATGGGAAACGGTTTAGGCCGTTTAGCTAAACAATCCCAGGCTCCCTCAGACTGAACAATCGGATAGTTCTATCACGTGCACGTGTACACGTTGACAACCGTAACCATGGTCGCCGAGGGTATTTAAATGCTGCACAAGGTTCCAAACGTCCGTTTACACTTGCTCGTGGACTTGTTTCGACCTGCTCCAACCTCAGCCTGTGGAAAGCTAAGTTTTGCAAAACATTTTACTAAAAGCGGATTTAATTTGAGAGCACAACAAGTACTTCATCTGTGGATCGTTTGTACTTGTTTTTGTTTTTCAAGTTTGAAGATGGCTCGCCGTGGACCCGGACTCCCCGACTGTCACCTGGACTTCGCTGCAGGTACGTTTGAAAATTTCTTTAAATGTAAATTACTGTAATAATTTAACAAGTTCCAGTGTGAATATCAAGTTCTAACGTGATCAAATATGTGTATTCCAAGATTGTTTCCCGTAAATTGTTTGTATGTTTTAAATTTTCCGGGAGAGGTGTAGAAATTATTAACGACTGGTGTATGAATATGAAAAAAAGGTGTTACTTTGATTTGAAGGCTTCAAATTTGACACTTTTCTTTAAAATGAAATGGTTAAAAATAGCTTAATGGACTAAAATTTGTAAAATGCCCAAAAATCAGTTTCTGTGGTAACGGCATCTTCAAGCTGTCATGGCGTCAGAACACGCAGGCGTAAACACACAGATCCAGGTCCCCTCCTGACATCCTTTTCTTCTCCGGATCAAAGGCTTTATTGACATAAACTATATTTTATCTCTGCTGCAAAACACAAAGATAGCAGATAGCTTTTCTTCAAATTCTTTAATTCTCAATCGCTTTTGCAACTTTGTACTTTTGTATTACTTGCAGCAACAACTCCACCTCATTGTTAGTCCATTTAAAAAACTCGTCGCTTTTCCTTTTCATTTTCCTGCACGTTTCAAAGAGCCGGTGTTGTGCCAAAAAGTGATTGTCTGCCAGAAACTGATTGCCGTCCGCGGGAGCGCGCGCAGCTGCTTAAAGCTGTAGCGCCCGGATTACTTGCGTTGCCAGCTACTTCCGTGCAACTGATATAACGGGCGGGGGGGCAAACAAACACATTTATGCCTTTGTTATTAGGCAAAGGTATGCATTTATGAAACTTCAACGTTTCTTGTAACTGAATTATGACGCTTTTCAGAACGTTGCTTTCAGTGTGTAGCGCAGTCACGAATGACTACACGCATCACGATGGAATAATTAATGCCTACAGGTTTAGTATGTCTACTCTCGTTGTTCATATTTGTTATAAGACTGTCGAATAGTAGTTAAAACAATAAAGACCATTTGTGCCAGTATCACCATGACTCTTTCTTGTTTGTTCAGAATAACGACTGAGAACATGGCATTTTAGCGCTACCAAAAAGTGATTGTGGCCTATAACTCGTCACTGAAACAATATTTCTGCTTCAAACTTGGCGGATGTCATTCAGAAGGGTCATATGCCAAATATTACATCTCAAACAGTCCCTTAGAACTGCTGGATAACCTGTAAAGGAACATTAACATTGATAATATGCCATTTTCAGCCTGCCAAAAAGTGATTGTGGCCTATATCCTGTCACTGAAGCAATGTTTCTGCTTCAAACTTGGTGGATGTCATTCAGAAGGGTCCTATGTGACATATTATATCTCAAACACTCTCCAAGAACTGCTGAAAAACTTTTAAAATAACATTAATACCGATAATATCTCATTTTCAACCTGCCAAAAAGTGATTGTGGCCTATATCTAGTTAATGAAATACTATTTCTGCTTCAAACTTGCTGCATGTCATTCTGAAGGGTCCTATGTGACATATTATATCTCAAACAGTCCCTTAGAACTGCTGGATAACCTGTAAAGGAACATTAACATTGATAATATGCCATTTTCAGCCTGCCAAAAAGTGATTGTGGCCTATATCCTGTCACTGAAGCAATGTTTCTGCTTCAAACTTGTTGGGTATCATCCAAAAGGATGATATGTGGCACATCATATCCCAAACAGTCCCTTAGAACTGCTGGATAACCCGTAAAGGAACATTAACATTGATAATATGCCATTTTCAGCCTGCCAAAAAGTGATTGCCGCCTAT
Source organism: Diplotaxodon limnothrissa (assembly GCF_057381915.1). Lineage (NCBI taxonomy): Eukaryota > Metazoa > Chordata > Actinopteri > Cichliformes > Cichlidae > Diplotaxodon > Diplotaxodon limnothrissa. Next base: position 14,292,234 of record NC_140607.1, on the reverse strand, counting down.
ATCTTGTCACTGAAACAATATTTCTGCATCAAACTTGTTGGGTATCATCCAAAAGGGTTACATGTGACACATTATATCTCAAACAGTCTCTAAGGACTGTTGAATAACTATTAAAGGACCATTAATACCCATAACATGCCATTTTCGACCTGCCAAAAAGTGATTGTGGACTATAACTTGTCACTGAGATACTATTTCTGCTTCAAACTTGGTGGATGTCAATCAGAAGGGTCATATGTCAAATATTACATCTCAAACAGTCCCTCAGAACTGCTAAATTACCATTAAGGGAACAATAAAACTGACAATATGCAATTTTCAGCCTGCCAAAAAGTGATTGCCACCTATATCTTGTCACTGAAGCAATGTTTCTGCTTCAAAATTGTTGGATATCATCCAGAAGGGTTACATGTGACATATTATATCTCAAACAGTCTCTAAGGACTGTTGAGTAACTATTAAAGGACCATTAATACCCATAACATGCCATTTTCGACCTGCCAAAAAGTGATTGTGGACTATAACTTGTCACTGAGATACTATTTCTGCTTCAAACTTGGTGGATGTCATTCAGAAGGGTCATATGTCAAATATTACATCTCAAACAGTCCCTCAGAACTGCTAAATTACCATTAAGGGAACAATAAAACTGACAATATGCAATTTTCAGCCTGCCAAAAAGTGATTGTGGCCTATATCCTGTCACTGAAGCAATGTTTCTGCTTCAAACTTGTTGGGTATCATCCAAAAGGATGATATGTGGCACATCATATCCCAAACAGTCTCTAAGAAATGCTGAATAACCTTTAAAGGATCATTAATACGTGCTGGTGGATGGTTCAGAGGTGGAAGTGGTGTTGGATGGTTCAGAGGCTGAGGTGGTGTTGGATGGTTCAGAGGCTGAGGTGGTGTTGGATGGTTCAGAGGCTGACGTGGTGGTGGATGTTTCAGAGGTAGATGTGGTGGTGGATGGTTCAGAACTGGACGTGGTGGTGGATGGTTCAGAACTGGACGTGGTGGTGGATGTTTCAGAGGTGGACGTGGTGGTGGATGTTTCAGAGGTGGATGTGGTGGTGGATGGTTCAGAATTGGACGTGCTGGTGGATGGTTCAGAGGCTGAGGTGGTGTTGGATGGTTCAGAGGCTGACGTGGTGGTGGATGGTTCAGAGGTGGACGTGGTGGTTGGGGGCCCGACTGTGGATGTGGTAGTGGTGGATGGCTCAGAAGAAGAAGCATTAGACAACTTATGTGGAATTCTTGGCTGTTCCTCTGTGAACACCATTAAATGATCAATGTTAATTTTTGGTATTGTCACACCTTTGCTGTCCAAAAGATCCACACTTTTTCCTGCTATTGCAGCAATTGTGTAGGGGCCGAGGTAATTGCGATCTAACTTGCCCCCTTTCCTCTGCTGGCTCCTCGTGTTCATCCTCCACACTTTCATGCCGACTGTAAAACTCGGACTAGGTCTGCCTTTATTTTTATTTTGATATTTTGACTGTGTTTTTTTGCTATTGGAAATAGCAGTCTGAAGGACTTCATCCAGCCTAAGAATTTCTTCTGTTGCCTCTTCAACAGACAAAATGTCCTCCACACTGCTGTCCACCTGTAAGATGTAGAAAAGGGATGTGTTATTATATGACAATCAAAAAAAAATTCAAGAAAAGACATTTAAAGTCTTATGTATTTAATCCAACAATGTTATTTAAAATAACTTACTCTGTATTCATCTGGGATTTGAGTAGGGTACCTCGCCTCTCTACCAAACATTAAAAAAAAGGGTGAGTACTTAGTGGTCATATGGCGCTTGGTTCTCAGGCCGAACATGACAGGATCCAAATGTTTGTCCCATTCCTCTGGCTTTTCATTTACCAACTTGGAAAGTGCTCTACAAAATTAAATAACAAAGCAGTTATTGGGATATGAAGGAAAACCAAATTAAAAATATAAGCATATTAAATGCGTAAATAACATTATACCTCTGTATGGTCCCATTCATCCTTTCTACCAACCCATTTGTCTGTGGGTGGTATGGGGCACAGAGACTCCTTTGAATGTTTAGGATTTTGCAAACATTTCGGTTGATCTGAATTCAGAAAGAAATAACCACATTACACTAGTAAAACAAGATGACACTTTGTTAGACAGTTAATTTAATTCTAACTGAGTAATGGATTTTATGTGTTTCTTACTTACTTCATTCACAAACTCCTTCCCCATGTCTGTTAGAATGCGCTTCGGTGCTTCAAACTGGTAAAAGAACTTCAGAATGCATTTTGCTACCTCTTCAGCACTTTTGGACTTCAACGGATATGCCTGGGGCCATTTTGTCAAGTAGTCAATAAGTACACATATGTACTGGTTGTTATTTGAAGTCGTTTTTAGTGGACCAATTAAATCCATTCCAATAAGCTCAAATGGCTGGCTGACCTATTAAACACAGAAATCATTAGCAATGCCTTATTTTCAATATAGTAATTTGAATTTTAATCAATGTTTTTTATTTTATGTATTATGTCACAAACCATTTACAGGAAAAAATACAACTAAAATGTTTACCTGTATCGGTGTGTACTCCACCTCCTTTTTAATGATGACACTGCTGGCCTGGCATGCCACACACTGAGTCACCTGAAAGGAGGGCAAAATAAATAAAATAATATTATTATACTATAATCAGTGTAATAATTTTAATCATATAAATCTCAATAAAAAGACTTTTAATTTTTTTCTGATACAAAACGTATAAGACATCGACAGCTAACTAGTACACTTGTTAACTTGAAATTTAAGACAATAAAGGACATTTTGCGAGACAAACAATATGCATGTATAATCAAGTTGTATACAGACCCATAAATTTATTTCCTCTGACATTCCAGGCCAATAAAATCTTTTTGAGATTGCCTCTCTTGTTTTTTTCTGGCCACAGTGCGAACCACCACTGCTGGCATGAAAATCAAGGAAAACTTCATTGGCTTTGTTGGGCCCACACAGCACTTTTGCCTTAATGCAGTGATTTATGCCTTTGTACCTTATGTAGTACAACTCGCCATCTGTAAGAAATAAAAGAAATACATGAGTAGTTTTAATCAGCTATAATATAGTCATAAATGTTGAATTATTACAGTACTGTAACATGCTCAAAAACACATGATGTGTATTTGTAAATAGAATTATTTCCACAATATCAATGTACCACACCAAAGAGTTAATGTTTAATTATAAATATTTCCTGAATAACACACCATAGTTCATTATGAATTACAGTTATGAGCCAATGCACGCATTTAAAAATCAAAAGCAGGGCATTTTTCTGTTTACTTGAAATTAAAAACTTCATTAAGGGGGAGCGACTGTTGTATTGCTGACACGTGTATTTATTAGCACAGCAAAATAAAAAACAACACACGAACAGAACACGTGACCTCACGATATAAATTCCCTTTTTTCTAAATTATTCCTTTTTTTCAAATTACGTCTTTCACTTTAGAAAAATTACAAGACAACAATAATATGTTGTTGGTGTCATTAACAAAATCCCCATTTAAATTTTTCAAACAGAATTAAGTTGTAAACACTACGAACTTCCAAAGCTAGTCAGTACTAGTTACAACACCGTCACCACGTCAGCCTCTGAACCATCCAACACCACCTCAGCCTCTGAACCATCCAACACCACTTCCACCTCTGAACCATCCACCAGCACGTCCAATTCTGAACCATCCACCACCACATCCACCTCTGAAACATCCACCACCACGTCCACCTCTGAAACATCCACCACCACGTCCAGTTCTGAACCATCCACCACCACATCCACCTCTGAAACATCCACCACCACGTCCAGTTCTGAACCATCCACCACCACATCTACCTCTGAAACATCCACCACCACGTCAGCCTCTGAACCATCCAACACCACCTCAGCCTCTGAACCATCCAACACCACTTCCACCTCTGAACCATCCACCAGCACGTATTAATGATCCTTTAAAGGTTATTCAGCATTTCTTAGAGACTGTTTGGGATATGATGTGCCACATATCATCCTTTTGGATGATACCCAACAAGTTTGAAGCAGAAACATTGCTTCAGTGACAGGATATAGGCCACAATCACTTTTTGGCAGGCTGAAAATTGCATATTGTCAGTTTTATTGTTCCCTTAATGGTAATTTAGCAGTTCTGAGGGACTGTTTGAGATGTAATATTTGACATATGACCCTTCTGAATGACATCCACCAAGTTTGAAGCAGAAATAGTATCTCAGTGACAAGTTATAGTCCACAATCACTTTTTGGCAGGTCGAAAATGGCATGTTATGGGTATTAATGGTCCTTTAATAGTTATTCAACAGTCCTTAGAGACTGTTTGAGATATAATGTGTCACATGTAACCCTTTTGGATGATACCCAACAAGTTTGATGCAGAAATATTGTTTCAGTGACAAGATATAGGCGGCAATCACTTTTTGGCAGGCTGAAAATGGCATATTATCAATGTTAATGTTCCTTTACGGGTTATCCAGCAGTTCTAAGGGACTGTTTGGGATATGATGTGCCACATATCATCCTTTTGGATGATACCCAACAAGTTTGAAGCAGAAACATTGCTTCAGTGACAGGATATAGGCCACAATCACTTTTTGGCAGGCTGAAAATGGCATATTATCAATGTTAATGTTCCTTTACAGGTTATCCAGCAGTTCTAAGGGACTGTTTGAGATGTAATATTTGGCATATGACCCTTCTGAATGACATCCGCCAAGTTTGAAGCAGAAATATTGTTTCAGTGACGAGTTATAGGCCACAATCACTTTTTGGTAGCGCTAAAATGCCATGTTCTCAGTCGTTATTCTGAACAAACAAGAAAGAGTCATGGTGATACTGGCACAAATGGTCTTTATTGTTTTAACTACTATTCGACAGTCTTATAACAAATATGAACAACGAGAGTAGACATACTAAACCTGTAGGCATTAATTATTCCATCGTGATGCGTGTAGTCATTCGTGACTGCGCTACACACTGAAAGCAACGTTCTGAAAAGTGTCATAATTCAGTTACAAGAAACGTTGAAGTTTCATAAATGCATACCTTTGCCTAATAACAAAGGCATAAATGTGTTTGTTTGCCCCCCCGCCCGTTATATCAGTTGCACGGAAGTAGCTGGCAACGCAAGTAATCCGGGCGCTACAGCTTTAAGCAGCTGCGCGCGCTCCCGCGGACGGCAATCAGTTTCTGGCAGACAATCACTTTTTGGCACAACACCGGAAAGTAAATAAACGGCAGACAGAAATGAGGCAGGTCCAGTCACCTTGCGTTTCACGCATGCGCAGTACTGGAACGTAAGCGTTTTCGGCCGTTTCAATGTGGACACACAACTCTGTGAAAACGGTAGTTTGGACACGAGCATTTTCAGACAAAAACGCCTTTTTCAAATTGATCCGGGCTAGTGTGACGTAAGATCACAGGCCGTTCCAATGACGTCACCAATCACCACACTTCAAAGCACAAAGCCTGCGTTGTCACAGTAACGCATTCTGCGATAGGAGGTCATATATAGGAGTGAACTTGACTCTCACACAGCCTTAACTGTCTGCCTGTCCTCATGTCTGCAGTGCTGCTGTCTCCGGTCACCCTGCATGTTTCTAAGGTTAGTTTTCTCCATATTTATATTGTTCTTGTAGTTTTTGTCCTCTGGTTTTTGTCTTTGAGGTTTGAATATACATGTCAAATCAAATCAAATCACTTTTATTGTCACATCACATGTGCAGGTACATTGGTACAGTACATGTGAGTGAAATTCTTGTGTGCGAGCTTCACATGTGCAAAACAGTGGCATTACTGTACAGTGTGTAGTACATAATGTTGAAGTTCCAGTTGTGAAGCTGAGGTGTCTATGAAGTGTTCAGCAGTCTGATGGCCTGATGGAAAAATCTGTCTCTCAGTCTGCTGGTACGGGACCGGATGCTGCAGAACCTCCTTCCTGTGGGAAGTAGTCAGAACAGTTTATGGCTGGGGTGACTGGAGTCCTTGATGATCCTCCCCGCTTTCCTCAGGCAGCGCTTCCTCTGTGTGTGTGTGTGTGTGTGTGTGTGTGTGTGTGTGTGTGTGTGTGTGTGTGTGTGTGTGTGTGTGTGTGTGTTTTACTCAGATTAGGTTTGAAGTGTCTGTGTGGTGCAGCTGGTCTGGTCTGTCTCTGTACAGTCGAGGCTGCACCCACCTATAAAAGGTGGAGGCTCACCAGGACATGCACACCTCACAAGTTCCCGGCTCTCTCGACTCGGTTGAAGACGGGTTTCTTGGAGAAGGGGAGGGCAGTGAGGCACAGTCCCCCGTCCCCCGACGCCCCTCGCGATGCCCCTCCGTCTTCGACTAACCCTCTGCATAGGAGCCGTGAGAGCCAGGAACTTGTGAGTTTTGTATGTCCACTCAGGCATCCTTCATATCTGGTCGGTAGGAAGTTCCTGTCAGAAGGAGGGGGCACCGCGAGGGCGTCGAGGGGCGGAAGGCGGTGCCTTAGTGCCTTCCTCCTTCTGACATTGTAAAGGAACCCTATTTTTTTAATGGTAAGGTGTGTGTGTGTGTGTGTGTGTGTGTGTGTGTGTGTGTGTGTTTTTTGTCCTCAGATTAGGTTTGAAGTGTCTGTGTGGTGCAGCTGGTCTGGTCTGTCTCTGTACAGTCGAGGCTGCACCCACCTATAAAAGGTGGAGGCTCACCAGGACATGCACACCTCACAAGTTCCCGGCTCTCTCGACTCTGTTGAAGACGGGTTTCTTGGAGAAGGGGAGGGCAGTGAGGCACAGTCCCCCGTCCCCCGACGCCCCTCGCGATGCCCCTCCGTCTTCGACTAACCCTCTGCATAGGAGCCGTGAGAGCCAGGAACTTGTGAGTTTTGTATGTCCACTCAGGCATCCTTCATACCTGGTCTGTAGGAAGTTCCTGTCAGAAGGAGGGGGCACCGCGAGGGCGTCGAGGGGCGGAAGGCGGTGCCTTAGTGCCTTCCTCCTTCTGACATTGTAAAGGAACCCTATTTTTTTAATGGTAAGATGTGTGTGTGTGTGTGTGTGTCTGTGTCTGTGTGTATGTATGTATGTATGTATGTGTTTTTTGTACTCAGATTAGGTTTGAAGTGTCTGTGTGGTGCAGCTGGTCTGGTCTGTCTCTGTACAGTCGAGGCTGCACCCACCTATAAAAGGTGGAGGCTCACCAGGACATGCACACCTCACAAGTTCCCGGCTCTCTCGACTCTGTTGAAGACGGGTTTCTTGGAGAAGGGGAGGGCAGTGAGGCACAGTCCCCCGTCCCCCGACGCCCCTCGCGATGCCCCTCCGTCTTCGACTAACCCTCTGCATAGGAGCCGTGAGAGCCAGGAACTTGTGAGTTTTGTATGTCCACTCAGGCATCCTTCATACCTGGTCTGTAGGAAGTTCCTGTCAGAAGGAGGGGGCACCGCGAGGGCGTTGAGGGGCGGAAGGCGGTGCCTTAGTGCCTTCCTCCTTCTGACATTGTAAAGGAACCCTATTTTTTTAATGGTAAGATGTTTGTGTCTGTGTGTGTGTGTGTCTGTGTCTGTGTGTATGTATGTATGTATGTATGTATGTGTTTTTTGTCCTCAGATTAGGTTTGAAGTGTCTGTGTGGTGCAGCTGGTCTGGTCTGTCTCTGTACAGTCGAGGCTGCACCCACCTATAAAAGGTGGAGGCTCACCAGGACATGCACACCTCACAAGTTCCCGGCTCTCTCGACTCTGTTGAAGACGGGTTTCTTGGAGAAGTGGAGGGCAGTGAGGCACAGTCCCCCGTCCCCCGACGCCCCTCGCGATGCCCCTCCGTCTTCGACTAACCCTCTGCATAGGAGCCGTGAGAGCCAGGAACTTGTGAGTTTTGTATGTCCACTCAGGCATCCTTCATACCTGGTCTGTAGGAAGTTCCTGTCAGAAGGAGGGGGCACCGCGAGGGCGTCGAGGGGCGGAAGGCGGTGCCTTAGTGCCTTCCTCCTTCTGACATTGTAAAGGAACCCTATTTTTTTAATGGTAAGATGTGTGTGTCTGTGTGTGTCTATGTATGTATGTATGTATGTATGTATGTATGTATGTATGTATGTATGTATGTATGTATGTATGTATGTATGTATGTGTTTTTTGTCCTCAGATTAGGTTTGAAGTGTCTGTGTGGTGCAGCTGGTCTGGTCTGTCTCTGTACAGTCGAGGCTGCACCCACCTATAAAAGGTGGAGGCTCACCAGGACATGCACACCTCACAAGTTCCCGGCTCTCTCGACTGTTGAAGACGGGTTTCTTGGAGAAGGGGAGGGCAGTGAGGCACAGTCCCCCGTCCCCCGACGCCCCTCGCGATGCCCCTCCGTCTTCGACTAACCCTCTGCATAGGAGCCGTGAGAGCCAGGAACTTGTGAGTTTTGTATGTCCACTCAGGCATCCTTCATACCTGGTCTGTAGGAAGTTCCTGTCAGAAGGAGGGGGCACCGCGAGGGCGTCGAGGGGCGGAAGGCGGTGCCTTAGTGCCTTCCTCCTTCTGACATTGTAAAGGAACCCTATTTTTTTTTAATGGTAAGATGTTTGTGTCTGTGTGTGTGTGTGTGTGTGTGTGTGTGTGTGTGTGTGTGTGTCTGTGTCTCTGTGTATGTATGTGTTTTTTGTCCTCAGATTAGGTTTGAAGTGTCTGTGTGGTGCAGCTGGTCTGGTCTGTCTCTGTACAGTCGAGGCTGCACCCACCTATAAAAGGTGGAGGCTCACCAGGACATGCACACCTCACAAGTTCCCAGCTCTCTCGACTCTGTTGAAGACGGGTTTCTTGGAGAAGGGGAGGGCAGTGAGGCACAGTCCCCCGTCCCCCGACGCCCCTCGCGATGCCCCTCCGTCTTCGACTAACCCTCTGCATAGGAGCCGTGAGAGCCAGGAACTTGTGAGTTTTGTATGTCCACTCAGGCATCCTTCATACCTGGTCTGTAGGAAGTTCCTGTCAGAAGGAGGGGGCACCGCGAGGGCGTCGAGGGGCGGAAGGCGGTGCCTTAGTGCCTTCCTCCTTCTGACATTGTAAAGGAACCCTATTTTTTTAATGGTAAGATGTGTGTGTGTGTGTGTGTGTGTCTGTGTCTGTGTGTATGTATGTATGTGTTTTTTGTCCTCAGATTAGGTTTGAAGTGTCTGTGTGGTGCAGCTGGTCTGGTCTGTCTCTGTACAGTCGAGGCTGCACCCACCTATAAAAGGTGGAGGCTCACCAGGACATGCACACCTCACAAGTTCCCGGCTCTCTCGACTCTGTTGAAGACGGGTTTCTTGGAGAAGGGGGAGGGCAGTGAGGCACAGTCCCCCGTCCCCCGACGCCCCTCGCGATGCCCCTCCGTCTTCGACTAACCCTCTGCATAGGAGCCGTGAGAGCCAGGAACTTGTGAGTTTTGTATGTCCACTCAGGCATCCTTCATACCTGGTCTGTAGGAAGTTCCTGTCAGAAGGAGGGGGCACCGCGAGGGCGTCGAGGGGCGGAAGGCGGTGCCTTAGTGCCTTCCTCCTTCTGACATTGTAAAGGAACCCTATTTTTTTAATGGTAAGATGTGTGTGTGTGTGTGTGTGTGTGTCTGTGTCTGTGTGTATGTATGTATGTGTTTTTTGTCCTCAGATTAGGTTTGAAGTGTCTGTGTGGTGCAGCTGGTCTGGTCTGTCTCTGTACAGTCGAGGCTGCACCCACCTATAAAAGGTGGAGGCTCACCAGGACATGCACACCTCACAAGTTCCCGGCTCTCTCGACTCTGTTGAAGACGGGTTTCTTGGAGAAGGGGGAGGGCAGTGAGGCACAGTCCCCCGTCCCCCGACGCCCCTCGCGATGCCCCTCCGTCTTCGACTAACCCTCTGCATAGGAGCCGTGAGAGCCAGGAACTTGTGAGTTTTGTATGTCCACTCAGGCATCCTTCATACCTGGTCTGTAGGAAGTTCCTGTCAGAAGGAGGGGGCACCGCGAGGGCGTCGAGGGGCGGAAGGCGGTGCCTTCCTCCTTCTGACATTGTAAAGGAACCCTATTTTTTTAATGGTAAGATGTTTGTGTCTGTGTGTGTGTGTGTGTGTGTGTCTGTGTCTGTGTGTATGTATGTATGTATGTATGTATGTGTTTTTTGTCCTCAGATTAGGTTTGAAGTGTCTGTGTGGTGCAGCTGGTCTGGTCTGTCTCTGTACAGTCGAGGCTGCACCCACCTATAAAAGGTGGAGGCTCACCAGGACATGCACACCTCACAAGTTCCCGGCTCTCTCGACTCTGTTGAAGACGGGTTTCTTGGAGAAGTGGAGGGCAGTGAGGCACAGTCCCCCGTCCCCCGACGCCCCTCGCGATGCCCCTCCGTCTTCAACTAACCCTCTGCATAGGAGCCGTGAGAGCCAGGAACTTGTGAGTTTTGTATGTCCACTCAGGCATCCTTCATACCTGGTCTGTAGGAAGTTCCTGTCAGAAGGAGGGGGCACCGCGAGGGCGTCGAGGGGCGGAAGGCGGTGCCTTAGTGCCTTCCTCCTTCTGACATTGTAAAGGAACCCTATTTTTTTAATGGTAAGATGTGTGTGTCTGTGTGTGTGTGTGTGTGTGTGTGTGTCTGTGTGTATGTATGTATGTATGTATGTATGTGTTTTTTGTCCTCAGATTAGGTTTGAAGTGTCTGTGTGGTGCAGCTGGTCTGGTCTGTCTCTGTACAGTCGAGGCTGCACCCACCTATAAAAGGTGGAGGCTCACCAGGACATGCACACCTCACAAGTTCCCGGCTCTCTCGACTGTTGAAGACGGGTTTCTTGGAGAAGGGGAGGGCAGTGAGGCACAGTCCCCCGTCCCCCGACGCCCCTCGCGATGCCCCTCCGTCTTCGACTAACCCTCTGCATAGGAGCCGTGAGAGCCAGGAACTTGTGAGTTTTGTATGTCCACTCAGGCATCCTTCATACCTGGTCTGTAGGAAGTTCCTGTCAGAAGGAGGGGGCACCGCGAGGGCGTCGAGGGGCGGAAGGCGGTGCCTTAGTGCCTTCCTCCTTCTGACATTGTAAAGGAACCCTATTTTTTTAATGGTAAGATGTGTGTGTCTGTGTGTGTGTGTGTGTGTGTGTGTGTGTGTGTGTCTGTGTCTCTGTGTATGTATGTGTTTTTTGTCCTCAGATTAGGTTTGAAGTGTCTGTGTGGTGCAGCTGGTCTGGTCTGTCTCTGTACAGTCGAGGCTGCACCCACCTATAAAAGGTGGAGGCTCACCAGGACATGCACACCTCACAAGTTCCCGGCTCTCTCGACTCTGTTGAAGACGGGTTTCTTGGAGAAGGGGAGGGCAGTGAGGCACAGTCCCCCGTCCCCCGACGCCCCTCGCGATGCCCCTCCGTCTTCGACTAACCCTCTGCATAGGAGCCGTGAGAGCCAGGAACTTGTGAGTTTTGTATGTCCACTCAGGCATCCTTCATACCTGGTCTGTAGGAAGTTCCTGTCAGAAGGAGGGGGCACCGCGAGGGCGTCGAGGGGCGGAAGGCGGTGCCTTAGTGCCTTCCTCCTTCTGACATTGTAAAGGAACCCTATTTTTTTAATGGTAAGATGTTTGTGTGTGTGTGTGTGTGTGTGTGTGTGTGTGTGTGTCTGTGTCTCTGTGTATGTATGTATGTATGTGTTTTTTGTCCTCAGATTAGGTTTGAAGTGTCTGTGTGGTGCAGCTGGTCTGGTCTGTCTCTGTACAGTCGAGGCTGCACCCACCTATAAAAGGTGGAGGCTCACCAGGACATGCACACCTCACAAGTTCCCGGCTCTCTCGACTCTGTTGAAGACGGGTTTCTTGGAGAAGGGGAGGGCAGTGAGGCACAGTCCCCCGTCCCCCGACGCCCCTCGCGATGCCCCTCCGTCTTCGACTAACCCTCTGCATAGGAGCCGTGAGAGCCAGGAACTTGTGAGTTTTGTATGTCCACTCAGGCATCCTTCATACCTGGTCTGTAGGAAGTTCCTGTCAGAAGGAGGGGGCACCGCGAGGGCGTCGAGGGGCGGAAGGCGGTGCCTTAGTGCCTTCCTCCTTCTGACATTGTAAAGGAACCCTATTTTTTTAATGGTAAGATGTGTGTGTGTGTGTGTGTGTGTGTGTGTGTGTGTGTCTGTGTGTATGTATGTATGTATGTATGTGTTTTTTGTACTCAGATTAGGTTTGAAGTGTCTGTGTGGTGCAGCTGGTCTGGTCTGTCTCTGTACAGTCGAGGCTGCACCCACCTATAAAAGGTGGAGGCTCACCAGGACATGCACACCTCACAAGTTCCCGGCTCTCTCGACTCTGTTGAAGACGGGTTTCTTGGAGAAGGGGAGGGCAGTGAGGCACAGTCCCCCGTCCCCCGACGCCCCTCCGTCTTCGACTAACCCTCTGCATAGGAGCCGTGAGAGCCAGGAACTTGTGAGTTTTGTATGTCCACTCAGGCATCCTTCATACCTGGTCTGTAGGAAGTTCCTGTCAGAAGGAGGGGGCACCGCGAGGGCGTCGAGGGGCGGAAGGCGGTGCCTTAGTGCCTTCCTCCTTCTGACATTGTAAAGGAACCCTATTTTTTTAATGGTAAGATGTGTGTGTCTGTGTGTGTGTGTGTCTGTGTCTGTGTCTGTGTGTATGTATGTATGTATGTGTTTTTTGTCCTCAGATTAGGTTTGAAGTGTCTGTGTGGTGCAGCTGGTCTGGTCTGTCTCTGTACAGTCGAGGCTGCACCCACCTATAAAAGGTGGAGGCTCACCAGGACATGCACACCTCACAAGTTCCCGGCTCTCTCGACTCTGTTGAAGACGGGTTTCTTGGAGAAGTGGAGGGCAGTGAGGCACAGTCCCCCGTCCCCCGACGCCCCTCGCGATGCCCCTCCGTCTTCGACTAACCCTCTGCATAGGAGCCGTGAGAGCCAGGAACTTGTGAGTTTTGTATGTCCACTCAGGCATCCTTCATACCTGGTCTGTAGGAAGTTCCTGTCAGAAGGAGGGGGCACCGCGAGGGCGTCGAGGGGCGGAAGGCGGTGCCTTAGTGCCTTCCTCCTTCTGACATTGTAAAGGAACCCTATTTTTTTAATGGTAAGATGTGTGTGTGTGTGTGTGTGTGTGTGTGTGTGTGTGTGTCTGTGTGTATGTATGTATGTATGTATGTGTTTTTTGTACTCAGATTAGGTTTGAAGTGTCTGTGTGGTGCAGCTGGTCTGGTCTGTCTCTGTACAGTCGAGGCTGCACCCACCTATAAAAGGTGGAGGCTCACCAGGACATGCACACCTCACAAGTTCCCGGCTCTCTCGACTCTGTTGAAGACGGGTTTCTTGGAGAAGGGGAGGGCAGTGAGGCACAGTCCCCCGTCCCCCGACGCCCCTCGCGATGCCCCTCCATCTTCGACTAACCCTCTGCATAGGAGCCGTGAGAGCCAGGAACTTGTGAGTTTTGTATGTCCACTCAGGCATCCTTCATACCTGGTCTGTAGGAAGTTCCTGTCAGAAGGAGGGGGCACCGCGAGGGCGTCGAGGGGCGGAAGGCTGTGCCTTAGTGCCTTCCTCCTTCTGACATTGTAAAGGAACCCTATTTTTTTAATGGTAAGATGTGTGTGTGTGTGTGTGTGTGTGTGTGTGTGTGTGTGTGTGTGTGTGTGTGTGTGTTTTTTGTCCTCAGATTAGGTTTGAAGTGTCTGTGTGGTGCAGCTGGTCTGGTCTGTCTCTGTACAGTCGAGGCTGCACCCACCTATAAAAGGTGGAGGCTCACCAGGACATGCACACCTCACAAGTTCCCGGCTCTCTCGACTCTGTTGAAGACGGGTTTCTTGGAGAAGGGGAGGGCAGTGAGGCACAGTCCCCCGTCCCCCGACGCCCCTCGCGATGCCCCTCCGTCTTCGACTAACCCTCTGCATAGGAGCCGTGAGAGCCAGGAACTTGTGAGTTTTGTATGTCCACTCAGGCATCCTTCATACCTGGTCTGTAGGAAGTTCCTGTCAGAAGGAGGGGGCACCGCGAGGGCGTCGAGGGGCGGAAGGCGGTGCCTTAGTGCCTTCCTCCTTCTGACATTGTAAAGGAACCCTATTTTTTTAATGGTAAGATGTGTGTGTCTGTGTGTGTGTGTGTGTCTGTGTCTGTGTGTGTGTATGTATGTATGTATGTATGTGTTTTTTGTCCTCAGATTAGGTTTGAAGTGTCTGTGTGGTGCAGCTGGTCTGGTCTGTCTCTGTACAGTCGAGGCTGCACCCACCTATAAAAGGTGGAGGCTCACCAGGACATGCACACCTCACAAGTTCCCGGCTCTCTCGACTCTGTTGAAGACGGGTTTCTTGGAGAAGGGGAGGGCAGTGAGGCACAGTCCCCCGTCCCCCGATGCCCCTCGCGATGCCCCTCCGTCTTCGACTAACCCTCTGCATAGGAGCCGTGAGAGCCAGGAACTTGTGAGTTTTGTATGTCCACTCAGGCATCCTTCATACCTGGTCTGTAGGAAGTTCCTGTCAGAAGGAGGGGGCACCGCGAGGGCGTCGAGGGGCGGAAGGCGGTGCCTTAGTGCCTTCCTCCTTCTGACATTGTAAAGGAACCCTATTTTTTTAATGGTAAGATGTGTGTGTGTGTGTGTGTGTGTGTGTGTGTCTGTGTCTGTGTGTATGTATGTATGTATGTATGTGTTTTTTGTACTCAGATTAGGTTTGAAGTGTCTGTGTGGTGCAGCTGGTCTGGTCTGTCTCTGTACAGTCGAGGCTGCACCCACCTATAAAAGGTGGAGGCTCACCAGGACATGCACACCTCACAAGTTCCCGGCTCTCTCGACTGTTGAAGACGGGTTTCTTGGAGAAGGGGAGGGCAGTGAGGCACAGTCCCCCGTCCCCCGACGCCCCTCGCGATGCCCCTCCGTCTTCGACTAACCCTCTGCATAGGAGCCGTGAGAGCCAGGAACTTGTGAGTTTTGTATGTCCACTCAGGCATCCTTCATACCTGGTCTGTAGGAAGTTCCTGTCAGAAGGAGGGGGCACCGCGAGGGCGTCGAGGGGCGGAAGGCGGTGCCTTAGTGCCTTCCTCCTTCTGACATTGTAAAGGAACCCTATTTTTTTAATGGTAAGATGTGTGTGTGTGTGTGTGTGTGTGTGTGTGTGTGTGTGTGTGTGTCTGTGTGTATGTATGTATGTATGTATGTGTTTTTTGTACTCAGATTAGGTTTGAAGTGTCTGTGTGGTGCAGCTGGTCTGGTCTGTCTCTGTACAGTCGAGGCTGCACCCACCTATAAAAGGTGGAGGCTCACCAGGACATGCACACCTCACAAGTTCCCGGCTCTCTCGACTCTGTTGAAGACGGGTTTCTTGGAGAAGGGGAGGGCAGTGAGGCACAGTCCCCCGTCCCCCGACGCCCCTCGCGATGCCCCTCCGTCTTCGACTAACCCTCTGCATAGGAGCCGTGAGAGCCAGGAACTTGTGAGTTTTGTATGTCCACTCAGGCATCCTTCATACCTGGTCTGTAGGAAGTTCCTGTCAGAAGGAGGGGGCACCGCGAGGGCGTCGAGGGGCGGAAGGCGGTGCCTTAGTGCCTTCCTCCTTCTGACATTGTAAAGGAACCCTATTTTTTTAATGGTAAGGTGTGTGTGTGTGTGTGTGTGTGTGTGTGTGTGTGTGTGTGTGTGTGTGTGTGTTTTGTACTCAGATTAGGTTTGAAGTGTCTGTGTGGTGCAGCTGGTCTGGTCTGTCTCTGTACAGTCAAGGCTGCACCCACCTATAAAAGGTGGAGGCTCACCAGGACATGCACACCTCACAAGTTCCCGGCTCTCTCGACTCTGTTGAAGACGGGTTTCTTGGAGAAGGGGAGGGCAGTGAGGCACAGTCCCCCGTCCCCCGACGCCCCTCGCGATGCCCCTCCGTCTTCGACTAACCCTCTGCATAGGAGCCGTGAGAGCCAGGAACTTGTGAGTTTTGTATGTCCACTCAGGCATCCTTCATACCTGGTCTGTAGGAAGTTCCTGTCAGAAGGAGGGGGCACCGCGAGGGCGTCGAGGGGCGGAAGGCGGTGCCTTAGTGCCTTCCTCCTTCTGACATTGTAAAGGAACCCTATTTTTTTAATGGTAAGATGTGTGTGTGTGTGTGTGTGTGTGTGTGTGTGTGTGTGTCTGTGTGTATGTATGTATGTATGTATGTGTTTTTTGTACTCAGATTAGGTTTGAAGTGTCTGTGTGGTGCAGCTGGTCTGGTCTGTCTCTGTACAGTCGAGGCTGCACCCACCTATAAAAGGTGGAGGCTCACCAGGACATGCACACCTCACAAGTTCCCGGCTCTCTCGACTCTGTTGAAGACGGGTTTCTTGGAGAAGGGGAGGGCAGTGAGGCACAGTCCCCCGTCCCCCGACGCCCCTCGCGATGCCCCTCCGTCTTCGACTAACCCTCTGCATAGGAGCCGTGAGAGCCAGGAACTTGTGAGTTTTGTATGTCCACTCAGGCATCCTTCATACCTGGTCTGTAGGAAGTTCCTGTCAGAAGGAGGGGGCACCGCGAGGGCGTCGAGGGGCGGAAGGCTGTGCCTTAGTGCCTTCCTCCTTCTGACATTGTAAAGGAACCCTATTTTTTTTAATGGTAAGATGTGTGTGTGTGTGTGTGTGTGTGTGTGTGTGTCTGTGTGTATGTATGTATGTATGTATGTGTTTTTTGTCCTCAGATTAGGTTTGAAGTGTCTGTGTGGTGCAGCTGGTCTGGTCTGTCTCTGTACAGTCGAGGCTGCACCCACCTATAAAAGGTGGAGGCTCACCAGGACATGCACACCTCACAAGTTCCCGGCTCTCTCGACTCTGTTGAAGACGGGTTTCTTGGAGAAGGGGAGGGCAGTGAGGCACAGTCCCCCGTCCCCCGACGCCCCTCGCGATGCCCCTCCGTCTTCGACTAACCCTCTGCATAGGAGCCGTGAGAGCCAGGAACTTGTGAGTTTTGTATGTCCACTCAGGCATCCTTCATACCTGGTCTGTAGGAAGTTCCTGTCAGAAGGAGGGGGCACCGCGAGGGCGTCGAGGGGCGGAAGGCGGTGCCTTAGTGCCTTCCTCCTTCTGACATTGTAAAGGAACCCTATTTTTTTAATGGTAAGGTGTGTGTGTGTGTGTGTGTGTGTGTGTGTGTGTGTGTGTGTTTTGTACTCAGATTAGGTTTGAAGTGTCTGTGTGGTGCAGCTGGTCTGGTCTGTCTCTGTACAGTCGAGGCTGCACCCACCTATAAAAGGTGGAGGCTCACCAGGACATGCACACCTCACAAGTTCCCGGCTCTCTCGACTCTGTTGAAGACGGGTTTCTTGGAGAAGGGGAGGGCAGTGAGGCACAGTCCCCCGTCCCCCGACGCCCCTCGCGATGCCCCTCCGTCTTCGACTAACCCTCTGCATAGGAGCCGTGAGAGCCAGGAACTTGTGAGTTTTGTATGTCCACTCAGGCATCCTTCATACCTGGTCTGTAGGAAGTTCCTGTCAGAAGGAGGGGGCACCGCGAGGGCGTCGAGGGGCGGAAGGCGGTGCCTTAGTGCCTTCCTCCTTCTGACATTGTAAAGGAACCCTATTTTTTTAATGGTAAGATGTGTGTGTCTGTGTGTGTGTGTGTCTGTGTCTGTGTCTGTGTGTATGTATGTATGTATGTGTTTTTTGTCCTCAGATTAGGTTTGAAGTGTCTGTGTGGTGCAGCTGGTCTGGTCTGTCTCTGTACAGTCGAGGCTGCACCCACCTATAAAAGGTGGAGGCTCACCAGGACATGCACACCTCACAAGTTCCCGGCTCTCTCGACTCTGTTGAAGACGGGTTTCTTGGAGAAGGGGAGGGCAGTGAGGCACAGTCCCCCGTCCCCCGACGCCCCTCGCGATGCCCCTCCGTCTTCGACTAACCCTCTGCATAGGAGCCGTGAGAGCCAGGAACTTGTGAGTTTTGTATGTCCACTCAGGCATCCTTCATACCTGGTCTGTAGGAAGTTCCTGTCAGAAGGAGGGGGCACCGCGAGGGCGTCGAGGGGCGGAAGGCGGTGCCTTAGTGCCTTCCTCCTTCTGACATTGTAAAGGAACCCTATTTTTTTAATGGTAAGATGTTTGTGTCTGTGTGTGTGTGTGTGTGTGTGTGTGTGTGTGTGTGTGTGTGTGTGTCTGTGTGTATGTATGTATGTATGTATGTGTTTTTTGTACTCAGATTAGGTTTGAAGTGTCTGTGTGGTGCAGCTGGTCTGGTCTGTCTCTGTACAGTCGAGGCTGCACCCACCTATAAAAGGTGGAGGCTCACCAGGACATGCACACCTCACAAGTTCCCGGCTCTCTCGACTCTGTTGAAGACGGGTTTCTTGGAGAAGGGGAGGGCAGTGAGGCACAGTCCCCCGTCCCCCGACGCCCCTCGCGATGCCCCTCCGTCTTCGACTAACCCTCTGCATAGGAGCCGTGAGAGCCAGGAACTTGTGAGTTTTGTATGTCCACTCAGGCATCCTTCATACCTGGTCTGTAGGAAGTTCCTGTCAGAAGGAGGGGGCACCGCGAGGGCGTCGAGGGGCGGAAGGCGGTGCCTTAGTGCCTTCCTCCTTCTGACATTGTAAAGGAACCCTATTTTTTTAATGGTAAGATGTGTGTGTCTGTGTGTGTGTGTGTCTGTGTCTGTGTCTGTGTGTATGTATGTATGTATGTGTTTTTTGTCCTCAGATTAGGTTTGAAGTGTCTGTGTGGTGCAGCTGGTCTGGTCTGTCTCTGTACAGTCGAGGCTGCACCCACCTATAAAAGGTGGAGGCTCACCAGGACATGCACACCTCACAAGTTCCCGGCTCTCTCGACTGTTGAAGACGGGTTTCTTGGAGAAGGGGAGGGCAGTGAGGCACAGTCCCCCGTCCCCCGACGCCCCTCGCGATGCCCCTCCGTCTTCGACTAACCCTCTGCATAGGAGCCGTGAGAGCCAGGAACTTGTGAGTTTTGTATGTCCACTCAGGCATCCTTCATACCTGGTCTGTAGGAAGTTCCTGTCAGAAGGAGGGGGCACCGCGAGGGCGTCGAGGGGCGGAAGGCGGTGCCTTAGTGCCTTCCTCCTTCTGACATTGTAAAGGAACCCTATTTTTTTAATGGTAAGATGTGTGTGTGTGTGTGTGTGTGTGTGTGTGTGTCTGTGTGTATGTATGTATGTATGTATGTGTTTTTTGTACTCAGATTAGGTTTGAAGTGTCTGTGTGGTGCAGCTGGTCTGGTCTGTCTCTGTACAGTCGAGGCTGCACCCACCTATAAAAGGTGGAGGCTCACCAGGACATGCACACCTCACAAGTTCCCGGCTCTCTCGACTCTGTTGAAGACGGGTTTCTTGGAGAAGGGGAGGGCAGTGAGGCACAGTCCCCCGTCCCCCGACGCCCCTCGCGATGCCCCTCCGTCTTCGACTAACCCTCTGCATAGGAGCCGTGAGAGCCAGGAACTTGTGAGTTTTGTATGTCCACTCAGGCATCCTTCATACCTGGTCTGTAGGAAGTTCCTGTCAGAAGGAGGGGGCACCGCGAGGGCGTCGAGGGGCGGAAGGCTGTGCCTTAGTGCCTTCCTCCTTCTGACATTGTAAAGGAACCCTATTTTTTTAATGGTAAGATGTGTGTGTGTGTGTGTGTGTGTGTGTGTTTTTTGTCCTCAGATTAGGTTTGAAGTGTCTGTGTGGTGCAGCTGGTCTGGTCTGTCTCTGTACAGTCGAGGCTGCACCCACCTATAAAAGGTGGAGGCTCACCAGGACATGCACACCTCACAAGTTCCCGGCTCTCTCGACTCTGTTGAAGACGGGTTTCTTGGAGAAGGGGAGGGCAGTGAGGCACAGTCCCCCGTCCCCCGACGCCCCTCGCGATGCCCCTCCGTCTTCGACTAACCCTCTGCATAGGAGCCGTGAGAGCCAGGAACTTGTGAGTTTTGTATGTCCACTCAGGCATCCTTCATACCTGGTCTGTAGGAAGTTCCTGTCAGAAGGAGGGGGCACCGCGAGGGCGTCGAGGGGCGGAAGGCGGTGCCTTAGTGCCTTCCTCCTTCTGACATTGTAAAGGAACCCTATTTTTTTAATGGTAAGATGTGTGTGTGTGTGTGTGTGTGTGTGTGTCTGTGTCTGTGTGTATGTATGTATGTATGTATGTGTTTTTTGTACTCAGATTAGGTTTGAAGTGTCTGTGTGGTGCAGCTGGTCTGGTCTGTCTCTGTACAGTCGAGGCTGCACCCACCTATAAAAGGTGGAGGCTCACCAGGACATGCACACCTCACAAGTTCCCGGCTCTCTCGACTGTTGAAGACGGGTTTCTTGGAGAAGGGGAGGGCAGTGAGGCACAGTCCCCCGTCCCCCGACGCCCCTCGCGATGCCCCTCCGTCTTCGACTAACCCTCTGCATAGGAGCCGTGAGAGCCAGGAACTTGTGAGTTTTGTATGTCCACTCAGGCATCCTTCATACCTGGTCTGTAGGAAGTTCCTGTCAGAAGGAGGGGGCACCGCGAGGGCGTCGAGGGGCGGAAGGCGGTGCCTTAGTGCCTTCCTCCTTCTGACATTGTAAAGGAACCCTATTTTTTTAATGGTAAGATGTGTGTGTGTGTGTGTGTGTGTGTGTGTGTGTCTGTGTGTATGTATGTATGTATGTATGTGTTTTTTGTACTCAGATTAGGTTTGAAGTGTCTGTGTGGTGCAGCTGGTCTGGTCTGTCTCTGTACAGTCGAGGCTGCACCCACCTATAAAAGGTGGAGGCTCACCAGGACATGCACACCTCACAAGTTCCCGGCTCTCTCGACTCTGTTGAAGACGGGTTTCTTGGAGAAGGGGAGGGCAGTGAGGCACAGTCCCCCGTCCCCCGACGCCCCTCGCGATGCCCCTCCGTCTTCGACTAACCCTCTGCATAGGAGCCGTGAGAGCCAGGAACTTGTGAGTTTTGTATGTCCACTCAGGCATCCTTCATACCTGGTCTGTAGGAAGTTCCTGTCAGAAGGAGGGGGCACCGCGAGGGCGTCGAGGGGCGGAAGGCGGTGCCTTAGTGCCTTCCTCCTTCTGACATTGTAAAGGAACCCTATTTTTTTAATGGTAAGGTGTGTGTGTGTGTGTGTGTGTGTGTGTGTGTGTGTGTGTGTTTTGTACTCAGATTAGGTTTGAAGTGTCTGTGTGGTGCAGCTGGTCTGGTCTGTCTCTGTACAGTCGAGGCTGCACCCACCTATAAAAGGTGGAGGCTCACCAGGACATGCACACCTCACAAGTTCCCGGCTCTCTCGACTCTGTTGAAGACGGGTTTCTTGGAGAAGGGGAGGGCAGTGAGGCACAGTCCCCCGTCCCCCGACGCCCCTCGCGATGCCCCTCCGTCTTCGACTAACCCTCTGCATAGGAGCCGTGAGAGCCAGGAACTTGTGAGTTTTGTATGTCCACTCAGGCATCCTTCATACCTGGTCTGTAGGAAGTTCCTGTCAGAAGGAGGGGGCACCGCGAGGGCGTCGAGGGGCGGAAGGCGGTGCCTTAGTGCCTTCCTCCTTCTGACATTGTAAAGGAACCCTATTTTTTTAATGGTAAGATGTGTGTGTCTGTGTGTGTGTGTGTCTGTGTCTGTGTGTATGTATGTATGTATGTGTTTTTTGTCCTCAGATTAGGTTTGAAGTGTCTGTGTGGTGCAGCTGGTCTGGTCTGTCTCTGTACAGTCGAGGCTGCACCCACCTATAAAAGGTGGAGGCTCACCAGGACATGCACACCTCACAAGTTCCCGGCTCTCTCGACTGTTGAAGACGGGTTTCTTGGAGAAGGGGAGGGCAGTGAGGCACAGTCCCCCGTCCCCCGACGCCCCTCGCGATGCCCCTCCGTCTTCGACTAACCCTCTGCATAGGAGCCGTGAGAGCCAGGAACTTGTGAGTTTTGTATGTCCACTCAGGCATCCTTCATACCTGGTCTGTAGGAAGTTCCTGTCAGAAGGAGGGGGCACCGCGAGGGCGTCGAGGGGCGGAAGGCGGTGCCTTAGTGCCTTCCTCCTTCTGACATTGTAAAGGAACCCTATTTTTTTAATGGTAAGATGTTTGTGTCTGTGTGTGTGTGTGTGTGTGTGTGTCTGTGTGTATGTATGTATGTATGTATGTGTTTTTTGTACTCAGATTAGGTTTGAAGTGTCTGTGTGGTGCAGCTGGTCTGGTCTGTCTCTGTACAGTCGAGGCTGCACCCACCTATAAAAGGTGGAGGCTCACCAGGACATGCACACCTCACAAGTTCCCGGCTCTCTCGACTCTGTTGAAGACGGGTTTCTTGGAGAAGGGGAGGGCAGTGAGGCACAGTCCCCCGTCCCCCGACGCCCCTCGCGATGCCCCTCCGTCTTCGACTAACCCTCTGCATAGGAGCCGTGAGAGCCAGGAACTTGTGAGTTTTGTATGTCCACTCAGGCATCCTTCATACCTGGTCTGTAGGAAGTTCCTGTCAGAAGGAGGGGGCACCGCGAGGGCGTCGAGGGGCGGAAGGCGGTGCCTTCCTCCTTCTGACATTGTAAAGGAACCCTATTTTTTTAATGGTAAGATGTGTGTGTGTGTGTGTGTGTGTGTGTGTGTGTGTGTGTGTGTGTGTGTGTGTGTGTGTTTTTTGTCCTCAGATTAGGTTTGAAGTGTCTGTGTGGTGCAGCTGGTCTGGTCTGTCTCTGTACAGTCGAGGCTGCACCCACCTATAAAAGGTGGAGGCTCACCAGGACATGCACACCTCACAAGTTCCCGGCTCTCTCGACTCTGTTGAAGACGGGTTTCTTGGAGAAGGGGAGGGCAGTGAGGCACAGTCCCCCGTCCCCCGATGCCCCTCGCGATGCCCCTCCGTCTTCGACTAACCCTCTGCATAGGAGCCGTGAGAGCCAGGAACTTGTGAGTTTTGTATGTCCACTCAGGCATCCTTCATACCTGGTCTGTAGGAAGTTCCTGTCAGAAGGAGGGGGCACCGCGAGGGCGTCGAGGGGCGGAAGGCGGTGCCTTAGTGCCTTCCTCCTTCTGACATTGTAAAGGAACCCTATTTTTTTAATGGTAAGATGTGTGTGTGTGTGTGTGTGTGTGTGTGTGTGTCTGTGTCTGTGTGTATGTATGTATGTATGTATGTGTTTTTTGTACTCAGATTAGGTTTGAAGTGTCTGTGTGGTGCAGCTGGTCTGGTCTGTCTCTGTACAGTCGAGGCTGCACCCACCTATAAAAGGTGGAGGCTCACCAGGACATGCACACCTCACAAGTTCCCGGCTCTCTCGACTGTTGAAGACGGGTTTCTTGGAGAAGGGGAGGGCAGTGAGGCACAGTCCCCCGTCCCCCGACGCCCCTCGCGATGCCCCTCCGTCTTCGACTAACCCTCTGCATAGGAGCCGTGAGAGCCAGGAACTTGTGAGTTTTGTATGTCCACTCAGGCATCCTTCATACCTGGTCTGTAGGAAGTTCCTGTCAGAAGGAGGGGGCACCGCGAGGGCGTCGAGGGGCGGAAGGCGGTGCCTTAGTGCCTTCCTCCTTCTGACATTGTAAAGGAACCCTATTTTTTTAATGGTAAGATGTGTGTGTGTGTGTGTGTGTGTGTGTGTCTGTGTGTATGTATGTATGTATGTATGTGTTTTTTGTCCTCAGATTAGGTTTGAAGTGTCTGTGTGGTGCAGCTGGTCTGGTCTGTCTCTGTACAGTCGAGGCTGCACCCACCTATAAAAGGTGGAGGCTCACCAGGACATGCACACCTCACAAGTTCCCGGCTCTCTCGACTCTGTTGAAGACGGGTTTCTTGGAGAAGGGGAGGGCAGTGAGGCACAGTCCCCCGTCCCCCGACGCCCCTCGCGATGCCCCTCCGTCTTCGACTAACCCTCTGCATAGGAGCCGTGAGAGCCAGGAACTTGTGAGTTTTGTATGTCCACTCAGGCATCCTTCATACCTGGTCTGTAGGAAGTTCCTGTCAGAAGGAGGGGGCACCGCGAGGGCGTCGAGGGGCGGAAGGCGGTGCCTTAGTGCCTTCCTCCTTCTGACATTGTAAAGGAACCCTATTTTTTTAATGGTAAGGTGTGTGTGTGTGTGTGTGTGTGTGTGTGTGTGTGTGTGTGTGTGTGTGTGTTTTGTACTCAGATTAGGTTTGAAGTGTCTGTGTGGTGCAGCTGGTCTGGTCTGTCTCTGTACAGTCGAGGCTGCACCCACCTATAAAAGGTGGAGGCTCACCAGGACATGCACACCTCACAAGTTCCCGGCTCTCTCGACTCTGTTGAAGACGGGTTTCTTGGAGAAGGGGAGGGCAGTGAGGCACAGTCCCCCGTCCCCCGACGCCCCTCGCGATGCCCCTCCGTCTTCGACTAACCCTCTGCATAGGAGCCGTGAGAGCCAGGAACTTGTGAGTTTTGTATGTCCACTCAGGCATCCTTCATACCTGGTCTGTAGGAAGTTCCTGTCAGAAGGAGGGGGCACCGCGAGGGCGTCGAGGGGCGGAAGGCGGTGCCTTAGTGCCTTCCTCCTTCTGACATTGTAAAGGAACCCTATTTTTTTAATGGTAAGATGTGTGTGTCTGTGTGTGTGTGTGTCTGTGTCTGTGTCTGTGTGTATGTATGTATGTATGTGTTTTTTGTCCTCAGATTAGGTTTGAAGTGTCTGTGTGGTGCAGCTGGTCTGGTCTGTCTCTGTACAGTCGAGGCTGCACCCACCTATAAAAGGTGGAGGCTCACCAGGACATGCACACCTCACAAGTTCCCGGCTCTCTCGACTGTTGAAGACGGGTTTCTTGGAGAAGGGGAGGGCAGTGAGGCACAGTCCCCCGTCCCCCGACGCCCCTCGCGATGCCCCTCCGTCTTCGACTAACCCTCTGCATAGGAGCCGTGAGAGCCAGGAACTTGTGAGTTTTGTATGTCCACTCAGGCATCCTTCATACCTGGTCTGTAGGAAGTTCCTGTCAGAAGGAGGGGGCACCGCGAGGGCGTCGAGGGGCGGAAGGCGGTGCCTTAGTGCCTTCCTCCTTCTGACATTGTAAAGGAACCCTATTTTTTTAATGGTAAGATGTGTGTGTGTGTGTGTGTGTGTGTGTGTGTGTGTGTGTGTGTCTGTGTGTATGTATGTATGTATGTATGTGTTTTTTGTACTCAGATTAGGTTTGAAGTGTCTGTGTGGTGCAGCTGGTCTGGTCTGTCTCTGTACAGTCGAGGCTGCACCCACCTATAAAAGGTGGAGGCTCACCAGGACATGCACACCTCACAAGTTCCCGGCTCTCTCGACTCTGTTGAAGACGGGTTTCTTGGAGAAGGGGAGGGCAGTGAGGCACAGTCCCCCGTCCCCCGACGCCCCTCGCGATGCCCCTCCGTCTTCGACTAACCCTCTGCATAGGAGCCGTGAGAGCCAGGAACTTGTGAGTTTTGTATGTCCACTCAGGCATCCTTCATACCTGGTCTGTAGGAAGTTCCTGTCAGAAGGAGGGGGCACCGCGAGGGCGTCGAGGGGCGGAAGGCTGTGCCTTAGTGCCTTCCTCCTTCTGACATTGTAAAGGAACCCTATTTTTTTAATGGTAAGATGTGTGTGTGTGTGTGTGTGTGTGTGTGTGTGTGTGTGTGTGTCTGTGTGTATGTATGTATGTATGTATGTGTTTTTTGTACTCAGATTAGGTTTGAAGTGTCTGTGTGGTGCAGCTGGTCTGGTCTGTCTCTGTACAGTCGAGGCTGCACCCACCTATAAAAGGTGGAGGCTCACCAGGACATGCACACCTCACAAGTTCCCGGCTCTCTCGACTCTGTTGAAGACGGGTTTCTTGGAGAAGGGGAGGGCAGTGAGGCACAGTCCCCCGTCCCCCGACGCCCCTCGCGATGCCCCTCCGTCTTCGACTAACCCTCTGCATAGGAGCCGTGAGAGCCAGGAACTTGTGAGTTTTGTATGTCCACTCAGGCATCCTTCATACCTGGTCTGTAGGAAGTTCCTGTCAGAAGGAGGGGGCACCGCGAGGGCGTCGAGGGGCGGAAGGCGGTGCCTTAGTGCCTTCCTCCTTCTGACATTGTAAAGGAACCCTATTTTTTTAATGGTAAGGTGTGTGTGTGTGTGTGTGTTTTGTACTCAGATTAGGTTTGAAGTGTCTGTGTGGTGCAGCTGGTCTGGTCTGTCTCTGTACAGTCGAGGCTGCACCCACCTATAAAAGGTGGAGGCTCACCAGGACATGCACACCTCACAAGTTCCCGCCTCTCTCGACTCTGTTGAAGACGGGTTTCTTGGAGAAGGGGAGGGCAGTGAGGCACAGTCCCCCGTCCCCCGACGCCCCTCGCGATGCCCCTCCGTCTTCGACTAACCCTCTGCATAGGAGCCGTGAGAGCCAGGAACTTGTGAGTTTTGTATGTCCACTCAGGCATCCTTCATACCTGGTCTGTAGGAAGTTCCTGTCAGAAGGAGGGGGCACCGCGAGGGCGTCGAGGGGCGGAAGGCGGTGCCTTAGTGCCTTCCTCCTTCTGACATTGTAAAGGAACCCTATTTTTTTAATGGTAAGATGTGTGTGTGTGTGTGTGTGTGTCTGTGTCTGTGTGTATGTATGTATGTATGTGTTTTTTGTACTCAGATTAGGTTTGAAGTGTCTGTGTGGTGCAGCTGGTCTGGTCTGTCTCTGTACAGTCGAGGCTGCACCCACCTATAAAAGGTGGAGGCTCACCAGGACATGCACACCTCACAAGTTCCCGGCTCTCTCGACTCTGTTGAAGACGGGTTTCTTGGAGAAGGGGAGGGCAGTGAGGCACAGTCCCCCGTCCCCCGACGCCCCTCGCGATGCCCCTCCGTCTTCGACTAACCCTCTGCATAGGAGCCGTGAGAGCCAGGAACTTGTGAGTTTTGTATGTCCACTCAGGCATCCTTCATACCTGGTCTGTAGGAAGTTCCTGTCAGAAGGAGGGGGCACCGCGAGGGCGTCGAGGGGCGGAAGGCGGTGCCTTAGTGCCTTCCTCCTTCTGACATTGTAAAGGAACCCTATTTTTTTAATGGTAAGATGTGTGTGTGTGTCTGTGTGTGTGTGTGTGTGTGTGTGTGTGTGTGTCTGTGTCTGTGTGTATGTATGTATGTATGTGTTTTTTGTCCTCAGATTAGGTTTGAAGTGTCTGTGTGGTGCAGCTGGTCTGGTCTGTCTCTGTACAGTCGAGGCTGCACCCACCTATAAAAGGTGGAGGCTCACCAGGACATGCACACCTCACAAGTTCCCGGCTCTCTCGACTCTGTTGAAGACGGGTTTCTTGGAGAAGGGGAGGGCAGTGAGGCACAGTCCCCCGTCCCCCGACGCCCCTCGCGATGCCCCTCCGTCTTCGACTAACCCTCTGCATAGGAGCCGTGAGAGCCAGGAACTTGTGAGTTTTGTATGTCCACTCAGGCATACTTCATACCTGGTCTGTAGGAAGTTCCTGTCAGAAGGAGGGGGCACCGCGAGGGCGTCGAGGGGCGGAAGGCGGTGCCTTAGTGCCTTCCTCCTTCTGACATTGTAAAGGAACCCTATTTTTTTTAATGGTAAGATGTGTGTGTGTGTGTGTGTGTGTGTGTGTTTTGTACTCAGATTAGGTTTGAAGTGTCTGTGTGGTGCAGCTGGTCTGGTCTGTCTCTGTACAGTCGAGGCTGCACCCACCTATAAAAGGTGGAGGCTCACCAGGACATGCACACCTCACAAGTTCCCGGCTCTCTCGACTCTGTTGAAGACGGGTTTCTTGGAGAAGGGGAGGGCAGTGAGGCACAGTCCCCCGTCCCCCGACGCCCCTCGCGATGCCCCTCCGTCTTCGACTAACCCTCTGCATAGGAGCCGTGAGAGCCAGGAACTTGTGAGTTTTGTATGTCCACTCAGGCATCCTTCATACCTGGTCTGTAGGAAGTTCCTGTCAGAAGGAGGGGGCACCGCGAGGGCGTCGAGGGGCGGAAGGCGGTGCCTTAGTGCCTTCCTCCTTCTGACATTGTAAAGGAACCCTATTTTTTTAATGGTAAGATGTGTGTGTCTGTGTGTGTGTGTGTGTGTGTGTGTGTCTGTGTCTGTATGTATGTATGTATGTGTTTTTTGTCCTCAGATTAGGTTTGAAGTGTCTGTGTGGTGCAGCTGGTGTGGTCTGTCTCTGTATAGTCGAGGCTGCACCCACCTATAAAAGGTGGAGGCTCACCAGGACATGCACACCTCACAAGTTCCCGGCTCTCTCGACTCTGTTGAAGACGGGTTTCTTGGAGAAGGGGAGGGCAGTGAGGCACAGTCCCCCGTCCCCCGACGCCCCTCGCGATGCCCCTCCGTCTTCGACTAACCCTCTGCATAGGAGCCGTGAGAGCCAGGAACTTGTGAGTTTTGTATGTCCACTCAGGCATCCTTCATACCTGGTCTGTAGGAAGTTCCTGTCAGAAGGAGGGGGCACCGCGAGGGCGTCGAGGGGCGGAAGGCGGTGCCTTAGTGCCTTCCTCCTTCTGACATTGTAAAGGAACCCTATTTTTTTAATGGTAATATGAATGTGTGTGTGTGTGTGTGTGTGTGTGTGTTTTGTACTCAGATTAGGTTTGAAGTGTCTGTGTGGTGCAGCTGGTCTGGTCTGTCTCTGTACAGTCGAGGCTGCACCCACCTATAAAAGGTGGAGGCTCACCAGGACATGCACACCTCACAAGTTCCCGGCTCTCTCGACTCTGTTGAAGACGGGTTTCTTGGAGAAGGGGAGGGCAGTGAGGCACAGTCCCCCGACGCCCCTCGCGATGCCCCTCCGTCTTCGACTAACCCTCTGCATAGGAGCCGTGAGAGCCAGGAACTTGTGAGTTTTGTATGTCCACTCAGGCATTCTTCATACCTGGTCTGTAGGAAGTTCCTGTCAGAAGGAGGGGGCACCGCGAGGGCGTCGAGGGGCGGAAGGCGGTGCCTTAGTGCCTTCCTCCTTCTGACATTGTAAAGGAACCCTATTTTTTTAATGGTAAGATGTTTGTATCTGTGTGTGTGTGTGTGTGTGTGTGTGTGTCTGTGTCTCTGTGTATGTATGTATGTATGTGTTTTTTGTCCTCAGATTAGGTTTGAAGTGTCTGTGTGGTGCAGCTGGTCTGGTCTGTCTCTGTACAGTCGAGGCTGCACCCACCTATAAAAGGTGGAGGCTCACCAGGACATGCACACCTCACAAGTTCCCGGCTCTCTCGACTCTGTTGAAGACGGGTTTCTTGGAGAAGGGGAGGGCAGTGAGGCACAGTCCCCCGTCCCCCGACGCCCCTCGCGATGCCCCTCCGTCTTCGACTAACCCTCTGCATAGGAGCCGTGAGAGCCAGGAACTTGTGAGTTTTGTATGTCCACTCAGGCATCCTTCATACCTGGTCTGTAGGAAGTTCCTGTCAGAAGGAGGGGGCACCGCGAGGGCGTCGAGGGGCGGAAGGCGGTGCCTTAGTGCCTTCCTCCTTCTGACATTGTAAAGGAACCCTATTTTTTTAATGGTAAGATGTGTATGTGTGTGTGTGTGTGTGTGTGTGTGTGTGTGTGTGTGTGTGTGTTTTGTACTCAGATTAGGTTTGAAGTGTCTGTGTGGTGCAGCTGGTCTGGTCTGTCTCTGTACAGTCGGGCTGCACCCACCTATAAAAGGTGGAGGCTCACCAGGACATGCACACCTCACAAGTTCCCGGCTCTCTCGACTCTGTTGAAAACGGGTTTCTTGGAGAAGGGGAGGGCAGTGAGGCACAGTCCCCCGTCCCCCGACGCCCCTCGCGATGCCCCTCCGTCTTCGACTAACCCTCTGCATAGGAGCCGTGAGAGCCAGGAACTTGTGAGTTTTGTATGTCCACTCAGGCATCCTTCATACCTGGTCTGTAGGAAGTTCCTGTCAGAAGGAGGGGGCACCGCGAGGGCGTCGAGGGGCGGAAGGCGGTGCCTTAGTGCCTTCCTCCTTCTGACATTGTAAAGGAACCCTATTTTTTTAATGGTAAGATGTGTGTGTCTGTGTGTGTGTGTGTGTCTGTGTCTGTGTGTGTGTATGTATGTATGTATGTATGTGTTTTTTGTCCTCAGATTAGGTTTGAAGTGTCTGTGTGGTGCAGCTGGTCTGGTCTGTCTCTGTACAGTCGAGGCTGCACCCACCTATAAAAGGTGGAGGCTCACCAGGACATGCACACCTCACAAGTTCCCGGCTCTCTCGACTCTGTTGAAGACGGGTTTCTTGGAGAAGGGGAGGGCAGTGAGGCACAGTCCCCCGTCCCCCGATGCCCCTCGCGATGCCCCTCCGTCTTCGACTAACCCTCTGCATAGGAGCCGTGAGAGCCAGGAACTTGTGAGTTTTGTATGTCCACTCAGGCATCCTTCATACCTGGTCTGTAGGAAGTTCCTGTCAGAAGGAGGGGGCACCGCGAGGGCGTCGAGGGGCGGAAGGCGGTGCCTTAGTGCCTTCCTCCTTCTGACATTGTAAAGGAACCCTATTTTTTTAATGGTAAGATGTGTGTGTGTGTGTGTGTGTGTGTGTCTGTGTCTGTGTGTATGTATGTATGTATGTATGTGTTTTTTGTACTCAGATTAGGTTTGAAGTGTCTGTGTGGTGCAGCTGGTCTGGTCTGTCTCTGTACAGTCGAGGCTGCACCCACCTATAAAAGGTGGAGGCTCACCAGGACATGCACACCTCACAAGTTCCCGGCTCTCTCGACTGTTGAAGACGGGTTTCTTGGAGAAGGGGAGGGCAGTGAGGCACAGTCCCCCGTCCCCCGACGCCCCTCGCGATGCCCCTCCGTCTTCGACTAACCCTCTGCATAGGAGCCGTGAGAGCCAGGAACTTGTGAGTTTTGTATGTCCACTCAGGCATCCTTCATACCTGGTCTGTAGGAAGTTCCTGTCAGAAGGAGGGGGCACCGCGAGGGCGTCGAGGGGCGGAAGGCGGTGCCTTAGTGCCTTCCTCCTTCTGACATTGTAAAGGAACCCTATTTTTTTAATGGTAAGATGTGTGTGTGTGTGTGTGTGTGTGTGTGTCTGTGTGTATGTATGTATGTATGTATGTGTTTTTTGTACTCAGATTAGGTTTGAAGTGTCTGTGTGGTGCAGCTGGTCTGGTCTGTCTCTGTACAGTCGAGGCTGCACCCACCTATAAAAGGTGGAGGCTCACCAGGACATGCACACCTCACAAGTTCCCGGCTCTCTCGACTCTGTTGAAGACGGGTTTCTTGGAGAAGGGGAGGGCAGTGAGGCACAGTCCCCCGTCCCCCGACGCCCCTCGCGATGCCCCTCCGTCTTCGACTAACCCTCTGCATAGGAGCCGTGAGAGCCAGGAACTTGTGAGTTTTGTATGTCCACTCAGGCATCCTTCATACCTGGTCTGTAGGAAGTTCCTGTCAGAAGGAGGGGGCACCGCGAGGGCGTCGAGGGGCGGAAGGCGGTGCCTTAGTGCCTTCCTCCTTCTGACATTGTAAAGGAACCCTATTTTTTTAATGGTAAGATGTGTGTGTCTGTGTGTGTGTGTGTCTGTGTCTGTGTCTGTGTGTATGTATGTATGTATGTGTTTTTTGTCCTCAGATTAGGTTTGAAGTGTCTGTGTGGTGCAGCTGGTCTGGTCTGTCTCTGTACAGTCGAGGCTGCACCCACCTATAAAAGGTGGAGGCTCACCAGGACATGCACACCTCACAAGTTCCCGCCTCTCTCGACTCTGTTGAAGACGGGTTTCTTGGAGAAGGGGAGGGCAGTGAGGCACAGTCCCCCGTCCCCCGACGCCCCTCGCGATGCCCCTCCGTCTTCGACTAACCCTCTGCATAGGAGCCGTGAGAGCCAGGAACTTGTGAGTTTTGTATGTCCACTCAGGCATCCTTCATACCTGGTCTGTAGGAAGTTCCTGTCAGAAGGAGGGGGCACCGCGAGGGCGTCGAGGGGCGGAAGGCGGTGCCTTAGTGCCTTCCTCCTTCTGACATTGTAAAGGAACCCTATTTTTTTAATGGTAAGATGTTTGTGTCTGTGTCTCTGTGTATGTATGTATGTATGTGTTTTTTGTACTCAGATTAGGTTTGAAGTGTCTGTGTGGTGCAGCTGGTCTGGTCTGTCTCTGTACAGTCGAGGCTGCACCCACCTATAAAAGGTGGAGGCTCACCAGGACATGCACACCTCACAAGTTCCCGGCTCTCTCGACTCTGTTGAAGACGGGTTTCTTGGAGAAGGGGAGGGCAGTGAGGCACAGTCCCCCGTCCCCCGACGCCCCTCGCGATGCCCCTCCGTCTTCGACTAACCCTCTGCATAGGAGCCGTGAGAGCCAGGAACTTGTGAGTTTTGTATGTCCACTCAGGCATCCTTCATACCTGGTCTGTAGGAAGTTCCTGTCAGAAGGAGGGGGCACCGCGAGGGCGTCGAGGGGCGGAAGGCGGTGCCTTCCTCCTTCTGACATTGTAAAGGAACCCTATTTTTTTAATGGTAAGATGTGTGTGTGTGTGTGTGTGTGTGTGTGTGTGTGTGTGTGTTTTGTCCTCAGATTAGGTTTGAAGTGTCTGTGTGGTGCAGCTGGTCTGGTCTGTCTCTGTACAGTCGAGGCTGCACCCACCTATAAAAGGTGGAGGCTCACCAGGACATGCACACCTCACAAGTTCCCGGCTCTCTCGACTCTGTTGAAGACGGGTTTCTTGGAGAAGGGGAGGGCAGTGAGGCACAGTCCCCCGTCCCCCGACGCCCCTCGCGATGCCCCTCCGTCTTCGACTAACCCTCTGCATAGGAGCCGTGAGAGCCAGGAACTTGTGAGTTTTGTATGTCCACTCAGGCATCCTTCATACCTGGTCTGTAGGAAGTTCCTGTCAGAAGGAGGGGGCACCGCGAGGGCGTCGAGGGGCGGAAGGCGGTGCCTTAGTGCCTTCCTCCTTCTGACATTGTAAAGGAACCCTATTTTTTTAATGGTAAGATGTGTGTGTGTGTGTGTGTGTCTGTGTCTGTGTGTGTGTATGTATGTATGTATGTATGTGTTTTTTGTCCTCAGATTAGGTTTGAAGTGTCTGTGTGGTGCAGCTGGTCTGGTCTGTCTCTGTACAGTCGAGGCTGCACCCACCTATAAAAGGTGGAGGCTCACCAGGACATGCACACCTCACAAGTTCCCGGCTCTCTCGACTCTGTTGAAGACGGGTTTCTTGGAGAAGGGGAGGGCAGTGAGGCACAGTCCCCCGTCCCCCGATGCCCCTCGCGATGCCCCTCCGTCTTCGACTAACCCTCTGCATAGGAGCCGTGAGAGCCAGGAACTTGTGAGTTTTGTATGTCCACTCAGGCATCCTTCATACCTGGTCTGTAGGAAGTTCCTGTCAGAAGGAGGGGGCACCGCGAGGGCGTCGAGGGGCGGAAGGCGGTGCCTTAGTGCCTTCCTCCTTCTGACATTGTAAAGGAACCCTATTTTTTTAATGGTAAGATGTGTGTGTGTGTGTGTGTGTGTGTGTCTGTGTGTATGTATGTATGTATGTATGTGTTTTTTGTACTCAGATTAGGTTTGAAGTGTCTGTGTGGTGCAGCTGGTCTGGTCTGTCTCTGTACAGTCGAGGCTGCACCCACCTATAAAAGGTGGAGGCTCACCAGGACATGCACACCTCACAAGTTCCCGGCTCTCTCGACTGTTGAAGACGGGTTTCTTGGAGAAGGGGAGGGCAGTGAGGCACAGTCCCCCGTCCCCCGACGCCCCTCGCGATGCCCCTCCGTCTTCGACTAACCCTCTGCATAGGAGCCGTGAGAGCCAGGAACTTGTGAGTTTTGTATGTCCACTCAGGCATCCTTCATACCTGGTCTGTAGGAAGTTCCTGTCAGAAGGAGGGGGCACCGCGAGGGCGTCGAGGGGCGGAAGGCGGTGCCTTAGTGCCTTCCTCCTTCTGACATTGTAAAGGAACCCTATTTTTTTAATGGTAAGATGTGTGTGTGTGTGTGTGTGTGTGTGTGTCTGTGTGTATGTATGTATGTATGTATGTGTTTTTTGTCCTCAGATTAGGTTTGAAGTGTCTGTGTGGTGCAGCTGGTCTGGTCTGTCTCTGTACAGTCGAGGCTGCACCCACCTATAAAAGGTGGAGGCTCACCAGGACATGCACACCTCACAAGTTCCCGGCTCTCTCGACTCTGTTGAAGACGGGTTTCTTGGAGAAGGGGAGGGCAGTGAGGCACAGTCCCCCGTCCCCCGACGCCCCTCGCGATGCCCCTCCGTCTTCGACTAACCCTCTGCATAGGAGCCGTGAGAGCCAGGAACTTGTGAGTTTTGTATGTCCACTCAGGCATCCTTCATACCTGGTCTGTAGGAAGTTCCTGTCAGAAGGAGGGGGCACCGCGAGGGCGTCGAGGGGCGGAAGGCGGTGCCTTAGTGCCTTCCTCCTTCTGACATTGTAAAGGAACCCTATTTTTTTAATGGTAAGGTGTGTGTGTGTGTGTGTGTGTGTGTGTGTGTGTTTTGTACTCAGATTAGGTTTGAAGTGTCTGTGTGGTGCAGCTGGTCTGGTCTGTCTCTGTACAGTCGAGGCTGCACCCACCTATAAAAGGTGGAGGCTCACCAGGACATGCACACCTCACAAGTTCCCGGCTCTCTCGACTCTGTTGAAGACGGGTTTCTTGGAGAAGGGGAGGGCAGTGAGGCACAGTCCCCCGTCCCCCGACGCCCCTCGCGATGCCCCTCCGTCTTCGACTAACCCTCTGCATAGGAGCCGTGAGAGCCAGGAACTTGTGAGTTTTGTATGTCCACTCAGGCATCCTTCATACCTGGTCTGTAGGAAGTTCCTGTCAGAAGGAGGGGGCACCGCGAGGGCGTCGAGGGGCGGAAGGCGGTGCCTTAGTGCCTTCCTCCTTCTGACATTGTAAAGGAACCCTATTTTTTTAATGGTAAGATGTGTGTGTCTGTGTGTGTGTGTGTCTGTGTCTGTGTCTGTGTGTATGTATGTATGTATGTGTTTTTTGTCCTCAGATTAGGTTTGAAGTGTCTGTGTGGTGCAGCTGGTCTGGTCTGTCTCTGTACAGTCGAGGCTGCACCCACCTATAAAAGGTGGAG